>NW_025814889.1:59199750-59855500 GCF_022079265.1 Lynx rufus
AAGAAGAGGTGGTATACACACACACACACACACACACACACACACACACACACACACACACGATGGAATATTATTCAGCCATAACAATGAATGAAATCTTGCCAGTTGCAACAACGTGGAAAGAGAGAGTATAATGTTAAATAAAATAAGTCAGTCAGAGAAAGACAAATACCATATGATTTCACTCATATGTGGAATTTTAGAAACAAAACAAACGACTAAATGGGGGAAAAGAGAATGCGAGAGAGAAACCAAGAAATAGACTCTTTAACTATAGAAAACAACTTATGGTTGCCAGAGGAGAGGTGGAGGCGGGGGGAAGAAAGGCTGAATATGTAATGCGGATGAAGGAGTGCACTTGTGATGAGCGCCAGGTGATGTATAGAATTGTTGAATCACTATATTATACACCTGAAATCCTATAAGACTGTATGTTAACTAAGTGGAATTAAAATAAAAACTTTTTTTAAAAGAATGAAAAACAAAAAAACTCATTGAATTGCACATGCAAGTTTTGGGGCTTTCACTCTGTATTTTTTATCAAAAAAAATGAAAACAACCATAAGCTTTAATCATTAGGTTTTCCTTTTTTGGCAGTATAAGTTAGTCATTCTGAGGCTACCTCCTATGTTCTAGGTTTGAGCAGAATTCTAGCATTTTGAAAATAATGGGAGCCAGGTTTCTCACTGTAGAGGAATTGGTAGCAAATACAGAAAGAAAGAAACTAAAACTGTGCTGTCCAATATGATGGGTATTAGCCACATGTGGCTTTTGAACCCTAAAATATGGCTAGCCCAAACTGAGGATGTGCTGTCAACGTCAAGTACACAGTAGATTAGGAATCCAGTACAAAATATGTAAAAAATCTAATTAATAATTTTTTATGTTGATTATATGTCAAAATCATAAAATTTTTAGATATATTGAGTTAAATAATATATTACTAAAATCAATTTCTGTTGTTTCTTTTTACTTTTATAACATGGCAACCAGAAAATTTATAGTTATCTATGTGGTTCGTATTTGTATTGACTGGACAGTGCTGAAATATAATGTAACTTATGGTGCTGGACTGGAATTGGAGCTATCATTCCAATATGTGAAATCAGAGTCCTATCTATCTATCTATCTATCTATCTATCTATCTATCTATCTTTTTTTCTCTGAAAGGGCCTGGAAACAATAACATACCAGGAGCAATGAACATAACTAGGTCCCCAAATCTTGGTACCATTCTCCATTAAAAAGAAATATAGTTGATTACAGAAATGGCTGATTTCAGGGCTGGGGCAGAGAAAGTACAGGAGTGTGGAACATCTTATTTCAAAAGAAAGTAAAGGATTGCTATAAAAATGATGGAGTATATCAAAATGACACAAAAGAATCACTGGTGCTTCCACTCACCAAATCTACGATAATTTGGGCATCAATATAAATGATGATAGTAATGGATCGTAACCTATTGAATAAGAAACCATGAATCCGTAATCATTATAAATACATACATACATACATACATACATACATACATACTTCCTTATAGTGGAATGCCAACTAATAAATATAGAAAAAAGTGACGGAGGTAGAAAATTATCAATGAAATTTATCATTGGATAAAACCAATGGGTAAAAGTTTGATGAGAAACAGCATTATTTACCTAGTTTCAAAGTATCTCCCCATATGTCAATTACAGAGGAAAAGATTTTTTTAGAAGAGTAATTTAAAAACTTTGCAGTTGAAAAAAATTATCACAATAAACCCAAACTAATTATGTAATCTTGCTGTCTTGGTGTTTGTAAATATCCTTGAGAGGATTCAACCTCCCCTTCCTACTCCCAATTTGATGAAGGAAAATTAACCTCATCTAAGTTTGGTTTTTGAATCACCATTAGAGTCATCTGAATTTTTTTTATGAAATCTCTCTAAGACATAGGGGCAGAAAGTCTTCACATCAGAGGTGCATGGCAGTAGTGGGTACAATTAAAAATGTCATTGACAAAGCTAATTAGCAAATTTGGTCAGGAAGCAAATGAGAAAGAATAATACAGGAAACTACACAATTATTTTTCATAGTTATTATTGTCATAGTTTATAATGATGTAATTTTAAGTAGTGTCGAAATCTTTTGTAAACCTTTCACTGACACTTCCTAAAAATACTTCATGTGATTTTAAAAACCATAATACATCATGAAGGTAAAAATTTTTTTCTGAGAATAGGACAAATATAGGAAATTACCTATAAAATTAGATATTCTATTCTTAAGTAAACTCAACAATAGCAAAGTATACTTTATGGCCCAACTTGTTTTAATCAACTTCCATATTAAAGTAGCAATAATGCACACACACTGGAGTCAGAACAGTTTAAATCAATTAACAAGGAGTCAGTAACTGTATGGTATCAGGCCAAAAATTTAAAATTCAATTATATGCCAATTGCTGTACAATTTAAATCAAGAGGATCAAATGATTTATTCACTGATTTTTTTCTGTTTGCTTCATTGTTTTAAGATAACCACTTTTCAAAAGATTTGAGTTGTTTACAAAGAAGGCATATGGAATATGTTATTCAAAATGGAGTATAAAAACTTTCCGTGATACATCCACAGCAGGTTTGAATGTGAAAAGGAAGTTGCCTGCTTTCCAGAGTTTTCTGAAAAAGC
This sequence comes from Lynx rufus, assembly GCF_022079265.1. NCBI lineage: Eukaryota > Metazoa > Chordata > Mammalia > Carnivora > Felidae > Lynx > Lynx rufus. The sequence continues at coordinate 59,202,417 of NW_025814889.1, forward strand.
AAAAGAATTTTCATGGAATTACAAACCAGAAATCTAGCAGTTGACTCCAAGAGAGCTTAAAAAGGCAAAAGGAAGCTTCTTAATGAAAGGGTTAAGTGCTATCATAAGGATTGTAGGTAGGAGTACAGGAATAAAATTTGAATAAATTAGCTGGAAAGAAAAACTGGCAGAGACTGGGAATCTTTGTACTTCAAATTAATATTTGTCATTAGGATCAAAAGAATCCCAGATCCTTCACTGTCCAAAACCTCTTGGCCTTCAGTAAAACACTTCCTGAGGACTGTGAAGTAATATATTTCATAGATTCCCTAATCTCTAGAAGACCGGGAAATAAGTCATCCTGATCTTTTGGTAAACATGGCATCATCTGCCACAAAAACATAATCATCAGATTTATTTGATTATGAAAGCTTTCAGAGCTGCAAATAATTTACTGTGTTCTTTACAGTGTATTTGCTGCATTAAAAATACAGTGTATTTGCTGCTGTATTAAAAAGGCAATACTACATTGTGTGCGAGTGTGGCAGAGGGGAGGTGAATGTTTGCATACACTGGTCCTACTCTTTAGTTTCTTTTTTCCTTTCTGAAGGTGTCCAAACATCTGTCTGAGTCATTTACCAATGGAACAAGTGAATGGACACCGGTATATAGAAAATATGTGTGGAAGGAGCAAGATTGGCTATAGAAATTACAGCATAAAAGCCTTTTTAGAAAAATCAACTGAAGGTATCTACAGTGACTACTTTTAAAATATGACTATCTTTTTAAAAATTTTAACACAGTTTAAAACATTATAAGAGAAAAAGAAAATTCAGACCAAGGGACCAGGAGATAACATAAACATGCAAACTCTGAGCATTGTTAGAGTTGCCATGATAGTTTCAAATCTGTATTGAACTTCCAGGCAGCCAGGATGCTGAGCACACTATAGTTGTAGAGCTTTGTTATTGGAATAAGGAAATATCCTAGTTTCTCAGAAAAGAAAAGCCTTTCCTTGATTTAAAACTCGAAAAATATTGGGGTGCCCGGGTAGCTCAGTCGGTGAAGCATCTGACTTTTGATTTCGACTCAGGTCATGATCTCAAGGTTCATGAGATTGAGCTCTGAGTCCCGTATCAGGCTCTGTACTGTCAGCACAGAGCCTGCTTGGAATTCTCTCTCTCCCTTTCTGCCCCTCCCCTGCTCATGCTTGCTCTGTTTCTCTCTCCAAAATAAATAAACGTTTTTTAAAACTTCAAAAAATATTTCTCATGTGAAGAAAAGAATAATAAATGCTATAATATAGTATATAGTATCTTCAACTGGATTTCTGTTGCTAATATCAAATGACTGTCTGTGGCATATGATAGTAAAGTACTGTTCAGTGAAGGCAGTCCTAGGAGGGTTAAGGAAAGTCCACTAAGCATACGGCCTTCTGGAACACCACTGTTCTCTGGAGAACACATTATGCTCCTTAAGGTACATCTCAATATGTTTTTCCACTTAATTATATCACTCTAGTCAATGGGATCAATCGCCACAAAATTCATTACCTAGTTTGTTGTATGAACACAGAAACAAAGGCTCTGAAAGTTGGAGGGATTTTAGAGATCTCTCGGTCCAATAATAAATTAGAGCAGCTGATGTCATAAAAGGCATCTCTGATAATCAGTATAGGAACTTGGCTGGCACACCATGATGGACAGTTGGATCACTCTCTCACAAGTCCATCTGTTCCACTGTTGAAGACAACTCTTTTTTACATTATGTTGAAAACTTCTGGACTATAATTTCTACCATCTTTTAAAGTCTGTCCTCCAGATCAATGGAGCAACCCTTCAAATATCAGGAGACACTTTTGATATATCACTTCTGCCTTACCTTCCCTAATCCTCAATTTATGCTATTCGCCTATTCAAAATGATGATGATAATAATATTACTTAAAAGTCCTATAACACTTAATTTTTTTATTTTTTTCAAGTTTGTTCATTTATTTTTGAGAGACAGAAAGCACAAATGGGGGAGGGGAAGAGAGAGAGGGAGAGAAAGGGAATCCCAAGCAGGCTCTGCACTAGCGAGTTCCATACCTTCAGTGTGGAGCCTGATGTGGGGCTTGAACACATGAACTGTGAGATCATGACCTGAGTTAAAGTTGGGCACTGAACAGTAGGTGCACCAAAATCCTGTAACGCTTTAAACTTTTTCCACTGCTTTATATACATGATCTAATTTTACCATTATAATATATCTCTGAATGCTGTATAATAGGCATTTGACACATGAGAAAACAAGACTGCCCAAGATCTTACCACTGGTTTATGGCAGAATATAGACTAGAAGCTTGATCTCTTCACTTTTTCCTATCTCTATATTCCAACGAGCATTTATATACTACACTGAACACTCACTAACCACAATAAGTATTTAGAACAAAAATTTTTGAAGTTCTTTTATTAATATTAAAAAAATAATTAGGAAGATACATTTATGGTAATTAATCCTCGTAAAGATACAAATTTTCCAAGTGGCAAGAGTTTTATATGGGTGTTCGGAACTTCAAGAAGATGTATTATGAGTTTCTCTTCTATTTCCGGCTAAAATTTTTGACCAACTATAAGTTTGAGTTCAAGTTCAGGTTTGAATTCAGGTTACATTTTCTGATTATTTCAACTGTACAATGATATACTAATATAAACCCTCTGGTTTGCCAAAAAAGTAGAACTCTTACAGTAATTTTTAAAATGTGTGACAATTCTAGATTTTTATATTTCAGTCAGCTCAGCTACTGTTTTCCTGCTGGTTTTCCTATATTCATCTTCATCACTCATATTTGTTGACTTCCTGTGCATCTCTGGTTCCTCAGCAAGCAATTTTTCCTTAAACAGCAACAATAAAAAAAACACTGCATACATAAAACTTCACCTCTTGGGATATCCTTAAGGCCTTAGAACTGAATAGAAGGCACTCAATTTAAATACATGGAGGCAGCAGTCATTAATGGTATATAATTAAAGTGTCAGCTTTAAAATGTACCTCCAAAGGCATTTCAACAAAGTCTGATCTAAAGAACTCTCACTGTGCTAAGAAGGTGCTCTACTGAACCCAAGTACATTGAAATATCAAGTGGTGAGAGCTATCCATGATGGACAGCCTGCCCTTCATCTGTTGTATATGGAAGTATGTACCACTGACAGAACTCTGAGTGCAATCTAACATTATTGGGATAGCACGGAAGCAGAACTAAAGAGGAGAGGCTCTCAACCTCTGCAGGAACTGGGGTGGAAGCCTTTTGATGATATGATGAGCTAGGATTCATGGCAGGTTGGACTACTGGAAATATTAGCCTGACCACACAGTCTGTTTGAGTAGAATGCTTTGTCCTTTAGTTTCTTTTTCCTTCCTGAATGTCAATTTGAGCCATTTACCCAAGGGACAAACTAATGGACATAGTTATACAGAAAATGAAAACTAATTATTATGCCTTCAGGCTACAAAATTGTCACAATGAGAGAGGAGCAGGCTGGGAAGCCATGTATGAAATTTAGACCAGCCAGCCTTTCCTTGAAGTGTCAACCCAGACACCTGCCAGGCCCAATTCCAACTGTTTGGTCTTGGAGGTAATGACCAGTTGTTGAGCGCCAGCAATTCAAGTTACCATGGTACTGAAGTACAATGTGTGGCTCCTTCATCATGCATCTTACTAGGATTCTTTATAAAAAATACCATTCCTTCCTCCTCAATTTTTGGTGTGTTTTTTTTCTAGTAGCAACAGAATCATTGGCAAGAAGCAGGCTCTCAGTGAAACAGCATACATTTTTTTTTAATTTTAAAAAAAATATTTATTTTTGAGAGAGAGAGAGAGGGAGAGTGAGTGAGTGAGAGATGGGCAAAGAGAGACACAGAATCCAAAGCAGGCTCCAGGCTCTGAGCCATCAGCACAGAGCCTGACATGGGGCTCAAACACACAAACTGCGAGATCATGACCTGAGCTGAAGTCAAACACTTAACCAACTGAGCCACCCAAGCACCCCTCAAGTGAAACAGTCTACTTTTAACCTATGTTCTCCAACCTGTAAGGAGGAGGCAATGCCTGTCTTCTAATATTTTCTTGTATTAAGAGAGACCTCAGCTGGTATAACACTCCTCGCCTCTTCACTCCTTTATCACTCTGGCTCCGGGAATGAGGAGCAAATTATTTGATTGGTACATTTGAGAAGAGAATAAGCACGGCTTGCAGAGCTCAGCCATTGCCATGCTCTCCTTCCTTGAGGAATGGCTACAGGAATGCATATATTCATGTCTTCTCTTCCATGCTGGAAGTTTTACAAGGGGAGACCCCCACAGGAGGAAATGTGTCCATCTGGCCTGGGTTGATGGATAAGGCTGCATATTTCTGAGCTGCAGTATTAGGAAATCCACAGTTGCTGCACTCCTAAGCCATATTATCCCTTCCAGCCTTAATCAGTAATAAGTATGGTATTCTGATCTCCATCTGTCCTATTCCTTGTCTATCTTTTAAGTGGCCTGCAACTCAGAACTACTTTTTAGCCGCGTTGACCTTGGAAAGTTATTTTACTATAGTCATTGTTATCTACTCATATTTGTCAAGTTTTTGAGCATCTTCTGGGGCCTCTTTTGGATGTTATCATTATTTCTTAACCCGGCAGGACTGCGAATGTAAAGTGCCTAGCACAGAGCTTTGCATTCAATTAAAGTTTACCTTCCCTTGCTATTATTTTAATTTAGCCAGCACTACATTTTCTTAATTCCTTCTTCCCTTTAACTTCCCCCAATAAGTTATCTTCTATCTCTCCTCAGTCTTCAACACTTTCTTATTAAGCCTGTCTCTAGACATTGACCCAATTCCACCTAAATTTTGTTCTTAAAATGTGGTCCCAGGACCAGCAGCATCAGCATCTTCTGGAAATTTGTTGGAAATGGAAACTTCCAGGCCCCATCTCAGATTTACTGAATCAGAAACTCGGGCTGGAGCCCAACAATTTGCACTCTAACAAGCTGTCCATGTGGTTCTGATGCTCATTTAAGTTTAAGAACCAGAAGCCTAGAGGCACCTGGGTGGCTCAGTCGGTTAAGTGTCCAACTTCAGCTCAGGTCATGGTCTCACAGTTTGTGGTTTCAAGCCCCATGTCAGGCTCTGTCCTGACAGCCCAGAGCCTGGAGCCTGCTTCAGATTCTGTGTGTGTGTGTCTCTCTCTGTCCCTCCCCCATTCACACTCTGTCTCTCAAAAATAAATAAACATTAAAAAAAAAAACTAAAAACAAACAAACAAACCAGAAGCTTAAATCATACTGTTGCTGTTCAGTTCCATGGCTAATCTCTTTTCTTTTTGTGCATTAGTCTCTTTCGTGATTGCCATTTTGTTTGTAATCCTTATCAAATGTTTCACACCTGAAAGCCCCATCAACATCCAAAAAGGAAAACAAAGTTTAACTATTTTTCCCTGAAATCATTTAAGATATACAAAGTCTCTCTTATACATATTTTTTATTCACTCCTAATTATTATATCTGATTTATTAAAAATTTGGGCAACTCAGTATGTTTTAATTTAGTTTACTAGATGTTCATTTTCACAGCCACTGTATAACATAAACTACTCACAAGTCTGTAAATCTTTGCTCTGTGTTTTGTTTTTAATGAGTAAACACAAAATCTCCTATCACAGGAAACTACAGGTAGCACTGAAAAAAAAAAATTGGTTTTCACAGTGCTGGTTTCCCAACAACTTGAAAAGCATCAAGCAATTCAATTATCCTAAAATTGCCATCCAATTTGTTTCTCTGTGGGAGAGCTAGTATTCTTATGTCATGAAGACCAGAAATTTATCAGCTTTTTGGAATATGTGAATCTTTTTCTTCCTAATTTTGCTAAATCTATGAAAGAATATTTAGGGGCAGCAAGGATGGGAGGGGAAAGGTTGGTTGGGGCCAGGGGGAAAAGGAGGAGGTGAAATGGGAACTCACAAAAAGGTGTTTTTCATTTCAAATGACCCCAAAATATCATTATTTAATTTGTTAAATATACTTTGAAATTACCCTTTAGTAAACTTAATCTAATGCTTAGGTCCTTCAAATAATTGATTGGTTCAGGTATTTATTAACTTCCCTCCCACCAGTCCTCAAAAGTTTATGCAAATTAATTTTCAATCAACAAAATTTGTAGACATCCATGATTTTATAATAAATTAGTATTAATGTGTAACATTTTGAAGAAATGTCATTCTTTCTCATGCCATTCAGTATGAGGCATTTTGTGGGGAAGCTAGTTATTCATTTAAATTGTAATGAAGAGCATTGAGTATTTATTAGTTTGTGGGAGTCTTGTTCTCAAGGGAGTATTTCACAGCTATTATTCATTCAATCTCAGTTTCCCTGGAAGGGAGGGAAGGGGAGCCCAGTGAGCCAAAGTCAATGAGTTGAGTCATTGTTCAGCCCCATTCCAAAGGACTACTCTGTTTCAACCTCAGGTTCAAGTTAAGATTCTCTTAAGGACTTTCTTTGTGACCTAGTCTTATTGGCAACATCTCAGACATCACTTGTCTGGTCTCTGACCACCCTTCTGGGAGGGCCCTAAGATGCACAAGATGGAACAAGAAATATTCATAAGGAACAAGGGCTTTCCTGGGTAAAGTAGACATTCCTAGAATTCCATCTTCAGATTTCATCTGAGATCCCCACAGTACCCACATGGCCAGATGTTCTATCTTATTTTCAACACTCCAAGATCTTAAATTTGGTGGTAGTAATGATAGGTGTCCTCCTTTCTGACTTTATCTTCATGATTGCCGTCTTTTGTACCACCTTTGTCTTATACAAAGGGCACTTTGGTCTTATTTGTCTCAAGTCTTTTTTTCTAATCCTAGCTGATCAAGTTCCTTCTGGTTTCCCATGATCTACCAGTCTGGACTGCAGGACAAGCTATTTCAACACTGTCTTCTTGAACACTCATTCCATCCCTTAACTTTTCTTGAGTCTTCCACATTAATAGCAGCTCCTGATCATCTCAACTTTCTTTCCCCTCTCTATACCTAAGCTGCCAAACTTTGGGGAAAGATTATGAAACCATATCAAACAGTTTTTTCTCAGCAGTTCTTTCAGACCCTCCAGTGGACTTTATATAGCTTCATGCAAGACAGTTATTGGTTTATCCTCCTGAAAAGTCCCATCATAATCCCAGCTCCCTGATTCTATGTAGGTGACCTTGCCACTTGTCATTACATCCTTTTCTGCCTCCTCCTTCAAATTTTCTTTGTGCTTCCACTCTTTTCTTTCTTCCTTATTGCTTCATAGGGAGTTTGGCTCTTTCTATATTCAACTCAGTCATCAGTTCAGCCTTTCCTCCATTCCTTTTCCTGGCATTTGCTCAGTTCCGTCCTTGTCTCTGTCTCCTCTTTTCATCTCTCTCCTAGATGCTTTTGTTAGGCCTACAAACACTCTGCAGTACTTTCCTATGAATAACAATGAACAAGCAAGCAAACAAAAGTCAACTTCCCTTGGTTTTACAACCCCTTCAGATTGTTATCTTCTTGGTTTCCTTTCCAAGGTAAATCTGTTTGCTCCTGGACCTCCTGAAAACTGGTTAATGCCACATTGTTTAATAAAAATTGCTTTCTTAGAGATCACCATGATCTCTAATCACCATATCCAATGAATTGATTTATTATTCAGTTTACCTTATCCTCTGACATGTCTGCTCTTACCAACTCATCTTGAACTCACTCCATAGCTTGGCTTCCAGAAGACATACCATGCACTATTTGTGCCTTCCTTGCTTCCTTCAAGGATTCCAATTCCTTCCTCTCCCAACTCATCAAAAATGATCTTCTCTAGACCTCTTTAATGTCTTCCTTGACTTCATCAACTTCCACCTTTCAAACTACCGCTTCTTGTGGATCATTCCAAAATCTAAATCCAACTGCCACTGGACATTTCTACCTTGGATATTCTGGAGAAAGGCTTGGCAAAACGATTTCTATAAAGGATAGAGAGTATATATGTCAGCCTCCACAGGCCATATGCTCTCTTTTATGACAACTAAACTGTTGTTGGTGCGTCTGAAAGCAGCCACAACACATAAATGATTATGTTTCAATAAAACTTTATTTATGGACACTGATATTTGAATTTCATATATTTTTAATGTGTTATAAAATATTACTCTTCTTTGGATTAAAAAAATTAAAAATGGAAAAGTCATTCTTAGCTCTTAAAAAGACAGGCAGCATGCTGGATTTGGCCCTCTGACTGTACTTTGCTGACCCCTGTTTTAGAGGCATTACCATAGTCACATGCTCCTCAGCCTTACATACTCTTTCCCATTGTTGACAGTATTTCCTCTTTAAAAATGTCTTTATTTTTATTTTAAACTAAAGGGCTTTATGCTGCGTAATATCTGCAAGTACAGACTTCCTTTAGAGTGGGCTTGGGGAAAACAAGTATGGATACAGTATTCTTATTTCAGAAATGAAGTTGAGACCCAGCTTGGATTGTCATAGAGTTAAGTAGTACTAAAGCCACCACTAGAACTCAGTTCTCCGGACTTTTTGGACCAAGCCTCTACATACCTTGTCACACAGCAGTCAATTGCCTAGAATGTATGGTTTATATCTTCCAATACAGAAATAGAAAACTTATCAAGGTTCTTTTCAGATCTACAATCCGTATTATACTGCATCCCGTCACCCTCCCCCCACCACTCCATAAAACGTGTTCTTTTTTTTTGTCAGTCTGATGGCTCATTATGATGTTTCTACCCAGCTTGGTCAGACAGCCAGGAACTGATGGAAGAGGGGCAATGATATTTACTAAAGCAAAGTTCTGCAGATGTCAGTGTAAGGCTGAAGTAGAAATCTTCATAAATGTAATGAAGATCTACATAACAACTATCATAATTTTGGTACTGGCAGAGTATTAAAGCTGAGTATTGTATTTGAAAAAAAAAGCAAGATGCATTTGCTATTAGAGAGAATGGATGATGTTCCTATAGTTCATGCCTATTTTATCCACTTGAATATTATTTTCTCAGAACTCAGGGTTCTGAGTTTTACTAAGAGTACTGTAATACTCACTGAGTTTTTAGAAGTTTTATGAGATCATAGATTCTTCTGTAATCTCTTTTCCTACCTCTTCAATTTTAGGATTGAGAGAAATGAATTCACCCTTCCATCATTCAGAGTCCACATGTTTGTTTTTTAGCCATGGGCCAATTTGGCACTATTTATTTTAACTTTCATATTTTCCATTATTTTGTTAACAACTATTCTGATGGAAGAACTTTACAAAAAACCCTAAATTATAATTAATTGTTTTGTGAGGAAAACAGAGCAAACCACCAAATGCACAAACAAAAATATTCAGCAAAGAAGCACCATTAGTATAATACCAATTGTAGGTATAAAAAACAAACCATGAACAGGTGTGTGCGATTCTACCCTCTGTCGAATTTATTTATTTATTTGGAAAGTTGATGATGTTAACCTCGCTTTATGTTGTTTTTCATTATTGTATTACAGAGTGAACCCTGAAGAATCTTGTTTTTTAGGAATACATTTGATCATAAGCAGAATTTGGCCCTAATTAAAACGGGATTATCACAGGATACTATATCAAAGAAATGTGCTTCTGAAATGGGTATTCTTTTACTTATTTTCCTTTAACAGATGTAATGAAGGCCAGAACATACCACTCCTTTCAAATAACAATTGTTTGGAAAATATATCTGACTTTGGTAAACAGATTTTTATGTCTGAATGGAAGATTAAGTTAGCCTTATTAACATATTAATGTATAGAGAAATTCACTAACAGAATCAAAGGAAAAACAGTTGAAAATGTCTAGAGCTTTGTTTTCTGAAGAAAATGATTTTTTGCTTATATAGTTTGATTATTCTCTATATTGAGGTAAAAGACTTTACAACAGACATCTTGTAAAATAATTTCTGTAGTAGTATTATAGAGTAGGCTAAGCCACTGTAAGAAAGAAAGCCCCCAAACTCAGTGGTTCAAAGAACAATGAAGTTTATTTGTCTCCCAGTTAACAGTGCAAGATAAGCATTCCAGCTTGGTGGGCAGCTCTGCTCCAGTCAGTCGTTGGAGACCAAGGCTGGCAGCAGCTCTGCCATCAACAGTTGGCTTGCGGGGCTGGTCTGGTCGTCGCCATTCCAGCTGACTAAACAGGGGAAAGCCAGGGAGTCTCCAGCCAGGGATATCCTCTTAAGCAGATAAAGTAGAAGTTCCTTAAATCACTTGTACTCATATTCCATTGGCAAGTATCCAGTCACACAGCCACACAGAGCTACAAGGGAGACTCTCCACCAGGAAGAGGGGAAGAACAGAAGCGGCAGGCAACTGCAGCCCCATAGACTCTCTGATTGTTAAAAATTATGTAAAAAACAACACTGTACATTGCAAGGCCTCCAGAATGTTACACAAACATAAAAGAATATAACAAACACATTATTTTTTTTTCTATTATGAGAATATTCAACAAGGTAAAAACCAAGGCAGGTCCCTCTGATTTTATGTTACCACATCAAAAAGATTTTTGTTATCAAACACACAGAGGAAATACCCAACTTAAAATAAATCATGTTCTAAAAGCTGGGAATTCATTTTCTCAAAGAAACAATGTTCTAAAAATGGCCAAGTTCCAAAATTATTTCAAAGGGGCTCATTTACCTCCTGTGGTATATCTGTAGTGAAAAGTAGTGGAAGACAATACTGCCCTGTGGCACTCAAAATGGAATGTTAGCTAAAAATAATTTTTAAAAATATTTTTAATAAGGAAATTAAGTTTAAGTAGAGAAGGATGTGGTGGGAAGTGGGAAATGAACACTTTCATGTAAAGTCAAAGTGAACTTTCAAAAGTGTTCTGGTAGTGGCTCTTTAGTTTGATTTTCCTCCAAAGTTTACCTCAAGCAAAATGAATGTGTTTATCAGTCATGCATACAGGTAGATTTTTGGAAGAAAATGGGAGAAAGAAAATACTAAACAGGTGTAGGAGGACAGTGTTCTATAAAGTAATCAGGTGAGAGTTGGGAAGGGAGGTAAAGTCTCATGTCTCCACATCTACAGGAATACATCAAGAAAGAGATAAGCAGAGGGAAAGACAAAATTGAGGGTAGGAAGAGGAATGAACACAGACATATGCAGGATCTCTCCGGAGGAAGGATGAGAACAACTTGGGATAGAGTTTTCTCTGGTCCAACCTCCAGGAATTTGCTTACTTACTGCAAAGAAGGTCTCAGGTTTGGAGAGGCAGTGTATAAGCGACAGAGTGTGGAAAAAGAATGTCCACAGGCTGAGAGGAATTTAGGGAGTAACTGACTTCTATTTCAGTTTTCTTTAATTGGCACAAGGAAAGTTCATAATTTAAAATCAAGAAAAGGAAAACCTATCAAAATGTGTATCAGAAGAATCTTCATGGCAGAAAAGACATCTGAACAGGACCCTTACAAATATACCTAGTATAAGCCTCTTTGTGTCTTTCAAGTACACATTTGTTTTGTTTTGGGATAGCTGTTCTATTCCGGTACAACTTAATAGTTCCCCTATTGCTTATAATATGACCTCTGAAGATGCTTGATTTTAGGTAAAAAGGCAATTTCAGACAACTTTATCTGGGGTAAGTCCTGTGTCTTAAATACAGTGAAGGGCTGTTCTCTGTGAGCCTGATTGACTGCTCAAAGCCCATTGATTGCAGAACTCACCAAGAGACACTGGTTTCTCTCACTTGACAACTGCACGTACTATAATCAGAAAGACATGACATTGAGCTCCTCCAAAAAGCCCAAGCCTCAAATTGTTTTTGAACAGTACTTGTTCTAACAGTGGCATCAGCAACAATGAACCATCACCATGGGCATCAGGAGCCCAGCCATTAAAGCCTGAACATGGAACAAAGATTTCTTTAACTTCTGAAAATGAAAGCACACTTTGAAAATAAACATAGATTCTCAAATTGGTTGCAAACTATTCAATCAAATGGTTTTTTTGTGGTTTCAGAGAATATTAATACAATCTTAAACATGCTGGCACAATTTTGCTCACAAATTTCTCTTATTCCAGCCTGCTGCTGCATTAACTATTTTGCAGAGGGATACAGGTTGACAAAACAAGGGACAGAAATGACGGGGGGGGGCGGTTAAATACAAAATGTTTGTTTGCATTCTGCCTGGAGTCTTAACTTTGAGCCTAATTAGCTGCATTATCTTGAGCAGGTCCCTAGACATCTCTGGATTTGATTCCCCACCTGGAAATTGAAGGGATTGGATGAGATGAGCTCTAAAATCCCTTCCAGCTCGACAGGCTGTAATTCAAATTTTTTCAGCTTCAGTTGTGCCATGACAGGGAACTTTACTGGCAGTCTTGAATTACTTAAAGATGGAGCACACTGCTTCATGCCTATGCAATACTGCTCTGAACAGATCGCTCACAGCTGCTCTGCTTTCTTCTGCTGGAGGCTGCTTGGATGGGGGTGAGTCTATGAAATTCTGTGCCCAGCTCTAAAAAGTTTTTAAAAAGCTGCCATGTGACTCTTAAGATTTTCCGATTCAACCTGACTACCCTAAGCCAACTTTACAAAGTGACAAACAGGCATTCAAAATCAACACTAAGAAAAGCCTTCAAATGTTACCCTCCTGCTCAGCCTCTGCCTTGCCACACAGAACTCTCACTCACAACAATAACGTCAGGTCTAGGCTCAGATTTTAAATAAAAGACTGATTTAAAAAAAGAAAAGCAATGACATTTCAGAGGCCTGGTTTTCCAGTATTTTCATTCGCCATAGTTAAGTTCTTGGTAAGGATGTTTATCAGTAGGATGGACCAAAAACAAAACAAGTATAGGAAGAAACTTTTCTTCTAATATTCACCCACCTGGGGGCTAAAATCTGCAGCTGGTACTGGTCCTCATTTCTGATTCATCACCAGGGCATCAGGTCTTCTCTTTTCCACTCTTGAGAGGCTAGGTTTCTGGTCTCACACCTGAGTCCTTATCCCACCATAAGACATCATGTGAGAGAACATCTCATTGTACAGTCAGGCCTCCAACCCCAAACTTCTGGTTTCAGTAGAAAGATTAAGCATAATAGCGAACTTGAACTGCAGCCTATGCTAGGTCAGACACAGTTAACCATTCAACCACTCTATTTGATCAATATTAATTGCGGTCATCTCTTTTTACACATGCAGAAACTGAGACCCAAACAGATTAAATAAATTGCCCTAAAACAGCACCACCATCCTGATTCTAATGCTGATCCACACACTTCTCAGTTTGCCTGAAGCATCTATAGTGCTCAGTTCTCTTGCCTTCAAAAGGGGGGTTATGATAGCCAGGAAGAAAACGAGTTAAAACAGACAAACAGCATTAGAAGGCTTCAACATGTTTCATTCTCAAATATTCTATCTTATCTTATAACTGTCCTCACTCAGTCAGACTCAAGTATCTGAAGAGAGTTCTGAAAAGTGCATTTATATACCTAACAAAAAAGACTCACGCAGGCACCTCTTACTTGCATAGTAACTACTGAACTGTCTGGTGGAGAGTAGGTTACTTCCCAACGCATCTTCTTTCCTGCCTATATTAAATTTGGGAATCATCTATCTATAGTCTACTTTCAATCTTAGAAATTTGAATTTTAATCATTCATGTGAATTCTGCACTATCTCTAAAATATATCCTAAGGATGTCCTTGAGCTCCCACAGTAAAACAGTTATGTGCAAAACAGTCTCTCTTCCAAATCACCACTTCCTTTTCCAACTTCAGCCTACTAGAAAGAAGTGATTAATTAAAATCACCTGCTTTGAATGATGATGCCACAGGGTCTCCACTGGTTTCCTTTGTTGCACAGCACCCTGGAATGGGTGTTAATTGCCCAGGTATGGAATTTTAATTCCATTTTGTCTTGTTTTGCTTATTTTTACTTGATCTTTCTTTTGTTTTCTTTTCTCTTTTCTTTTTTTCCTTTCCTTTCCTTTTTCTTTCCTTTTTCTTCTTTTCATTTATTTTTTTAATTTACATCCAAGTTAGCATATAGCGCAACAATGATTTCAGGAATAGATTCCTTAATGCCCCTTACCCATTTGGCCCATCTCCCTTTCCACAACCCCTCCAGTAACCCTCTGTTCATTCCCCATACTTAAGAGTCTCTTATGTTTTGTCCCTCTCCCTGTTTTTATATGATTTTTGCTTCCCTTCCCTTGTGTTCATCTGTTTTGTATCTTAAAGTCCTCATATGAGTAAAGTCATATGATTTTTTGTCTTTCTCTAATTTCGCCTAGCATAATACCCTCTAGTTCCATCCACATAGTTGCAAATGGCAAGATTTCATTCTTTTTGATTGCCAATACTCCACTGTGTATGTGTGTGTGTGTGTGCATATATGTGCGTATGTATATACATATATATATGTAGAAGTTGTGGTATATACATATACCACATTTATCCATTCATCCATCGATGGACATTTGGGCTCTTTCCATACTTGCGCTATTGTTGATAGTGCTGCTATAAACATGGGGGTGCAAGTGTCCCTTTGAAATAGCATACCTGTATCCCTTGGATAAATATCTAGTAGTGCAATTGCTGGGTCATAAGATAGTTCTATTTTTAGTTTTTTGATGAACCTCCATACTGTTTTCCAGAGTGGATGGCTCCCACCAGCAGTGCAAAAGAGATCCTCTTTCTCTGCATCCTCGCCAACATCTGTTGTTGCCTGAGTTGTTAATGTTAGCCATTCTGACAGGTGTGAGGTGGTATCTAAGTGTGGTTTTGATTTGTATTTCCCAGATGATGAGTGATGTTGAGCATGTTTTCATGTGTCGGTTGGCCATCTGGATGTCTTTTTTGGAGAAGTGTCTATTCATGTCTTTTGCCCATTTCTTCACTGGATTATTTGTACTTTGGGTGTTGAGTTTGATAAGTTCTTTATAGATTTTAGATACTAACCCTTTATCCAATATGTCATTTGCAAATATCTTCTCCTATTCTGTCGGTTGCCTTTTAGTTTTGCTGATTGTTTCCTTTGCTGTGCAGAAGCTTTTTACTTTGATGAGGTCCCAGTAGTTCATTTTTGCTTTTGTTTCTCTTGCCTCCAGAGACGTGTTGAGTAGGAAATTGCTGCGGGAAAGATCAAAGAGGTTTTTGCCTGCTTTCTCCTCAAGGATTTTGATGGCTTCCTGTCTTACATTTAGGTCTTTCATCCATTTTGAGTTTCTTTTTGTGTATGGTGTAAGAAAGTAGTCCAGGTTCATTCTTCTGCAATGTCGCTGTCCAGTTTTCCCAGTACCACTTGCTGAAGAGACTCTCTTTTTTTTTTTTTAATTTTTTTTTAACGTTTATTTATTTTTGAGACAGAGAGAGACAGAGCATGAACGGGGGAGGGTCAGAGAGAGAGAGGGAGACACAGAATCTGAAACAGGCTCCAGGCTCTGAGCTGTCAGCACAGAGCACGACGTGGGGCTTGAACTCACAAACCGCGAGATCATGACCTGAGCCAAAGTCGGACGCTTAACTGACTGAGCCACCCAGGCGCCCCTGAAGAGACTCTCATTCCACTGGATATTCTTTCCTGCTTTGCCAAAGATTAGTTGGCCATATATTTTGTGGGTCCATTTCTGGGTTCTCTATTCTGTTCCATTGATCTGAGTGTCTGTTTTTGTGACAGATTTTTTTCCTAATAACCCTCTCATTTGCTCCTGCATAAAATGACCAGATAGGCCTAGAACCCTTACCTACAAAGACCCCACCCCCACCCACAGTACAATCATGATTACTCTTATTACAAGAGAAGAGAGACTGACATGTTACTCCATCTTTGATCAATTTCTGACACTTGGGTTCTAGTACATAGTTTTTGTTTTAACCAACATTTCCCTAGAGAACATAAGGTGCTAAAATTAAAACACAAAAACAGAAAACAGAAAATGTCTCTGCCCTGAGGAGAAGAAAAAAGATTTCCCTTTCTTTACTCTCTGAAACTACAAAGCTGAATTGATTACTTCCATCTAGAATCACTGGATTATTGTGCAGTTTTTCTACAGTTTGACATGCTGTCATGACCCCTATTAGTACTTGGACTTCCCAGTTTTAAGAGCAACAAGTAACATGAGGCTATTTCTTCTTAGGGTATCTACTCTTTGTTCATTTATTTCTTATAAAGCTCCAGTGGTTCATAGACCTCATAGGACAATGACTGTTTTGAAAACCAATGCTAAGAAATTGATATATAAATTGAATGCTCAGAGTGAAGTCACAGGACAAAGTAAAAACTATATAATAGAATTAGGTTGACTTGATATTATGTTTCTGGTGCAAATCTATTTTAAAGCCTCACCTAAAATTTTTTTTCTGGATTTTTTAGCTGGATTTTAAACTGCTATTTGGGTCATTATTAGAAGCAGAAACAAGCCTACTCTGCCATGTCTCCTCTCTTTCAATGGAATCAATTATTTATGATTCATATATTCAGAATGTTAGAGCTACATGTGATATTGGAGGTAATTTTGTAAGCCCTTGCTATAAGAACAATGCAGTCCCACCTGGAATGAAGTGTTTTGCAACACACACACATGGGGGATAAATAGGGAACAGAAGAAGAGGGAAAGGGGACTCCCACTTGGCAGCCAGATCTGCCAGTCAATGCTGGGGTTCCAAAAACCATTGGCAGCTCATACTTCTATCTTACAGAGGTCCCAGAAAGTACTTGGTTATCTGTGGGTTATTTTCCTGATTTGCTTATATATTGACTTGGAAACTTATCAATCTTAAAGTAGTATGCTAACTTATTTTGCTAGATAAACAGTACATGAGGAGGAGGTTTTAATGCTGTGGGGTCTGCCCATCTTCACTCCCCACCCATTCTCCTCAGCACATTCTGGATGAAAGGAACCTGCTTAACCTAGATCTCAATTTGTGATTCCATTCTGATCTTTTCACCTTGAATTTGTGCCAATTCTACGCTTAATTCTCTCTTCTATTTTTAATTCTTGCACACTCTTCGATTACATATTGTACGGGTAAAGACTATAGATTTTGAAGCCATACTTCCTGGGTCTGAACCCCAGCTATGCCATTATCCAACAATGGAATCTTGGGTATATTACTTAATCTCTCTCTGCTTTGACTTCCTAATCTACAAAATGGGTGTAATAATAGTACCTACCTGATAAAGTTGTTGTATTAAAGAAAAGTTAATATATGAGAAGCATTTAGAACAGTGCCTGGCACAGAGTATCCTGAAACAATAAATTATAGTTATTGGCTTTGCTGGAAGTACCTTCTCACCTAAGTGCCTGCAGATAATAACACCACTTACATAACCAGGCACTGTGCTGAATGTTGTACACACACTATTCTAGTTAATCACAATAACTCTTTTTGTGCTACTACTATCATTCTCCCCTCTCCTATCTCTTATTTTTTTTAATTTTTATTTATTTATTTTTGAGATAAGAAAACTAAGGTCCAAGACCCTGAACAATGTGACTATGGTCACCCAGGTAATAAGCAGTTAGGACTTGAACCTAAGATGTCTTGGCATCTTTCCAAAATCTCTGAGAAAAGGGCATTAGAGTTCTTTTAAAGTTCTTTTATTTAAATGGATTGACTTGCCACCCATACAGGTCAGGAAGACTGGGATCTCCAGGAGGAAGGGAAGAGTCTCTCTTAGAAAATGTCAGGCATGGGATGATTATACCATTGATGTCTTAACCAGCCCCACCTCCTACCTTCCACTGTGCCATACAGCATCTACATGGACTGTACTTCCAGAGGCCAACCCCAACCCCTAGCTTATTTTAGTATTAGGAAATGTTCTGATTCAAGCCAAAGTGGGAGTATTTACAATTTCAAAATCAGTAGTTCTTCGAGTCATTTATTTCCACCCCAGTAATGTCTCCTCCGTTCCCAGATTAGCAAAAAAATTATGATTTTCCTTCTTTCCTTCAGAGCCTATAGTAGCCAGTATTTTCCTACTCCTACTCCAAACTGACATATTCTCAGTTGTCAACATATCTTACGTTAGTCTAAAATGGTGTCTTCAGTGGAAGGTAGGGCCAGGAGAGGGAAGAGTGGGGATAAAGGGCCAGGAGGGAAGAGAAGGAAGTCCCTGAGTTTTCTAGAGGAACAGTATGCACTGCCTTGTCCCTCTTCCTGTACCACGTGCTCACTCCTGTATCTCCTCTGGAGTTGTCTCCTTACACTCCCACACCGCATCCCAGAACCTTCACCGAGCACCTCCTAAGACAGCTTCTGGGTGCTCCCTTGAAATGCAAGTGAATCAAATACATGGGCTTGTTTTTCCCAAAGACCCACCTGTAGCACCCATGCTGGGCTTGGCTCATTGGGCTAATCTAGAAAGGAGAGAGCATGGGAAGGATTTTTATTCCCTTTCCCCATACCTACCATCGTATTTAGCTGTCAAACTATTAAAAAATGTCAGAGAAGCTGAAGTTGGATGTTTGTTATACAAGGAATGGTGGAAGAGCTGTTTGGAGAAAGTTAAGTAGGGCTCTGGAGGAGGTCAAGGGATATAGAAATCCTGGTGGACAGCAACAGGATTGATAGAGGAAAGATAAGCAGGTACATATGTTTTCGGGACCACTGGAAGAAAAGAAAGGGGGAGACTGGCAAGTTGACCTCAGATATAAGCCTTAACCCAAGAGTCCCCTACTGCCATCCCAGCCTCTCTGGATTGATCCTAAACTTTTCTAACATCCTTAGTTCCTTCCCTGCTGGGCACCTTGCCTCAGTCCCTGAAGCTGCCATTACTACCACTGCTTGACACAAAGGGTAAGTGAGAGGAGAGCCCATGCCAGGAAAGAAGGTATGTTCCTTGCATCCTTAGTTGTGCTCTGAACGTTTTTCCTTTAGAAACAAGGTCATACATGTTGTTTCACCTCTGTAGTGCTTTTAGTAGTATGCTTCAGTTGTTATGGGATCATTAAGGGTTGTTCTGGGCCTCTAACCTATGTACGACATGTAGTGGATACTCTTGGTGCCCTGCCCAGATCCCCTTCTTGGACTGGTACTTGCATCCCTAGCTACTGTGTAAGTGTTGGCTGCTAGTAGTTGCCCTCCTCTCAGAGATTACCTTTGGGAGAACAGAAAGTGCCTTGCCTTGGGAGTTACCACCAACCTTCAGCTAATGAGTAACTGATAATGGGGTGCAAAAAGCCAGCTTCCTGCCCCAAGTGGCCAACTCTGTGGCACAATTCCTTCTTTAGATTCCCCATAGAATCAGGCTGAAGCTGGTCTCCAGCTGAGACCATATCCTTACTTAGCTTTATTCCCCCCACACCATGCAACCTCCCTCACATCCCCTCTCCTGAGACATGCTCCCAATAATTCACTTGCACCAGAATCCCTGTCTCAGGCTCCACTTATGTAACCCTACCTCAGATACATACTTATTCCATGTATTCATTGGAGGTCCTTTATTGGCACCAGAATAATACATCTCTGGGAAAACCAAAAATAAAATAAGGAGCAACTTAACAGGACCCTAAACCAAATCTGGACATATAACCCAACTCAATTTATACTATTTCTAGGCCTATACCTAATATCTGCTCTCTTGTAGACACTAACAGACCACATTCTATCAAATCCAAACTGAAGACTTATTTATTCATACTCTACTTTTTCTCTTACTATAGAACATTAATTTTTATACCTACTTTAAAAATTAGCTATGTAGCATTTATTATTAACCAATATGCTTGTTGTAATTCTTAAAAATGTGGCTGGATGATTTTAAGTTAATTTGTAATGATTATTCTTGCTGTGATCATATAAATCTTACACTTTTAATCACTTGTTGGGTTTTTTCTTCCCATGAACTATAAGTTCTGGATTGTGGATGGTTGGGTCCCAGATTAGCAGGTTCTGGTTAATCTAGCAGTGTTATAAAACAGATCAAATTTCCAGCTTGCAATTAATAAAAATATAATTAAATATATGGAGGCCAAGCAGAAGATAATTTAATCTTTCTGCTATGATTCAGAAGTCATTTTAGGGTCATCATTATATACCTCAATTATAGTATTGCACAAGTATAGGAAGAGTGGTGAGTAGTATTCAGGTTGAAAGAAGTCCAGACAGACCAGATTTTACTTCATGTATTTACAAAGATGCAACCTCATAACACCAGGTACTGCATTCACTGTTTTCCCCCAATATACTGATCCTAATATAGGCTCTTGTAGAGAGCCCCCTATAGTTAATCTCAGCTGATTAAATTCATTCTTCTAGCCTATAATAAAAAATATCAAGACTTTTTCATTTTCATGGGATTATCCTCTCAAAAAACTTCTACATAAATAGGACCCAATCATATTTTAAATACTATTTCTGAATATATTTGCATGTATTCCTTTTGGTATAGCCAGTTACAATTTCCATTTATAGCTTATGTTGTATTTTAATTCCATACTGTACTTCATTGCTTAACAAAATATACTGGTCATCACTCTCCTCCCCATCAAGTTATTGGAGGGTTGCTTAAGGGGTTGTTTATGACTTGGTAACTAATCTTTTTTTTTTTTTTAAGAAGAAAATATCATGAAATTAAAAATTCCTACAGATCTGAGAACTGTGCTTTGTTTCTAAAAAGCCCCTTTATGTTGGTCAAATAAATCACAATATTTACATATCTTTACCTTATTCCAGTATGTATACAGGTTTTTCATTAAGAATGGGAAAGAAGGGGTGCCTGGGTGGCGCAGTCGGTTAAGCGTCCGACTTCAGCCAGGTCACGATCTCGCGGTCCGTGAGTTCGAGCCCCGCGTCAGGCTCTGGGCTGATGGCTCAGAGCCTGGAGCCTGCTTCCGATTCTGTGTCTCCCTCTCTCTCTGCCCCTCCCCCGTTCATGCTCTGTCTCTCTCTGTCCCAAAAATAAATAAAAAACGTTGAAAAAAAAAATTAAAAAAAAAAAAGAATGGGAAAGAATACCATATTTACTTGCTTTCCATATATACATACTGAAGAGAAAAGGTGACTGTTTTCCTTTTCCTTCCAAATTTATTAGTAATAGTGATAGGCTGAATAAATGACCCCATTTGTACAAATTTTAGCATATGACTTTGAGCTTCCAGGTAGTATTGATGTCACAAGATTGCTGCTGTAACTCCAGCTATATCAATCATATTCCAAGCAATCATAGGGCTTGAGTCAGCCCTGCTAGTAACTTACCACCAGGTACACAAATAAGGAGTTCCATACAATACCTCCCATCCACATACCATGGCCTTCTGCAAGGAAGGTTATGAAATGAAATTTTTCACTGGGCACAAAATCAGATTTCTGTTACTAAGAGCAAAAGGAAGAAAGGAAATGAGATAGGCAGCTAGTATTACCTGCCTTATTTTCTTTTTAAGCATGTGTTTCCTTAGATGAACTGTGAGGTCATGGAAGGCTGAGATTATGTCATATTAATTTTTATAATCTCAGAACCTAGCACAATACCACAGTTTATTACATTTTTCAAAATGTTTATTAATTAAAGACAAGTATAACAGGTGAGTAAGTGGCATGAGTTTGTCCCATTTATTTTTTTTTTATTCAAAAAAAATTTTTTTTAATGTTTATTCATTTTTGAGAGACAGAGGAGAGACAGAGCATGAACGGGGAAGGGGTAGAGAGAGGGAGACACAGAATCGGAAACAGGCTCCAGGCTCTGAGCTGTTAGCACAGAGCCTGATGCCGGGCCTGAACTCACGAACCCGTGAGATCACGACCTGAGCCGAAGTCGGACGCTCAACTGACTGAGCCACCCAGGTGCCCGGAGTTTGTTCCATTTATATTGTCACTCATTCATTTAATTGTTATTTCAACTAATATTAATTGAGCTCCCAGCCTGAGCCAGGCCCTGTATCAGGCATGGGGAATACAGTGATAAATACAACATAGTCCCTGGCTTTACAAAGCAGGTAAAGGTGATGTTAGGGGAGGATAGGAATGGCCCTAAAAGTAAACAGGCAATTTCGGGGCGCCTGGGTGGCTCAGTCGGTTGAACGTCTGACTTTAGCTCAGGTCATCATTTCACGGTTCATGAGTTTGAGCCCCACATTGGGCTCTGTGCTGACACCTGGGAGCCTGGAGCCTGCTTCAGATTCTGTGTCTCCCTCTCTCTTTGTCCCTCCCCTGCTCACACTCTGTCTCTCTCTCTCTCAGAAAATAAACATTAAAAAAATGTTTTTAAAGGTACACAGGCAATTTCAAGGTGATGTGGGAAAGAATAAGAAGTGGTCCTGAGCCACCATTTGAGAGGTTATGAAGCTGTAAGTAGTCTGGGTGAAACATACAGTTAGGGAAAGAAGAAGAGAAAAAGAAGGAAAGGTGGGGATAGATAATAAAAAAAATAAGTTATAATCATAAGCCCATAATTTATTCCTGCCAGCACACATACCTATTTGTTGTGACAAAATGTTTGTTTCTCCCTTAGACTTCCTCACGAAAGAATTTCCCAACACTCTGTCCTTGATGGATCTGTCCCACTGACAAGGTTCTTGGTTGGCCTAAACTGTAATCACAACTGTGTTCTATGGACCTTATCCAAGCATGGAGCAACTGTCTTCCCAGCATCCCATCTTACAGGATGATGTTCCCTGGTAGGCCAGTTTGGGAAATGTTGGTCTCAACACGTTTCTCAAACTTGGCAATATGAGTCTACTAGACAGCATAAAAAAGAGTTGCCAGGCATTTCCAGAGAAAGGGAATTATCCCCAGAAAGTGCAGATCTGAACCTGGTTTTCTGAGTGTGTTTACACCTTGGGTTTCAGTTACACGGGTGACCAGGACGGATATAGGTTTAGCTGGACTAATGGGTCACCACTTCAGCAATTTTACAGTCAAATAAGTTATCCCTATGATGCTGTGACTAATAATTAAAACACTCATCTCTTCCTACAAATAATCCGGTTCAATTCAGTTTGTAACATATATGGCTAGAAATGTATCTACATCAATTCCTATTTTCTTTGCCTACCTTAGAGAGAAAGATAGCCCCTAACCATGAAGCAGAGGTCACAAGAAGAGAGACAGATTTGAAGATGATATGTATGCTATTGCCTTAAATACGGAGGAAGAGGCCACAAGCCAAGGAAATCAGATAGCATCTACAAACTAGAAAAAACAAAGCAATGGATTCTCCCCTAGAGACTCCAGATGGAACACAGCCCACACCTTGACTTTAGAATTTCTGACCTCCAGAACTGCAAGATAACACATCTTGATTTTAGCCACTAAGTTTGTGGTAACTTTTTTAGTAGCAATAGGAAAATAATAATACACAGTAATATATCTCTAGATGGTGTCCCCCTCCCCCTTCACAAATCTTTCTTGGGATTCTCCTCTTTTCTGAATCTACCCTCTCAGATTATTTTCCTGAAAGTCAAATCTGATTATGTCACAGGGCTTAAGGTGCATGAATACTCACTGATTCTAGGTAGATTACTTTTGGGGAATATATTAGAAACCAGAAATAAGAGTTGTTTACAAAATCCTGTCAAGGACATTTGGTATGATCTCAGGAAAGCTTAACAGGGATGTGATTATAGCTAAGAAAGCTTAAAACAAATTGCACTCTACACTGAAGAAAAAATGTATTAACCATATGGGGTTGAGGTAGAGAAGAGATTTTTCTGGGTTGATTCAGGACTGGACAGAGATAAATTCACTTGACTCTGGCACCATCAGTAAGACACACGCTGGTTTGGAGGCGGGGATACTTCATCATGGAGCCTAGTAAGTGTTTATCCTAAATATTGGTCATGGTTATACTATCACAGTCAACTTCATCCTGATTTAAATGCTAGTCATGTGAAAGTCGGTTGTCATAAGCCAGTCCACTGTTCACCTCTGGATGTGTGATAAAATTGAGGTCAGGACGCTACTGGTGACCAACAGAAACCAGATTAAGGTTCTTCTTCTACTTCCATTCCCCTTACAGAAAGATAAAAGATATGTCCTTCAGTAAGATCCTGAATCCTAGTTTAACAATAGCCACACTTCTGCCAGCTATCGCTCACCCCTGTTTCAAGACCTCCACCAAAAAGGGAGGACTATCAACAACAACAAAAAAGGGTGGGGGGAGGAAAGTTCAAGGAAGGAAGAGGTCAAAATTGGCAAATGCCACAAAGGGCATAACAAAATGCGGATTAAATTTTTCCATTAGATTTGGCAATTAGGTGGGTGACTGATGTTGTTCAGTGGAGTGAAAGGTTGACAAGGGAATGAGAGTTTAGGAAATGTTAAGGTTAAGTCTGGAAAAGTCCTCTTGAGAAGAGGATCCATGCCCTAAGGAATCACCTTAAATAAAATTTCCTCAGGGTTTGCATTTGAATCCTAGAGAACTCTCCTTGTCCACAAATCCTCCAAATGTTTATCAGCCAAATTTGAGTCTCACTGATCTCTCTTTCTCCTCAGTTCACCTCAAAGGCAAAGGAACTAATGAGCTGTGCAATAACTAAAGGTCAAAAAACAAGAGGAAGAAACAAAAGACCTACAAACACAAACTCAAAACAAAACAAATCAGGTCTTTGGTAAGAGAAGCTGTACCAAGTTGTGCTTCAAATTTAATATCCTTGTTTTGATTTAAAAAAAAAAAAAGAATGAAAACTGTCTGGAGAATTAAAAGGGGCATTTTATAATTGGAATGTTTTCTTGTATCTCGACCATTATCTTCACTCCATCTCCCTCCAAATTAATAGCTGTTGCTGAGTTGTGGGCATGTGTGAGCACAAGCCTGGACCAAAGACTGAATTTTGTCCAGTGGCTAGAGTAATTGCGTGCCATTAAAAAAAAAAAAAAAAGGTGGGATAGGGAGAACCACATACATATCTGCATTTCCAGATGAAAGCACTGGTTTTCTTCCTCAACTATTTGCTGTATTTAAGGGTCAGGGAGGGGGGAGCAGTTTTCTGAATGTGAGACCAGCTCTTTCTAAACTTGGTTACTCACGTCTGATTCATTCGCTGTGTTTTTCATCTCCTGTCTCTGTCACTGCCTGCCGCTGAGAAGGGGGTCGCTGAATCACTGCCACTCCAGATGAAAAGCAATTCAAACCCAGTCCTTGGAGGATGGAAGGTTTTGTTTTGTTTTCTTTCCTTTTTTTCTTTTTTAAGCGTCTGCAGAATAAGCCTCCTACTTTCCGACATGACCGTAGAGGGCAGTTTTACAAGTCTCACCCGGAGCTCTGGAAGATTTTGCTCCTGTGAGAGTCAGTAGGCACTGGTCACCTCACCATTTCTGGCTTTTCTGGTCCATAGGCCTCGGCGGTCGGGGGTGTGTGGTGGGGCGAGCGGCGGCGGGGCCGAGCTAGGGGCGCCGGGGTGAGCTTGGCCCGGTGGGCCCGAGCGGCTGCGCCGCGCTCCCCGCCGCTTTAAAAGCTCCCACAATGCAGCGCTGGCGTCCCAGTTCCGTTACAATGTCTCTCACGGCGCGAGTGAACCGGCAAGGAGCGGGCGGGGTAGCCGGAGAGCCGGGGCTGTAACCCGAGCGCCCGGCCGAGGGGGGCGCCCCCGCGCCGCTCCTCGCGCGCGCTCTACCCGCGGCCCGGCGAAGGGGCGGAGCCGCCCGGGTGCCCGAGCCCGGCCCGGCCCCCAGCCCGGCCCCCAGCCCAGAGGCACCGGCCGCGGGAGCGAGCCGGCCGCCAACTCTGCCGTCCGGCACAACGCTCGCCGCCCCGCTCCTCGCCGAGCCTCGCTAGACCGCCCGCGGCAGCGGCGGCTGCGCTGGGGGCGGCTCCTGCGGGCGGCACAGCCGCTGCCCGAGCGCTCCCACACCGCGGCAGCTCAGCCAGGGGCGTCCACACTCACCTAGCGCTGGCCGGGAGGTGCGCCGAGAGGACGCGCCGGGAGCCGGGGCCTCCAGCCGGTGCGGAGCGTGCGGCCCGCCGAGTGCGGCGGAGGGAGGCGAGCCGGGCGGCACGGCCGGGACAGGAGCTGGGCGGCCGCCGAGCTTCGGACGCCGTCGCGTCCTCAGCGCCCCGGCCGGCCTGGGCGGGCGGCCTGCGGGGGCGGCGCAGTTGCGAAACTGAGTAAGTATTAACTTTACTCCGCTGCTGCGATTTCTGGGCAACGTCTAGGATCCCTCCCTTCTCCTCCTGGAGCCTCGGGCTCTCCCTTCCCCGCCCCCTCACCCCTCCGTCTGCACCTTGGGTTTCTTCGCCGGTTCTACCCTGCGGCCACTGGCTCCCAGTTCCTCCGGTTCACCTTTTCCCTGTTGTGTTCGCCTTTGCGCGTTCTGCCCGCCGCGCACACGCGCCTCTGAGAAGTACAAGCTTGTGTCCTGCTTCTCTGTTTCCTCCCAGTGTCCTTGGCAGGGGAGTTTAGAGGCCACTTTTGTTGGGCAGGGAAATGTATGTATGGCTTCTTTAACATTTTTCTCTCCAAATGGAAATCGGATGTTCGCTTGCCGGGTGGCGGTTTGGTGAACGCTTACTTTCTCCTCTGAAAACAGGATTGTTTTTTAGGTTTTAAAATTTTGTTTGAACGCTTAACCGTCCTCCGTCCCTATTTCCCCTTGCCGCCAACCCGTCTGGAGAGGCGAGTCCAGACGAGGGGACTTTAAAAGTAATTCCGTTTTGCAGACTAGAAACTTTGCGAGGGTTCATAGCAGAAAGCATCATAAGCTTCAACCTGAAGGGACGTGAGCTTTGAATGTGGCTCCTTGTGCGGCACTAGAGCTTACAAGCGAGTACCTGGGTTCGTAATTGAGTGTTGGCGTTGTTATTTTAGCATCCTAGAGCCGCCTGGTGTTGCTAAACCACTACTTTTTCAGCATCAAATGGCATCTTGAGCAGAGCAAGCGTTGAATGTAATTACGGGTCAGCATTGCCCCTGGTCTTTAGGGACTTAGAAGAGAAATAGATGCAGGGCACATTTCATAGCTGTG
The DNA here is from genome assembly GCF_022079265.1 of Lynx rufus. Taxonomy (NCBI): domain Eukaryota; kingdom Metazoa; phylum Chordata; class Mammalia; order Carnivora; family Felidae; genus Lynx; species Lynx rufus. The sequence continues at coordinate 59,229,313 of NW_025814889.1, forward strand.
AAACCCATCAGGTTAGCTGTGTCAGTGCATCACAGCATTGCATTAAAAAGAATTCTTCCAGCCTGGTAACAGCGAGGAGGAACATTTACAAATTTTCCAGTATGATGTGGCTCAGCAATTCTTCGTTAGATCTGTTGTGTCACTAGAAAGGACCTTTAAAAAGGTATAGAGCTCAGCTTTTCTGCCGATTGGATTAACCCCTCATTCTGGTAGAAGGCCTCAGGTAGTCCTCCTCCCCCCCCCCCCCCCGCCGTCTTTCTTTTTTTTTTTTTTTTCTTTCATCTTTGGGTTGTCAGCAGTTGGCGATCCTGTTTTGAAGGACTAGAAAACGGGAAGCTTTTCTTAATGGATTTTCAGCATCCCGTCCTTTGCCTGGGTGAGGCAGTAGTGAATGCCAGCTAGATCTCTGCAGGGAGAGGTGCAGGTGGACACAAGAATCTGGCAGAAGGACACTGTAGTACTATCATTGGGGGGGGGTGGTTTGTGTGTTTATCTTTTAGTGGGCATATTGATGCTACTTTTTATTTATCTCCATGGGGAATCTCCCAAAACCATGAAAATTACATGTGACCATACCCAGCTTTAAGAAGACTGAATGTAATTTGATTATTCCGTTGAAGGATCAGACTTAACAAAATAGAATTTGTAATGTAGGCGATAAGACCTTTCAAAAATCTCTCCCTTCCTCATTTTCTCTCCTTTTAAGAGCCTCAAGCTGGTACTTTCAGTAATAGACACAATTGTTAGTAATGCATTGAGTTCTTTCTAGGTTCATTAATCAAGCCTAATTTCTGGCTTCAATAGCTGAGGGGGACATCAGCCCAGAGAGGGAGAGAATCATGAGACTGTGCAGATAGGAAAGGCATTTCAGTTTGCTAAAGTGTCAATGTGCTGCAGAGAAAAGCAGTTAAAAAGAAGAATGTTCAGGTTTTAGCATGCACATTTACTGAATTTGGCATTTGGTTGAGATATTTGGGAATTGCAGATTTTAAATTCTACAGTTATGGTATCCTTTCTTTTTGCCTAACATTGTATCCTTTTAAGTTTTTGATTGTTTAATGGGAATCTCAATACTTCCTTTTGTAGCCTTCTGTACTGGGTGGCTTGCATTAATTTTTTACTTGAATGGTTTAGCCATTTTGAGAAATAGTTTTTCAGAATTTCTTACTCAGTTGATCTGTCTTATATTGATTCATGTATGGTTTGTGAGTAAAAATATTGTTCACTGCTGGGTGTTGTTGCTCTTTTCATTATCGTTGATTTCTGGCATCATGGCTTTGCTCCTTTATTGTAAACCATTAAGGTCCTAGGTATCTTGCGGGTGTTCAAAACATTGCAAAACTCTGCAGGGAGAAGTGGAGAGGGGATAGGGAAACATTATGCATCATAAATCTGAGAACTTGGATTTATTTTTTTTTAATTTTTTTTTAATGTTCTTATTTATTTTTGAGACAGAGAGAGACAGAGCATGAGCAGGGGAGGGGGAGAGAGAGGGAAACACAGAATCCGAAGCAGGCTCCAGGCTCTGAGCTGTCAGCACAGAGCCCGACGCGGGGCTCAAACTCACAGACTGTGAGATCATGACCTGAGCTGAAGTCGGACGCTTAACCAACTGAGTCACCCAGGCACCCCTGAGAACTTGGATTTAAAAAATAACATATCACCTGTTTACTCACCTTGGGTGCTAGCTTGCTCCAACCCCATGTAGATTTCAAAATGGGAAGTATGGACATAGTTTCCAAGAACTGTGTATAGTGAAAAGAATGCTTACCCCACAGCCAGCCAACCAGACTTGAGTAGCAAGTGACTTTGTCACTTTGAACTGATTTAGCTTGGCCATGCTACTTCAACCTCATGATCTACAGTTTGCTTTGTGTAAAATGGGAATACTGTTCCTAAAAAGGATGCTGTGACAAGTGAAATAGCTAACATAGTGTCTGGTACATCTCAGTCAATACATGACAGTATCTGACACTTCTCAAGAACTGAGCTCTTGATTACCCAACCTTTCAGCCTGTTTCTCCTGTGTTTTTCATCCCCTCCATCCAACAAGTGGCTCAGGCCAGAAGGCTAGAGTTTAACATTCACTTCTGTTCTCACCTCCCCTCCCCACCCCCAACCAGTTTGTCACAAAGTCTTTATTTACTTTTCTGGAAAAATCTCTCTCAAACCTGTCTGATTTTCAATCTCCACTACGTTTCCATTCCACTTGAGGCCACCATTATCTTTCCCCATTGCCTTCTGCATGTACTCTGTATCCCTTCCAGTCTCTTTTCCTACCAGCAGCCTAAAAAGAAAAAAAAATGTCACTTGCTATTTAAAGTCTTCAAAGCTCTAAGAAAACACATTTATTTCTCCAGATATAATATGAGATCTTCAACATACCTATAAAGTCCTGCATGGTTTGGCCACTGCCCACCCCCAATCTTCGTCTCTTGCTAGCCACATTGTTCAGTTCTCCAGCAGGCTCACATCAGGGCTCTTGCTCATGCTATTGGTCTTTCTATTTTAGGACCATCTCCTTGAGTAATTTGTCATCCTTGGATATGGATTCAAATATCCTCTCTATAAATGTCTTCTCTGAGAAGACCCTATCCTTAGCATCATGTCATTTAGAAATTCTTTATTTTCTCCCTCATAGCACAATCATCTTGCCTTCTTTGTGTGTATCATAACTTATATATTATTTACTTAATGTTTCTTTCTTAGCCTCAAGGTCGAAGTAATACCCGGTTTATTCACCAGTCTATACTCAGTGCCTGGTACAGTTAGTAGGTGCTCAATAAAGGATTCTTGTTATAATTAATAAGATAATGTCAGTTTTATATTTGTGTCTTGGTTGCCTCCTATGTCACTGTTCATTCTGCTTTTCATAACAGAAAAGCCAGACTGGTGCTCTCCTGTGTTCCTTCATTGCTGGTGTTAAATGTGTAATATGAAACAGCCTTTGCAGATACGAGGCAAAATTAATGCATTTGGGCTATGTGGAAAATTCATAGTAATAAATTGAGACACCTTTTAATTAGTGTTACCCTTGTGATTTTCTGTTGTAGATAATCCTTTTTCTAAGTACATCATTAAAGTAATTACGGTTTTTTTTCATCAGCACAGGATTACTGAAAGAAAAAAATCTTAGTAGTTCATATTATTTTACACATGTCATAGGATAATATGTTAGCAGCTATTGATCGCTCAGTGTCAGACTTCAAAGGAAGGTAGAGAAAACTAGTAGAAAGATGAGAGTTCTAGTTCTAAGGATGTTTAGTACTTTCCAGCTGTTGATGTGACTTGCATAAATAACTACATATCATTTGAACATTTAGTTAAGGTAGCAGAGTAGTTATTTAAAAATTGGAGCCACCTAGAGGTCTGTAAATTCTTTTTCCTTCTCTCACTAAAGCATTCCTTCTTTTAGCCAAAAAAGTCTCATGACTTTCCAAGGCCAAGGAAGGCTTAAAGCTTTGAGTATTTTTGTCATGTGGTTGCTCTCTACAAATTATTAGTTTGATGCACTATAGTTCTAAAGTGCTTATGTCCTTAGTATTAATGTTTCTACTCTAATTCTTAAGTAATAACCCACATTTCTTTTGACTTATTTCTTAGGACTTGAGTTTCTTTTTAGAATTTTCCCTTGCACTCCTAGAGTATAAATCCAATTCCTCTTTCGTTTTGTAGCTTATACTTTAGGTCATAAAGTATACAGAGAATTTAGGAGTTGATTCTAGTTCTTTCAACGATTTATTTGTTTGCATTTAACCTCTGGGTGTCTCCTAAATGTTATACCTCATAAGTGGTCTAGACTCTGAGTTTTTGTCAGCAAGAAGCTGGATGCCCTTGGATTGGGAAAGTAAGGGAGATTACAGCAGCATTTTTAAGTCCCTATTATATGCCAAGCTTGAGGCTAAGTGCTCTCGCAAAAGAACAGTGAGTGGTTCATCCAGTCAAAATCATGAAAAGGAACCATAACCTTTCCATACATTTGCTTCACTCAAAGAAATTGTTTTTGTTGTTTCTCCATTTCCCTACCCTTTATTTTTCTAGTTAGGAAGGCATGGCAAGATAGTGAAGCCCTCTCTAGCTCAGCCCATTACCTTACCTTTTTATTTATTTAGACCTGAATTTACTTGTATAAAAATACTGGACGTGGGGCCAGAAAGGGGCATGCCCTTTGATTTGTCTTTGAGGTAGGTCTCTGTGCTCCAGGATATTTGCACCATGAGTAGCTACTACTATGGAGGAGAAAAAAGTTATGGTTGAGAGTCCTAGTTATTTTTCCCCATATATATGTATATATTAATATGTATATTAACATATACACACACATATGCATGTGTATGTATATATATACACACATACATACATGCTTACTGGTTACTTTGGGTGACCTTGAATGAGTTGCCTGAAGCTTTATAGCACCAACAATATCTATTACCTATTTATTTCACAGCCTTGCTATTGGATTTAGAAGACTTATTTTTGGCAATGTTTTTTTTTTTTTTTTTTTTGTCACATTCAAATATATCACAAAGCTCATTACAATTAACTCCAATGCTGTCAAGTTCTATGCATTAAGAAAAATGTTTTCTAAAAAAAAAAAAAAAAAAGAAAGAAAAATGTTTTCTTAGCATATGTTTTAACTCTTTGTTTTGATAAGCAATCAGATATGAGTACAGGTTGTAACAAGAGGAGAGTTGTAATACTTTTCTACCAGCTTTTATTCATGTGTGTGATATATCTTGTCGATTGTTAATGGTCATTGGCTTCTGGTTAATCATGTTTATCCTTAATTGTAGTAAATTTATTATTGGAAAATCACCTAAAATTAAATTATTTTTCAGAAAGAAGCACATACAGTGGAAAAATTAGAGTGCTTTTAATGGATAGGTATTGGACAGAAAAGTAAGATATCACTCTAATTTTTGCTTAAAATATTTGAATAGATTTATAATTTCTGAAATCCTACTGCAGAAATAGTATTGAAAGGTAGGTTGGGAATAATTTGTAGTGTTTAAGGTAAAATTTGGGCGTTTCTGAAGCAAGTTCTAATACTTGATGCCATTAGATGTCAGGAAAGTAAACTAGTTTATTTGTGCTACATTTTCCTTATTTTCTTTTTGTATATAATGACTTCCTTCTTTTATATCTCTTTTTTAATTTTTATTTTTTATGTTAAAATTTTTTAATGTTTATATTTGAGAGAGAGAAAGACAGAGTGAGCAGGGAAAGGGCAGAGAGAGAGGGAGACCCAGAATCTGAAGCAGGCTCTAGGCTGAGCTGATGCACAGAGCCTGATGTGGGGCTTAAACTCATGAGCCATGAGATCATGTCCTGAGCCAAAGTTGGAAGCTCAACAGACTGAGTCACCCAGGTGCCCCATCTCTCTCTTTTTTTTTAAACCTCTTTAGTGAGCTAAGCTGAGGTGAACAGCTTAGTAACATGCAATGAACTGCACACATTTAAGTGTACAGTTTGATAAGCTTTGACCTACATATATAAATATGAAATCATGACCACAGTCAAGATAGTGAATATATATATCACCCTCCCCAAATTTCCCATTCCCATTTGCAGTCCCTTCCCTATCCATCATCCCCTCCCCGACAAAGCACAGCTTTGCTCTGTCTCTGCAGAGTAGTTTTCATTTTCCAGAATATAAATTAATGGAACATGTAATATATTCTTTTTTGGTCTGACTTCTTTCACTCAGAATAATTATTTATTTGGAGATGCATTCATGTTGATGTAGGCAGCATTGATGAATAGTGTTCCATTATATGTATATACAACAAATTATGTATGTACCTATTGATGGCCATTTGGGCTGTTTCCAGTTTTTGGCTATTACAAAGGAAGCTGCTGTGAATATTTGCATATAATCTTTGTGTGGACATACGTTTTCATTAATCTTGGGTAAGTACATAGGAGTAGAATGGCAGGGTGATGGTAGACATACATGTTTAGCTTTTTCAGAAACTGCCAAACTGTTTTCCAGAGTGATTACACCATTTTATTTTCCTACCAGCAGTGTATAAGCATGCTAGTTCCTTCACTTCCTTCCCAACAATTAGTATGATTAGTCTTTTTTAATTTTAGTTATCAGCAGTATTTCATTTTTATTTTAATTTACCATTTCCCTAATGACTAGTGGTGTTAACCACCTTTTAATGTATTTTTTGCTATGTTTGTATCTTCTTTGATGAAGTGTTTGTTCAAGTGTTTTGCCCACGTTTTTATTGGGTTGATTGTTTTTTTAATTGTTGAATTTTGAGAGTTCATTATATATTTTGAAAAATCCTTCATCCAATATATGTTTTGCAAAGATTTTCTCCCAGTTTGTGGCTTACACTTTCATTTTCACAGTGACTTTTGAAGAGAAAAGGTTTTTAATTTTGATGAAGTCCAGCTTATGATTTTGTTCTCTTACATATTGTGCTTTTGGTGTCCTTTTTAAGAACCTTTGCCTAAGCTAAGTTCACATAGATTGTCTTCTAAAACTTTTCTGATTTTCTTCTAGAATTTTTATAGTTTTAGGTTTTACATTGAAGTATATCACCTATTTGAAGTTATATTTTTAAAATAGACTTTACTTTTTAGAGCAATTTTAGGTTCACAACAAAACTGAGGAGAAGGTACAGAGATTTCCCATATACTCCCTGTCCCCACACATGCATAGCTTCCTCCATTACAGTATTCCCCACAGAATGGTGCATTTATTGTAGTTGAACCTACATTGACTGACACATCATTATAACCTAAAGTCCATGGTTTATGTTAGGGTTCACTCACTCTAAGTGTTCTAAGTACTGTGTGTTTAGGCAAATTTATAATGACACATATTCATCATTATAGCTAGTTGCACTGCTCTAAAAATCCTCTGTACTCTGCCTATTCATTTCTCCCTCTCCTAATCCCTGGAAACCACTATGATCTTTTTACTGTCTCCATAGTTATCCCTTTTCCTGAATGTCATATAGTTGGAATCGTATGGTATGTAGCCTTTTCAGATAGGTCCTTTCATTTACTAATACGCATTTATGTTTTCTCCATGTCTTTTCATAGTTTGATAGCTCGTTTTAGCCCTGAATAATATTTCATCATCTGGATGTACCACAGTCTGTTTATCCATTCACCTACTGACAGACACATCTGTGTCCAACTTTTGGCAATTATAAATAAAGCTGCAAGAAGCGTCCATGTGCAGGTTTCTGTATGGGCATAGTTTTCAACTCCTTTGGATAAATACAAAGGAACACAATTTTAGGGTCATGTGGTAAGGGTATGTTTGGTTTTATAAGAAATTGCCACATTTCCCAAGTGGTGTACCATTTTGCATTCCCACCCTCAGTGAATGAGGGTTCCTGCCCTTCCACATCCTTAACAGCATTTGGTGTTGTCAGTGTTTTGTATTTCAGCCATTCTAATATTACATTGTTGTTTTAACTTATATTTCACTGAAGACTTATTATGTGGGGCATCTTTTTATATGCTTATTTGCCGTATCTCTATCTTTGGCAAGGTATTAAGGTGTTTAGTCTATTGAGTTAATTTTTTTTTTTTTTTTTTATTGAGTAAGTTTTGGGTAGAGTTGATTTTCGGCATATGGCAATCTAATTGTTTCACCACTATTTGTTAAAAAGACTATTATTTCTTTACTGAGTTGTTTGCATTTTTGTAGGAAATGAGTTGTCCTTTATATCTCTTCTTATTATATCAGTTGACATTCATACCTGGATAAAACAAACTAAAGGAAAAGCAACTAAATCCTATTCTGGACAATGAATGTGTTTTTGTCATGTTTAGTAAAATTTCTAGTTTCCTTACTGTAGCCTTTATGTAAACCTTTCCTACGCAAACATTTCTTCTCCCTTTATTTCTCTTTTTGTTATTGGCTATGTATTATAATAAAGTCTGGTGGTGGGACATGCACAACTTGCCCCTGTAAATTTTAATTAACTTTACTGTTAATGAAAATTATTTGTTTTCTCTCTTTGAAAATCTCTCAACCTAGATTACACCTTCCATTTTAATTTTCCTAGTTTTGATGGTCTGTCTCTTCTCCCATTGTTGAGTCATGACATATGGTGTATATTGGAAAGACTGCTCACTTCAGTTAAAAACCTGGCTGGGACTGGGTAACCTTGGAGAAGTTATAAAGCTCACTCCTTCTCAAGTTTCCTTTAAATGGGGCTACTGTTTCATCACTCAGGGGTGTTTTGGAATAAAAGTGATGTTTGTATGTGTCCATATATGGAAATGAATGTAAATGAAATGTCTCAGTGAAGAGTTAGTGCCTTTCTCCCTTACCTAACTCCAGTTAAGCTGTGGATACTCATTCTCTCTCAACTGAACAGGCCCCAGTGCTCTTTGGAGCCAACTGAACAGGAGTCTGAACAGGCCCCAGTGCTCTTTGGAGAAGACAGGTGCTCCACAGTCTGTCTAGGCAAGTGGTCTGAGGAGAGAACACTGTCAGTGTAGATGATAGAAAGGTGGGAGAAGAGTGTTTGCTAGTTAACGTGGGTGACATCCTCCTCACCCCTCGCAGTCTGGAGTTGGCTGCCCTCTAGGCTATTCTCCATTAGTAATCCTTTCTCCCTATTGGATTTCAGTCTCATCTTTCCTTCTCTTCTTATCCTTAGCCTGGAAAGAATATGCTCAAATCTCTCTTGACATTGCTACACCTCCTGTCTACTTCTGTCTCCTTTCTCAGCCAACTTCTTTGAGGAGGTATCTGTGCTTAATGCTTCTACTACTCACTCCTCAGCCAGGTACCATTTCTTAGAAACATTTTGCCACAGCACCAATTTCTTAATTGCCAAAATCAATGGAAACTTCTTACTTCTAATATAACAGAAGCTTTTTGTAGCGTGTTTGCACTGTTGAGCTATCTTCCTGTGTCTCCAGACTTCTCCTCGGCTTCCTTGTCAGTGCTCTTTCTTTGTTCATTTATTTATTCAAAAATGACAACAAAACACACAACACTGCTCTCATAGAAAGTGCTCCATGGAGGAAGTTAGATAATGAGTAATTTTACATTCTTTATATGATGATAAATGCATCAGAGGAAAAAAATATAACAAGTTGGAGAAATTGAAAATGCTGGGGTTGGGAGTGGAGGTGTTACATGATATTGGATAGGCAGGAAGTCCTCACTCATGAGAACACATTTCAGTAGAAAACTTAATGAAGCGAAGGACGTAACTCTGCAGCTGTCTGGAGGAAGAGCACTCTACACAGAGGAAACATTGAGTGCCTAGGCACTGAAGCAGGTACATACAGTTGTCTCCAGATCAGTGAGGCTGGGAGTGGGGCCAGGGCATGGGACAATAGCAGGAGATGAGGCAGTGGGGCTTATATACCAGGCCCCTTATTGGCTGTGACAAGGATCTTGGGTTTTACTCTTGAGTGAGAAGACAGTTGAGGATCTTGAAGAGAGGAATGAATGAATTGGAGAGTAGCACGGAGTAGTAGGTGAGAGGATGAACTGTGGAGCTGGCTGCTTAAGTTAAAATCCCAGCCCTAAACTTAACTGGCTCTGTGACCTTGTAGTAGTTCTGTAGCTTCTCTGTGCCCCATTGGTAAAATGGGAATACGAATGATCTCTATCTCACAGTGTTGTTATGAGGATGAAATGAGTTAATATTTATAAAGAACAAAGCATGGCAGATAGTATTATAAAAATGCTTGTTAAATAAAATCAGTAAAATAGAAAAGGCTCCCTGTGCTTCCAGGTCTTGTCAAGAGGAATTTAGAATAGAAGCAGAAAGCCTAAACATGGAAACAACCTAAGTGTTTATCAGTCAATGGATGGATAAAGAAAATGTAGCATATGGAATATGATTCAGCCAGAAAAAAAGGAGTTTTGCCATTTGTGACAACATGGCAAACCTTGAAAGGACAGACCTTGAAAGCATTATGCTAAGTGAAATAAACAGAGAAAGACAAATACTGGATGATCTCACTTATATGCATAATCTAAAGAAAAAAAAAACACACCTGACTCATAGATACAGAGAAAAGATTAGTGGTTGCCAAAGGCGGGGAGTGGGGGTGGTTGAAATGGTTGAAGGGGGTCGAAAGGTACAAACTTGTGCTTATAAGATACGTAAGTCCTGGAAATGTAATATACAGCATGGTGGCTCAATAGGAAGGAAGGAAAAGGAAAAAAGAAAACCAATTAGGAGATGATTGCAATAATTCATGCAAGGAATGGCTTAGTTGAGGTGCTAGTTGTGAAGGTGGGGAACATGGTCACATTGTGGGTGTATTTTGGAAATAAGGATGACTTATTGGCTCAGGAATAGATCTGCTTTTCCTCCCATCTCTGATCTTTCTGGCTCAGTCTTCTTTGCTCCTTCCTCTTCTCCCTTTTGACCAAGGGTTCTCAGAAAGGATAGTAGTGTTTGGAAATATGTGGGAGCCCTTTTTGGCTGTCACAGAGATGAAGTTGTGGATATTTCTTGTGTTCAGTGAGTGCTCAATATCATGCATGATGAAGATATGTCTTCTGCAATTTGCCGGTAGCTACCTTGTAGAGAAATGCTGCTTTAGACCTTCTTCCCACCTCTCCTACCTGTCCCCTGGCCTAGGATTTCCTAACCTGTGGTCCTGTGTGGGTAGCAGGGGGCCTACAAACTACCAAGTATTTTTTCCAAAATGTTTGTTTATATACATTTTAGTGAGTGGGGTAGTGGTAAGAATTTTAATCAAGTTCTCAAAAGGGTTCATATCCTCAGAATGCAAGAATTCCTGTTATGGGTGGTCTTACCCACCTTCATGGTTTTTATTCTGGCCTGTATGGTGGTGGACTTTCAAATCTGTTCCTTTAATGTTCTGTGCTTTGACTTCTAGACCCTTCTCTACTGAACCATGCATGCAACACTTCCTCAGGATCAACATGTCTTCTAACTTCTTCCCGTATTTCCCACCTGGGTTTGTGGCACCATCATCCACCTTATTCTTAATCTTGCCTTTTTTGTGCCACTTCACCTTGACTAATTCATCTAGTTCTGCTTTTACCTCCTGGACAGCTGAGGAAATTTTTTTTTCCATTTCCCCTTTATACACTACTCTAATTTAGCATCTCTGATTTAGATTGCTGCCACTTTGCTGGTCTTCCCACCTGAGACCCATCTTCCACATATCAGCAGATGACTGCTTGGATACAGAAATCTCACTGTGTCACTGACTTGCTAAAAACTCAGCTCTGTCAATGCCTGCAGGGTTGCATACAGGATCTCTGAAATCTGGCGCTAGTTCCCTGTCTTGGGCTGTTCAGGAGGCTGTCCTGCCTCTCTGCTTGGCTGCCCACCAGCTCTCCTCCCTCACCTGTCTTTCTGTGCTGGCCTCTAGTAGGACCAAACTAATAAGCTGTTTTATGCATTGATGCTGCAACATCTAAATATGCTATTTGGCCACATGAAAAAATAGTTCAGTCTCTTTCTTACCCATACTTTATAGCTTTAAAACCAAGCTTGGCTATCCTCTCTTCCTGAAGGAAGTGGTCGCTCACTTAGAAGTCCATCTTGCCTTCCTTATATATCATATGCATGCATATTTCTCTTCTTTCTTTGTGCTGTAATTTCAGAAGCTCTCTATTTCAAACAGATGAGCTTCTAAGAGGCTCTTCTTAAGCTCATTTGTTCACAGGTTCAAAGTGACTAAGAAGACTAAGCTTGCAGTCCCCCAGTGCAGTTCAAGGAGTGTAAGTTGGTTCTTTGAAGCTTTGTAACCAGTTATGCCCTTGCTGCTGGATGTTCAGTGGGGCATCTTTTTCTGAAGTGGAGCAGCTTTGTCTACATTAAAAATCTCTTGAGGCAGATGGGTCCTTTATGGTCTCTTTGGAGCCCGGGGGAGCCCCTTAGTAGCCCTTGGAGTCCAACTTCACTCCTTACCTCTTGAATTATAGGAGCCTCAGTGGGTTCAGTTTTGGCTGTACTCAGCCTTTCTGTTCTAGAACAATTTCCTGGCCTCCTGAACTAACTTTGGGCCAAGTTTCCATTTTTAACACTGATCATCCTGTTGTATATTCAAAATGGAAAAACTTCTGAAGATCTATCTTCTCTGTTCTGGCTGATTATTACTGCTAGGTTAATAGGTATAGGTTAGCCTGTTTCACCCTCAGCCCCATTCATCCTTTATCCTTCAGGGTTCCATATACAAAAGGAAAAAAAAAGAAAAATATTTTTTACCACTCTCAGCTATTTTTATTAGTTATCCTTTTGTTTCTGCCATAATTTTGTGTCTTTTTTATTAGTACATTAGACATGTACTGTAGCTTTTCAACGTGAGATAATGATAAGGTTAATAATGGTTTTTTTTAAATACTTTAAAACATATTTTAAATGTAGCAAACACATTCATCCACAGACTAATGAACAGGAAGGTGCCCACCCAAGGCAGAGTTTTCAGAGTTTGGCTTTGGAGCCAGTATATGTCCCCATCTTGGCAATTGTGGTACGAAAGCTCAGGAGTAGGGAGGTCAGGATGTGTTTCGTGTCACCTGCTAGATTGTGGATCTCCTTGAAAGTGAGATCCATATTTAATTATCCATCAACTACAATCTCTTTAATGGCAGGAACTTGTCTGATTCTCCTTGGATTCGTAGAGCATGGAACTGTTAGTTGTTGAATGAATTCATTTGCTAGCTAGTATTTATACCCTCAAGGGGAATCGTACTAAACTTCCTCTAAGTATATAGTTGTGTAGACTAAACAAAGAGTTTAAAATATAGACGACTAAAACATTCATGTTACATGGATGACTGAGGTGATACTGAAATTTGGGTTGGTAAGAATGGATATTTTACTTGGCTTTTGAAAACACTTCAACAAGTAGCAACTACCATGGTTAACAGTGGGATTTTGTAGATGATATGAGGAGAGGTGATGTAGTCTGTGGAAGCTTATTGAGCAATGAGGTTGCAGTAAATATATAAATAATTACATATGGCAGAGTATGTTATATGTATTATAAATATATTAAGCAGAGTATGAGGAGAGAGTGGCTAAATGACTTAAAGGTAAACGTATTTGCTATGGCAATTTTATAATAATAATTGGAAACATCTAAATGTTTGATTACAGGGCACTGGTTAAGTAAATGGTGGCACAGCTTCCAGATATACGGTTAGATAGCCATTAAAAATATTTATAAAGAATTTCTAGTAATTTGGGTAAAGCATATGCTTTATTGTAGGGGGAAATATCAGAATATAAACATATATAGACAACTTTTTTTTTTTTAAACCAGGCATCTAGGAGGAAGAAAAGCACCAGGAAGAAAATAAACCAAAATATATACACTGCATCTGTGTATTACACATATACAATACATATCATAAATATACACTTCAGTGAGTTTTTTACACACTGAACCTATCCATGCAACAAATGCCTAGATTAAGAAATAGAACATTATCAGCATTCCCACAAGCCCCCCCTGTGCTCTTAACTTTCAGTGACATTCCAGAGTTTTGACTGTTTTTGTTCCTTCCAGAAATGTAATAATACAACATGTACTCTTTTGTGTCTTAATTTCTCACACTCAGCATATGTGATTCACCCATACTGTGTATAGTTTTTTAGGTTGTTTATGTTTATTACTTATTATGGGTGACTTTTAATCATGCTCTTTTGTGTTTTCCAAAATTTGCTATAATGAGCATGTATTTATAATCAGAAAAAGATTACATTTGTTTTTTCAGAGATGCAAAGTCAAGTTTATTTGTGCCTGCGTAGATTCAGTTACCCAATTCAGCTAGACCATGGAACGTATGAAGGAGAATTGAGAAAATAAATTGTGGCTATTTAGAAACAGATGTGCAGTGCAATATGAACTCAGTATCAAGACAACCAGATTCTGTTTTGTCATTTAGTAGTCATCAGACTGTGGACACACTCTTTAATTCTTTGTTCCTCAGTTTTCTGATCCATTGGTCAATTAGGTATGATGATATCTTCCTTATAAACTAGGCATAAGGGTTAGCTGGAGATCATGAGTCTGTGAGTCTGCTAGGTGGTGAGGTCCTTCATTTAAAAACTGGAGTTAGAGAAGGTGGATGTGCAAGGAGGGAACTCATGTCCAGTTCCCATTTTCTCTATGAAGTGAGGGCTGAGGGTTCTTTGTAAGCAAAAGCACATGGCTTTGACGTATTAGTTTGTGCAAAGCTAAGAAGCTTTGGGGCAGGCAGCCCTTAAGTACTCAGGGAGCTAGGGGACCCAAGGGGGAATGCAGGAAGAATGCAGCAGTGTTGAGGGCCCAGCTGAGGTTGGAGCATAAATGTGAATATAGTGTGTAAGTTTTTCCTCCAGAAGATTATGATTTATCTGGGCTACCATTAAGGTGAATCTTTATTATAAAAGTGGAGGAGGAAAAAACAGAAAGAAAAAGGAAGGAGGAAGAAAGAAAGCCACTGACACATGAGAAGTACGATGTCTAATCTACAAAGAGAACACTGTTTAAAGGGAACCTCTGATTTAAAATGTGTATTATAGAAGTCCACAGTGATTTGGAACTTAGATTGTCTTTTTCCAAGCATATTTGCACTAAAAGGGAGGGCTAAGATTTTAGTCTAGCCCACAAAGGTCCACAGAACAGGCAGGTAGGTATCTTTTACTAACATGTTTTCTAGTTCTGAGAGTCCTAAAATCAACTAGTTTTAACTATTTTAGATCCTTCAAATAAAATAGGGCTTGATGTGTCAGCCTGGAACTGTATTCATGGATAGCATTGTTTCTATGAGAGTAATACTCAGGTACAGTGAAAACTTCTGGGAATGCACTCTGAGTTTTTTCTGACACCTCCAAATATGGGGATAGGTGAGCACTAGTTTCTGAGCCCAATACCTGGAAGGTTAGCTATTTGTAGATAAATGATGTTGGTTCCTTTGCTCAGTTTTAATCCATTCACACAGTATCTATTGAGTGCCTACCAGCTGGATATGCAAAAACAAAGAGAACCAGTCTTATCTTCCAGGTAGTTTGTGTCTGGGCCAGGTATTTAAAGAAATAATTTTTGGAATGTGATAACAGATAAAATGGAGATGTGGGTTCTTAAGGTGGGATTGGAAGTGAGTGTTTCTGGAAAGGTGTTTCTGAGTCTGCCTAAAGAAATCAGGGAAGGTTTAAGAGGAAAATTCACTCTTGAGCGAAGACTTGAGGAAGAAAGGCATTTTCTAGGAGGACACTCCATACTGAGGAAATGATAGACACCCCCCTGGGAACAGTACATAAGGGAGAACATGGTCTGTTGGAAAAGTACAGTAGTTTTGATATTTCTTAAAGTTAGATGTGTACAATGGAGTCGGGGAATGGCAGGAACTGAGGTAGGGACCCCCACTCCCCGACTCCTCTTGCAACCCAGGGGTTGGGGAAGGATAGCACATTTGTCCTAAAATTAGTTTAAGTTTCTGTTGATAGCATGATTGGTTATGAGAAACAGTTTTTCTATTTCTGTTCTGAATTAAGATTTTTACTTCTTTAGATTTTACATTAGGAAGAAATTTAGAGATTGCTTTAGAATTAACTGGGGCTTAGAGTACTGCTCAGTGTCTTTTATTACAGTGTATTTAGATCACCTCGTGAATACTCCACAAACATTTATGAAGCACACATTGTGTTGAAGGAATTATACTTGTGGTGGATGGTATTACAAGGATGAGAAATGGCCCCTGCCTTTCAAGAAGCTTACCGTCTAGTTAGTGAAGCAAAACTTGAATTTTCAAAAGTCCTATTATGGAAATAAAGATAATAGCAAAAGAAAGAGGATTAAAGATAATAGCAAAAGAAAAGAGGATGGGCTTGTTACTTAGAACTATGGGAAGCTGAGGAATGTATTTAGAAGACCACGTAATCAGGGTGCCTGAGTAGCTCAGTCAGTTAAGTGACCAGACTCTTGATTTCCGCTTGGCTCATGATCTCAGGGTCTTGGGATTGGCCCCGCATTGGGCTTCAGGCTGGGTGTGGAGCCTGCTTGGGATTCCCTCCATTCCTTCCTTCCTTCCTTCCTTCCTTCCTTCCTTCCTTCCTTCCTTCCTTCCTTCCTCTCTCTCTCTCTCTCTCTCTCTCAAAAGAAGACGACGATGACAGTGTAATCAAGGACTGAAAAGACCAAAAGAAATATGACTGGGGGACAGTGGTGTAAATGTGGGGCAAGGTGATTGGGGAACTGGAAAGAGGCCACCCCAGCCTGAGGACCATGGTGGAGACTAGCCCAGAATATAGATGTGCAGAGTATGGTTGGGAGGTAGCACCGTGTCTAGAGTCACTCAGTCTGGAGTGTACTGCTGGGAGTAGAGGGCAATGGGACTTTGTGGCTGGAGCCAGGTGTTGGAAGTCTTACATACTGCACTGAGGAATTTGAACTTTATTCCAAGGTGGTAAGGTTTTAAGATCAAGTCTTCTACTGATCTTCCTCTCCAACTCAGGCTGCCACTGTCTCTAGTTCTCCCTTCCATTTGCTATGTTCAGAACAAGCCCAGTGTAATTTGCCTAGTCCTGACACCATCTGACAGAGACTCTTCCGGTTTTGTACAGATTACCAAGGAAATTGTGATTTTGGTCTAGAATCTTAGGATGTTTTCGTAGTCAGCAGCTAATCCTTTGGTGTTGGTTCTCCTTGCCATAGATTTTTGCAGCACACTGTTCAGTTTTTCAACTATTTTTGTGTCCATTGTATAATCTGATACTTAACAGTTTTTGGAAATAGATCAGACAGCTTAGAGAAATCAGCTCAGAAAGCCTAAATGAATAGCCCAAGATCACTCAGTGGTGAGACTTGAAGATGAAATTAGAAACAGTGACTTTATGACCCTGTTTGGTCCAGGGTTCCTTCCATTGAGTCATTATACCATGGCCTTCCATGAGTGATTCCGACTACCAAGGAATGCACATCAGCCATGTTGTTATGCCATCAGCGAGGTGCTTGCATGGGTTTATACCTGTTGGGTGTGATATTTTGAAATGGCTGAGATTATGAGTTACATCTGTAATCATTACACAGAGAGAAACTAACTGGCTTATATGGGAGTTTGCCTATAATCATCTTATTTATTATTTTTTATAGGAACAGTCTAACTTCTTGGTAAACCTTTTTCATTCAACAAATCATTTTGATTTTTTTTTCTGGAAATAATATGCCTAAATCATTGGAGTTTTTATTCTTAATTTCATATAGTTAGCAGGAAAATTGTTTTCATCCTTCAAATATTCAGCAAGCTAACAAAGTATATTAATTTTGTGAGTCATTTTAAAGCAATAGGACTTACCAAGTTAAGTGCACAACTTAAAATATTTGTAAAAAAAAAAAAATTGAGGATCTTCCTTTAGAATTCTTTGTGCCAAAAGCAACAAAGTTCGCCTTTTAAAAATCATAATTGAGATTATCTAGGTTGTAAGCAGCTATAATATTGGCAAAAATACTATCTTTATAATTAAGGACCACTGACATCAAACACTAAACCTATAGAATTCCTATAGAGACGTGGTGGTGTTGACACTGGAGAGACTGGGAGGTTGTACCATATTCAGAAGAGCAGTCTCTGAAGAATAGCAATGGAAGGTCACATAGTGTTAGGCTATGGGACGAGGTCATGAGACCTCCTAGGCTTCCTGTTGTTAGTAGTAGGATCAGGTATAAACTCCTCAGTCTGTCCTCGGCCTTCCATCTGAGGGAGTGTGGGAGATGGAGGCTTTTCCCAAGTCCAACAACAAAGGCACAGAACACAAACAAAAGTAAGGACTTGCTTATCAGCACTGAGTGAATGTAATTTGATGGCATTATAGTAATGACAGTAAGTTTCAGACCTATCTTAGAAATAAAGATGGAGGGGCACCTGGGTGGCGCAGTCGGTTAAGCGTCCGACTTCAGCCAGGTCACGATCTCGCGGTCCGTGAGTTCGAGCCCCGCGTCGGGCTCTGGGCTGATGGCTCAGAGCCTGGAGCCTGCTTCCGATTCTGTGTCTCCCTCTCTCTCTGCCCCTCCCCCGTTCATGCTCTGTCTCTCTCTGTCCCAAAAATAAATAAACGTTGAAAAAAAAAATTTTTAATAAAAAAAAAAAAAAGAAATAAAGATGGAACTCTTCTAACATTCTATTAAAAAAAAAAACAATAGATTGTCATTGAATATGTAGAGGCTTCTGAGCTTCTGATAGAGCGAGCTGATCTGGAACATTTTGTTCAATTCTAAGGTCAAATCAAGTTATTTTTAAGCTCTTAAATGACTGGGACTGGCCTAAATATAATATCCTTATGTATCTGGAAGTCAGACTGGCTAACCTCACCTGTCTGATAAAAGCATTTACAGTGGCAGTCACAAACCTCTATGTTTCCTAGTTTCTAAATTTATTATTATTTAATTCTATATTAATTATGTGTGTACTATATGTGATTATGTTAATGATATTAATTGTTAAATAATAAATGTTGCTTATTTCCGGTCCAAAATGTTTTAGACCTTTGACTGAAACCTGTGTACGTACCTGTGTTTGGTGGGGAGGGGTTCAGGAGCAACAGAATGAGGGCCTTAAAAACAGGCACATAGATTAAACAAACATTCAGGAGGCAGGACAAGACCAGCATTCTTTAACTTCAAAATATTGGACATGATTATGGTGTCTTGTAGTTTTCTGATCATTTTCACATCTTTTAAATCATTTGATTGTTCCAGAAAACCTGTAAGAATGGTACGCTGGGCATCATTCACATTGTCCATGCAAAGTGAAGTCATAGACTACGTTGTGTAATGTAACAGATATTTACACCATTCTTCCACAGTCAATTTGGTCCTGCCCACCTTCCTAGGTGTCTTATTTGGGGGATTAGTTGGATAATGGTATCTAGCAAAGAAGCTTGAAGCAAGTGAGAAATTCTTGGTCTCTTATAACATTACTACTGGGTTATAATGAAAGCAAATTTTGATTAAACTACACATACAGATAATTTTTAGATAAACATTTACTGGCAAATAGCAAAAAATTGTTAATACAGCCTGGTGTATAAGCTTGATGAAGGCTCAAATCTTTGTGTTTTTAGGCGTTCTGACACACCTTGCAAGGAACATTTACTTAAAGCAGACAGCAGCGTGGCAGAGGAGAGATACTTGGTCTTTTACTTGTCATGAGGGGTTCCAGGCTTCACCAGATTCTTTGTTTACTGCAGGGTGGAAGTATCTCTGAAACATTTTAACAAGCCATACATACTTGAATCCTTTAATTTCATCAATATGATTCTATTTCTAATATTCATCAGGCTACTTATAATTAGCAAGCTGCTGAATACACTGAAGAAAATCCATCCAGTAGGTAATGAGCAGTGTCCCCAAAGCATTTGTCTCTTATAACCACTGTTAAAGTATGGGCTTTCTGATTCCACTGTGGACAGTGCATTCCTACTACTATCAAAGTTATTGCCTAACCTAAAAAGTGTCACAAATCACAGCCTGTATGCTAAAATGGCTCAAAAAGTAAATTGCAGATACTGAAACACATCTAGACTTTTGAGATGTCTAGGCAAGTTACACTATTTGTGTATTCTGTTTAATAAAGAAGTTAGCAGGCACATTAATTTGCTTATAGAAGTCTTAACAAAATGTGGAGAGTGAGTTTGTGGTGATGTTATTTTTGCCCACATCAATGCAGCATGAATAGGCATGTGTGCATGGTATCTGTTTAGTGACTATTTGTGTGTATATATGTATCATCTTTATACAGCACAAAGACTAAGTGAATTTCAGGTATAGTTTTCTGGGAAGAAATGAGAACTAAAAATTTAAAGATTTGCATTACTGAGGTAAGGCTAGGGTTTTGACACCCACCCATACATACATACACTTAAAACAAGCTATAGTCTGGTGAATGCTATGCAAATATTTACATACTCAAGCATGCAATAGGTGCAGTTTGGTAGCTAAACTTAATGTAGATGGTTTTGGGGATAGGTTGGAATATATTATGTATGGAATAAATGTGAGGATGTGACATGCAAATATTTTTTTCTAAATTTAAATTTAATCTCTATATGGTCTGTATCCCCCAAAATAAAAGCTTATTGAATTATACACTCTGCTTTCCCACAAGTGGTAGTAGTTGAAGACCAATTAATAGATAAGCTTGTCCTAGAAGCAGGTGTAGAGTAAGAGTTAAATAGTGAGAAGCTGCAACAGCTGGCCTAGGCAAGAGGAGAAGCCAGAGAGAAAAGGTGAGAGCAGTACCTTCCCTGAGTGCAAAGGGGAAAAGTCTCAATAACCAGCAGAAATAACCAGCAGTATTGAGTCTTATAGAGTCTATACACATTTTTATCCCCCATTTTACCTACACAAAAACTCAGGCACAGAATAATTTACCCAAACTTACATGGGTAGGAAGAGTGAGGCAGAGCTAGGATTCTAACCCAAAAGTGGCTACACCACTATTGATTTTAACTACCATTCCATGCTGAAGCTTTGCCATAGAGGAGAGTTTAGGTGCTTTGTTGGGTGATGGGGACACAGAGACACTTCCTACCCTAGAGGAATTTTTACAAGAATAGTAGGGTAGATGGCTCAATGACACATGGAGTGTTTTCATTTCTGTGATAGTGTGTTGCAGGTAGAGTCAGGACACAGGAAGACTGTGGCCAGCTTTTAATTATTGGAGGAAGGAGAGAGGAATCAGGATAGGTCTGTTGGAGAAGGTAACTCTTAAACTGAGGTTCACAGTGGCAAAATTTAGAGTGGTGGTTTAAAAAATTTAGGTACAGGAAGCTGGATTTCATCCTTAGGTCTGCTTCTTTGTTTCCATCAAATTTTCTAAGTACTCTTCCCATATGGTTAAAAACTGATTTAAGCGAATATGCTGTGTCTTTAAAAGTCTGCAATGGGTTTGTCCTAACAAGGTATTTAACTCACAAATGTGAATATTTTGTTATTTGTTTTGGTTAGGTGGGTCATTGTGCTGTAACATTTATAATACAATTATATGCAATGTTCTCTTTAGAAAAAGAGTAATTAAAAAAAGTGTAGTAACTACCATGCTTTGTGTATGGGGTGGGAAAGACCTTTCATAATCATTCCTGTGCTTTCATTAAAAGCACCTTAGAAGAAATGAAGCTGTTCTCCAAATGAGGAGAACAAGGAAAATTAGGAAAGAAGGAATTCTGGAAATGTTGCAGGATTCTTCTGAGTAACGTCCCTTCTATTACACAGGTGCCCTGTCTCCATTAAGTGATTATATGATGTAGCTGAGTTTATTATGTCTTCTTTATGTATAGTTTTGTTACCTGTTTTTTAAAAGCAAGCACATTATAACTTTTTAAAAACTCAATTTCATGAAGTTGTTTTATTGCACTGGCTCACTCTTGGGTTTTTTTTTTGGGGGGGGGGTTGGGGTGGGGAGGGCCGTTGCCCTAAAAATAGTAAGAACAACCATGCACTAAGTGAACATTGTAGGTGCAGAGGCTGTGCTAGGTCCTTTACCCACATTTTTGTTTAATCTTACAATTCTGCAAGGTAAATTTGCTCATTTTACAAATGAGAAAATAGGGGCGCCTGGCTGGCCCAGTCAGTTAAGCATCCAAGTTTGGTTCAGGTCATGATCTTGCAGTTTGTGAGTTCAAGTCCTGTGTCAGGCTCTGTACTGACAACTCAGAACCTGGAGCCTGTTTTGGATTCTGTGTCTCCCTCTCTCTCTGCCTCCACCCAGCTTGTGCTCGCGCTCTCTCACTCTCTCTCTCTCTCTCTTTCTCTCTCTCTCTCAAATAAATAAATAAGCATTAAAAAAATTTTGAAAAAATGAGAAAACAGGTTTGGAGAGATTTTTTAAACTACAGAAAGTTAAGCAGCCAGTAGGAAGAGCTGGTCTGAGAAGAAAGAGGCCAACATAAGGAGAAAAAGCAGATATGAGGGAGGGCATGGAAGTGAACAAAAGAATGAGAGATGAGACAGATGAATCATTCAGCAGACTCACATGTGTGGTGTTGGAGGTTCTTGTTCTGGAACCCCTGAGGCTGTGGATATGCCATGCCCTTGTCTTGGATATGTTAGCCTTCTATGTATATGGGGTGTCTCTTTTTTTCAGATGCTTTTTGGCAAGGTTTACAGACTCATTACAGCAGTCATGCAGATGGCATTAAGAGGTGAGGTGGGGTTAGTATAAAGGATGAGTGGTTAGGACTGTGGCAAGTTAGAGTATGCCTTACCTAAAGGGGTGGTCACCTGCTCTGCTCAAGTTGATTACTGCCCTTAGGAAATGTTTGGCTTATATTCAGGCTTTTTTTTCAGAGAAGCCATATATCTGGATATTTTGGGTCATTTCCACCTTTTTAAAAACATCAAAACACCATGTTAGCCAAACAAAATGGAAGGTGAATTTGTGCTTTAAATTGTATCAGTGTCTTTGTTAGCTGGTGAGAGTAGGGTAGGGGTAGTACTAAGTTCTTAGGCCTGTGGGAAAGGATGTCTTGGTTACCTGATTAGCCTCAGCCAGCTACTGAGCAGGCCTGGTCTGGGCAAGGAGTCGTTATAAATGCACTAATTTTAATTTTTGAATTACAGAGGACGTAGATGTCAGATTGTCGAAATAGTCTCATTTCAAGAATAAATCTAAGCTAATTTTTAAAAATTCATGGAACGAGATATTTCAATTCAGTGAATTTTTTAGATAATTTAAATTCCTTTAAAACCTTCATTTTAAGAATTAAGGATATCAGGGGCGCCTGGGTGGCGCAGTCGGTTAAGCGTCCGACTTCAGCCAGGTCATGATCTCGCGCTCCGTGAGTTCGAGCCCCGCATCAGGCTCTGGGCTGATGGCTCGGAGCCTGGAGCCTGTTTCCGATTCTGTGGCTCCCTCTCTCTCTGCCCCTCCCCCGTTCATGCTCTGTCTCTCTCTGTCCCAAAAATAAATAAAAAACGTTGAAAAAAAATTAAAAAAAAAAAAAGAATTAAGGATATCAAACTGCCTGTTTTAACAAATATATTAAACATAATATTTGTGAGGGATGTATTAAAAGACATTATTAGCATATTATCCCATAAATTTAGATTTTGTTCAGTAGAAAATTGACAATGAATGTGTACTTTTATGAGCAGTTTAAGGAGATACTGAGGCAGTTGCTTTATTTAAAAAGGAGGAGGTATATTGCTAGGGTGACAACATATCCTGACTTACTGGATCAGTCCTGGTTCATTCTTGTTCTGGAATAATTAAAGGACCTTTAGTCCAGGATGATAAATTAAATGGTTACCTTATATAATGTTAATATGTTCTTTAGCTGTTAGTCCCTTTCTCATAGACTTGGAATGAGCCAGGTATGCTGAACGACCTTGTTGCTTCTTGGAAAATTAATCACTGAAGCAAAGGATAAACCAGTCTTCACCTCACTGTTACTCTCTCAGCCCTCCCTGAAGGATCTTTGCTATTGCTGTCATGGTTTTACTTGTCAGCAACATTTAAACCATGATTGATTATATCTATATCATAGTTTTCAAAGCCATCCTTCTTGTTAATTTTAACCTACTCTTATATCTGTATCAGATTTAATTTGTGGTGTGTGAGGGAGGCATAGCAATCCCCATTTCAAGGATGTATACCAAAAGTATCCATAATCATCCTTCAGTGACACTTAGGTAAAGGTAATAAAACCTTAATTTTATATAAGCACATATCCAAGCAAATATCTTTTATTGCATGAAATTTAACATACTGGGTGCTACTTTCCTGATGTATCAATTTTTTTTCAGAAATTATGTTTTATAATTATATATATATGATGATATATGAGTGATACCATGTTCCACATCTTTTCAGCTTGGAATAAATATAATGAAGTCATGTTAATCAGGTTCGTAAATGAAAAAAATTTGAAGATGTAGATAAAAATCTAAAAATGACAGATTGTGAATTCAGAATGATTTTAATGTCTTAAAACAATGGCTGAACCATAAAAGGACTAAATTTAATGGATTATGAATTTCTGCATTTAGATTAAAAAATAACAGTTACGTAAGTACAGGAATGAGGAAACATCTCAACATACCTCCTATGAAAAATAACAGGAAGTAATGGCCTTTAAAAAAATTAATGCTACCTTTCATTTCTTGGTATGTGAGACTAAATATGCTCAACTTCTTTTCTACCATAAACTAAAAGTGCTAGATAAGTTACATAATTGTGTCTTTAAACGGTGAGAGGGAAACTTTGGGCCGAAAGTAAAAGCAACTCCATGAGGTACGTGAAACGGCCAATATGTGAACACTTGTTGAATCCAGCAGATGTGAGCTGTGATTTACTTGGAGATAGGAGACAAAGCCCAGAGCCTATGTGAGGGAGAAAAACTTTACTAGATGTCTCCACATCAGTCTGGAACCCTGTAAAGACTACTTTCATTGTGTGGTGTTAAACCAGAGCTAACTTTTCCCCCTGATCTTCTCCCAGTCCCTAGCAACTCTAAGGAAAACTGCCTAATATTTCATAGCAAATAGCGTTCATGCAGGTTTTTAGTCCTAATTTAGACCTACTTAGGTAGTTCAAAAAAGACAAATAGTTGTTAAGTGTTTTTAGAAAGCAGAAGCAAGTGCAGATTCCTTCTGGAGGAATCTTTCTTCAGTGTAGGTCTCAAAGAGTTCAAAAAATATAATTTCAAGAAATTTCAACTCATAATCAAAATTATAAAACAGACAAGTAAACAAAGCATCATGAATAGAACCAGCCAGAGTAGTAGATGATAGAATTAGACATGTAGTGATCTAAGATACAGTTATCAGACAGAGAATGTAAAGTAGCTTTGTGTTAAAGAAATGGGAATGTTAAAAATGTTAGTAAATAGCAAGTGAATATAAAAATGACAAAGGAGGTCTGAAAATACTAGATAGAGCTTTGAAAATTTAAATATTTACTTGGAATTTTAAAATCAGCAAACAGGCTTAGTGGTAAATTAGACATAGCCAAAGAAAGAATTAATCAACTGGAGAACAGTTCTGAGCTTTCTGACTGTGACCCACAGTAAGAAATTCATTTACTGATGTGTGTGTGCATGTAACACGTGTATAATTTAAGTCAGAGTTTTAAGAAACTGATTGTATCCTCCTAAGAGTAATATTCTCTATTATTTTTCCTTTCTAATTTGTTCTTTTTCATTTAAAAACAAAAGTTGGATCCAACCCAGGAAATTTTATGAACCACACACAATAGGTCATGACCACAGTTCTGAATAAAACTGATTTTAATAAAGTTGAAAATATTCATACCCTGCAGCCCAGCATTTATCCACCGATGTTCGTAGTGCTTCATGTGGCCCATTCCAAAAAACCTGGAAGAAAACCATCAGTTGTAGAAAACATATCTGTGGTGTGTTTTATACACATAGTGGATTACTGTAGGACTAAGGTGATAACATGATGAATGACCAGTAAGTGCAACATGGGTACCACCCCATCAGAGTGGATGCTGCCAGGAAACAGCCAGCCTCAACCCACACCTGTGCGCGCAAACCTTTTCTGCAGCTTTGGAAATGCATAGAGCACCGATCCAAGCAGCAACATCACACTGAGTAAAAAAAAAAAAAGCAAGGTGCAAAAGATTATATGTGGTATGATACCATTTATATGAAGTTCAGAAATTTGGGCAAGCTGGTAACCATTTGGGGATACAAACATGTAATTGAATTATTTTTCTAAAGATGAGTACACACAGCATTTAAGAGAGTTTCACCTCTAAGTGGAGAATTAGGGAGTGGGTTAGGAAGAGTCAAAAGGGGCTTCAGAGGTGTTAGTAATTTGGGTTTTTTTTCTTAAAACTGGTTGTGGCACACACGTTTATTCCCTTAGAATTCTTTATATATTGAGCATTAAATGAAAATAACTTAATAAAAAAGCCAAGGCACGATCAACACAGATAATAAATCTTTTATGCTGATCAGACCATCTTTAGAAAGACATTTTTAGTTTGGGCTGCCAGATTTTATGGACTTTAACAAACTGGAATGTGTCCAGAGGAAAACATCCAGAGTAATGATATAAACCTGGTCTTGAGCCTTTCATTTTTTAGATGAAAATCATGTGAATTTTGAGCATGGGGCAGTTTTGATTTCCCTGATCCATTAGCTAGTGGATGTGGGAAGTGAACTGTGCTCTGTTAAGTCTCAGGGTAATATACTTCTGCTGCACCATGCAGAAATGAGTTCTAAAAAATGTCTACAATTGTATTGTTTTTTCTGTCAAATGCTAGAACTGTAGGCCTTATGTGGCATGTTGTAATATACCAAGTAATAGCTCAGAAATGGGACCTTTCATTACTGGCTTCAGACAAGCCCTGTGCTATCCATAGCTTCTGAAAGCATCTTTAGATTCAGGTAGTATCCATGGAAGGGAGGTGCATCTGGGTAATTTGGTTTGGTGTCTTTTGGAGGAAAAGCAAACTCAGTCCTAGCATTGCTCTGTCTTTGGCTATGCAGGGAGCCAGTTTGTCTGACCAGGGCCTTAGTTGGACATAAACATGGAAGGTTGGGCAAATAAATGGTAACCTTTATCTAGGTATAATGATCACTGGAGGTAAAGGTATAAGTTAGCAATTGTTGAGGATCTACAATGTGCCAGCTGTTGTTAGGCATTTTTTTAAGACTTTAATTTTTTTAGAGCAGTCTTAGGTTTGCAGCAAAATTAAGAGGAACTTACCAAGATTTCCCATATACCCCACACATGCATAGCCTTCCCCATTATCAACATGCCCCACCAGGGTGATACATTTGTTACAGTTAATGAACCTGCATCCACATATCACTATCACCCAAAGTCCGTAGTTCACACTACAGTTCACTTTTGGTGTTGTATCCTCTGTGTGTTGGGATAAATGCACCAGGATATGCATCTACCATTAGATTATAGAGTGGTTGCCCTGCCCTAAAAATTCTCTATGCTCTGCCTTTTCATTCCTCTCTCTCCCCCAACCCATGGCAACCACTAATCTTCTTACTGTCTCCATACTTTTGCCTTTTTTTGAGTGAATGTCAAATAGTTGGAATCATACAGTTTGTAGCATCTTCAGATTGGCTTCTCTTCCACTTGCTCATACGCATTTACCTTTCCTCCATGTCGTTTCATGGTTGATAGCTCATTTTTAGCTCTGAATAATATTCCATTGTCTGGATATACCACAGCTTATTTATTCATTTACCTACTGAAGAACATCTATTTGCTTCCAAGTTTTGGGAGTTATAAATTAAGTTGCTATGCAGGTTTCTGTGTGGACATAAATTTTCAGCTCCTTTGAGTAAATACAAAGGTGCATGATAGGTAGATCCTGCCAGCAGGGAGTATGTTTAGTTTTGTTAGAAACCACCAAATTGTCTTTCAGAGTAGCTATCATTTTGCTTTCCCACCTGCAGTGAATGAGAATTTCTGTTGCATTTTATGTTGTCAGTGTTCCAGATTTTGGCCATTCTAACAGGTGTGTAGTAGTATCTCATTGTTTTAATTTGCATTTCCCTGATGATGTATGATGTACAGCATCTTTTCATATGTTTCTTAGGCATTGTCACATAAAAATATTCTATTCCTTTGGGAAGGAAGTGGTCTTATCTCCATCTTACAGATGTGAAATTCAAGGAGAGGTGATTAAAATCACTCTTTGGAAAGAAGGCCTTCCTGTCAAGAGAGCAAGCTGCAGGGTCCTGGTTAGAGGCAGTGTTGTGGAGTGGTTAGGAGCACAGACTATTCATATATACACAGAATCTGCCATTTGCTAGCAGGGTGAGCTGGATTATGAGTTATTTGCCTTATCAGGAAATGAGGAAAATCCTTATTTTATGGGATTGTTATGAAAAGTAAATGAATTAATGTATACAGTACATAAAACAGTGGCTTAGCACATAGAAAGTGATTAAAATGAAGTGTTTACAGAAATATTTTTCCGGACTCTGGCTTGTAGCAAGCAACTCTCTTGGTCTCAGTGACCTCGTAGCAGAGCCTGCCATCAGTCTTTTTTTTAAAATTTTTTTTTTTCAACGTTTATTTATTTTTGGGACAGAGAGAGACAGAGCATGAACGGGGGAGGGGCAGAGAGAGAGGGAGACACAGAATCGGAAACAGGCTCCAGGCTCTGAGCCATCAGCCCAGAGCCCGACGCGGGGCTCGAACTCACGGACCGCGAGATCGTGACCTGGCTGAAGTCGGACGCTTAACCGACTGCGCCACCCAGGCGCCCCGAGCCTGCCATCAGTCTTAAAGAGGTGAAATAGTTATGTCCAGTCTGGTATCCCCAACATCCCAAGTTGGGTTCTGCCCCATCCAGAAGGTGATAGTGGCCTTGATGATTTGCATTCATCAGTTCGTCTTCTTCCAAGATCCTTCATCTTCCAGGGGCATAGAGATGTTGATTATGATGCAGTTACTAAAAGACATAACAGGTACACTGATTTCTAAGAGCTTTGCTCTGCAGATGAGAAATTGAGGCTCAGGGAGGTTGTGAGTGTCCCAAATGCACTTCACATCCGAACTGGGATTAGGGTGTTTGCTCTCGTATGTACTACCTCCAGAACTGTGGAGGATAAAGCCAAGTTTTCTCTTTGAAGCCTCAATTTCATACAATATGAATCATCTCACATTTCTTGGGTTGACTGGACCATCAAGACTGTGGGTTCCGTGTGCCTTTTGGGGACTGGTAGGCTGTCACCAGCGTCCACATCATGCCAGGGCTGTTTGCCTTTTCTATTAAGGCATCTAATGGCTGCTCCTCCTTGCCCAGTTTCTCTCTGAATTGTGCAGGGATTAGACTTCTGTTGGCTTCCTCTGTGTGTTTCTCTTGTATCTGACCTATCATTTCCCAGTCATTGGCTTTTCATAACTCTGGCCAGGTTCGTATTTACTTATTTCCCCCCTTCCCCACCCCCCGCTTCTTCTGCCACTTCCTGTTTCCTTTAATCATTTTCCCTTCCTTATCCTGTTTTCTCTCTTATTTATTCTTACACATTGGCTCTTGTATGTTTTTGCCATTTTTCCTGTAGCTGGGGTCAGGAGAGGTCTCTTGATTTTTAGAGTCATTATTAGACAGTGAATGGTATGAACTGGAACATGGCACACTGACCCAAATCCACAATACAGCATGTGAACTAACTTAACTTCCTTTTGATTCCCTGGAGCCAAAGTGAACATTATTAACACAGCATTATAGTCAATATCATAATGGTCTCAGTAAGGGAAAAGAAGACACCAAAACTGTAGAGACTATAATTCTAGAAATGATCCAAGGACTTCCCTTCCCTAAGGCACTAAGGCAGGAAATGATAAGATCTCAGAAATAGGTAAAGTGTAATAATAATCACAAGTTCCTGGCTTAAATAGTGTTTAAACATAAAGATACTCTTTTCTTCAACTTAAGATAGCTTTATTGCTTAATGCTCTTCTTTGAACCGAAATGAGGACATTTATTCAAGATTAGCATATATGATGAAACTGTTCAATTTAGGAAATTAGATAATTGTTTGAAACATCTGAGCATGCCAAATGCTATAGTGATTGTCAAATTTAATAGGAGGATATTCTTTGATCTCTGTGTTTTGCGTTTTTAAAAAACATGCTAAAAATTTTCTATCAACTCCTATTTTAAAAGGAGAGAATAGAAATCATTGTCACTTAAAATCAATTAGTGTTATTTTAAAAATGAATCCATCACATTTGAACATACCCTTCTTTATGGTAGGGTTTTAAAAATTAGTTCTAAGACTGTTAGAAGAAAAATGAGAGAAAGTTTAGAACATCTGTGGACAACCTTTCAGTCAGAATTGTCAGGTCTTTATAAGTAATCTAGGGATTTTTCTTGTTGCCTGGTAGCAGTATTGAACATATGCTAAATTTACAGAAATAAAGCTGGATAATCAAATCTGATAAGCTGAGAAGAAGTTAACTAGAGCAATCTGTGGTATTTTAAAAAATTTCCAGGGTAATTGGGGACTGGTGGCTGAAATCAATATTTGGGATTTCATTTGTGTTAATACAAAAACAAAACCACAAGTTTGCTTTTTAATTAAATTATTTTTCTTTGATTTAAAAAATAGCCCTCCGGGGCGCTTGGGTGGCTCAGTCGGTTGAGCATCTGACTCCAGCTCAGGTCATGATCTTGCAGTTCATGGGTTTGAGCCCTGCGTCAGGCTCTGTGCCTATGGCTCAAAGCCTGGAGCCTGCTTCAGTTTCCGTGTCTCCCTCTCTCTCTGCCCTTCCCCTGTTCGTGCTCTGTCTCTCTTTCTCTCTCAAAAATGAATAAACATTAAAAAAAATTGTTTTTAAATAGCCCTCCTACCTTCCAACCAATCCATCCTTGTTGGGAGAGAAAGAAAAGAAAAATTTCTATCAGCTAGCTGCCTGCATGCCACCTCAGGAAATAGCATGTCAAATTCCTGCTTTATCAAGATCCTCTTCCTGGCCTTCCTCTCATCCTCATTGATTGAGTGTGCCAGATTCTGTGCTAGGTGCTGGGCCTATAAAGAAGAAGTGAGACAGGATTCCATTGTACAGTAGGGGAGTAGGTCTAACAAATAACACAAAACAGGGTGGAAACCTCCAAACAATCCTTTTGGTATGTTTAGAGAAGCTATCTGCTGAAGGAGCTGTCAACTTCACCAGCTCATTACCTTTTGTAATTCATTTAAATAAAAAACTAGTTAAGTTCTTTGAATTTTTCCTGTTCTTTACAAAGCAGCTCTTTGACAGGTATTATCTGTCCCACCTAAATTCTTCTGCAAACTCACTGTGCCTCCAGAAGAGCCTTGTACTTTCTGAGCAACAGTAAAGACAGCTTTGCAGAAAAAGCCCACTTCCTTTTCTGTTCTTCAGGTCTTTTTCCCTCCTAACATTTCCATCAGTTTGATGT
Organism: Lynx rufus; assembly: GCF_022079265.1. Lineage (NCBI taxonomy): Eukaryota > Metazoa > Chordata > Mammalia > Carnivora > Felidae > Lynx > Lynx rufus. The sequence goes on from NW_025814889.1 coordinate 59,260,142, forward strand.
TTTCTCAAACACCAGGCCACATGTGCTGTCCTGATCACGGAACCACACCAAGATCATACTGTTTCTTTCTCAGTGCTTGCTTAATGTAACTCTTTAAGACGTCCCAGTATCACATTTGTCTGATGTGTGTTCTACAGGGAAACATAGCTTCTGTTAGCATGGTTATGTTTGTTCTTTATATGCATTTAACAGTGGCTTTTTTGGCCAACTCAGATTGGAATAATAGAGCTTCAGTTAGGACAACTAGATAATTTGATGAATGCTTGTTAAACTCTGCAGTTGATCTGAAAACAACTCTGATGTGTAGGTTAAGTGTTAGCTAGGAGAGGGAGACCCTATCCAAGCAATCATTGGATAGCTTCTCTAGCAAAGTTTATGAAATGCATTTTTCACACTTCTCTAAGCAAAAGTGATTGCTTGGTGGTTTAAAAACTAATTGATCATGTCTTTTGTCTTCTCCTTCTCCTCCTTTATAACTCTTCTGATTTCCTGTGTGACATTTAATAACAAATCATAAGACTAACAAGGATGGATTTCAATTCCTGTGGTTTATGGATCAGTTTATTAGGCCAGAAAGGGAAGGTGCAGTAAAGAATGTGAACACTTACTGGGAGCAGCACGGGTTAGGAGAACTAACCTGGGATGGGAGTCTGGGAGAAAAAAGAAGGATCTTTCAAATCAGGTACACCTAAGTTCAAATCAGGGCTCTGCCATTTACTAGCCATGTGAATCTGGAAAGGTACCAGATCTTCTAAGGTCTTAGTGTCCTCATCTGTAAAGTGGGGACTGTAGGATTTACCTTCCCAGTGTAGTGAACAGCTTCTGAATGATGCATTGAGTGTTGCCTGGCACTTATTTTCTGAGTGTCTACTATTCCTTCTTTAAAAAGCAGAAACTTGGTTCAGATCAAGTCACTTAATCTTTCTGAGCCTCCGCTTTGCCATCTGTATAATGGGAATTATAACATATTAACATGAAAAAGCTCAAAAAATTTTTAGTCATATACAAGTATAATGACATTTCACAAAGGCTTCCTAAATATCCAGGATATGAACTCTGCTGTAGCTTTTTTTACGTTTTTTTGGTGCTTCCAAAACATCTATTTGGTATTATTATTACTGTATATTAGTTATATCTCACAAATATTGCACAATTAGTGGAAAAAAACCCTTATCTTATTCACATTTGTAATCCCTACTAAATTTTAAATATATTAAGAGCTTGGTAGATGTTGATTATATAAATAATTCTCTGCTTTGCAAACTAATATAGCTTATAGCATCCTAATGGATTTACTTCACCTTTATTGTTTCTGTAATAATTTTATTTTAACATTTTATATTAAATGTTAGAAACCTAAGATACTTTTCTTAATAACTGTATTTCTTGTAGTAGAACTGAATTATGTTCACAGATGCATGATGTCTAGGAGTTTTGGTGTCAAAGAAGAAAAAAAAATTGTATGTTCCTACCCTCTTTTATTAGAAAAACTAAAAATTCAGGAGAATTTCAAATTTGCATAATATTTATAGTTTTAATTTATTTTGTGTATACAAAGAGATATCACTTATAAAAATGTGCTGTTGCAGTCTATTTATAATTGAATATTTATAGTTGAATATAGTTGAATATTTAGATGGATTTTTCCCTTTCCAATAAAAAAATGTACTTTTTTAACTTTTTAGTGTCTTGAAGTCACAGAGTAGAGAGTAGCTTCCTCTAAAACCTTTAGAATTTTTCCTATGTGACCTATAAGACTTGAACAACCAGAGCAGTAACCTCTTTTCTGACTGTTGTCCACTGATTATTCATTTGGTGGGCCTAGTTTAGAAGAAGGGAATATACCCAGCAATTAACCAATAGTCATTAAGGGATAACCTACAAGCAAATGAAAGGCCTGCATGCTTCATTTCACCTATTAAAAAAAAAAAAAAAAAAGGAAGGAAAGGAAAAAGGCAACATCTCTTAGAAAACTGGAATTTATTTTGCACTTGAGTTGTTCTTAATCATTCTATTTTGGTTTTGTTCAGTGTATAGGAATTGCGATAACCTGATATTGTGTTCATTTGTTATCAGTAATTTCCATTTGCATTCTTATAAACTGAATAAAGGCTGTGTGAGTGACAATAGATATATATTAGTTATCTATTGCTGCATAACAAGTTGCCTTGAACATAGGGATGTAAAACAATAAATGTTTGTTTTTTATCTCACTAGATTCTTTGGATCAGGAATCCAGGAATGTCCTAGGTGGGTGGCTCTGGCTCAGAATCTTACATGAGATTGCAGTCTAGACATCATCTCATGTTATAAGTAGTCTGTGTGAAGGCTTTACTGGGGCTGAAAGATCTATTTCCAAGGTGGTTTGCTCACATGCCTGGCAAATTTGAGCTGGTTGTTGCCAGGAGACCTGTTTCTTACCATGTGGACCTTTCCATAGGGCTGCTTGACCATCTGCATAACATGAGCAAATGATCAAAGGGCAGGATAGAAGCTGCATCATCTTTTGTGACCTAGCCTGGAAGTCACACATCATTTCCATGATACCCTTCTGGCTATACAAATTAACTCTCCTCATAGTTGGAGGAGAATACGCAAGGTTATGAAGACCAGGAAGCAAGGATCTTTAGGGGCTATCTTAGGCACTGGCTACCAAACCTTAGGAGAATGTCTAATCTAATATGTGCAAGTGTCCAGTGAATGTTCAAATAGCCTTAATTTTAATTTTATCAAAAATAATATAAATTGGGGTGTAGAGGTTTTCAGTTTTTACATCTTTTGCTCCAAATTGCATGTGTTGGTATACATTGGTTATTGGTTCATTTCAATTACTTATATAACAGATACCTATTTTCGAACATGTAGTCATAGGAGAATTCTAGGTAAAAGAAATCATTTAGCAAGGCAGGACTTTCATTGGTGATAAGCTCAGCACCACTGAATAACCTGTTGCCATTCTGTAAAACTCTGAATTCATCAAGCCCTCAACAGACATTTACTGAGCACCTCTTATGTGCTAGGCAATATGAATACAGATAGCAATGCAAAATGTCTCTGTGCTCAAGGAAAGGCAAACATTTCATTATAATTATGCCAAATACTATAACAGAGGTACATACTACAGATGATGAGGTCAGTTGTTGAAGAACATGGGCTCTGAAGTCAATCTGCCTGAGTTCAATTTCCAGCTCTCTTATTTATTAGCTATCTGACCTTGGACCACTTATTCAACCTTTCTATTCTTTAGTTTTCTGATTATTCCCTTTTTACAACTTACCTTCCTTATAGGGTTGTAGGGATTTAGGAAACAGTACCAGTGAGTGCTCTTAGCCAGCCAGAATTCCTGGAATGATCAGTTTGGATGAGGGAAGATTTCCAGAGAATGTGAGATGATTGAGTTGTTTCTTGGAGGGTAAGTTGGAGTTTGGTCAGCACAGAAGATTGGTGGAGCCCAGGGATGAGATACCAGCATGCAGTAGAGCTGGAGCCTGAGGAGCTGAGCAGGGATAAGGCTGGGGCATGTCGTGTGGTAGCTTCAAGGGAATGACTAGAAATGAGTTTAGACAGTGGCATGCAAGGATATGAAGTCTCAGGTGGAGCCCCAATACATTGTAAATTTTCTGAGATTATCTGTTTAAATATCAAATTTCTTGCTGTCTTCAGATTGCTAGATCTTATGTCCATATTTATGGTTAGGAAGAAATTGTCACCATAATGACAGGCCTAACAAAAAAATTTGGACTTTTTTGTGGAGGTTTTAAAAATAGTAGAATGATAGGATTTGCTCTTTTATTTCTTTGTTTGTTTGTTTTTAAAGTGGTTTGGGCAATGGGTTGAGTAGTTAGGATGGTTATAGTAATCCATGGGGAGAGGGTTGAGGCCACGCAGGAGACTAGAGAGGTGAGTACAAGTATACCAGAACCTGGCCCTTCTTGTCAGGTTTGGCATTTCCCATAGGCATCCCAAGCACATTCCCGGGACCCTGGCAGGACTAGGACACTTCCCATCCTAATCTAAAGAACCTTGAATTTTGCAATTATAAAAATCTAAGAAGGAGAGATTTTAATGTTAGCGTATATCTAAGTATCATTTTGAATTACATATGAGGAAATAGGTACCATAATCTTCTTGGCCTTTAAATGTCTGGCTCTAGTCTTGATAACCTTATTTTATGGATAAAAGAGGATAATGATTATGTCAATTTTAGAAACTCCTTAACTGCCAACTTCCCACTTTCAAAAGTTTTTTTTTTTGAAAACAAAACTAAAAAGAGAGATGAGGCTTTAAAGAAGAAAAGATGGGTAAGAAATGAGATTTTTGATTTAGATAAATAAGAATCCCTTTGCCAACCAGGCTGACTTCTAGATAGCTTGTAGGCCCAAGGTTGGGAATTAGAGTGCTTAGTCTATTTAGCCTTTCTCACATGTCTTTTAATTCATCTTCCAATACTCTCTCCCAACAGGGCTGACCCTTCATTGCTTTCTGGATGACATGTTCCATGGACAGACTCTTTTACCAAGACACACGAGCCTCCAATTTGTGTCTTTCTTTTAGCTTCTTTAGGAGGTAGTTAGGTCTAGTTGAAGCCAGAAGGCTCTAACCCATCTAACATAAAATGACGAGACAGGAATTCTTTGATATCTAGTTTGCTTAAGGCTTATTTATTTTCATTAGAAAGAATTTTCATGTGAATGCTTCCCTCTTTTTCTTTTAAAACTTAGAAGCATGCACTAATGCACCTTTGCACTACAGCTATAACACTATTAAAAAATAATCCAGAAATGGATGGTATTTTATAACAACTATTAAGTTGTATGAAATGTTAGTGTAGCAAACAGACTGAAAGACAGTGTTTCCATTCAGGGTTATATAGCCTTTCAGGGAGAACCCAGCTATGGAAGGGGAAATTTTGAAGTAACTTATCCCTTCCTCAATTATGTTTGAAATTTATATATTTTCTGATAGCTTGCATCGTATTTGGGTTCATTTTCCTTACACTATTTCTAATTTGACATTTCATATTATTACATAACTAAGAATTTAAGGATTGTAACTTTTTTGGTGATAGTTTTTATTCATGAAGTACTTTAGTGTGAAAAGAAAATGGTTGGTGGAAGATGGTCTTGTTATTAAAGTAAACCTTTCTATAAATAAATGCAGAAACATCTGTTAAGGGCAGAGTCTGAATGTGGCAGACATCTGAATTGCGTCAATTCCCGCCTTGTGGCCAAATTTCTTAGGCTTTCTTTATAACTAATGGCAGAGTTTCACATTCTCACAGCATTAGGCAATAGAATGGGCAAAAGAACTGGTGCCAAGTTACCCTCTTTCTTGGGTTAGCTAGTGGTAATAATTTATACTCCCTAAGGAAAAGTGTGGCGTGTTTTTGTTTTTATTTTTGAAGACTGAAAACCTGAAATTTCTCCCTCAACATCACTTTTAGGTGCTGGCTTTTGGCAGTTTTCCAAATGTCTAACTGCTAAACTGCTCTCAATAAATTATTGTGGTGTTGCAGTCAGCTTTGGTCAGGAGAAAGAGGGCACAAAGTCTTTCCTAGAACACCATGGGCCCATCAAATGACCTTTTTGAGAAACAGCTGAGATTTCTTTTTCAATGGCACAAACACGCTAATTGAGATCAAACAGAACACAAACCCACCCCACAAATACCGCAGTTCAAATGAGGAAGGGAGAAGGTTGGAGAGGGGAGGAAAAACTGTTCTTCGGAAAACTGTTTGAAGCTAAGGGCTTATGTATTTTGTTCTTGGATAATTAGAAGTTAAAATGGGGTGATTTAGCATTTTTAAGATAAAAATTAGCCAGGACTGTAAGAACACTGTGTACCTTTTCAGGTGCCTGTGTAGTTCCTCCTAGAATACCTGTCTGGTGCTCCACTCTTCCTCAAGACTACCTCAACACTCCTCCCACTTGGGGACTCCAGCGCCCTAAGGTGAGTCTGAAAATTTGTACTCCTTTCATGTATCCTAGAAAAATATCACTTAAAGTGACATTTTAAAAACAATTTTTCAAAATTGGGGGAGACTTTCAGAGGTTGTGTTCACTGGTGAACTCCTAAGAATCATTACTTATAAGTCCTGTATTTAGATAAGTATAAAGGGTAGTTAGCACTAGTATTTCCTTGCCAGTGTACCATAAATCCTAGGTCCAAATTTGGGGTGACACTACTAGCATTATGAACCATGCTTTAGATTTCAAACGTGGAGTCTGAAGCAAATTTTTTGCAGGTTGGTGTGTCACCACTTAGGCTTTCTGAGCGTTACTCTACTCGTGCTTTAAATTGGCAGCCTCTTTTATTTATTTATTCATTTTTATTTTCAGTTTTTATTTTAATTTCAGTTAGTTAGCATACAGTGTTCTATTAGTTTGGGAGGCACAATATAGTAATTCAACACTTCCGTACTTCACCCTGTGCTCTTCAAGACACGTGCACTCTTTAATCCCCATCACCTATTTTACCTGTCCCCCCATCCTCCTCCCCTCTGGTGACCATCAGTTTGTTCTCTATAGTCTGTTTCTTACTTTGTCTCTCTATCTCTCTCTCTCTCTCCCTCTCTGTCTCTCATATTTTTTCCCTTTGCTTGTTTGTTTTGTTTCTTAAATTCCACATATGAATAAAATCATAGGGTATTTGTCTTTCTCTGACTGATTTACTTCAATTAGCATAATACTCTGGCTCTGTGCATGTTGTCACAAATAGCAAGATTTCATTCTTTTCTGTGGCTGAATAATATTCTGTGTGTGTGTGTGTACACACATTTTATATATACACACACATACCCACCACACCTTCTTTATCCATTCATTAATCGATGGCCTGTTTTACAGCAGAGAAGTATTTCTAACAGTGAAGATTAGAAGGTCTTGATAAGTTTGAAATAGCTTATAGTTTGAGCTTCCATCTCTCAAGTACTGTAATTGTCTTCATGAAAGGGGGTTCACAAAGTCTCTTAAAGTGAGAATATACAACTAAATTAATTTTCACTTGCTTTTTGTGTGCTTGATGTGTATCGCCTCTTGAAACATTAAAGTGCTTCGTTGGTCTCAGAAGGGAAAATAATTTGACCTTGTTTGTAGTATGTGAATCACTTGTGAATAAATTGTCCACATTTTACAAGGTGAATTAACTCTTCAAAGGCACCAACCAGCATGCTGTTTCATAAATTCCTTAGTCTCTTATTTTGCAAAAGTTACGTGCTTGCTTTTTTGCCTTAATGATGTATCTTCAAAGGTGTTAACATAAATTAATCCATCCCTGAAATAAAAATAACCTTAGAGCGTTGTAGTAATTGCTAGAATATTTGGAGGGAAATGAATTCCTAAAACCACAAGTCCTTATCCTCACTGGTTCAGTTTTTCTCCTACAGACTCTTGCATTGCTTGTGGCATTAGCAAAATCCATGACAAGCAGGCCACACGTGCTGAAAGTAAAAGATAGTCAGATTCTCATTGGACAGTTTTGTTATATCCATATCAGAAGCTGAAAAATTCTAGTTTAGCCCTGCTATTTGTCATGTGATCTAAAGAAGAATAAAATGTATTATGTAGTCTAACTTACTACAGTTCTCTCCATAATTATGTTATCACTTAAATTTTAGGTTTAGCTTTCATCACTGATGAAGCTATTCTGTAAATCTTTCTTTTATTTACATTAATTATGTTTTGTTTGGGAGGATTTATATATAAGTTATAGGAAGAGGAACTATGGTTCAGATTTAATGTTTAGATATTGTGTACACTTGGGTTTGAATGCTTCAGTTATTTTGTTTCTTTTAGAACGCTGGTAGTTATACATGTAGAAGATGTAGGACTTGATTCAACTTTGCAGATAAAGAGTTAATTTTTTGCTATTTCTTCTCAAATGCTTACTATACTAGGAATTAACAGTCTTTGATTTTTGACTTCAAGTGCAAAAAGATTCCCTTAGCATACTGCCTTGTTTTCTTTTTTCAAATGAAGTTTTATCTGTTTTAAATAAATGAGGGGTTTCTGGATGTGTTATAGTAATAGATAAAACTTTTTTGCCTTTTGCTGGCTGCTGAAGTAAACCAGTTTACTCATAGAAAGAGGGTATCTGAGTTCCCTAAGCCTTTCTGAATGTAGCATCTAATTTTAGTCATATTAACTTTCTGGCAACAAAACCAGCTTTGAATTTTCAGTATTGCTACACTGTGAAACTACCTTAAATATTTTTTTATGGAGTGACTTTAAATTTTTAATGTCTTGCAATCAGACTATTTCTACTAAATTACATTTTCTCCACAATGATGTAGTTTCTCGTGAGCCATTATTCTTTTAGCGAATGATAGAGAATAATTCACATTTTATTTATCACAAGGCATCTTTCCTAGGTTTTAAATTTGAGGCTGTGTAAGAAGAAACTTTAAAACTCATATTTTATGTAAAAAAGACAGATTATGTAAAACAGAATAAGACATTACAGATAATTTATTTGCTTCTCTTTCTGTTCCAGATAAGATTGCATTCTTCTCCCATCCCCCTTTTCTGGTACCTTCCTGTAAAAAGCATTAATGGAGGGAAAAGAATGATAAACAGGACTTAGCTCTATAATCTTCTTTCAAAACTGCCCTGTAAATAATTTCCTATAGTTTCTGTAATGAAGCTTATGGTGGTAATATTTTGTGCCTCTGGTAGTGGGGAATAGTTTCAAAATACTCTCAACATTTTACATTTTAAGCTGTGTGTGTGTGTGTGTGTGTGTGTGTGTGTGTGTTCATGTGTTCATGTGTTCATGTTTTCAGGTTAGGTTTTCTGTCCCATGTAGATTTAGTGGAATTTATTTTTTATATGCTTATACTTGGTTTTAACGGTTTAGGTGGGGGCATTTCTAAATAAAACTTGTTAAAGAGATGGTTATTGTTGTTACAGGTAATTTATGCACGCAGAGTTTAGGAGACTTGAAATGATCTTTTGGCAAAAAAAAAAAAAAAACTTGGTAGAAGAAGGGGGGACATTTTCTGTAATTTAAGTTGTCATAGTAACTTGCATCAAGACCGATACTTGGAATCCAGGCCTGAAGAATTTCAGTGACAATAAACATTCCAGTTGCATTCATCATTTTTTTCCCCTCTGAGAAAAGAGCCATCAATTGTGATCTAATTATTCGCTTTCTGTTTTTAGAAGATGAGTAGCAGCTTGCATTTTTTAACACTTTGAAACTTCCCTGGTAGAGTAGAAATGAAAAGTTAGCTGTTTATATTTAAACTTGGCATTTTCTGGTAATGTATCTCAAACTAACCATTTTGGATGACAAGATAGGTTCAATATAATGGTTACTTAATGAAATATGAAAAGAAAAAGAGAAGTTGATGAGGATTTGAACACATTGCCACACACATTTGTTAACATGCAAATTTTAATATTAAGAGTATTGGAAAATGGTTTTCATGGAACTCTGATCTGGGAATGTTAGGATTTTCCTAATATCAGATTTTTTTTTTTTTTAATTTTTTTTTTCAACGTTTATTTATTTTTGGGACAGAGAGAGACAGAGCATGAATGGGGGAGGGGCAGAGAGAGAGGGAGACACAGAATCGGAAACAGGCTCCAGGCTCTGAGCCATCAGCCCAGAGCCTGACGCGGGGCTCGAACTCACGGACCGCGAGATCGTGACCTGGCTGAAGTCGGACGCTCAACCGACTGCGCCACCCAGGCGCCCCTTTAATATCAGATTTTTAATATATTTATGGTATCTTGTATTCTTAAGCATGAATGTATTTAAATAAAAAGGAGGAGATACCATTTTTATTAGCAGAATAAGTTTACTTTGAGAAATTTGTATCCAGGCATTATTGTTAGATATGCTGTCTTTCACAAAGGACAGTACAATGTTGTTTTTAAAGAGAAAGCTTTTTTAGGTTTTGCTTCACTCTTGCCTTCTGCAAGATACTGATGACTAACCGACCCATAATTTAGAGTTAGAAACATTCTCCTTAAGCAAGGAACATTAGGAGAAATAAGGAGATAAAGGTGTATGTGTCCATTCATTTTAGGAAACTTGGAAAATAAATGGGAAAAGTTTGTAGCTAGTCTAATAGTAAAAAATAATATACAAAATTAGCAGCTGTTGAATATAACTGTAGTCATCTGTAGATAAAAGTGGTAATACTTTTGTAGAAACTTTTCCACATATGTGTGAGAATCTGAATCAAATGGGCAATCTTCTAAGAAACATAAATCAACAAAATTGAGTTTTAAAAATATAAGGTAGATGTAGAAAACCTAAATAAACCTACATAATTTACTGGAAATTGTGAAGGAAAATATAATCACCTATTATCTCACTGTTTAGAGATATTTACTGTACGTATTTTATGGGAAGTAGCTGAAGTTACGTGTTATAAACAAGGATCAAGTTATCAATAGCCAAAATACTAGTAATGGTGAAACACACAATTTTATCTCCTATTAGAATTAGCAGCTTACTTGCTGTCATCATTACTATCTAAAATAGCTCTGAAATATTTAGCCAGTATATTAAGAACAGAAAAAGAGAATTATTGAAAAGGACAGAATTATTTGTAGATAATAAAAAATGCCCAAGATATTTAATATAGTAAAATTCCATTATAAATAATGTAAATATCATGATTTATTTATATATATATCTGTTCATAGTAGCAACAAAAATTTATGCTGGGGATTAAACTTTGTAAGAAATGCGAATGGCCATGGGCGGGAAACTATTAAACTTTATTCTGAAGATGCAGAGACTCAATGTATCTGAAATTCTAGAAAAGAGGCTTTTAGCAAAGCATTAGTTCTCATATATTTAAAACAATTGCTCATTAAAAAAAAAGTAATACAGTTAAGTTTAAAATGTATAGAAAGGTATAAAATGAAAAACAAGATTCCTTTCTTCCTCATTGTGTTTCTTCTATCTAAAGGAACCATTGTTAACAGTTTCTTGGGTATCTTTGCAGAAAATGTGCATACAACATTTATTTATGCCTTTTTAAACTTACAGCAATAAGTAATAGTGTGTGTGTGTGTGTATTACACGAGATTCTTTACAGGTTGACTTCTTTAATTACCAGAATAATCTTAAAGGCAGATATGATTATCACACTGCTCATTGAATTGGTGGGAGTTCAGTAAATATGGGTAGTGTGCATTCTTCCATTTGGCTGAGTTTATAAAAATAAGGTTAGTATGGAATTACCTGGTATACTCAAGATTCTGATTGAGTCTACTTCTGATTGCACCTATGACTGTCATTCTCTGTGATCTGGTTTCTATCCCTACAAATTGAAATGGTGCTTATATCTGCCTGAATGTGGTAGAAAGAATACAAAAATTAAACAGGACCAAAATACAAAATCATTTTTTGTTCTTAAGGTATTACTAAGATAATACTCAAGAAATAATGATACCATAACACTTTTTTTCTTTTAAGTTTATTTATTTATTTTGAGAGAGAGAGAGTGTGCAGGAGCATGAGCAGGGGAGGGGCAGAGGCTTGGAACTGTGAGATCATGACTCCAACCGTTAACCAACTGCTACCCAGTCATCCTCCATAACACTCTTTCTAATTTTACAAAGGCAATTCCTTTTATATAAAGCAGACCTCATGAAAGTTATAAAGTAGAATAGGATGGAGTCCATATTTTCTGCTGTCAGGAATATATAGTCTCACCAACTTAAGCAGGTTCACACCAGATGGGAAAAACATAGTTTTTAGTTTTTATTGCTAAGCGATACCATGTTATAGCAATTCTTGAACTCTTGAACTTGCATGCTCTCTCTCTTTCCCTCTTCCTTTCTCTCACATTTTAGCCAGGGTATACTTGGCTCCTTAGAAATTTAGGGAAACTTGTCTTAAATCTCCAGTTTCAAAGCTTATAAAAGTATCCCCATGATCTTGATAGGTCTCAAGGCTTCATGTCTCCAGTGAGAATCCCCTCATCTGTCTTTGACTTGACTCTATGGATAGTCTTCATTTTGTCCAGGGTTAAGCCTTCCTTTTTTTTTTTTTTTTTTCAACGTTTATTTATTTTTGGGACAGAGAGAGACAGAGCATGAACGGGGGAGGGGCAGAGAGAGAGGGAGACACAGAATTGGAAACAGGATCCAGGCTCTGAGCCATCAGCCCAGAGCCTGACGCGGGGCTCGAACCCACAGACCGCGAGATCGTGACCTGGCTGAAGTCGGACGCTTAACCGACTGCGCCACCCAGGCGCCCAAGCCTTCCTTTTTTAATGGATTCTCTGAGAACACAGCACAACACAACACATGCATACCACTTAGTAGAACCTACCAAAGATCTGGGACTTAGAGGAAAGAGATTCACATTGTGGGAAGGGCAATCTTGATAGTCTTCCTAGACTCTGGCTTCAACCTCATCCCTTCTTAAGATGCCTCAAAAAGCTACAAAAACTGCCACGTGTCATCTGGACTCATCTGTCAGGGTACAACTCAGCTTATCCCATTATTAATTGTGTGACCTTGACTGATTAGTCTCTAAAATCCAGTTTTCTTACTCGGATGTTAGGTAAGATTAAATTATGCAGTTGATCCTTAATGTGCTGTGTTTAGGGGTGCCAGCCCCCATGCAGTTGAAAATCCACATATAACTTCTGACTTCTCCAGAACTACTGGGAGCCTTGATAACATAAACAATCAATACACATTTTGTATTTTATATGTGTTATCTGCTATATTTGTACAATAAAGTAAGCTAGAGTAAAGAAAATGTTAAGAAAATCCTAAGGAAGAGAAAATGCATTTATATAGTACTATACTGTATTTACTGGGGAAAAAAATACACATAAAAGTGGACCCACACATTTCAAACTTGTGTTGTTCAAGGGTTAACTGTGTATGTAAAGGTCTCAGCATGTACAAAATTCAGTGTATTATAATTATCACCAATTTTATTGAAAGAGTACTGTTTTCCCCAAATGCTTCGATCTTGTTTCAGACTTAGGCTAGATATATTTTTATATAAGCAGATGTTCACCCTTCTGTACTTATGGAAACTATGTAATTGTTCAAACCAGACACTTTGGAGAGTGAAACATGGCATTATTGTTAATTATGCTGGGATAACCATGTAAACTGTAAACCAGGATGAGTGGTCACTCAGCATGCCTCATTTGTGGTGCATGCTCAGAGAACACAGGTCATTGTCATTGAGTGAGACAATGAGGATATAGGACAAGTGAGGTCACATTCATCTTTTTGAGCTTTAGTTCCTTACTCATTAAACTGAGATTAACAATAACTAGCTCACAGGGTGACTAGAAAGATTAAATGAAGTTGTAGTCTGATAAAACATTGTATATATGTGGAAATTGGACACCTGTTAATTCCCTTCTCTGTCTCTGCAAATTACCTTAGTTCTGCTGATGGGTAAGTTTGTGTATAGCTGTGTAATTAGGTACTTAACCTTAATGTATCTTTATAGTTCATTCCACTGGACATTGTAGGTGGTAGTCATAACCAAGTGCACATGTGGTTCCTCAGTTTCCTGTGGAGAGTTGGTCTATATTGCTTCAATTAATCACTTTTTAACACTGAAAGCGTGAATTGTAGTGTTCAGGAACCACACCCACTTTCCCTATAAATTCTCCTGTGGTATGCTTTTTTCTTATGTGCTTTCCTATTTTTTGGATGAACATAATCTAAATAGGGGGATTTTTTTCTTAAATATTTCAGGTATGAATATTTATTTGCATTTAATACATGGTGAGAATCAAAGGCACTTGTTTTTGCACATCAGTTGTAGAGATGTATTTCTTCCTTGGGGAAAAAAATCTAGCCGAAACCTTAAAAATTAATAGTATAATTGGTAATATACATACCAAGTTTGATTTTCTTATCATTTACAAATAAATTTTAATAACACAAAACTGGAAGAAGTAATAGACCTCAAGGTTTGGGCCTTTTGCAAAATGATCACAGCATTTTCACCATTATTTTTCATAGTTGTTGTCTTCATTAGCAAATCCATATTCAGACTTGGTGGTATTTCCCGGTCTTTAGGCTTACAGAGAGTCTGTGGAGGACAGACAGGTGGTAAATGATTTTAGTCCTGTCATAAATTACACTTTTGTGGAATGAAGAAGGTGCTATGGGAGCACATGGGAAGTACTTTGTGCAAAGGTTTAGGAAGGCTGTTTGTGGCTACCATTTAAGTTAAGTGTTTAAAGGTAAGTAGATCTTTAAGGAGGGGGGAGAAAGCCTTTGAAAATGGCCTGGGAAATAGCATATGCAAAGCCTAGAAAGGCATATAAGGAGCATGATGTGTTTGGGAATTAACAAGTACAGCTAGGTGTGAATATGAATGTGGATGCCAAGGAGATGACTAATTTAAAAAAAAAAGGAATTCTTATTCTAAATGATAGTCTTTTCTAGGGCTCTGGGCTTTATTGAAATTGAAAGAATCAATATTATAAGTAGATAAAGTTCTAGTTGGAAAAGAAGTAGAAGTGTTAATGACTTAGAACAACCTAAACTTTAGCTGTCTCTGTAAGGAGAAAAATTACTTTCTTTATTCTTGATGGTTTTTCTATAATCTCAAGAAATTAAATATTTACAATATCCTCATTCTTCAAAAGGATATTGCTACTTTAAAATTTTCTCACTTGGGGCGCCTGGGTGGCGCAGTCGGTTAAGCGTCCGACTTCAGCCAGGTCACGGTCTTGCGGTCCGTGAGTTCGAGCCCCGCGTCGGGCTCTGGGCTGATGGCTCAGAGCCTGGAGCCTGTTTCCCATTCTGTGTCTCCCTCTCTCTCTGCCCCTCCCCCGTTCATGCTCTGTCTCTCTCTGTCCCAAAAATAAATAAACGTTGAAAAAAAATTTTTTTTAAATTTTCTCACTTAAAAAAAATTAGATATAAATAGATAACATTAAAATCTATATATACTGGCTCCAGCCAGTTAGCTTAACATTCCATTCATTTTGTTAACATTTTATTCTGTGAGCTGCTCTGTAGCCACCAGACAATTTTGGTGTGCAAATTCTTTGCAGATTTTGCCTTGTCAAAATGTGAATTGCGTGAGGGATGAAATGATTAAAAGTGCTATTTTTTTTGTACAGCAAATAATGCTTTCAGAAAAAAACATGCTGATATTAACTGCCATTTCTATTCCATTTTGCTCCTGAGAATTGTTTGAATGTATACTCTCCATCTTTTTATTATATCAAGAAGTAGAAATATAATGACATTTACTATTAACAAAATAGTAATTTCATGTAGTAATATTTACACTCTCATGTGAGAAATAAAATAATGTCCTATGAGTGACTATTTTAACTCTAGTACCATCTTGCCTGCTTCATTTTGTATTTTCCCTGTGCTACACTATAGCATATACATAAAATCTTTATTTTTTCTTGGAAAGCACTCTGAACATTCAGATTTGAGCTTGAAGAAACCAAGACCCAGTTGGAGACTGATTTGCTCCCTTTAGACATCTCCTGTAGGGCAGAAACTCTTTTCATCATCTTTGTAGTCTCAGTGCCTAGCCAATAAATAAAGATCTGTCAAATAGGTGGATACATCTCTTACAACACACCTCATTTGATTCCTGGTCAGCCCATGTTCTTTGTACATTGGTACCTCCCCCATCTGTTTTCCCTCTCGCAAAGTGGATTTACATAGCAGCAGCATTCCTTAGGTTTCAAATTATGTATTTATGCATGATTGTTGGCTGTCATAACCCCATCCCCAACTCACAAGAAAGCCAAGCTCATCAACATGTTAGGACAAAGGGGCCGTTTGGACTGAGAATCAATGGATATACCAGAATATTCCTGAATGAATTTAATTTCCACACTCAAGATAGATGGCACTTTGTGCTTTTCAATATGTTGTTCATTTTTTTTTAAGTTTGTTTATTTTGAGAAGAATGAGTTTGAGCTGGGGAGAAGCAGAGAAAGAGGAAGAGAGAGAATCCCAAGCAGGTTCCACACTGTCAGCACAGAGCACAACGTGGGGCTCAGTCCCATGAACTGTGAGATCATGACCTGAGCAGAAATCAAGAGTCGGATGCTTAGCCTACTGAGCCCCCCAGGCGCCCTATTCATGCTTCTTTTGATGAAATTACAGAGTCAAGATATTCTGTAGGATCGGACACTATATTTTTAGAATAGTGTTTCTAAGCAGGAGTAATTTCACTATTGGGGTGTTTAGAAAATTTGTCAGAGCATTGTTGATTATTACAGTGATTGGAAGAATACTATTGGCATTTAGTCAATGGGTAACAGAGATGCCAGGCATCCTGTAGTGTACAGGACAGTTCCACATATTGATATTAAAATGGCCCCCTCAGTTTCCTATTGAAAAACCACAACTGAGCATAACTTTTTACATGTATACACAAAGCATTTTTGCATTGTCTTAATATATAATGAATTTTCTAGGAATACAACTGTTATGGAAATTAAGGGAAAATCATATTTAATTCAGAAGTTGAAAAAGAGTTGTTCTCCAGTTTAATAACCATGTCACAGACAACAGTCCCCTTTGTAGTATTTGAGTTTCCTATCAACGTACCTGCACTTTACATACCTACGTTTACAACTGTTGCATTTATGACATAGACATACCTCAGAGATATTGTAGGTTCAGTTCCAGACCACTGCAGTAAAGCAAACATGACAATTAAGTGAGTGAACTAAATTTTCTGGTTTCCAGTACATATAAAAGTTGTATTTACACTGTAGTCTAATAGTGTGTAATAGCATTATGTCTAAAAAAACAACATACATACCTTAATTAAAAATACTTCCTTGTTAAAAAATACTAACCATCATCAGAGTTTTCAGTGATGATGATGATGCACTTATCACAGATCACCATAACAAAGTAATAATGAAAAAGTTTCAAGTATTCTGAGAATTACCAAAATATGAGAAAAACACAAAGTGAGCAAATGCTGTTGAAAAAAAGACTTGCTTGTTGTAGGATTGCCACAAGCCTTCAATTTGTAAAAAACACAATATCTGCAAAGTGCAGTAAAGCAAAGCACAATCAAACAAGGTAGGCCTGTAAAGGTGTGAGCATCTAGCTACTTCATTGAGTCTTGTCATTTACATAGTTAAGTTCATACCTCTCTGCTATAAATCCTTTTTCTTTTATTTCTTTCTGGCTTCTTTGTTGAGAATAGCCTATTTGGGGGTAGAGGAAGCACAAGTGTAGAAGCAGGGAGACTCATGAGGAGGCTTTTGCAGTTAGGTGAGCAATTATGGTAGCATAGACAAAGATATAGCCAATAGGGTTTCCTGGCAGATTAGATGATGGCTTGTGAGATAGAGAAATCAAGGATAACAGTAGGCATTTGGGCTTAAGCAACCAGATGGATACATTCTAATTGCTTTGAACTGAGATGAATATGGGTGCAACAGATTGGGTGGGGGGTGGTAAGAATAAGAGTTCTTTTAAGACTTGTTGAGTTTGAGCTAGAAAGGCAGTTGAGGAGGAGGGAGCGGTTGGAAGGGGTACGCTGGCTTGGCATGCACTCCAGACCTCGGGATTTTGGAAGACTATTGCCCAGAAGAAAAGATGTTTGGTTTTCACAAGCCAAAGATGTACCAAAGTATAGAGGGCTGCTGTATTTGCAGAGCTAAGTCCTCCAGTTCTCAATTCACTGACACTAAATGCTATGGAAAGGACTTCCAGAGCTGTTTTGGGTTGCATGAGACTCGTTCAGGAGACATCTGTAATGCCTGTGTCCTGTTTTTGAAAAGATGGAAAAAACTGCCAGCAGGATCAAAAAAAAAAAAAAACACACAAAAAACAAAAAACTGGAATCGTGGTAGATGCAAGGGCAGGACCTAGTCTGAAGACAGCATTGAAACCAAAGACAGTGAAAACTCTATCTGGAAACAGGATAAAAAGCAACCAGATCAGTAAACTACAGAAGGAATTTAAACATCACAATTCTGATGCTCACGGTACCACCTCAAGTGCCTCCCCAGCTCAGTCTCCTTGTTATGGTAACCAGTCAGATGATGGCTCAGATACAGAGATGGCTCCTGGCTCTAATAGAATGCCAGTGTTTTCCTTTTTAGATCTCACATACTAGAAAAACCAGAAAATATGTTGTGGGATTATCTATAAAGGCCGTTTTGGAGAAGTTCTCATTGACACACATCTATTCAAGCCTTGCTGCAGCAATAAGAAAGCAGCTGCTGAGAAGCCGGAGGAGCAGGGGCCAGAGCCTCTGCCCATCTCCACTCAGGAGTGGTGACTGAGGTTTAGGTAGAAGGGGAACAAAAAAACGATTTAAATTTTGGAAAGAAAACAAAGCAACAAAACCCTCCTATTTTTAACTTGGATACCTGCTATTCTGCCAAAAGACACTTTCTAGAATAGTTTTGAATGGGTTGTTATTTCTCCTCCAGTTCCACAAACTCTGAAGCCAGTGTCTAGCTTACTAAAAGAAAAAAAGTGTACATAATATTTAAGATGCTGAGTATTTCATAGGAAAGCTGAATGCTGCTGTAAAGTGCTCTTTAAGTCTTTTTTTTTTTTTTAATCCCCTTCTAATGAATGAATCTAGGGGAATTTCAGGGGACAGAGATGGGATTTGTTGTATGATAAACGTATGTAGTTTTAGTCTTTCTATATTGAGAAGCAGTGGTTGGGGCATTTTTAAGATGGCTGGCTATACTTGTTTTCCTTCATGATAATAAATTTGTCATAACTCAGTAACGTGGACTTGCCCCAAGAGGTAGTTGTTAATAATTTAAGGTCTTGCCAAGGTTCTGATGATTCAAACCTGTACTACTGAATATTAAGCAGGACAGACTAAGCTCTCTGGTGCAAATGCCTTGAAGGAGTAGTTTCTAAACATACAGAGAGGTAACTTGAGTGTATATGTTGCATCCTCTGTCACCTCCCTCCATATTCATTTTTGATAAAGATTTTAATGTATATTGAAACTTCTAAAGCAGAATCAAAGCTCCTCTGGGGAAATGTCAAGTTTTAGGATGAGCAATCCTAAATGAAGAGAACCA
The DNA here is from genome assembly GCF_022079265.1 of Lynx rufus. NCBI lineage: Eukaryota > Metazoa > Chordata > Mammalia > Carnivora > Felidae > Lynx > Lynx rufus. The sequence goes on from NW_025814889.1 coordinate 59,279,142, forward strand.
AAGCATTACCGCATGGTAGAGATCACATTCTATTAAAAATGTTAAATTATAGGGGCGCCTGGGTGGCACAGTCGGTTAAGCGTCCGACTTCAGCCAGGTCACGATCTCGCGGTCCGTGAGTTCGAGCCCCGCGTCGGGCTCTGGGCTGATGGCTCAGAGCCTGGAGCCTGTTTCCGATCCTGTGTCTCCCTCTCTCTCTGCCCCTCCCCCGTTCATGCTCTGTCTCTCTCTGTCCCAAAAATAAATAAAAAACGTTGAAAAAAAATTTAAAAAAAAAATTAAAAAAAAATAAATAAATAAAAATGTTAAATTATCTTTAAAAATGTCCAAGTCTTCAGGATGGCACACACAAAAAAACAAAGGTTAATGCTTCTTGGGGCACATTTCTTAGAGGGCTTGCTTAGTGTGTAAATAATTGACTTTTGTTTGTGTTACATGACTGGTGACTTCATTGAAAATCTGCGCAATTCAGTTTTAGCTCTGGATTACTTCAGTTGACCTTTGTGAAGGTTTTGTCTGTGTAGAGTGGTTGTTTGACTGGTTTTAACCTATTAGGGTTTGGGGTTTTTTTTTGTTTTTGTTTTTTTTTCCACTCTATATTAAAGTAAAATTCTAAAAGAAAAGAGGTGTGTGTTAATGCTGAGTGGGCTGGTTTAGGTTTGACTTCTTTTAGTCAGGCTTTGTGAACATTGAGATGATAGATGATGCATCCGGAACACGGAGCTCTTCAAATCCAAAATCTTCATTTGAAGGCTTTTTACTTGAACCCAAACCAAAGTACTGTCATTGCCTGTTTTCTAAACGTTCAGGAATAATCTATCACTGGTTCAGACTTTTCATAATTAGGGAGGATCATTTGCCTACCTCATAATAACATGACTCAGTGCTTATTTTTAAAACTGGATTTTAAAAATTAGATAGTATAAATAACAGTAAGGATTCAGCCACTTTTTTACGGGCACCATATAGTTTTATAGTTCTTAATCTAAACTTAAAATTTTGTATTTCTTCCTTATGGCAAAAACTACAAGCCACCATATGCACAGATTACACCGTGAGTTGGGTTGGCTCTCCCATAGCCTCTGAGGTGAATTACAAGAGTCCCAGCCATTATCATCTTCCTCCTGTTGTTCCGAAATTTTTTTTTTTGTACATTTTGGCTACAGTATTGGTGGTAGAATATACTATAACATGGATCATCTCTACTTCTGTATTTATTTATTTATTTATTTATTTATTTATTTATTTATTACTAGACCTCAACCACAGCCTTCTTCTTCCCCTTCCACCTCTTTGCCTGTAGGATGTACTGTATATAGTCATGCACTTTGTATTAATATATTATAAATCTACAAATCTGTTTTTTACTTATAATCAAAACTTTTACTAGGGTACTGAATAAATTTAGTCTAATTATAAAAAAAAAAAAAGACATGTTGAGTTTGAGATGTCTACCACTCAGTAGCAACACTAAGTAGGCATCTGAATGTGAGACTGAAGTTCAGAGAGGAGTGTGAGCTCGAAATTTTATGGGGATTGTCAAGTATATGGTATTTCAAGTTATGATCAAATTGAGTGAAATCACCAAGGGAGTGAATATAAATGGAAAAGATCCATGATTGAGATTTGGAATTCTCAAAAGCATAGAGAAGAGATTGAGAAGGAACACCAATGAGATTGGAGGAAAAGCAAAAGAGTGCAGCTGTTCTGGAAGCCAAATGAAGAAAGTGTATAAGGACGAGAGAGTGATTAATTGACTCTTAGATTTAGCGATGAGCTAAACATGATGGGTGACCATGGTTTTGGTGGAGTGATGGGAGTTAAGAGCCTGACAGGAATGAGCTCAATGGAGATGGAAGATGAGAATATGAAAAGGGATCAAGAAATGGAGGATAGCTGGTAGGGGAAGTGGGATCAAAAAAAATTTTTTTGTTTTTGTTTTAAGATGGGTAATATAGCTACTTACGTATTCTCTGATTGACAATAAAAATTGAAGATAGTGATGATGCTGGAGCTGATATAAGGGGGCTGACATGCTGCTTAGCCATGGGATGCCTATGGCTGCACCACTAGTTGTCCAAGCATCTGGTATGACATAGCTCTGGAATAGTCAATTAATATATAATAGATTTTGAGGCCCTGGGATCATCTTCTCACTCTCTGGTGTTTCTTCATTTTTTTTTTGTTTAGTAAAGTTGATCAGGCACCAGACAAAGGTTTAGGCTTTAACCAGACACTAAATTAGAAATTAGTGGGAAATTAGAAGGGAAGGCAGAACCAATTCCTTCTCAAAAAGCATCTGAGTGCAGCTTAAATTTTTCCTTCTTGTCCACTGGGACCACCTTAACCATTTTGACTTGTGGGTAAATGGCACAGGGATTTTAGAATAAGGAAAGTGAGTCACCTATGAGGGCACAGACTGAGGAGGCACTCACTTTTAGAGTCATGCAAGTATAATGTTGGCACTTGAGAATGATGCCTCCTTACATTTTGCACCCTACACACTTTGCTTGCTACATGCCCCCTAATTCCCCTGGTCCTGAGAATGGGCACTGTGGTTCATTTAAGGAATAATAGGAAAACTCTTTCCCTAATTATCTCTTCTTATATTACCAAATGGAGATTTATGTGCTTTAGTTAGTCTGATACTCCTCTCTCTCCTCAATATCTGGTTGACTTTGCCAACTAACAAACATGAGGAATACTTGGTAAAGAAGAAAAGAAATGCTTCTTTTCTGCAAAAGAAAAATTAGTGATGAGACAGAGTAGAGAATGATTAGTTGGAGCCTTTAGGCCAACAACTTGAAGGACTTTTAGATACCAAAAAGGCTGGAGAAAAGGAACTGGGGGATAGAAGGGAGAATCCATTCTGTTTGTGAAGACAAAAATAGAAACTGTTCCACTTTAGCTTAGTACATTTGTCATTTTTAAGAGTTTTAAGGGCCCTGGTACCATCTTGTCCTTCCATCTTTGGAATCCAAGGTGATAGGTTATCACTTACCTTGTTAGTGCTAAGAATTGACTTTCTTGTTCTGCTCAGTGCAGATCTGAGAAAGATCTTCTGAGGTCATCTGAGGAATTATCCATCTTTGTATCTCAGAAACCAAAAAAAGACTTACAGTAACATCTGCAGAACCCAGAGAATTCTCAAGGCTTTGTGTCATGTGATCTTGTGTTTGTCCCTTCTGAGGGAGCCACAGCGGTAAAGATACAATAGAGAATCACAGACCATCTTGACCATACTATATGAGTTGACAGATTCTCATATGAGGAGCATTTAGGACCAAATGTGTAGAGATGGTGCAGATGTGCTTGTATACAAAATGAGAGTCAACTGAAGGAATGGTGGGGAGAGATGTACACAGACAGCTCTTAGGAGCTTCCACTAAGAAGTGTGGGAATGGGAAAAGCCAATTGAAATTACAAGTGAGAAAGTTTTCTTCATTTTAAAGTGGTCACCATGAAAACTGGAATAGCAAGAAGTCCATGACTAATTACGAATGAAATAAAAGATAACTGATTAATGATCCTGTTATTTTAAATCTTGAGGTATTTCACTACAAAATTAAACCTTTATAAGTTGCAGCCACATATGAATGAATCCGGGAGCAATACTATCAGATGACAGAAGTTTTTATTGCAGTTTCTTTTGGGATGAGGCCTGATGCTGGTTTAGCTTGTGTTATTTCCATATCTGAGAGCTGACAGTCATGTGCCATGGAAAGAAGTCCTCACTGAAGATAGTAGACATTTGACTTTACTCAGTGTTACATAATCAGGAGGTCCTTTGAGAATTTCCCCAGAACTGATTTTCCAAAAAATTAGTCAAATATTTCCCAGAAAGACTTTCCTCTTTTTCGTGAGCAATATCATTTTTGTTAGTAGTGGTTACTCTTCTATGCCCTTGCCTCCTCTTCACGTCCAGTCCCAAAAACAGCTGAGTCAAGTAAATGTGAGGACATAATTAATTGATAGAGACTAACTCATCAACTTGTTTAAATCTAGTGTCTTTAAAGCTTTTGTTGTCATATGTTTGGCAAATAGTAGACCTTTAATAAATGTTTTTTTGAAACCATTAAGTATAATATATATTCTGCTTAATTATTTATTTTATTAGATTGTAGGGTATATTAGTTCATGGCTTGAGTTCTGGTTGCATACTGCCTGGATTCAGATCCTGGCCTTACTCCTAATGAGGTGTGTGATCTTGGGCAAGTTTTGTAACTTCTCTGTGCCATGATTTCCTCTTACAAAAAGTGGGAATAATAATAGTGCCTACCTTTTAAGATTATTATGAGAACTAAATAAATTGATACATTCAGAGCACTTAGAATAGTTCCTGGCATGTGGTAAGTACTTAATAAATATTACGAATGATTTTAACAAAAGCTGTCAGACATTTAATATTTAAAAAGTGAGAAAACCGAGTCTCTACTTCTTCCCCAAATAACACTGTAGCTGGCAATGAATACTTGAATGTTGGTTGCTTGAATACTAGATAAGCCTTTTTTTTTTTTTTTTTTTTTTTTTTTTTTTTTTTTTCAACGTTTATTTATTTTTGGGACAGAGAGAGACAGAGCATGAACGGGGGAGGGGCAGAGAGAGAGGGAGACACAGAATCGGAAACAGGCTCCAGGCTCCGAGCCATCAGCCCAGAGCCTGACGCGGGGCTCGAACTCACGGACCGCGAGATGGTGACCTGGCTGAAGTCGGACGCTTAACCGACTGCGCCACCCAGGCGCCCCGATAAGCCTTTTTTCAGTGGCTGTAAACAGCTTTCTGTGTTTCTGAAGGTGGAAGAATAGAAGTCATCTTCCCATCTGGCCTCATGTCAATACATCATTCTTGACACACTCTTGACACTGTGTTCATATATTGTTTACATTTTTGCTAATCACAAAAGTGCGTTGAGTTTTTAAAAAATTTGTGAGTACTATGATTAGTATCCAGATTTGTTTTTTGTTGAGTATTCTGTGTCTGTGATGTTTCCTTCCACGTGAATTTTAAGAGTGGTACAGTTTGTTCCATCTTTGTGCTTTGTCCACCCAAATTTATAGAATCAAAACACAGGAAGGTATATCTCCCAAAATTAAAAAAAAAAAAAAATGGTGAGATTTCCATGTAGGCAGCAGCATGATATCCACAGGGTTCTTTGTTGATCCAGGCTCATAGTCAGGGGGTTGGGCAGTTCTGCTCAATAGAGGGGGCAGAGTTCTCTTCATGTGGTGTGCCCACAGGACTTCCCTCCCAGCTTCTCTCGTTTGCAGTAATCCAAGTCTGTTTTATAAACGCATGGAAAAATGTGGCTTCTCTGCTGATAGCCACCTGCTGGGACAGCACTTTGGTGTTCATAAAACACTTTTAAATAGGTGAATTTAGGGTGATGCTCACAGCAGACTAATGTGAAAAATATTCTTATAGGTATTCTACAGCTGAAAAAAAAAATGAGTTTAATGCGTGAGTTTAAAAGGGCGTTCACTTAAAATATAAGTGAACCCAGGTCTGCTGACTCCTTAAATCCTGTGTCTTCCCATTTTATTGCTTTCTGATCAGAGTCACTCAGGCTCAGCAAAATCATGTAATAGGAATAATAGCTGAGACTGTTCATTAGAAATCATAATCATAGAATTAGAATTTCAAATACTGTAAGATTTGACACTGTATTTAGTTGTTGAAAACTTTACTTTTTATAAAATAAAAGGCCCCAGTTTCTCTTTAGTTATATTATTCATTCTTTCTGGTTATGTATTCTTCCTGCTTATGCATTTTCTAACTAGCCTTAAATTTTTAAAGGTATTTTTTTTGTTATATGTATACTTTGTCATTAAAGTAGATTTCATGTTGATAGAAGTCTTTTTTCTTTCAATGTGGCTGGTGTTGAGTAGGCCTAGATTAAGAGTTTTTCTGAAATTCTTAGAAGAGTGTAATTACCAGTTCTTATCCTGTACTTGATAGGTAGGTGAGTGGTCTCAAGAAGAATAAAATGGTTCTATTTTTGTAACCATTATTTTTCTAAACCTCATTCTGAGTAAATGGCGCTTTTCTGTATTGTCGGGACAAACCTCAGACCTGTAGCATTGGTTTGAAGAATAGGAGAGTGTGGGCCTTTGTTGTTTCATGGGGTTGTGTTCGTGTCCCCTGCCTGAGCTGCCAGTGCTGCAGATGCAGCCACAGCTGGCTGGTGCCATGTGTCCGGTGGCTTGCTGAGCGAAAGCTCGCTCACTATGACAAGCAGGTTTGGGCAGAGAACTGCCTATTTCAAGATCATGTTCAATGATCAGTCGCTGATGAGTCCTGAAAGACCCTAACTCCTATAGTAATACCAATAGCTATTTTTATTAAGCTATTTTTATTTTTATTTATAGTCCTATAGACCCTAACTAACTCCTATAATAATACCAATAGCTATTTTTATTAAGTAATTGCTGCATGCCAGGTTGTATTTAAGTCTTCATGTTCATTGTTATTTAGCTCTGACAAATTTAAGGATTATTATTTCCACTTTAACATTTATTTATTTTTGAGACAGAGAGAGACAGAGCATGAACGAGGGAGGGGCAGAGAGAGAGGGAGACACAGAATCGGAAGCAGGCTCCAGGCTCCGAGCCATCAGCCCAGAGCCTGACGCGGGGCTCGAACTCACGGACCGCGAGATCGTGATCTGAGCTGAAGTCGGAGGCTCAACCGACTGAGCCACCCAGGCGCCCCTATTATTTCCACTGTAGAGCCAAGGAGCTAGTAATTTGTCTCAAGTCATATAGCTAATAAGTGGTAGGGTCAGGACTTGAATTCAGTGCTGCCTGACCACTAAAATGTGTTCTTAACCAGCAACTTACATATGAAGGATGATGAAATATGTCATATGTGCATACATGTGCCCATGGCAGACATGGTTAATTGTACATGGTATGTGTTCATGCTGAGCTGATAATCCTTTCTAGCAATCGTTACATTCTTGGCTTCTGTAGTCAAACAATCAGACTTTTAATAGGCAAGGTAAAATATACATGCTATCTTTAACTCTAAATGTGTCTTTTATTAGCTTTCTCTGAAATTTCAGTGGTGTGAACTATTGCTTTGTTTGATAGGAAGAACAAATATGCAATAATTATCTATGGAAGCCTTCATTGGTGTGGACAGTTGAATTGAATTCAGGATAACTTTCATTTTAAATAGCATATAAAAGTCATCTCCATGTCAGAAAAATTTTAAGGCAAGTTGATTTTACTTATTTATAATATTTATTTATTTGAAAAATTTTTAGAATGGATATTTGAAATAAACAAATTTTGACGGTGGTCATAGAGTTTGTTATAATGAAATTAGATTTTTTATACAGTCAGGAAATTAATTTGAAACTCTGTGTATGGCTGCAGTTATGGAAATAAAAAGCTGTTAGGATTACAGCTTTATTTACTTACTTACCTTTCTTATATACTTATTTATTTATAGTCCTTTTTTCTTTCAGACCTTACTACTACTTCAACTCAAGATAGTATTTTTTTTTTAATTTCACATATGATCAAATAGGCATTCCAGTGTGTCTTTTGACTCCTCGATAAGAGGGACTCCCCTCCCTGCAGTATTGTTGAAGAGCATCTTAGGACAGGATTCAGGGTTGGCATGTTTAAGCCAAAGACCAGTAATACCTGCTATAATAAATTGTCATTCCTGTCTGCTCTTTACTGTTCACATTTCTAGAAAATGTGTTCTTCATTTTTCTCCTCTGAAATAGTGGCACAAAACTGAAAAATAGAAAATAATTGATACCAAAATATTTTTCCAGCAAAGAGACTGAGGTATAATTTAATCCAAATTAATATGTGAGGCCATGAAAAATTCTTTATCTTTTGTGTGTATCTTTAAAGTTAAGTAACCTTATACTTTAAGTTACTTATCTCCATTTACAAAGAAATGAAAATTTTCCTTGCTTATTTTTATAGTGATGTTAGGAGAAGAAAATATATAATACTGAAGAGACTAGACAGTCTGTTATTGTGTTGTGAGAAATGCTGACTTGAGTGTGCTTTTTGGAAAAATAAATGAAATTAAGAGAAATAACTCAATAGTGTTTCTTTAGTAACTCTCCTTGTTCTCAATAACACGTTTCTGTTTTTTCTTTATTGATAAGGTCCTAGTTATTCATACTTTAAAAACAGAAGACAGTACTTCTCTATAACACTGTGACCACAGACCCCACTAATTCTGAATAATGGTTACTTTGAAGTGCTGGTGGCTAGTTGGAGTTTATAATTTGTTACCAAATTACTATTATCTTTATTTTCATCCTGTATTTTGCCTGTCAAGCAGTCATATTCTCCAAAATTGGAGAGTCAGAACCTTCAACTAAAAGAGTTTGTTTAACTAGAGTCAGGAAGGGCCTGTTTTCCCTTGAAACATATGGGATATTCATTCATTTTCATTTGTTTTAAACTTAAAAATCTGGAAGTTATTAAGGGTTGCTTATGGAGTTTTTTGTTTGTTTGCTTGCTTGATTGGTTGGTTGGTTAGAGATTTTGGTTTTGGGTTATCTAATGACTCTCCCTGGTTTTAAAGTCTAACTGGTGCTTTTTTTTTCCTTCATGTATAGTGTTCCTTTAGATTAAGAATTTGTTTCTCCCTAACCTAAGATTTTAAGATCTCCCAAATCCATGGCCAGGATTTTTATTGTAATATTACCTTAGTTAATCTACATATTATTGCTATTTATTCCAGAAAATAACAATTTTCTAAGGAAGAAGGAAGTTTTTTATGTATTAATATTTTATTGAGGCATAATTGATACATAATGTATTAGTTTCAGGCATACAGCATAATAATTCTGTATTTGTATGTATCGTGAAACAATTACCACAATAAGTTTAGTTAAAATCATTCCCATAACACAGTTAAAATTTTTTTTTTCTTACGATAAGGAACCTTTAAGATCTATTGTCTAAGCCACTTTCAAATATGCAATATAATATTATTAACTGTAGTCACTATGGTGTACATTACATCCCCATGACTTATTTTATAACCAAAAATGTGTACTTTTTGAGTCCTTTAGCACATTTCACCCACCCCACACCCTGCCTCCTGCCTCTGTCAGCTACCCATCATTTCTCAGTATCTGTGAGCTTTTTTTCTTGATGTTGTTGTTGTTGTTGTTGTTGTTGTTGTTGTTTTAAATTCCACATATGAATGAAATCATACAGTATTTGTTTCTCTAACTTATTTCACTTAGCATAATGCCCTCAAGGTCCATCCATCTTGTTGCAAATAACATTTCATTCTTTTATGTTTTATTTTATATTAGAGAGCACGAGCAGGGGAAGGGCAGAGAGACAGAGAGACAGAATCTGAAGCAGGTTCCAGGCTCAAAGCTGTCAGCACAGAGCCTGATGTGAGACTCAAACTCACAAGCAGTGAGATGACATGAGCCAAAGTTGGACGCTTAACCAACTGAGCCACCCAGGCACCCCACATTTCATTCTTTTTTATGGCTGAACAATATTCTGTTATGTATATGTCACCGTGTCTGTGTGTGTGTGTGTGTGTGTGTGTGTGTGTGTGTGTGTGTGACATTTTCTTTATTCATTCTTACATTGATGGAGAGCACTTAGGTTGTTTCCATATCTTGGTTATTGTAAATAATACTGCAGTGAACATGGGGGTACATGTATCTTTTTTAGTTAGTGTTTTTGTTTTCTTTGGGTAAATACCCAGAAATAGTATTTTTTTTTTCAACGTTTATTTATTTTGGGGACAGAGAGAGACAGAGCATGAACGGGGGAGGGGCAAAGAGAGAGGGAGACACAGAATCGGAAGCAGGCTCTGATCATGGCCCAGAGCCTGGAGCGGGGCTCGAACTCACGGACCGCGAGATCGTGACCTGGCTGAAGTCGGACGCTTAACCGACTGCGCCACCCAGGCGCCCCAGTATTACTGAATCATATGGTAATTCCATTTTTAATTTTTTGAGGAACACTTACACTGTTTTCCATAGTGTCTGCACCAGATTACATTCCTACCAGCAGGGCACAAGTTACCTTTCTCCACATCCTTGCTAACACTTGTTATTTCTTGACTTTCTGATGATAGCTATTCTAACATGAGTGAGGTGATAGCTCGTTGTGGGGTTTTTGTTTAATTTTTAATTTATTTTGAAGGAGAGAAAGAGCAAGGAGGGGAAAGGAAGAGAGAGAATCCCAGGCAGGCTCCACATTGTCAGGACAGCCTGATGTGGGGCTCGATCCCACGAACCCTGAGATCATGACCTGATCCAAAATCAAGGGTCAGATGCTTAACCAACTAAAGTACCCAGGCACCACCCCCATTGTGGTTTTCATTTTCAATAACCTGATTGTTGATGATGTTGAGTGTCTTTTCATGTATCTGTTGGCTATCTGTATGTCTTGTTTGGAAAAATGCCTGTTCAGATCATCTGCACATTTTTTAATCCAATTGTATTTTTGCTGTTGAGTTTTATGAGCTCTTTATATATTTTGGATATTAGCCCCTTATCAGATACATGATTGGCAGATATTTTCTCCTATGCAGTAGGTTGCCTTTTCATTTTATTGATGGTTTCCTTTGCTTCACAGAAGCTTTTTAGTTTGAGCTAGTCCCACTTGTTAATTTTTGCTTTTGTTACCTTTGTTTTTGGAGTCAGATCCAGAAAAATCATCTCTAAGAGCAGTGTCAAGGAGCTTACTGCCTATATTTCTTCTAGGAGTTTTATGGTTTCAGGTCTTCCATTCAAATTTTTTTTTCTTGAAAAATTTTTTTAATGTTTATTTATTTTTGAGAAAGAGAGAGACAGAGACAGGGCACAAGTGTGTGTGTGGGGGGGGGGGGGGAGTGGTACAGAGAGAGGGAGACACAGAATCCTAAGCAGGCTCCAGGCTCCCAGCTGTCAGCACAGAGCCTGACGCAGGGCTTGAACTCATGAACCGTGAGATCATGACCTGAGCCGAAGTCAGACACTCAACTGACTAAGCCACCCAGGCGCCCCTTCCATTCAAGTTTTTAATCCATTTTGAAGGTTTGTTGGTTGGTTGGTTGGTTTTGTATAGTATAAGATATTTAGAGTTCTTTTTTTAATCTATTTTGAGGTTTTTGGTGTTTTTTGTTTTTTTTTTTGGGGGGGGGGGTATAGTATAAAATACTCTTTTGCATGTGACTGTCCAGTCCAGTTTTCCCAACACCATTTATGGAAGAGACTCTCCTTTCCCCATTGTATATTCTTGACTCCTTTGTTAATTGTGGTTAATTGACCACATATGCATTGGTTCAGTTCTGGGCTCTCTTTTCTGTTCCATTGATCCATGTGTCTGTTTTTATTCCAGTACCATACTGTTCTGATTACTGTACCTTTGTAGTCTAGTTTGAAATCAGGGAGCATGTCTCTAGCTTTGTTCTTTCTCAAGATTGCTTTGGCTATTTGGGATCTTTTTTGTTTTCAGACAAGTTTTAGGATTGTTTGTTCTATTTCTGTGAAAAATGCCATTGGTATTTTGATAGGGATTGCATTGAATTAATAGATCATTTTGGGTAGTATGGTCATTTTGACAATATTCTTCCAATCCACGAATATAGAATGTCTTTCCATCTATTTGTCTTTAATTTTTGTTATCAGTGTCTTATAGTTTTCAGTATACAGATATTCCCCTCCTTGGTTAAATTTATTCTTAGGTATTTTATTCCTTTTGACACAATTGTAAATGGGATTGGTTTCTTAATTTCTCTTTCTGATAGTTCATTATAGGAGGGATCTTTTTTATTGATGTTGTTATCTAAATATAAGGACCTATGAGAAAGAGCTTTATAAATAAAGTTTAAAGTTCTGTACAGTTTTTATATTGAGTGAGAAAGTTGTTTTACATAGTTATAAATATAAAATATAAAAAATAATTTTCAGAATTTAAGTTGCTTTTAAAGTCATTTGCTGACAGTTGTCTATGTCAGCCCATTTAAAAGGTGTGAAAATATTTTCTTCTTCCCCTTTTTCTTCATGCTATTTGATTTGTATTTGTCCTTTTACATAAATGTTCATTTGTATTTTTTTACTTACTTTAACATGACAGGATAGATAATTAAAATGTTATCTGAAGTTCATTCATTAGTTGACTAATTCCCTTTTAAAGACCTTTCCTTTTTCTTTTCATTTCTAGTGATTTGTAAAATTGACTTGATTCTTTATTTCTCTGCTATGCACAAACCAGGCAAGTTTTCTTTTTTTATGCAAGCTTTAGCTTCACAGTTTTAGTATTTTCAACTGGAATGTTTCCCCTGTAGATACGTAATAGTAAATGAGAACATTCTTACTTGTTTTTCTCTGGTTTTTCATATGGGAGTGAAATTCCATATAGGATTAGGTAAGTAAAGTATTTTAACAGAAAAGCTTTTTTCTGATTGCTTTTGTCTTTATTATATCAGTATTGTTCATTGTTAGTAAGTGTATTTATTCTAAGGTACACAAAGAAGAATTAGAAAAATAGTGCTTTCCATTGCTGAACAAATCTGGGCCCCGGCAAGAGAGAGGAAAGATATGGTCCTTTGAACAGTGAAAATTTAATAGAGGACTGTAAATATGGCAGGGAATATGAAGTGAGAGATTGATACGAGGTAAAGAGAATTCTGTGGAATATAGGAATAGCAGATATAATATGATCTTAATAGCCACTACCCTAAAACTGAGATTGAGTATCCAAAGAAGAGGCCCCATGGGACTGAGATTCAGAGTTTGTTGCACAAGGCCTGGCTGTGGCTCTCTGCAGAAAAGTCAGTGTGGTGCCTTGTTGATGGAACTTACCCAGAATCCAACCCTCCTGGAACTTGCTGAGGATGCGTCTTACCACAGGCACTCCGATATAAAATCACCCAAAGCCAGTGCTGGGAAAGCTGCTGGTTCTGCTGACCTCTCTACACTTGTAGGATCTGGGCACTGGGGGAGCTACCAGGAAACAAAACCCTTTCCTCTTGCCCTCTCTAGTGTGTCTCTCCAGTGCCCTCTCTTGACAAAATTCCACGTGGTGCGGTTGTCCAAGAAAACCTACTTAAGGCGCCAGATCCATTTTCAGAGTGGGCCAAAGGGAAGAATTTAGAGCTGAGAGGCAATAATTTAATAACCAACACAACCTGCAAGATCATGACAAAACACATTTTCTCTTTCCCATGTCTGTGAGATAGCCTGATATCATTTCTACTAAAATGTAAGAGGCATGTGAATTGTCAGGCATATCAGTTTACTTAACGTCTAGTGAAATGTATTAATCCTTTATAATTAGTGCACATCTGCTCCTTAAGAATTTGTCACTATAAAAGCTAATTTTTATTATTTTTTAAAAAGCATTGTTTCATTTCATCATGCTTCTGACCCATATTCATTACACTATAAACATCCACATAAATGTTATACAGGGGTTGGCAGCCACCTGTGAAGAATTTATTCTTGATTAAAAGTATTTTTGAAATAGCTGTAGAAGCTTGTTATTTGCTTAACAAATCCATTTTTTAATTTTAAAATTCTTGACGTTACTAACTAGATTGAAATTTTATGACATTCTGCTTTAATATTTCTTATTGACAAAACTCATGAGCTAAAAACAAAAACAAAAACAAACTAGACTAAAAACAAGAAAAGAGGGCACCTGGCTGGCTCATTTGGAGGAGCATGTGATTATCAGGGTCATGAATTTGAGCCCCAGGTGGGGTATAGAAATTACTAAAAAAATAAATAATAATAAAACTAAAAAAAAATTTATAAAACCAAATATGGATCCCAGCATTAGTAGCCAGAGAACATGATTTTAATTTCTTAGAGAATATTAAAAATGTATGCAAACTAAACACTTAAAATTATTTGAAACTTGAAATTACTGACCAGAAATTATGTAGGTCCTGTGGGAGAAGTAGCAGAAAGTATCTGTAGGTAAAACTGTGTTGCCCTGGTTGTAAACATGCCACTTCCAGAGGAAAAGTGATATTGAATGGATACGGGGCTAAGTCAAGGATATTGATCTACCCTGTCAGAAGAGCCTTTCACTGCATTTGGAAAATTCAGTCTGGCCCCAGACCTGATGACTAATGTTGGCCCCTGTGTAGTCAGTTACATAGAATAACTAGTTCATGTGTGGCTTCAGTAGATACGTCCAAATTTGCTCAATAAGCCTTCTCAAGAGTTGAACTCAACTCTGGTGAACCTGGAGCTGTCTACATCACGGTAGAGACCGTTGTCTTCTACCTGGCTTGGTTTGGCCATAGCGGTAGTGTGCTATCATTGAAACATTTATAGGAGGTGGCTTGGGGTAGACTGCACAAAGACGACTGGAGGGCTGGACTGCAGTGGTCATAACTATCCACTGGTGAATGTCTCCAGTAAGACCAACATGTCTGCTTGTCAAAATTGGTTACAGATTACAGTGTACCAGCATTATTCTTTTAAAATAATCTTAATATAATTTAATATATATTTAAATAATTAAACATAATAAGATTATATAATTAAAATAATTTTAATAATAACAAAAACATGCCATATCAGCATATTTTATTTTTAAAAATAAGAGGTAACTGTCTCAGTTTCAGTGAATAATGAGTGAGTTCAGGAATACTACTGATACTTAGAAAATATGGCCATTAAAAATAAGACTTTTTGGAGTATAATAAACTGATGCAGAAGAAATTTTTAAAAGAAGAATTACAAATACCATTTGAGAAGTTGCAAATTATGAGTAAGTATATATTTCCCAAATTGCCTTCCCTAATGGGTACAGTACCCATCAGCACGTGAAGTATGAAATTCTATATTAAAGAAAAATGTCTCCTTACTTTGTACTCATAACTCCTGGTAATAGCTTTGGTGCACCAAAATCCAAACTTTTTACCTCCTAGAGTAGACTAAATAAATAATATAAATGGTCTTCATGCCTCACTGATGTAGAAGAGTGTATGTGTGTGTGTATTTTTAAATTGAGTTTATAAGATATTTTGAATTGTAAAAACATTCCTGAATGTAGGAAAAGATTTACCATTTTGCAGAAGGGCAATGAGTTATTGTTCTTTTAAAGGAATGTTTGGATGAGGTATAAATCTACTGATTATCTTAATGCCACATTTTTAACTTTGATGTTTTAGAGAATTCTCTTATAAGAGGGAATTTAATTTTCTAGATATCCATTGTTTGAAAATGTTTTTTAAATTATATCTTTGAAAGTGCCTCAGGGCTGTAAGCTTAAAATTTGCAGCTTTATGACATTTGTCTAAGATGTAACAGGAAGAAAATGAACATAAGAATCTCACTTGTCACCTTACATGATAAGAGTGAATATTCCCTTAAATGACAAAAGAAATAAGTATGTTAAATCTTTTTCCTGGATTATCTGGGAGGGCCCTAATGCAATAATATAAGAGAGAGGCAGAGGGAGTTTTTGAGACAGAAGATGATGAAGCAGTGGGACCATGGAGGCAGAGAGATTGGAGTGATGTGGTCACAAGCCAAGATACCTGGAGCATTCCAGAAGCTTGAAGAAGCAAAGAAAGAATTCTGTACTAGAACCAGTGATGTATGCATGGCCCTATTGATACTTTGATTTTGGTGCAAAATCAAAACTGAGTTTTGGATTTCTGGCCCCAGAACTGTGCGAGAACAGTTTTTGTTCTTTCATACCAAGCAGTTTGTGGTAATATGTTATAGCAGTTCCAGGAAACTAATTCACTTAGTGCATGGACTGAATCTTTGTTTCTCCCTAAAATTCTTATGTTGAATTAATTACTAACTCCAACGTGATGATGATATCTGGAGGTGGAACCTTTGGGAGGTAATTAGGTTGGGATGAAGTCAGGAGCCTATATGATAGGATCAGTTCACTCATAAAAAGAGATCAGGTGGCCGTCTGCAAACCAGGAAGTGGGCCTTCATTAGACACCAGATCTGCTGGCAACTTGATCTTGGACCTCCCAGACTCCAGAACTGGGAGAAATAAATGTTTTTTTAAACCATCTAATCTGTGCTCTTTTGTTTTAACAGCCCAAACTAAGACACTTAGTAATGAAGCAAATATAAAAATAAAATGTAAATATAAGATAAATCAACCATATGAGAAAATATTTTAGAGATTGATAGCTATTTTTTTAAAAGAAAATATTGTATGTAGTGATGGTCACTAGATAAGACAGATACTATCATACACTGCTATGAAAGTGAAGGAAATTTGGCAATTTGGAACAAAATTATGGTGCCATTAGAAACTGTTTTCAAAGAATATATAAGGTAAAAATATGATTACCATATACTATGTAAAAACATGATTTAAAATTTAAAATTATGAACTAAATTTTAAGTAGGTATCTGTTTATAGGAAAAGAAAAGTAAAATTAAAAAAGTCTGTGGAGCAAATTTACATGTCTTTAATCCCTGCTTTTCCACTTCTTAAGTGTGTGACCTTGGGCAAATTACTAAAGCTTTTTGGGCCTCTGTTCACATCAATAAAATGAGGATAATAAAACAAACTATGCACCTTATAGAGGACTAAGTGTGTATTATTTTTAATCCCTCAAAACAACACCCAGCATGTTTTAAAGTGTGCAACATATGTTACTTAGTTTTTTTGTCTTTTTAAAACATACTGAAATAAAAATTTTAAAATCTAAGGAAGTGGTTCACCTGATTACTTCAAAAACTATTTCATTCTTCCTTCACTTAAGGTATAGATACTGAAGAGAGGCTCCATTTCCAGAAGCTCTGTGATCTGCTTCACGGCAAAACAAGCATAACTAGTGGAAACTATTTCTAAAAAATTAAAGTCACTGGATATTGTTCTATAGGTTGCACCAACTGAAGAAACATTTATCCAGGAAAACCTGCTAGTACTTGATAGGGGCAGCCAGTAAGGCAGTTAAGTAATGACAAGTTCCTGCCCTACGCCACTTCCAACAGCTCAGTTTTATAATAGCTGGACTGTCAACAGGTGTGGCTAAGAAAACAGGTATTCTCTCTTTCATCTCCCAGTGAAAAGATACCATGTCTTACGAGGAGGGCAGACTACCGGCATTTCTCATCCCCTCCAACTTTAAATTATATAAGAGGCTAAATTCCTGGTGAGTACAGCCAAGATGTCAAAGGTTCCCTTCCTCCTCCCAGCCCCCACTGATATTATGGAGACTCTATTCCAGATGTGGCAGACCTGGAATACTGGGGCACAATTGCCCACGTTCTACCTTGCTTGAAAAACAGAAGTTTCATACAGAGCGAGGCAAGCCCAAGAAGACCAGAGGCTACTGCCCCCACTCAGCCCCTGGACCAGTGGCTCCATGATTTTGCCTAGGGGAAGAGGTAGTCCATTAGAACAGAGAGTAGTACCTAAGCTCTCCCAGAAGGAACTCATTTTACTTGAAATGGAGTATGGGGAAACAAAAACCTAATGGTGCTCTCAAAAACAATGGAGATCTCTTAAGCAAGTAAGAGCAGCAAAAAGCTAACCCATAGGCCATCTTGTTCACAAAAGAGAACTGGGCAAAGAGCTAAGAAGAGGTCAGAACAAACCTCAAAGACTAGCCAGAAAAACTACCGATGCCCAAATTTAACTGGATCAGACTGTGAAACAACTTATGCCCAAAGCACTGTTTAAAACAATAGAGCAATCAGCCAGCAATTAGTTGAGCCAAAGATCTGGGCAGATATCTTACCAGAGATAAAAAAAAGACAAAGTTTTGCTAACATGACACTGGCATTCCCTGATGATTTTATGAACATAATGTCCTCCAGGTTCATCCACTTTGTAGCATGACAGGATTTTTTTTCTTTTTTATGGCAGAGTAATAGTTGCATGTGTATACATTTTCTTTATGCATTAATCCATTCCTGGACATTTGTTTCCAAGTGTTGGCTATTGTGCATAATGCTGCAATGGACATGGAAGTGCAGATGTCTCTTTGGGATCCTGATTTTAGTTATTTTGGGTAAATATGTAAATTGGGATTGCTGGATCATATGGTAGTTCTATTTTTAATTTTTGGAGGAAACTCCATACTGTTTTTATTTACAATAGTGCACCCACCAACAGTGCACAAGAGCTCCAGTTTCTCCACATCCTCACTAGCACTTATTTTCTGCTGTTTGTTTTATGCAATAGCCATCCTAACAGATGTGAGGTGATACCTCCATCTAGTTTTGATATTTGTTTCCCTGTTGACCAGTGATGTTGAGCATTATTCGTATATCATGATGTTGGCCATTTGTATGTCATCTTTAGGAAAATATCTATTCAGGTCTTTTGCCCATTTTTAAATTTGGTTATTAGTTTTGTTTTTTTCTTTGCTTTTTCTGGCTTTTTCTTTTTTTCTGGGTTCTGAGAGCTCCTTATATATTTTGGATGTTAAATCCTTGTACGTGGTTTGCAAATATTTTCTCCCATTCTGTAGGTTGCTTTTCACCCTGTTGACATTTTCTTTTATTCTGCAGAAGATTTTTTTTAATGTGCTCCTCTGTGTCTATTTTTGCTTTTGTTGCCTGTAATTGTGATGTCATATCCAAGAAATTATTGCCAAGCCTAATGTCACACTTTGTCCTTAGGTTATCATCTAGGAGTTTTAACAGTTTTAGGTCTTACATTTAAGTCTTTAATCCTTTGGCTTTGTTCTTTTTTTTTTTTTTCTTAACTTTTTTTAATGTTTATTTATTCTTGAGAGACAGAGTGTGAGCAGGGGAGGGGCAGAGAGGGAGGGAGGCACAGAATCTGAAGCAGGCTCCAGGCTCTGAGCTGCCAGCACAGAGCCCAACCCAGGGCTCGAACTCACGAACCACGAGACCACGATCTAAGCCCAAATTGGACATTTAACCAACTAAGCCACCCAGGCGCCCCTGTTCTTCTTTTTTAAGATTCTTTTTGCTCTCTGTGGTCATTGTTGTTCCATGTGAATTTTAGGATTATTTCCTCTGTTTCTATTAAAAACTGTCAGGATATTGATAGGGAATGCATTGCATTTGAAGATCGCTTTTGATGGGTTAGACATTTTAACAATACTAAGCTTGGCAGTACATGAATATGGGGTCTCTTTCCATTTGTTTGTATATTCTTTAATTTCTTCCATCAGTGTTTTGTTGTTCTCAATGTACAAGTCTTTCACCTCCTTGTTTAGCTTATTCCTAAATATTTTATTCATTTTGATGCTACTGTAAATGGGTTTATTTTTTTAATTTCTTTTTCAGGTAGTTTCTTATTAGTATATAGAGACAACTGATTTTTGTGTTGTGATTTTGTGTCCTGAAATTTTATGAATTCATTTGTTAGTTCTAACAGTACCTATGTGTATATGTGTGGATTCTTTAGGAGTTTCTACATATAAGATCGTATCATCTGCAAACAGATAATTTTGTCTCTCCCTTCCCAATTTGGATGCTTTTTTTTTTTTTTTTTTTTTTTTTTTTTTTTTTTTTTTTTTTTTTTTTTGCCTAATCGTCTAGCTAGACCATTCCAAGCCTATGTTGAATAGAAGTGGCAAGAGTAAGAATCCTTGCCTTAATTCCTGATTTTAGAGGAAAAGCTTTCAACTTTTAACTGTTGAGAATGTTATTAAATGGGGCTTTTCATGTACAACCTTTGTAAGTTGAGGTATTTTCTTTTGATTCCTAGTTTGCTGAGAGTTTTAATATGACAGGGTATTTAATTTTGTCAGATGTTTTTTTACATCTATTGAGATGATCACATGATTTTTTTTATCCTTCATTTTGCTAATGTGGGATGTCATATTAATTGATTTTTGTATTATGAACCATCTTGGCATACCAGGGATAAATCCCACTTGGTCATGATGTATGATCCTTTTAATGTGCTTTTGAATTTGGTTTGCTAGTTTGTTGTTGAGGATATTTGCATCTGTGTTCATCAGGGATATTGGCCATAATTTTCTTTTCTTGTACTGATTTTGTCTCACTTTGATAACAAGGTAATGCTATCCTCATAAAATGAATTTGGATGTGCTCCCTGTTCTTCAGTTTTTTGAAAGAGTCTGAGAAGAATTGTCACTAATTCTTCTTTAAGTATTTGATAGAATTATACCGCTCAAGCCATCTGGTCCTTGGGTTTTCGTTGTTGGGAGATTTTTGATTACTGATTTAATTTGATTACCGATTCAGTCTTTGACTACTGTTTGATTAAAGACCAATCTTTAATCAATTGGTCTGTTTGGATTTTCTGTTTCTTCATGATTCAGTCTCGGTAGGTTGTATATTTCTAGGAACGTACCCATTTCTTCTAAATTGTCCAATTTGTTAGTCTGTTATTGTGTATAGTACTCTTTCATTCTTTGTATTTCTTTGGTATCAGTTGTAATGTCTCTTCTTTAATATCTAACTTTGAGTCTAATCTCTTTTTTGCTTAGTCTAGCAAAAAAATTGTCAGTTTTGTTAATCTTTAAAAAGTATTTTGATTTAAAATTTTTTTCTGTTCTCTATTTCTTTTATTTCTGCTTTAATGTTTATTATTCCCTTGTTTCTGCTAATTTTACACCTAGGTCATTCATCTAGTTCTTTGAGATGTAAAATTAGGCTGTTTGAAATCTTTCTTTTTTTAATATAGATGTTCATTGATATAAACAACCCTGTTAGTACTATTTTTGCTGCATCCATAAATTTTGATATATTGTGTTTTCATTTGTCTCAAGATATTTTCTCATTTCTTTCTTGCTTGTTGACCCACTGGTTGTTCAAGAGCTTTATTTAGGGGAACCAGGGTGGCTCAGTCAGTTAAACGTCTCACTTTGGCTCAGGTCAGGATCTCACGATTCATGACTTCCAGCCCTGCTTCTGGCTCTGTACTTTCAGCACAGAGCCTGCTTCAGATCCTCTGCCTTCCTCTCTCTCTCTGCCCCTTACCCTCTTGTGCTCTCTCTTGCTCTCTTTCTCTCTCAAAAGTAAATAAAACATTTTTTTAAAAGTGTTTTATTTAATTTCCATATATTTGTGGATTTTCCAGTTTTCTTTCTCTTATTGATATCTAGGTTAATTCTATCGTGGTTAGAAATGACACTTACTAGGGCGCCTGGGTGACTTAGTTAAGCATCTGATTCTTGATTTGGCTCAGGTCATGATCTCAGGGTTATGAGTTCAAGTCCCTCATCAGGCTCTGCTGACAGTGTGAAGCCTGCTTGAGATATTCTCTCTCTGTCTCTCTCTCTCTGCTTCTCCCTCCTCTCCCCCCCGCCCCCAGCAAGTCTGTCTCAAAATAAATAAATAAATACACTTTAAAAAAAAAGATACTATAATTTCAATCTTAAATTTGCTAACATTTTTGTGACTTAACGTGATCTGTCCTGGAGAATGTTTCATGTGCACTTAAGAAGAATACATTTTCTCCTGTTGTTGGTTAGAATGTTCTGAATTTGTCTTCTAGATCTATTTGGGCAATAGTGTTCAAGTTTTGTTTTTTTATTGATCTGCTCTGTATGATCCATCCATTGTTGAAAGTGGGTATTAAAGTTCCCTATTATTGTATTGCTGTTTCTCCCATTTCTGTCAATGTTTGCTTCATATATTTGGATGCCATGATTTCCGTATAATTATTAGGTCTTCCTAGTAAATTGACCCATTATCATTATATAGTGATCTTGATTCAAAAAATACTGGCAAATGATTGCACGTTTGTTTGATTAAAGTTAAATGTGTTTTTATGATTGACTGCTTAATCCATTTTTGCAGTTAGTCAGCCAATTGCTATTCTAGCTATAGTGGATAAGAGACATCAGCTGGGTGGTTCTGGTCTTGGAGCTAAGAACTTCTTGGAGATTAGATTTGAAATTCATTAAGCCATTAATAAAATTAAACATCCATTGAGCATCTGTTCTGTGTTACTGCCTGTCAACATGTAGCTAATAATTGATACCGCGAGAATGACTTTGCTCACTTAGGGAAAAGGTGTAAATAAGTGGCATAGAGGACAGAGACAGGAAATCAGTAGTTAATGTTGACATGAAAAAGAATAGCTCATAATGATGACTCCTAGAGAATGGCCAGATGACTGGGAAAAGCCATGGAGAGTGGGATGTAAGAAATCAGGTCAGGAGGGTGTTTGCAGACAACAGTTTGGTCAGTAGTGCCAATGCTGTAGAACATCAAAAAAGGTACAAAGAAAGAATAAACGGAGTATAAAGATATGGCCCTCCAAACATGAGATTCTTGGTGAACTTGTTGGAAGTATTTCATTGGTAAAGGGAGGACATATTACAGTGGCGTTTGTGAGGTAAATGGAGATGAATTATAAGAATTTGAAGCTATGTGTAAATTTTAATGTCTTAAAAATATATTTCACTCAGAACTGTATTCTTTTTCCCATATTCTGTGGGATCATAGTTGATTTTATTTTCCTAGAGCCATTGTCCGTTTACTGAATATTCTATAATGAACATACTTTACCTTTGTAGTTGGAAAAGAAAGTTGCTATATATCTAAAAGATGCAATGATGTGCAATAGCCTTATTTGCTAATATGTTGAAAATACAAAACAGTTTTCTAAAGAAGTATTTTACAAACTTCTAAGGACTTTCACTGGCCTGCTAAGTGACCTTTGCTTTGGGATTTCCTTTGGTGCTACTTTAACAATAAGAAAGATTGTGTTTTACAAAGTTCTAAATTATAATATAATCATAAGGGTCTATGCTGAACTGTCTCTTGGCTGCTTTAATCTACATATATGAAATAACCTGCTTTACCCCTTGAATTTTACTTCTACCTGTGGCTTACAGTAAATGGAGAGAATTGGGCCCTACCTTACCTAATGTAATAGAAACAAAAGAGATTGAAACTTTGGGTTTTCCGCGCCTTCTTATATGAGGGATGGCGTGAGTGGGGAAGAAGGTTTACATACTTTGTGTAAGACACTATGATAAATTAAGGGTCTCTTTAATTGTAAATATATATGCTGAACCCTGAAGAAGCCCTGGCTAATTTACTTTTTCCTTAAAGCCAGATTTGGCACACAAAAGTTAATTTTGACATGCAAAACTAATTTAAAAAGCAGTATAAATCTTTACTGCAGTCTTTAGCTGAAAAATGTCCAGGAATGCTTAGATTTGTAGTACAATACACAGTAAAAATTCTTGAAACTGAAATTTCATCCAGTTTCCTCCATTATCTCTCACAAGTACCTGTTCACAAATCTCTCTTCTTCAAGAAACTCCATCGCCTATTCCCCTTCATCTACCCCTCACTGCTTGATTCAGCTGTTAACATTGATCATTTTAGCCTCTCAGGCTGTTTTCAGTTTTCCTGTTCTCCATTACCTGTATGTCAGCATTAAGGATAAAGATGGAGGAGGGGGTCCCTTCTCAGTTTGGGTGGGGAGATAAAATTGCAAACACATGCATTGTTTGTTTTTGTTGTTTTTTATATCCTTGTAACAAACACACAATAAGTGGTGTTTCACAAACCCTGCTTTTCATCTCTCTGGGGAAGGGTGACCTCTGGTGGCTAAAACAAAAAGCCCCAAATTCAAGAGACTTAAAGCTTTAATTATCTCATCTCTGCTCAAATTGTGTGTATATTTGTTCATGTTTTGCCACTTTTTGTAATGCTCCATGTGCTCATTCCAAGTAAATCAGTATCTTCTGCCACCATGTTTAAATCCTGCATCTTTTGTTACTCAGAGCTGTGCTCTGTCAATTCATAATTGACCTTAATTCAAGATCTAAAATATTTCTTAATAAAATATATTAATTTATTGATGTAAATATATCTAAAAATTATATATATATTATGAATAATAAAGTATTATTAATTTCTTAATATAGTTATATAGCATAATATATTACATAGCTATAATAACATTAACAATTAAAATTAATTGATATATTAATGTAATTGTATTTTCTTAACGAGACTGTCTCCTTGGTACTAAAACTTAAAACTTTTCTATTTAAATTATAGTTTTTAGTTATTATTATAATTAGAAAAAAAGTTTTACCTACTGGCTAAAGAACCTATCAATCTCCAACTATGCTGTCTGATTCATACTCCAGGCTACTGTTTATCTTTGAACCAACCCTTTAACCAATATTTAATTCAGTTGCTTCCTCAGAGATATTTGTCCTTTACTTGTTTAGTCTGTCACTAAATGGCAGCTGAATTGTCCATTTTGTTTTCATATCAATCTTCACTGATTTGGTTATTTGTGTCCCACTTTGTTTAAAAAGGATTTAGGGCAACTCACAAAGATGCATACTATAAAAATGGTAAAAATTAATTTTAAAATAAAAATGAAGCAAAGAAATAAAAGTATCTTGGGCACAGTTTATACTATAGAATGTCTAAATTTTCTCAAAATTGATTTAAAAAAATTTTAATGTTTATTTACTTTTTGAGAGACAGAGACAGAGCGTGAGTGAGGGAGGGGGTAGAGAGAGAGGGAGACACAGAATCAGAAGCAGGCTTCAGGCTCTGAGCTGTCAGTACAGAGCCTAACACAGGGCTCAAACCCATGAACTGTGAGATATGACCTGAGCTGAAGTCAGACACTTAACTGACTGAGCCACCCAGGCACCCCATCAAAACTGATTTTAATCCATTGTTTTTCTGAAATGTAATTGATAAATGCTATCATGATTAATGTGGGTGGGTTTAATAATAAAATAATTTAGTAATTTTTCCCCATGATCAAAAGAATGCTTTATTGTGGAGAAAAGAAAAAATTGTTGCTGTGACAGTAAATCTACATTCTCATGCTTTATAATCCTGAGTAGGGAGAGTATAAGAAGCAGAAATTAATCTATTCCACAGAATTCTACTTGTTTTCAAAGAACTTTCTGTGAAGTTCAATAGAATGACTTTTTAAAAACACTTATCTAGATAAGATGGATTCTATTCTTTTGTAATCCAGTATTGAGTTTGCGTCTATCATGCATTTTTACAGCCTGTGATGCTCTGCAGAGCTATTACTAATCCACAGGCATTTTTGCTGAGGTGTTTGGTATGAAACAAAAATTACCGTGTTACTCTAATGTAGTAGAAAAGTGTATTATTCTAATAAATTATATTTAACTGCTTTTTAAATCAATTACGTGTCTTTGAACTTCTTTTTTCCCAAAATTACATTTTAATTAATAAGCAGTCCCAGATTAATGTCTGAAGCAAAGAATTCAAAAAGCATTTTTTTCTCACATACTGTACAAGTTTTCAAGGTTAATTGTGTGTCACAAAATATATCCAAACTATGGCATAAAGAAAACAGTACTACCAAAGGCCAGACTATGCTTAATTATTCTTGGACCATTAACCACTATTCTATTGATAACCTGAGATACCTTAAATTTCACAAGCATGTATGATTTTGGTATATTTTTTCCTATCGGGACATAGTATTTAAGTGTCCTATAGTGATAAAACAATACAGATATTCTATAGTTGGTTATACAAAGAACATACTAGTTACTCAATGATCACAAACATGTTTTTGCAAAGTATCAGTACCATGGAGATGATGGTGCAAAATACAAATATTCTGTATAATAATAAGGGTTTTGAACTATTGGCAGTGAAAATGGCAGTTGATTGAGATATTTTAAAATAGAGAACTGGAAAATGAGTGTCTGCTTCTGAAAGTGGCTTGTTAAGTGGAATCTGAGTGATCAGAGTCAGGGTGGGAGAGCTTGAGAGAAGAGGGTTTAATAGAGATTTCAATATCAACTGTACATGTAAAGCCACAGCTATTCCTATCATTATTGAAAATACTCCTTATTCAGTGAAATTCAAGAAGTCTGAAAAGATGCTTCAGTGGTTTGATCTGACCTATATGTTTTACTTATAAATGCATTCCGAATAAATTTACCAAAATATCTTAAGTTTCTCATCATCACATGCTATTTTAATGAAATGTACGTTTCTGTGTGTTTAGTTCAAACTTAGGTGCATGATATCAGCAGCCTGCAGCATAGGAAGGAAACTTCCCATATCCTAGCAGAGCTAGTGACGAACATATGGTTTTGGGAAGTTTGGAAATTTTATGGCTGGAAAACTTCTGGATTTAGGAATTTTTCCATTGAGTTTGCTTCCCCTTGAGAAGATCCTTCCTCTTAAGATAGTCTGTAGCTTTATTGGCCAAGCTCATCTATTTTTGTGATGATTTACTCATTTATTGTCACATATAAAACTTTTAAATATGGGGCACTTGGGTGGCTCTGTCAGTTAAGTGTCCACTTCTTCTCAGGGCATGACCTCACAGTTTGTGAGTTCAAGCCCCACATAGGGCTCTGTGCTGACAGCTCAGAGCATGGAGCCTGTTTCGGATTCTGTGTCTCCCTCTCTCCCTCTCTCCCTCTCTCCCCCTCTCCCCCTCTCCCCCTCTCCCTCTCCCTCTCCCTCTTGTTATGTGTTTTATGTTAAATAAATAAACATTAAAAAAATTTAAAACCTTTTAAATATCTTTTTGGAAAATTTGTGGAAATATGTATGTTGTTGCTTAATTTTTCCTAAAAAGGAGTAGGAGAAATTTGAGTCATTAAATATAAAAACAATTCTACTATGTCTGTATGCAGTTAGATTCTCAACAGTTTCTCAAACTCATCTAGGTAAGGAACTTTGCAATGTTCATTCAAAACAAACTTCTTGCACTGTTTGGTGTAGAAACCCAAAGTCAAGTTGTAGGACTCATGGGAAACTTCCATGGCTTAATCAAAGGTTCCCTTGGGACACATGGATTTTTAGAAGGGAGGACAATAACAAAAAAGGATGTGGAAATTGCTACACTTGTGTGCAGCAAAGAATTTTGAACAAAATATTTCCGTGCAATTTTTATATCTTATTTACCTGTTCTTTATAGCCTAAGATATGTTTAAAGCCATAAAACCTCCAAATCTATTGAAAGTCAAAGGAGTTAGATTTCATTAACATGTGAAATGCCCAGTTTTCTTTACCCTTCTATAGTTATTTAAAGTAGGATTAGTAATAGGAATATCAACTGAGAAATTCTGTTGATATTTGAAATGCCTGGGGTGCCAACATAATTAAACAGCATGTGTACACACTTTGGCCCTGTTCCAAAACCAGTGATTACGTGTCTAACATTAATCTTGTGTGTCTACAAAAGCTGTTAGGGTAAACATCTGGGATCTTTTACTACCTAACCTAAAGTATTACATAACCAGTTAAGGGAACTTCTTACCCACAGATGTACTACAGAGAGCAATTTATGTGTGTGAACTTATTTTAAAGCACACATGTGTTAGGAACTAAATACATTATATCACATACTTCAGCCATCCTTGAATTGTGACTTTTCTTCTAAGGCAAAAAGTAAGGACAGTGTTCTTCTCACTTTGGTAGCACATATACTGAAAAAATAAAAAGTAAGGACAGTGTAAATGTTGTTAATGAGTTCAGTTTGACCCCAGATACTCTATAATGAGACTTAGGATCAATTGGAGATCAAATTCTTACCAAAATTATGTGGTTCAGCTTTTAAGCCATTACAGAATTTGTTGGAACTCCTTTGATCAAAAGAATCTGATACCTGCTCATGTAAATATTGAAACTCTAAGTAAAACTTGTGATCTTTTAGGTCACAACAGATACCAATTTGCTTATAGCATTTTTTATTTTTATAATAGAAAATGACAAGAACAGTGAACTATGCTATATCTTTTTATAGATTTCCACTACATTCCTCCTTCATGCATAGTAAGGTTATTATCTCACTCTTTCATCCTAAAAAGCACATTAAAATTTTCAAGAGAGTATACATGATTTATCTATGAAATTGACATTAATATAATTATCCAGGTTTTGTTTTAGAAAATTAATAACATGAAGTGCTATTGATTTTTTATGATAGACATAAGATGAAACTGAATAAAATCATCTTCATAGAAAGAAAGAAACTTATGGCCGTGTGTGTGTTTAAGCATGTTTCTTTGTCCATGGAAAACTGTTTCTTTGCATTTAATATGCAAACCTGCCTGGTCCCTGTGGGCTTTCCCACCCTCTGTGTAAAGATTAACAGTTAGGACTGGAGTCAGACTCAATTAAAATCCTTGTCTCATGTTATACTAGTTGTATCTAGTCCATTAACCTTTCAGAGCCTCTACTCATTTTGCGTTATTTTTAGTTAGCATATGTGGCTGACATAGAGGAAGCTCGTGGCTTCTGCTGATGTGTCTTTTCCACCACCATCTCATCAAACTGAGACCAGCTGATTCCTGGGGGCAGTGGGTAAGAAGGAGGAGGATGTTCTAAGTAGAGAAAACAGTACTTGGTGGGGCAGAGAGATATGACTACCTCACAAAAGGAAGTGTAGTTGAGGAACGGGCTGGACTGAGGTGGACAATGGTAGGAAGTTTATCCTAAAGTCAGTGAGGAACATTCATGGATTTAAGCAGAAGAGGCCCAGGAATATAGTATTGTTGAGTGGATAAATTCATGCAGAAATGAACTAGGTTGCTTTTGGATGGATTTAAACTGAGAAAAGAAGCTAAAATGAAGAGATTGTCATGATGTCTGCTGTTGAGACTGCTTATGGTTAAAGGAATGAAGTTATGGATGGTTATGGATTTCTTGAAAAAGAAATTTTAAGTGTATAAATAAGTTCTAGCCCAGGTGATATTATTCTTAGCCCCCTATAAAGATAGGGACTGTCACTAGACCATACAATTATGCAAGAGTAAAACTAGCTAGGGAGTAATGCCCACAGAAGAGGGGTCAGTGCCTTAGTACAGCTTAGAGAAGAAGTTTATTAACCTTACCCTTAGAAGTTATAGTTTTTATCAGTAGTATTGGGCAGTTGGGAAAATGTCCATTAAAATTTATAGGGAAATACTGGAGTAATCTTCATAAATCTCAAAAATAAGATATATTCCATAGCAGCTAATGCACATAGAAATTAGGGGCACCTGGGTGCCTCAGTTGGTTAAGCGTCTGACTTCTGCTCAGATCATGATCTCATGGATCATGGGTTGGAGCCCCATGTCAGGCTCTATGCTGACAGCTCAGAGCCTGGATGGAGGCTGCTTCAGACTCTGTGTCTCCCTCTCTCTCTGCCCCTCTCCAACGCGTGTGTGTACGCGCACTCTCTCAAAAATAAATAAACATTTAAAAAAAAGGAAATTAAAACCAAAGGTTGCAATAAAAAGAAAATATCCAGAAAGGTAAAACAAACCAATTGGAAGAACTCTGCAGCTTATAAATCTGCTATATGGTATTTTTTAGTTAGATGGGCTTTAAAAACAATTAAGAATTAGTATCATAGATTATTAATTAATAATTATTAACATTATTAATACATAGATTATGTGGAAAAGATATAATAATTTTGCTGTATTTGGACCTTATCCCAACCTTGTTTGGTTTTCTCCCTCTTCACCCCTGCATTTCGTAAGGAAGTAGGAAGCAGGAAGTTCTACAGTGTTCCCTTAATTGAAATATGGATAGTAAATGCTGGAGGATAAGGACTAAGAGTTACTTAGCCTGCCAGGAAAAAAAAAAAAAAAAAGGTTTTTTTTCTAAGATGATTATTTGTTTGATCATTCCCACTTAAAAAAAAAAAAAGAGTTTTAATTTCAGAAATTAAGAGTGATAAAATCCTAGATAGGGCATGGGAGTATTTCACCCTGCCCCTGTGGACTCAGGGATTTTGACATATCTTCTCTCATCCCCATACCCCAGCCATTGCTATGACTCTTCCAGCTGACCAGTGTGTTCATGGAAGATATGTGTCCTGTTTCTCTGGTATTAGGGCTGGAGACCAAATGGAGAGTCCCTGACCTAGATGATCTATAGATCCTTTCAAGGGCTTTGGATCTATATCCTTTCAGATGCATGTAACTGCTACTAAAGAAGTACTGCAGGAAAGTAGATGGGAGATTATCCTAAAACAAAAAAGGGAAGAAGCAGTTGAGCCTGTGATAAAGCATGTAGATTTCAATGAGTTATAAATATAGCTTTGAAGTACAGCAAACTAAACAGACTAGTTAAGAGATGCAGAATTCATTTTAGCCTAGCATTGTTTTCCCCAGAGTTTGTTAAATTCCCTTTTAATAGGCAGCAAAATAAAAAGGAAACAAAGACAAGAAACAATTTCAACGTCTCAAATTAAATAATATCAGTTATAAAATACTTTCCAGTGGATTGCTGCCAGTGCCCACTCCTTATCCTCTTTGGTATATGCTCTTATAAAAGTGAACTCTTTACAAATAAATTTAAAATTTTATATGTTATTTTGTATAATTTTTGTATTTTATATACTTTTTGGAGGTAGTTTTAGAAATAGGGTAGAGATTAAAATGTTTTACTACCAGTATCCCATTTTATTCTGCCTTTTGTCAAAATCTTCATCCCATTTTTTAAAATTTTGTGACCAAATTGTATTTTATTAATGATTTTCTTGTTTGTTTTTGTTAGACTTTTAAGACTGAAAGTTTTATTAGACTTGTAACACTTGTAGTTTATTCAGATTAGCACTAAATTTAGGTAAGTATTTTCAAAAGCAAATATATTTCATAGCATGGACTGCCTTTTTTATGGCTGATGGACCACCACGACTACTTCAGTGGACCCTTCTACATTGGAGGGGGGAGGTGTGTGCACACCTGTGTTCACATGCACACAAAGAGATTCACGAATGGGATGCAGGGGAAAGAGCTTCAGAGGGGTAACAGGGTCCTGAAACCAAGAGTTGGTCCCTAAAGGTCACCACAACATGCTTGTTGCCCAAGAGTCAGAGTCTAAAGGAAAATAATGTTCCAGCCATCCGGAATGTGAAACAACTTAAAGTTTTTCTTAAAAAAAGAGAGAAGAGCAGATATGTATTAAACCAAGCTCAGCTCAATTCCAGGACTGAGCTTGAACAATGCCTATGATATATATATGCTTAAGATCTCACCTCCTCCTAGTGTATTATTGTCTTTCTACCTTGTACATACCTCCATCATCAGTTATCATATTGGATGGTGATTGTAAACCTCTGGATTTGGCACACAGATTATATGTGGTGTATATGCTTTGGATGAACTAATACCACTGTAATAAAATACTTTGTTCTCTTTGTAATGTTTTCTCTGCTGTTTTATACCTATTTTTTAGAGTGAAAGTTTGTTTCAAGATCAAAGTCTCAAAGGAGAACATCTCAGCTGCTTTGGAAATAGAACTGACTAGAAGTAAAAAAAAAAAAAAAATACAGTAAAGACCACAAAGATAAATAAGCTGAAATAATGTGGTTTTGATAGTTTCCTAAAAGTATTTTACCTTCTCAATTATGAGCACCACAGATCCTGCATGCTTACTTGTTTGTTTTTATACTCTGCGTTTAGAACCCAAGCTTCTGAGGCATGTTGGAAACCACAAAAATATAAAACTAGATATTTGGCTTTTAAGTGTATCTTCAATGTACACCTTCATCATTGTTACCCAGGGCACATTAGAAAAAAAGTCACTTGCATAACCTACTCGTTAACTCCCAAGATTAATTTGGGAAAATAATTTAAAATGCTTTATTCTTTAAAATTCTTGTTTAAAAAAAAAAACACCATTTAAAAGGGAGCATATTTAATTTGCTTCATTTCCAACCAGATATAATTAGTGCTTAGTGAGGCCTCAGCTCCCAGTGCACAAAACTAGGACATTGCTTTGTCTCTTGTTGGTTTTATTTAATTTGACTTTAGTGTCTTCACAATGAATTTATTGGCCTGATAAATTACTCCTTTGTTTTCAAAGACAAATCCTTCCTGTCACTCAGGTCTGTGTCAGTCCTTTCTACTTAGAGCTTTGTGGAACAGTCCCAGATGTTTATTCTTCCTACGTAATGGTAGGACTTTTTCTTTTTTTCCTAGAAAATGTTTATATTTTTCAAGTTTGTTTTTGAGTTGTCTTTTAAAATATACATACATACATATATATATATATATATATATATATATATATATAGACACATGTGTGTGTACATATATGTGTGTATATACATATTTAAATATCTATGTATGGAAATTAGAATATATTTATATATTCTACTGGCACTCACAATGTGAAGCATTAGAATCATAACTGGAAGGGATATCGTGGTTGTTCCTCATGATTGGGCAGGGAACTGATCCAAAGCTGTGGGTTTCATTGCGCCTCCTCTTATGAAATTTAACATACTGCTTGTGGTCAGGCTCAGAAGGTGAATTTTTTTTATCATATTTTTTTAATTTACATCCAAGTTAGTTAGCATATGGTGCAACAGTGGTTTCAGGAGTAGATTCCTTAATGTCCCTTACCCATTTAGCCCATCCCCCTTCCCACCACCCCTCCAGTAACCCTGTGTTCTCCATATTTAAAATGACATATCAGATAAAGGGTTAGTATCCAAAATCTTAAAGAACTTATCAAACTCAGCACCCAAAAAAACATAATACAGTGAAGAAATGGGCAAAAGATGTGAATAGACATTTCTCCAAAGGAGACA
This sequence comes from Lynx rufus, assembly GCF_022079265.1. Lineage (NCBI taxonomy): Eukaryota > Metazoa > Chordata > Mammalia > Carnivora > Felidae > Lynx > Lynx rufus. Next base: position 59,311,544 of record NW_025814889.1, read on the forward strand.
TCCAGATGGCCAACCGACACATGAAAAATGCTCAACATCACTCATCATCCAGGAAATACAAATCAAAACCACAATGAGATACCACCTCACACCTGTCAGAATGGCTAACATTAATAACTCAGGCAACAACAGATGTTGGTGAGGATGAGGAGAAAGAGGATCTCTTTTGCACTGCTGGTGGGAATGCAAGCTGGTGCAGCCACTCTGGAAAACATTATGGAGGTTCCTCAAAAAATTAAAAATAGAACTACTCTATGACCTAGCAGTTGCACTACTAGGTATTTATCCAAGGATACAGGTATGCTGTTTCAAAGGGACACATGCACGCCAATGTTTATAGCAGCACTATCAACAATAGCCAAAGTATGGGAAGAACCCAAATGTCCATCGATGGATGAATGGATAAAGAAGATGTGGTATATATATATACAATGGAGTATTACTTGGCAACCAAAAAGAATGAAATCTTGCCATTTGCAACTACATGGATGGAACTAGAGGGTATTATGCTCAGCAAAATTAGTCAGAGAAAGACAAATATCAGGACTTAATTCATATGAGGACCTTAAGACACAACAGATGAACACAAGGAAAGGGAAGCAAAAATAATATAAAAACAGGGAGGGGGACAAAACATAAGAGACTCTTAAATAGGGAGAATCAGAAGGTGAGTTCTTAAGGTGACTTTCATGGCATCTCCAAAGAAATCATCATCAGAATTAGTTTTGTGAAGTAGATAAAACAATCTCCATTCCTGGGTTTTGCTTAGGCAGGTGGAAGGTGGCCTCTTTATCTGCTGCAGATAGCTCACTTATAATAAATCTGGGAGGCTGTTAGGGGTCTGAGTTGGTGTAGTCCTAATTTCAGTCTAGACTCTGTTGAGTCTGGGTGTGAGAGGACTCAAGATTAGAAACCTGAGTTCTTTGCCTAACTCTTTTAACCTTAACTCTTGAACTCTTGAACTCTACTAACCTCAACTATTTGGTGTTTTGTTTTGTTTTTGGTAGTGGGAGGGGGGGAGTGTTATAAAATGATAGTATTATAGATTATAAATTATAGAGATATATTTAGAGAATATAGATTATATGGATTATAAAATGATAACTGCTTGCCTAACTTCATAAATTATCTAGCACTTGTCAATACATGATGTATTTAAAATTAAATCATTATTTCATTTTCTGGCCTTGCATCATCCTCATCCTCATGAGTATTTGATTCATTTGAACAGTAGCTTTTTGCTTTGATTTCGGTAATAATATCAATGTTTTTGCTTTTTAGTTGTTGAATCATAACTTTAAATATATTAGTGTTTTGATTTTTAAAAAAGGAAATTAGGACATTGTTTAATCTCCTTAACATAAGATTTCTGGTTCAGTAGCTAGGCACAAATAATTGGTTCCTTGGATTTGAATTTAAAAAATGAAAAATTTCATTCTCTTAGTCATTCTGCCACTTCTAGGTAAATTTTGAGCAATGGAAAAACTTTCCAAAAGTTCAAATTATACTTCTATTAACGTTTCAGTTAACTAGCTATAGATACCTCTTGACTGTGAAAACTACTGTCCCATGCTACTGTGCTGAAACCTCCTGAATGCCCTTCTTCATTCCCTTTTTCTGCCCCTCCCCCCACCTCTGCAGGTTTTAGACATTAAATCTACTGGCTTTTTTTTTTTTTTTCAACGTTTATTTATTTTTGGGACAGAGAGAGACAAAGCATGAACAGGGGAGGGGCAGAGAGAGAGGGAGACACAGAATCGGAAACAGGCTCCAGGCTCCGAGCCATCAGCCCAGAGCCTGATGCGGGGCTCGAACTCCCGGACCGCGAGATCGTGACCTGGCTGAAGTCGGACGCTTAACCGACTGCGCCACCCAGGCGCCCCATAAATCTACTGGCTTTTAAATAGTAAATATGTTAGGCCTTGAATCCTTGATTCCTGTTTTATTAGTAAGGTAACTGCTGACTCTTCATTATACTGAGACTTCATATTTTCTGAGCACTGAATATATTTATATAGAACTAACATGAATTTAATATATTAATATTTGTCACATGTAGGTTTTAGTCTCTGAGATTTTTTTCATAGTCTAAAGTTTAATAATTTACTTAATCTTTTTCCCTGAATATGTTGCTTACCATCACATTAAAACACAAGTCATGAGTTTTTTTGACATTTCTTAAATTTGTTTTCATATGTACAGCTTTTAGAGTATTTCATTGTTTAGTTTGTTCTTCAAAGGTCTATACTCTTTCACTTTGGGAGCTCAGTTGGAGTAATATCATTATGAATTTGTAGAAATTTAGGCAATCATAAATGCATCGATTTCCTGGCTTTGACATTGGATGATTGTGTAACTTAAACAGTTGTTATCAACGTAATGAGCCTGCACATTGTTCACAACATTAGCTGTTATAAAGGAAACGAATTCTGACTTCTAGTTTAAAATATAGTTAAGGAATTAGAAGGGGTGTGTGTGTGTGTGTGTGTGTGTGTGTGTGTGTGTCCATCCATGCACATGCACACACATGTATGTGTATGAATATGTTTGTTTACACATATATACACATATACATACATTAAAATACAAATTTGCAAATCTAGATCAGTCTTAACAATGGAAGTACAGGACAGCCTGATATAAATGTGTACAATAATGCTAAGGAGATACTATTTAAGGGCATAGAGTATACTTGAGTGTGTTTTATGGCTTTATGTCACCTTTCTGATACTGTGATGTTGTTGGATCTGTCTTCTCAGTTCCAGATGCAGATTTCTAGTTTTGCTGAACAGCTCTACAGAAATATTGCTCTTACAAATTCAAAATATCCAAAACTTAAAAACTTTTTGTTTATGGCAAAATCATATTGAGAATATGAATTGCTAGTTATTGTAAATATTTTGGAACTTTTAGGGTCTAGTTTCAATAATAAAATGAAGTACATGTTTATTTAATTCTTTTCTTAAATAATATAGTTACAGAAAAGATTAGTTTATCTTTTCTGCACCTAAATAAGCTAAACATAGCAATTTAAGAACTTGTTTACAGAGAATACAATGTATTTGAAAGAACACTTTGGAAAAGACCATATGTTGTGTTCACTCTGTATATTCCCAAGCTTTGAAATGGAAAAGAATATTAGCCACAGGTCTATCTATGGGTCTATTTGTCTTCATAATCTTAGATAAGTTATTTAGATAGGTCATTTATAAACCGGAATCTGAAAATGGCTTGAGAAGTCCGTACTGTTTACTTTATCAATTCCTTTGTTTTGATTTCATTAAATTCCTTACATTCTTTTTATTAAAACTCTCTGAGTGTGTAGGGTGGAGCATGTCTTTCTTTTTAACTGGAGACATTTGGCCTATTTTGATTAATCTGTTTTTAGGGAGGGAAAAGCTTTGCTTAAAGTGATAAGGTGTTGAGAAAGAGCCCTGTCAGCAGAATTTTATACTACACCGATATTTTTTTCATTTCTAAACATTAGGCATTATTTGTGCAGTTATTTTTCTATCTACTCTTTTACTTGCACACTTCCTTTCGCTGAGCATTTAAAAATTAATAGCCATAAAATTATTTCAATTAAATATTTAAGATCACATGCAAGCCACAAATTGTAGATTAGAACAGTAGTATTCCTTTCATAGGTATTACCTTGAGATATACAATATTTAGGAATTTTACAATGTAGTGTAATATTCATCGTAGCATCACCACTGGAGTAATCCTTGGCCATATTTTTTGACGCATTTCATTCCATTGGGTGATAGTTCTACAAGGGACTTTGCCAAGGTAATTGCTAGATTAGCAGTACTTGAGCTTTTCATTTTACTCTAAAAATATAGGAGTTGATGAAATGTAAACACATTGTAGAAATCAGATGTACTAATGAAATGTAAATAAATTTATTTAAACATAACAAAAACTTAAGTTTCTACCCCCCATCCCCACCCCTTGTTTAATTTGGAAAGTGTTTTGGGATTTTTAACAGTTAATTGCTTTAGTTGCTGTGCCTTACAGTTGAGCCATTTATATTAATTCATGTGCTCTAGGTTAGGTGTATAGCTTTCCTCATTCAGTCTGCCTACTGACTGACAGGTCACACCCATCCTCACCTAGCACCATTAGTTTCAGTAAAGGGCAGGGACTAGGCCTAAGCCCAATTCTTTAAATAGAATATTGTCAAGTAGAATACCACTTTAGTCAACATCAATGATCATATTTATAATAAATACCATGCCTTTTGCCCCAATATGTCAGCACACATCTCAAACTTAGCATCTGTCTTCTCCAATAAGACTGAATGCCCCCTCAAACAATGCAATACTTCATAGATTATTTGAACTCTAAAACTTCCCCAAATGAATGCAGAGCAGCACATAATACCTCTTTAAAGAGAATGGAAACTAAAGATAATGTAAGGAATAAAGTATGGTACTTTGGAACAATAGCATTATGGGTACACTGAATAACCTCGGTATTAAATTTTTGCTATGAAGGAAAATACCTATTACTTACTAAAATATAACCAAAACATGCACCTATTTTTGCATATCATCTAGGGATTTAATTATTTAATTGGCTTAGATTGTCTTCTACAAAAAGCAAAATTCTTCTTGACTCTTTTTTCTTATCTTTTTTTTTTTTTTGAGACAGCATGTGCACATGCGCATGCATGAATGGGGGAGGAGGAGAGGGACAGGGAGAGAAAAAACATACAGGCTCTGATAGCACAGAACCTGCTACAGGGCTGGATCTCATGAATTGTGAGATCATGACCTCAACTGAAGTCAATCGTCAGGTGCTCAACAGAGTCACCCAAGTGCCCCTCTTCTTGACTTTTAAAGATTATGGGAAAACTGTCTTTTCATATTGTTTATACTTTTTTATATGTAAAGTTTATTTATTTATTTTGAGAGAGCACAAGAGGAGCAGAGACAGGGAAAGAAAGAGATATGTGGGACTCAAACCCACGAACCGTGAGATCATGACCTGACCTGAAATCAAGAGTCGGAGGCTTAACCAACTGAGCCACTCAGGTACCCCTGTTCATACTTTTTAAATTTTTGAATTGAAATAGTCCACTTTAACAAAGATTCTTAGGGATCATGCATGTTTAGTTTTGCCAAATACAATTTCAGGCTTCTGTAGTCTTAAAGCATTTAGTACTTCACCAACCGAGTAAGTATAGTAATGAAATTTTGGAAAACATTTGAACTGTTGCACTTTATATACTGTGTTAATTAAATCTTAAAATTGAATTTAGTGCAAATTTTATAGTCTGGCAACTACTTTGAGCCAGGAGTCAGGCACTCACATTTTCTTTAATTTTATATATTTATTTCATTAGTATTTCCTCCCAAAATTCTTTTATTTTGGCTTTCAAATGTTTACATTCTAATTTAGCTTAGAAATACTAATTTCCTGTACCTTCAGAGGAACATGTTTTGACATATAAATTTTGGCTATTTGAAGTCACCATTGTAACTGTAAGTCAAAACAATGTTCTGTTGAAAAGTTTATACTTATTTCATTGTAAGTATAAAAATGGGCTTACTTGTCGGAATTGATGGGCTCAGTATTTATGAAAACATGAACGAGAAGGGGCGCCTGGGTGGCGCAGTCGGTTAAGCGTCCGACTTCAGCCAGGTCACGATCTCGCGGTCCGTGAGTTCGAGCCCCGCGTCGGGCTCTGGGCTGATGGCTCAGAGCCTGGAGCCTGTTTCCGATTCTGTGTCTCCCTCTCTCTCTCTGCCCCTCCCCCGTTCATGCTCTGCCTCTCTCTGTCCCAAAAATAAATAAACGTTGGAAAAAAAAAAAAAAAAACATGAACGAGAAGTCTGTAGTGATCTTGGCTTCATGAATAAAAAATAAATTTGTTTTTATCCCCTATTAAGTAAAACATTGGGTTTTATCACAGAACATCATTAATACTAAATTCAGGAAATAGATTCTTTATACCTGAATGATGACCATAAAGTCACAGCATAATTTTGTTACTCAAATGGATAAAAATCACTAATGAAGTAGCCAGTATCTATTCAGATGTGGAGAAGAAAAATGATTTTGCCTTGCAGACAGTTTGTTGTAGTAGAAAGGATCTAGACTTTGGAGGTCTAATAACATTTGGATTTAGACCCAAGCTCTATTCCTGCTTCACTGAGACAAGGGAGGTATCAGAGGAGCAGTTTCTGGTAGGAATCTCAGGGGTCATGTATTCCTTACTAAGTCTGATAATTATCGAATATTAGCTCCTTGCTTCTTCTCAGCTCTATGGCAATGATTAGGCTAAATATATCACTCAACTTAGTCGTATTGGAATTTATATGTCCCATGGTCACATCCACTTGATTACTTTCTCTCCTGAGCCAAGACTGGTGATTACAGAGTCCTGGAAAACTTTACTAATAACTTTATTTCATAAATATAAGTAACTTTTTAGTAGTTACAAGCATTATCAGAGTGGATCTTCTACTTACTGGCTGAGTAAGTCTGGGCAAGTTCCTAATTTCTCTATACCTCCATTTCTTCATTTGTATCATAATAATTCATATCATATAGAGATATAGATGGGTATTAAAAGGATTAAATATAACAGTTAACTTTTCATCTATCACAAAGTAAGAGCTGAGGTAGCTATTTATTATTATTCTTGTATTATAACAAAGACATGTTTTTATTTGAAGGGTTGGTTTACAGTGAAGGTACTAAAGTGCATTTGCTCAAGAAGAAATATCACAAATCTGTTTGCACTCACATCTACATTTAAAATGTCACCAAGTTTTCAGGAGTTTTTTATTTGTCTGGGAAACTCCTTTTATCTCTCCTTGTATCCTAAAATGACAGCTTGCTGGATAGAGTATTCTTGGCTGCATATTTTTCCCATTCAGCACAGTTGAATTCAGCACATGCCACTCCGTTTTGGTCTGCCAAGTTTCTGTGGACAGATCTGCTGCTAACCTTATTTGTCTTCCCTTGTAAGTTAAGGGATTTCTTTTGTCCTGCTACTTTTAGGATTTTTTCCTTACCTGTATTTTGCAAATTTTACTAAGGTATGTCTTGGTGTTGGCCTGCTTTTGTTGATTTTGTTAAGAGTTCTCTGTGCCTCCTGGATTTGGATGTCTGTTTCCTTTCTCAGATTAGGGAAGTTTTCAGGTATAATTTGCTTAAATAAACCTTCTGCCTTTTTTTCCCTCTCTTCTTCTGGGACTCCTATGATATGAATATTTATGGAGTCACTGAGTTCTCTAAGTCTGCATTTGGGATCCAATATGTTTCTTTCCTTCTTTTTTACAGCTTAATTATTTTCCATAATTTTGTCCTCTATATCACTTATTTGTTCCTCTGCTTCTTCCATCCTTGTGGTCATTACATCCAGTTGGTTTCATATCTTGGTTATAGCATTTTTTTTATTTTGGCCTGACTAGTTTTTAGTCTGTGGTAAGGGACTCTCTGGTGTTCTATGTTTTTCTCAAGCCCAGCTAGTATCCTTATGATCAATGCTTTAAATCCTGGATCAAGTATATTACTTATATGTGTTTCAATTAGACCCCTAGCTGTGACCTTTTCTTGTTCTTTTTTGGGGGGATAAATTCTTCCATCTTGGCATTTTGTCTGTTTCTGTCTTCCTTTTCTGTGTCTTAGGAAAGCCTGTTATGTTTCCTGCTCCTGAGAGTAATGGCTTTATAAAGAAGAGGCCATATACTGTCCAGGGCCTGGTGCTTTAGGAAGTGTCTCTGGTGTATGCTATGTGCACTCTGCTACTGTGTTTTAGCTGCTGTTTCCCTCACGTCACTCCTCTGCAGAGTTTCTCCTTACCTGCAGCGGGGAGTGTTTCAACCTTGTCCAGAGTGTGGCGAATTTTATCTAGGTGTAGTCTGGTCTGCTTGTTAAAAGAGACCTGATGCTATTTTATACTAGAGTTGAAGCTTTGCAGAACTCTAATTGTCAGTAGACTTGGTGCATGCAGGGGGTTGGAGGGGGAGGGTTGTGCTGGTCTTCTGTGGGTGGGGCCCGCTGCACTGGTTCTGACACACTTACCTGAGCAAAGCAGCACCTGCAGAGCATGGGGGTGGGGGAGGGCCTGGTGTTGGTAGTTTACACCGCCACTGTTGACACTGTGCTGATTACTGAAGTTAGTTTATGCTGAGGGCGGGGAGAGATAAATGGTACCCACCAGCTCCTTTGTACCCATAGAGGCAATGCCACCTCTCTCAGATGTGCTCCAGGAAGGGGGAACTGTCTCTCCCAATGTGTCCCAGGAGATCTCAGATCACACTTCCATCTGCCTCTGGATTATCTGCCCTCCTTCTCCACAGGAGCACTGCAGTGTCCACTGGGCTCCACACCTGCCATACCGTGGACCTCTGCAACTCCAGTCTTTGGTTGTAAAAACTCATGAAAATCAGCCCCTCTTATTTTCCTAGTCAGTGGCTTTGAGGAAACATTCCTCCTTGTGTGATCCCCTGTGCACTCCTCTCTCTCTCACCTTTCTCTGTGACCAAGGATCCCTCCCTTCTGTAGCACCCACAATCCACTTCTTTTCCAAATCACATCTCTGCACCTCCTGCCTTCCATGATTCCCCTCTTCTCTGTCTCTCTAGTTGTGCAGTTCTGTCAGTCCTTAGATCGCCTTCTTGGGCATTCAGAATGAATTGGTATTTATCTAGCTTAGTTCAAGGGACCAAACAAGCTTCAGGTCCTCCTACTACTACTTAACTCCTCCTTTCCTTCAGTAATTTTTTTAGAAATACATTATAGCCTTGTTCACTGCAGTGTTTTCTAATGATTATGAGTGAGAGCCATGAAATAGCACATATAGTAAAAGGCATGATTTAATTGATGCCAGAGTTTAGGGCTTTTACATTAAGAGTTTTGAGAGTGTGACCCCTCATCCCAGGCTGAGAGCTGTAACAGGAATTAAGCCATCACAGATCTTGACACTGCACACATGCCTCCAACTACCTCTAAAGGGCCTCAAAGTAGACTGGGATCCTAACAGAAGATATAATTACAAAACAGATGGCTTTTTATGTTTCTTTTTTATATTACTTCAGCAAGAAATGGAACCCAGTGGTATATTATTTTTTTATATTTCTTAGGAGATTTTGTCCTAGTAAAACCAAGTTGCAAGGACCTCTACTGTTCCACCTTCCATAAACATTTAACAAAATTAGCAAGAACAGACAACACGTATTTTTTCATACTTCTGTTATATCAATGGTAGCCACCATTTTATGGTCTATTTTGTTTATAATTATTTTTTTAAGTGTATATATCTATTTTGAGAGTGAGAAATAGAGCATGACCAGGGAAGGGGCAGAGAGAGGGAGAGAAAGGATCCCAAGCAGGCTCCATGCTATTAGTGCAGAACCCAGTGCAGGGCTCAAACTCCCAAACCGTGAGATCATGACCTGAGCCAAAACCAAAAGTCAGATGCTTAACTGACTGAGCCACCCAGTTGCCCCTGGTCTGACTATTTTAACTAGAGTGTTTTATAGGAGCAACTCCTTCAACATCTTCTATACTGGACATTTAATTTATTTCAGTATATGTAAATATATTTAATTTCAGTTTTCAGACTAATATTATTCCAAATATTGCCTAACATCTATTCATGTGACCTTGATCAAATGATGTAATTGGCCAGCCCCCAGCCTTTTGTGTTCAGATAAATGATTACACTAGTTGATGGCCAGTGAGTTGCTAGCTCTGAAAGACAAGATATCTTATCCATTTGGTTTCAGTGAACTCTATGAAGTGAGAGAAAATACCATCATGTGCCTATCCCTCTCTGATTTCTCCAGTGCATGGAATCTACAGCTTCCTTGTTATAAGTTTTACCAAGTAGAGCCAAATGTATTTTGGGGTGTTGTTGGCTGTCTTGTGACTTGGGAAGAAGAATATGGCAAAGGTAGAATGGTAGAAAGGAAGGAATAAAAGAAGGTGCATGTGCTGACATTTTAGTGGCACTTGTGTGGAATGGTGACATTCCAGTTAAAGTTCACTCAGGGCTACTACCACTAGAGAGACTGTGACAACCATAAATTGGCTTACAATGATGGCTATAGGGGCCGTTGGAGGACTTGAACTGGATTGTTTCTGTGTGTTGGTCTAAGTTCATCTCCATCACTATTATGATATTCCTACATACCTACCAAGTGGTCATTGTCTCATGCCACCACAATAGCTCCCTAGCGTCTTCTCTTGTGATCCTTTTCAGGCTGTGATGTTCCAAGTTAAATTCCCAAGCAAAACTCTTGATTTAGTAGTGTTCTGTCAACCAGAAGTCAAAGAAGAATTCAGTCTAATAAACATGGCCTTGTGTTTCATGGATTATTAGAATGATTTTACAAATGGTAACCATTTTGTAGGGAATAGGCAAGAAATGACTTTCTGGTAGTGTCAGTATGTTAGACTGGTAGAAGGAATTATTATCCTGAAGCAGAGCTTGCTTTTGTGACTAACCTTAATTACTAGAAACACATCTCTTTATTTTCTAAAATGGGCAATTACAAAGATTTTGCTTCCTCTCCAAGTTATAATTCTTACATAGAAATCCTGTGTTCCTGCTTAGAGTTTTAATTAACAGATCAAAGTTTACCCAAATTCTTAGTTCAGAAATAAGGTTGGTGAAGTATTATACTCCCAAAAGTTTCTTGATACTCTTTTATGAACATTTGCTTAACATCTCTGGGTATAGGAGATACCAAAGTCATAGATTATCAGTTTAACATTATATATGATTTAGAAAAATATAATTGCCAATAAGCTTTCTGGAGGTGGGTTTGGAATAGGAAACTCAACTGAAGGTAATGGCTCTTATACCACTAAATTTGATGCTAAATAAAAAACTAAAGTTACTAGCTATATTTATTTTAAAAGTTTGTTTTTTAAGAAAATAAAAAGTAGTTCTTAATAGCAAAATCAGTATTTCTGTTCCAGTAATTTTAACTTGATTTGTATCTTGCTTATACCAGATGCAGTTGAAATTTCCTAAAATGGATGCTAATCCCAATTATCATTTCTAATCTCTATCTAAAAACTTTGAGAATGTTGGCTGCTCTTAGGTATATGGTATAATAACCTAAAATGTCTTTATTTTTAGATGCTCTTATTAAAATAATAGTATTTCTGAAACTTTTCTTTTATATTAATAAGTATAATAACTTACAATATTATAATATAGTAAAAAAGTTTCTAACTTCTGAAAGCTATATTTATTTCCATAACTAACTTTTGTTGAATTCATACTTTGTGCCAAGCCCTGCACTAAGTCCATTTTAAAAAGACATGTCATTTCTCACAAATGCCTCTTGAAAAGTTATGCATCTTGACTTAAGTCACACAGTAAGTAATTGACTCAGGATTTGAACCTTGGTGCATGCTGTTTCCACTAATCAGTGTTACCTTGGGGGGAAAAATGGCTTTTTCCAAAAAGTAGTTTTTAATGGTGTGAACTTAAAAAAAAAAAAAATGCCAGAAATCTCTGAAGCTTTGCTTTGTATTTAAGGAAAGAGTTAAAAATTATCACAAATATGCAGACACATTTATTTTGGACTCTGTAAGTAAATCTGGATATAATTTTCAAAAGCTGAAGGAATAATTTGTTAGTGCTGAAAATGAACCTAATCATGAGACACTCGCTTTGCTGACTTGTGTATTTATTTGTCATAGGTTCTCTGCATTAAAACTGTAGTTTCTTAACATGATTTAGTTGGTTTACTCTTTACTTTCTCCTAAAATGGACAGTATGCACATGTTGTCTGATCCTTGCTTACTGACAAAAATAAATTTCTAGGTGATGATAGATGAGATTTCTTAGTGTAACTTAGGACATTTTAAAAGCATTTATTTGAATACATTGAATCCTTCTAGAGAGGCCTGCCTTATTCATGCTGTAGTTTCTTCATTCATCCCAATTTTGAATATATGCCCCTATTCCTAGGTTTGTGACCTTGAGAGAATTATTTAAACTGAGATTCACTTAAAATGAGACTAATGGTACCTAACTCACTCGTGTTGTGAGGAATAAATGAGAAACAATACACTGTGCTTACCAGATGGTAGGTACTCAGGCCATTCCTTGCCATAGTTGCAGAACGGTCACTTGAACATGTTAAATCTGGAAAATGTTAAATCACTGCATGTGTTTAAATGTTGTGACCTGAGGATAATGAATAGTAGAAGGAAGAGCATGGGTTTGCTGGATGTAATAATTAATATGCAAATATTGCTTATCATTGTGAATTTTTAAAAATGTAATATCAAAGAAAAAATCCTATGACTTTTCTAAAAAGAAAAATATAAAACCTATCTTTAGAAGAGATGGCTTAATCATGGCAATTAAGACTTTTCATATAAGAGAAAGAGAAGAGCTATTAAATTTTCTCATTTGTTCTATATTATTCCTACAATATAGTTGTATCTGTCACCACTTCTGGGTGTTTCAAAATACATTAAAAGGCTAACAGAAATCTCATTTTACCTACAGCATATCTTCAAAAGTTGGTAATTTTGTATCCTGTAGTTCAGTGGGATATTTTATAGGCATTATGCCTCTTTTCCACTCTCTCACCCTCCATGCTGAGTCACTGAGTACTAGTTTAACAAAGTTTAACCAGTTTCTCTACTGTGGGATATCTTGCCGCACATTGTCTCCCACACTGTATTTTGAAATGTTTCCCAAAATTGTTAAACTGGGGAACCTTATTTCCTTATGGTGCGTGCACAGGACTATTGTTCTCAATATTTCATTTGGGAAGGATCTTATTGATATCGCTAAGGTCATCTTCCTCAGTGCCCACTTTTAACGTTTTGTACTTTTTATGACAACCTACTCTCTGTGACACCATTTCCAGAACTGTGTTATAGCAAAATAATGGGTTTTCTGAAAGCAACTGAACATTTAACTGTATTTCCAAAATACAGAACCAGAGTGTTATAAAACAGGCATCACCTGAACACTGCAGTTCAGGGGCAGATAACCTATGACTGGCATCTGATGCAATTTTCCAGAACCTGTTACCTGTACCTACCAAAATCTGTTTTCTTACCCACCACCTTCCTTCCTAATCTGTTTTCACTCTTCTCCTTCTCCACCCACATTGTGCTTCATCCTCTCATGTTATCCAGGTTGTTTTTCTTTTTTTTTAAACTTATGTTACTTTCCCATCACTCACAGGCAATATGTACCTATTTTTTTCCTTACCTCAAAACCATTTGAGCATTAGAAAGTTAATCCTTTTTTAGTTTGTAGCAGTTGTTCTACATAACTTCATAATTCCCACATCAAATCAGTTTTAGAATAAGGTAATCTAAAGTTAAAGTCCCTTTAGTTTTTATTTTTTCACTAGTTTTCTATACAAAAGAGAATTTGGGTATCTTATTATTGATTCCAATAAGTATTATTCAGGATATACCATGTTCATTGTGCAGAATCTCTTTCTGTATGATGCCAAAAAAACTAGTGCTTAGCATTAGTATTTTATTTAAAGTAGCTAGTTTGATTGTAAAGATTTTATTATAACTCATTTTATCTGTGTGATGTTTCTATAAAGAATGCTTTAATATGCAGTAACCAAAAACTGGACATGAAAGAAATGATAAAATTGGCAATAAGCTTGCTTGTATGTTTGTGTCTAGTGTCCAGGGAGTAAAGGAATTTGCTCAGTAGCTCAATGGTAGCCATCACAAGGAACTTACACCATTTTTAAATATGCAGTCAGCACTTATTTGTGAGAGCCTTTGGTCACAACAGTTTTGTCCGCTGATCAAGACATCACCTTGTTTTGTGTGTTTTTCTCTTGAAAGATACCTTATTTGATATTTATTGTTGATTCATTAACATTGAGCTCACAACCAATAGCACTATAACTCACACCCAAACCAAACCTATCTAATAACATATTTTCTTCGTAAGTCGCATCACAACCTTCTTGCATTTAGGAACACTAGATAGTGTCTGCACTGTGTTTGGGAGCCATTTTCAGCAATGAAATCGCCAACAAAGACCATAAAAATGCCAAAACATGGCACTAAAAACCCTGAGAAAAGATAACTTATTGATGTTATGAAAGCTGAAACAAGAAGGCAGAGTATTGCCTCTCTGCATTTTCCACTGCTGTATACATGTCTGTGAATGACTGTGAAAGTGCCATAAATATTGATTTTGGGGTTACAAATTTAGTGAGTGGATGAATTCACAAATAAGGAACCCACAAATAATGAGGATTGACTGAAATTGCTTTATTAAAGTACTGGTCTTGGAGGAATATGTCTCCACAAATGCAGATGCTTAATTCCAATAGGCTTTCAAGACAGTAAATGGTTTTTAACTAAAGAACACTTTGTTCCCAGTAGCTTGTTACTGAATAAACCTAGTTCTTCATTATAAAAATTAAAATCATGGTTTGAATATAGAAACCTTATAGTGGAAACCATAACTGAACTATAATATAAGAATACTTTTGCAGTAGAACCTTACTTCTACCTACATCATTGTTTCCATGGAAAAATGTATTCCAAATTCCAGCTGAGATGCCAAAGCCCTTTAGCTTCTCGAGTCCTTAGTTCCAAGGATGACCAATCTACGAAACGCACCTACAGTGTAGGACTTTATTTTCCTTCTAGTCTAGTTCTGGGACTGGGAAGAGAGCCATAGGAATTAGACTCTGGAGGATAGAACAGGGTTGCAGATCCTGGAAGGGAGTACCTAAGGGCTTAGACAGGGACAGATTCTACAGATGACTTCCATGAATAACACCATGATTTTTAGGGAAACTAGGGATGATTGTTAGTACAGCCCAAACTGGACAGAAGCCATATTCTAAAAACAATAGCCCTGTTAGAAATAAAATTTTGGGCCACATGATCTATTAAGGCATTTTTTTTTTACCCTCCTTAAGGATTTAAGTTTGAAAGAGAATATTAGTAGTGTAAGAAATGCAGATGCTGGTCTTCTCTGTGATAAGCTGTGGTAGGAAGTCTCTGATCAAGAGGATAAATACCTGCAAGTTTATATAAACTAAGCAGTATTATTTATGCTCAGTGTTTTCCCACAATGTTACTATACTCTGTAATATTTAGTAGATGTACATGTGTTCTTTGTTCATTTGTATTCTCTTAATGATTAAAAGTTTGAGGTAAACAATGATAATTCAAGATAGGAAAATATGTGGTAGTGTACTAAAACCTTTGTAGAACTTAAAAATGAACCTCATAAGTGTCTTTTAAATGACAGGTTTCTTTGGGGGGAGGAGGCCTTTAATGAGATCTGCTGTCTTCCTTGCAAGGTTCCCCAAGTGTAAGATATTTTAATGAAAAATAATGGACTAGGTATTAAATAGATTTTAATTCAGTTTAGTTTTTTAAATTCAGCTTTTTATTTAATAAAGTAATTTAATTTTTTTATATTAATTTAATACAATATCTTAATGTTGGGCCAATTTTTTAATCTTAACTATATTCCAAGAAAGAATAATACGTATTCTATTTTTAATAAGTAGAGCGTCTGGCAGAAAACGAAAAATATCTTGTTTTAAAGTCAGAATTCTTTTTCCTTTCATCAAATGGTCTTTAAATGGATTGGGGACAGTAGCATATTTGAAATTCTCATTTGAAATTTCAACTATACATCAGCCTATTAAATGCTCAGAGTGGTCTAACTGTAAAGAAACTTGTTTATCTTTATTTGTAGAATTTCTTACATTTCTCTGGCTTTGGAGCCCTTTTCTCCACCCAGAAACTTCACCATTTCATGAGATTTCATAACTAAGGAACACAGTTATGGCAGTTTAGCTTGTCAGAGGCAAATAGCCCTTTATCTGGGTGTAGAGAGGGTTGATGAAACCACCTCTGTACTGCAGCGTAGGCAGAGGGAGCTGAAGTAACACGCTGGGAAACTGTCAGTCCTTTCCCTTGTTTTCAGGATGACAAAAAGTATTTTTGCACCTTCCCTGGAGAAAGCAAATAAGCTTATTTGCCTTCACTCACATATGTTCTGACTCATCTACCCAGGTGGCCTAGAACTATCTTAGGTCCTTTAAGAAAATGCATAAGGACTGTGTTACTGTTTATAACAAATGCTGTTTTGATAGAGAAGTTTTTAGTGTTTTTTTTTTAAATAAGCTTTTCAATAAGTCATTAATGCTGAAACACTAGTTCCATTGTCAACCTTTAAATAAATTTAAATATTGTTTTAATTAATTAAATCAATGTTTATTACATCTCATAAACTTTAATATTCTTTTCAAAGAAACCAACAAAAAACAGGAAGATCATAGGACAATGAACAAATCATAGATTGATTAAAGATTTAACACAGGAAGAACTGGGATTTTAAAACCCTACAGGAAAAAGAATTGTGTGCAATTGATTTTTAGCAAGCTAATAACATTCTAATCAATACAAGAAATCAAGACATTTGGTTTGATTGTAGGAGAGTGTGAAAATTTCTGCATGGCATATGAATAAATGCAACTAAACAAAAAAAAAAAAACAATGAGGAAACACCACAAATACAACAAAAATTGAGATTTATATTATTAGAATAACTTGTAATTTAAGAATATTATCAAACCCCAGTGAAATAAATAAGAAAAAGTCAAGCAGTTCATATATGGGGAAGTTGCCAGCCTTAAGTAAAAGAATTAATTTCCATCAACTAATATTTTCTGCACACCTATGCATTATACTATGGTTAGTGTTAGAATTTCTGTGGTAAAAGCAACACTCTCAGTCCTTTTGGGAAGAGAGGGAGGCAAGGTTCACATGAAACAAAGGAATACAGTGGAGTTCTGAAGATACATTTACAAATGCCGGCAAGGCTGTGGAAACTGGTTCAGTTATTATTCAAAAAATGACAAACATCTTTTTTTAACCTCAGAAGTGATCCTAATGAGATATTTTTTTTTAAATAGCTTATGTGTTTTTAATAAATTGCTTCTATGTTGAGCAATAGGGCTTGGTCCAGTAAGTAGGATTTCTTTACCCAAAGAAGAGTTACTTTATGATTGAATTACAATTATATGGGGCATGTGGGTGGCTCAATCCATTTAGCATCCAACTCTTGATCTTGGCTCAGGTCATGATCTCATGGTTCATGGGATCAAGTCCATGTCAGGCTCTGCACTGACAGCATGGAGTATTCTTGGAATTCTCTCTCGCTCTCTCTGCCCCTCCCCTACTTGATCGCTCGCTCTCTCTCAAAAATAAATAAATAAAATTATAATTATGAAAATCGTACTGGGGCGCCTGGGTGGCGCAGTCGGTTAAGTGTCCGACTTCAGCCAGGTCACGATCTCACGGTCCGTGAGTTCGAGCCCCGCGTCGGGCTCTGGGCTGATGGCTCAGAGCCTGGAGCCTGTTTCCGATTCTGTGTCTCCCTCTCTCTCTGCCCCTCCCCCGTTCATGCTCTGTCTCTCTCTGTCCCAAAAATAAATAAACGTGGAAAAAAAAAAAAAAAAAGAAAATCGTACTAATATGAAATAATGTCATGAATAGGTGGCTATAGTTGTATTCATGCTGCTGAATTCACTTCTGTGAAATAAGTAAGTACTTGGTCATTAATGGTAGTAGGATTATGAGATATTAAAATTTATTTTGCATAATACTTAAGAAATTTTAAGACTCATTTTATTAAAAATGTTTTTTCCTCTTTTTAGCTGACTACACAAGACTCTGCCTTCCTCACATTTCCATAGCCAGCGACATGACCTGACACCTTGATGACCAGTCTCAGGGCCCTTGGGTGACTGGCTGGTGCACCATGGAACTTAAAGTATGGGTGGATGGAGTTCAGAGGATTGTTTGTGGGGTCACCGAAGTTACAACTTGCCAGGAGGTTGTAATAGCCTTAGCTCAAGCGATAGGTAAGTGAACTCTCTGAGAGTCTGAGACAAAGTGGTTTATCCTTCCTGTTGTTGTTTGGGGTTTTTTTTTGTATTAAATATAGATTTCTAGTTTTTTATTTGGTTCCATAATACAACTCGAGAGCACACTTTTACTTATTACAGTTCCCCATGCTTAAATAAATCTGTAAAGACACTTGTCTTCTGGCTTCTCCCAGATTTACTGATCTTGAGTCCAGAGTCTGCACTGTCTCTGTTCTCTTATTATTTATCCTAAACAATGATTTCTGCAACTAAAGGTGTTTTCTTGAGCCAAAACATAGATTCCTAGTTCCCAGACCCCTCATTAGGAAAAAATCCTATTTACTGTTTATTCTGACTACTTTTTGAAAAGAAAAACATTGGGGTGCCTGGGTGGCTCAGTCATTTGAGCATCCAACTCCTGATACCGGCTCAGGTCATGATCCCAGGGTCATGTGATAGAGCCCCGCATCAAGGCTCCATGCTGAGCATAGAGCCTGCTTAAGATTCTCTCTCTCTCCCTCTCTCTCTCGCTCTCTCTCTCTCTTTGCTTGTGTGCTCTCTCTTTAAAATAAAAATAAAAAATTCAGGGGTGCCTGGGGTGGCTCAGTCAGTTAAGCATTTGACTCTTCATTTCAGCTCAGCTCGTGATCTCACAATTCATGAGATTAAGCTTGAGATTCTCTCTCACCTTCTCTCTCTGCCCCTCCCCCGCTCACATGTGTTCTCATTCTCTCTCTCAATAATAAACATCTTTAAAAAATAATAAGGGGCACCTGGGTGGTTCAGTCAGTTAAGCATCCAACTTCGGCTCTGGTCATGATCTCACAGTTCGTGAGTAGTTTGAGCCCCGTGTCGGGCTCTGCGCTGACAGCTTGGAGCCTGGAGCCTGCTTCAGATTCTGTGTCTCCATCTCTCTCTGTCCCTCCCCACTTGCACTCTGTGTCTCTCTGTCTCTCAAAAATAAATAAATATAAAAAAAAAAAAAAGAAGCCATGGGCAGTGTTTTAAAAGAAAATGAGTATATTTTACAGGGTGGCTAAGGAGTGCAGTAAGCTGCATCTGTCCATATCATATGATAGTCGCATTTTCTACACAGAATTTCAAAGGGAAAATGCCCAGATATACCAGGTGTGTGTTTATCAATTTGAACTAAACAGTGTAATGTACCTGTTTGTGAACAAGCCAGAAAGAAGTTTTAACTAAAATCTACCCCCATTTTTGCTTTCTCGGTAACTCAGTCCAGACCGTTTTGAAAAGTTGATGACTTGAATATAGAGGTTTTATATTTCTCCAGACTTGGCCAAACAACTCTTTTCCTGTATCATAAATACTTCATTAAATTCAGAATTCATCTGAGAGATGACTCAACTGGCAACCAGCCGAGGACCGTTGATCCTTGTTTCTCTTGTGCCATAAGATTTTCTCAGCTTCAGATGCAGTACGCTTTTGATACATACTTAAATATTTATCCGTCTTGTAATGTGGGTTATTGGCATTCAAAGTTTAAACACTAAGTGAAAGTTTTATAGTATTATTTTGACCTTATTTCCACTATAAGAAACAATAAGGGGTTTATCAATTGGGGAAAATTAATTCTGTGACATACAGTCCCAGAAATTCTATGGCTTAACACAGTAAAAGTTTAGGTATCCTGTTAGCGGAGTATGTACTGAATGAGAAAACTGCAGATGCTTCTAAAAAATGTATACTGAAGCAACTTGTAGAATACCTTCATGGGTTCAAACCCACACATTTGCCTCATGGGATGGAAACACCATAGATATATTCTTGATTAGGGATTATTGAAATTCTCTGGATAGCTAAAATTACTTTCAGGAAACCACCAGGACACAAAAATATTTACACAGCTTGGTAATTTGCAAATATATATGGCAGCAAACATTTTTTGACTTGGTGCTGCTAATCAATTGAGTCAAATTAGAAAATAGCTAAAAATAGAACATAAATTGGTAAAAGATGTTGAATGCATCTAATAGTATAGAAAGAAATCCTTTCTACTCTGATCTGTGACTACCTTGACAGGTTATATCTAGGTGGTGGAATAATGAGACAGAATAACAAAATAAAAACATAACTCTGAAACATTTAATTGGCATGAGATGGATAAACTGTCCTGCAGCGTGCTGTGTGTTTGGTCACTGTATACATCTTGGGCTTTCTGAAACAGTCCCAATTTCAGATATTTTATCTTGTTTTTCTCATAAACTATCCCAGAAATGCCATTATTTCACAATTCAAACTGCTTCTCAAATCTGTATGTGAAACAGAAAGCCTGTTTCAAGTTATAGTCCAGAAAATGCATTTGCTTTTACAATATTCCCAAAATATGAAAAGAATGTATTTCTGCCCTCAAGTAGCTTAGAACTTAAGTAAAGTATGGCTAACAAAAGATTAGAGAGGAAAAGAGGAAGAAATCAAGGAGACTGAGGGAAAAGTTTTCTGATTCACACTCCTTTGTTGCCTGGTACCATTTGAAGTACTAAAGATTTAGAATTTTTCTCTGTTCCCACTTCTAATGATCTTATTCCTATATCTCCTTCAACTGGGGCCAGAGTTAGCATTTAATATAAATAAATTGATGGGGCTGGGGTCCAAGGTGGAGTGAACTGTTCCTAAGAAGCCTTGTTTCATATAGTTTGCCCCACGAGATCAGTTTTCAAACAAGCACATTTTATACTGAATTCTAATTTAACTATTCAACGCTTCTTTTCTCTGGAAGTCCCCGTACAGTAGGGATCCTGCTTGTTTATTCTTCTTACACCATTGCTTTGCCTAAAGTAAGTATTCAATAAAACATAGTTTCTAAAACAGTGGTGTCCCGTAGAACTTTCTGCAAGGATAATAATGGTCTGTATCTGTGCTATGCAGTATAGTAACCACTAGCCACATGCAGCTACTGAGTACTTGAAATGTGGCTAGTATAACTGAGGAAATGAATTTTTAATTAAAATTTAAATGTGGCTAGTGGTTAATGGGTATTGTAGTAAACTGTTCTAGAAGACGACTAACTGGTATCTCAAACTTCAAATGAGAGAACCCAAGTCTGTTTCTCCGCTGCTGCCCACCCACAAATTTCTTCTTTCTCTTTATCTCAACAAATGAAATCTCTTTTCTTTTAATTGATTAGACCGAAAACTTTTATGTGATCTTTTTTGTTGTTGTTCTAATATCTTACAACTAATCCAGTAACAAATCCTACCTGTACTACCTTCAGTATACATGCAGAATCTTGTTTCTCTTCACAGTCACTGTTAACAACTTGATGTAAGCCACCAGCATTTCTCACTTAGGTTTTTGCTGTAGCCTTCCAACTCATCTCCCTGCATCATCTTGGTCCCCTCCAGCCTATTCTTAACAAATTTCTTTTATTTAATGTTTGTTTATTTTGAGACAGAGAAAGAGAGAGCACAAGTGGGGGAGGGTCAGAGAGAGAGGGAGACAGAGAATCCCAAGCAGGCTCCACACTGTCAGCACAGACCCCAGTGCAGGACTGGATCCCACAAACCATGAGAGCATGACCTGAGCCGACATCAGGAGTTGGATGCCCAACTGACTGAACCACCCAGGCATCCCATATTTCTTTTAAAGTAATACTTTTTTTTTTAAAGTTTCTATTTAAATTCCAGTTAGTTAACATACAGTATAATATTAGTTTCACGCATACAATTTAGTGATTTCACACTTACATACAACATTTGTTGCTCATCATCAAGTGCCCTCCTTAAGCTTCATTACCTCCCCTCCACCCACCTCCCCTCTGGTAACCATCACTTTGTTCTCTATACTTAAGAGTCTGTTTCTTGGTTTGCCCCTCCCTCACCCTCCATGCTCCTTTGTTTTATTTCTTACATTCCACATATGAGTAAAATCATATGGTATTTGTCTTTCATTGACTGACTTATTTCCCTTAGCATAATACTTTGCAGCTCCATGCTGTTGCACATGACAAGATTTCATTCTTGTTTTTGAGTAATATTCCATTGTGTGTGCATGTGTGTGTGTGTGTGTGTGTAAGTCCATACAGTGGTCTTCAAGACACTAATGAATCTCTACCCCCTCACCAATCTGACTTCATTCTCTACCACTTACTTTTGATTGTCCCTTTACTTATACCAAAGATATTTCTGCCTCAGTCTTTGCCTCTGTTCTTTTCTCTGCTGAGAATACTCTGCACCCAGATATCTTCAGAATTCGTTCCCTTGGATCTCTGCTTAAATATCTTCCCACAAAAGATGTCCCTGACCACATATCCATACACACATGCACATACACTCACATACTCTTTATCTGCCATACTCTAATTTTCTCTATAGCACTTACCCCTCCTGACATATTACCTATAGGCCACATATATAGACCATATACACATTTTTAAATCTAAACATTTCTGAAAGCCTTAAATTTATCATACTTCATTTGTTAGCCACACTTGGAATGTCTTGAACTCATCTGGTGCTAAAAACTGTTCTGATTCAATATGAGGCTGTTTTTAATTTATATTTATTCCATTTGATATGAATGTTGATACATTTTACTTCGTAAACTGTAATATGTTTGATTAAAGACCTATAGGGATAGCACCATGTTACCTTTCTAAAATCCAAAAAGTTCTGAAGTTTCAGCATATCTGGCCTTAAAGCTGTTGGATAATGGACAGTAGACCTACATTTATTTGTGCGCTGTATATTGCCTGCTACTGTTTTGTTATTGCCTATTCTCATAGCTTAAAGCCATGCCTAAGTAGTAGACACTCAATACATATTTGTGAATAACTGAATGAATTTTTTAAAGTTTTCTATAAATTACAGGCTGAACTAGGTGACCACCTAATGCCCTATCCATTTCTAAGAGTATATGATCCTTTAGAAGATAAGGAAAATAATATTTTATGTTCTCACATTTAACTCTTATTAATTTCATGCATAAATTATCAATTTTAGAAATTTACAAATTTACCCATTTTACAGATGTATTCATTATAGACTTTTTTGAAATTCAGAAAAGATACAAAGAAAATTTTAAAAATCACTCATGATCTTGCCTCCTAGAAGTAATCACTATACACACTCCTTTTATGTACCTCTAGATAAGTTTAAAGATTTCACTCTCCATAATTCTTGATAGTTTTAAAGTCTTATTTTTCATTTACTGGATTGTGAATTAAATTTTCCACTTAATCCTCGCAAGTCTTATGAGGATCATCTATTATCTCTATAGATGATCAAGCTAAGGCACAGAGATACCAGTTAACTTGCCCAAGCTCCTAGAGCTAGTAAGAGGGTAACTGGGATTCAAACCAGTAGTCTTAATTCAAGAACCTTGCTCTTAACTTCTTGTATACTGTTTTGGTTATACCCCCTATAATCTCAGTGGACATCTGTTAGAAAGTATAGTTATTGATTGAATTATACTGAAACAAGAAATAAAAGTCCTTAATAGTAAATTATACTGCTTTTATGTAGCCAAGATTATCTTTTACAGTTTTGATATTTATAACAATAGTGTAATCATTCATAATTCTAAGTACTTTCTATATTTTCTACATCCATAAAAGATTATTTTAATGAATGTAAATACATGTAATTCATAGCATGCATCAGTCAGGATGGGTTAGATTATGCTACATTAACAAAAAGTCCCCCTAAATATTACTGGTCTATAGTGATAAATGTTACCTCTTATTTTGATTAATAGTATTTATGCAAAGTAAGCAACACAGTGCCTAGCAAATAGAGGCATAATAAATGTAAATCATTATGAAATCAATAAATTTAATGGTTTTATTATTTTTTAATAGTAGTAAACTCATCATATAATACTAAATAGTTCCTAAATTAATGTGCAGTGATTCTGTGATTACACAATAAATAGATTACATGATATTCCCATCAACACTGTGGGAAAATATACTGTGAATGACTTAACTATGGGTTGTCTATAGCTGACCAACAGGTTATATTCAGAGATATTTACATTATATCACTGTCATTATAAATTAAACACTCTATGGTTAAAATGCTCTTAATAGCTACCCTTAGGACTTATAGAAAATCCATTGACAAATTTGCAGAGTAGTTGTATGTAATTGATAAATTGCTTTAAATTTTTTAAGCTTTGATTTCTTCACTGAAAAGTTGAGGATCATATCTATACTGCTTATTTCACAAAACCAATTAAGCCTGTCTGTAAAATATATTTTTATATATTTTATATATCTTTGTTTTATATATGTGTGTGTGTGTGTATGTCAGCATCAAAAGCATTTAATAGACTATAAAATGATACAATGCAATTTCTTTTACAGAGATGTTCCTTGTAAGAATTCTAAGTCATTATGAGAATGATTGGTTATGTTAACTAGAGTCTATATAAGAATCCAAAATGTTTATATAGCTCAAGGAGCAAAAAGTATCTGTTATTGGAAAAATTAAGGGCGGTAGGATTCATGATAAAGAATAAGTTTACTGACATCACTTCTAATATATCCAGAAACAGGAAGATTTGTTAGCATTAAATTCATAAGTGATGAATGCAACTCTCTGTCATGTTTTTTTGAATAATGTATAGTATTCATTTTTGGGGTAAGAAGGATTTGAAACTGAAGAAAAAACCAAATGTCAGCTAAAGCTAAAACTTACAAAGAGGGTTGATGATCAAGGTGTTCAATAGAATTTATATCCCTAGGGCCTGACACTATTTCTGACAGGTATTTGATGTTCTATATGTACTTGTTGACTAAATAACAAGATGTGACTTTTCAATCATGATTTTGTTATTTGGCTCTCTATTTAGAAAATTTCTGGAGAAATTTTCTAAAATTGTGTAAAAATGATTTACACAATGTTGTTGAGTGGTTGAAATAAGGGCATAATGTTTCTGAGTGACTCATATTTGAATATTTGAGTTTTGGTGTATATTTTCAAAAACTTCATATTACATACTATTCTGCTTTAACTTAGATGAGAAGAATCTATTATCCTATTTCCTTTTAATTTATGTCAATCATCCAGTGAGATTCCACTAATGCATTAAAGTCTCTCTATGTGATTTTCCTTATTATATGAAGTTAATATAATACTGGGAATAC
This sequence comes from Lynx rufus, assembly GCF_022079265.1. Taxonomy (NCBI): domain Eukaryota; kingdom Metazoa; phylum Chordata; class Mammalia; order Carnivora; family Felidae; genus Lynx; species Lynx rufus. Next base: position 59,336,525 of record NW_025814889.1, read on the forward strand.
ACTCAATTGCTTCATCTATCCAAAAGTACAATCAGTATTTTATTTACCATTCATTATTGTGGCACACATTTCTAAATAGCCACAACAGCCTAATCTACAAATGCTACAGGTAGGTAGGTAGGTAGGTAGGTAGATACTCCTTTTTGTTAGTTTTAGGGGTACATCAAGATGGAATGCAAGGTACAGCTCAGTGTATCCGTTTAATAAAATGCATTGAAAGGAGTTTTGCAGGAGGAATTTGAATCTATCCAAATGAAATAGGATCTTTAGGGTCTTGCCAAGTATGATATTAAAAATAATTATTATGGGATTTAACTGTTACATAACCTATCTAAAACCCAATTTTTATAATAAAATCAAAGCTATTAATTTACCTTTTATAAAAGCTTTTTTATATTACTGGATAGATTTTTTTTTTCTTTTTGTCTAACTGCACTAAATATGCATTATTTAACAAAAAAGGGAAAACTGGCATTAAAAGTAATTCTAAATAATCGTCTACCAAGACATTCTCATAGGGCAGCAGTACCATTAAGCATTGGAAAAATTAGCTTCGTATTTAATTATGACTAAATTAGGGTCTTTAAAATTGTTAATATAACTTGTATAATGTAATGATTCTGTTTTCTTTTTCAAGATGCTTCATTGGCCTGGTAGGATTAGAGAGGGCTCTGCTGATCTAGTCTAACCCCTCACATTACTTATGAGGACACAGAGCTCCAGATAAGAGTGAGATTCTAAAAGTAGTTGACAGGCAGGAAAGCCAAGAACACAGAGTGCTGTGATCTTTGAAGCAGTGAGTACACGTGGAACAGTTTTAGCCTTGCAGATTTGTCATGTGGTTTTTCTTGGAGTAATTACAGTAACTTTTAACCTGAAATTCACTAGAAACGTTTTTACTCCAAGAAGCCAATCCACTGTACTAAGGCTTTCTTCTTCATTCCCCTTGTTTGCCCAGGCATTTTGATAATAGTAACAACTAATATTTGTATAAAACTTTTCTATTTTAGAAAAAAAATTTTATATTTCACATCTCATTTGACTCACAACAGTATCAGTAAGAAAATACTATTCTCACCCTTTAGATGAGGAAACTGAAGCCAAAGGAAATTTAATGCATCACGCAGATCATTTAAGTAGCTGGCAGAGCCAAACTTGAACACAGGCCTTCTGACTCCAGAGCCTTTTTGCTCTTTCCAGCTCTGTATAGTTGAGAGTTGTTGAAAGGTGCTGAAGGATTTTTAAGTCAGATTATTGTCACGTCACATCATTTTTAAGAGGTCTCTGGTCAACCCTTTTGTTATGTGACTAACAATGTTTAAAATTAATAATGGCTACCATGTATTAAATGCCTGCCATGGGCCAGGCAGTGTTGTAGGTGCTTACTATGTGTGACTCTGACTCCCAGAACCTGTGACATACTGCTACGGTCTCTATTTTAGAAGTGAGGTTATGCTATTTATCCAGTAGGCAATTAAAACATAGGACTGAGGTGCCTGAGCGGCTCAATCTATTAAGCCTCAGACTCTGGATTTTAGCTCAGGTCATGACCTTATGGTGGTGAGATGGAGCCCCGTGTTGGGCTCCATGTTGGGCGTGAAACCTGTTTAACATTCTCCCTCTCCCTCTCCCTCCCCTTCCCCTCCCCCCCCACCCCTCTCCCCCTTCCCCTCTCTGACTCTGTGTCTGTCTCTCTCAAGAAAAAAAACAAAAAAACAAAACCTGGGATTAAAACTCCAGTCTGTTTGCCTCCCAAGCTTCAACTTTGCAGCTGTACCCAAGATTCAGCATCCTTAAAGGAGAATATATGCATATGTTTAAAGCAGTATCATTCTTTGTGTACTAACTCTACACTGCATACATGGCTACTCATATACATAGGAATATGTATATCCAGATCTTAATTTATTGACCTAGTAACTGAGAAAATAACTACTACTGGTTCAGAAGCTCATGAAATTCAAAAAGAAGATGAATCAGTAGCTGTATGGACCAGTATTATAATTACTAGGTGCCAGGATCAGTTTTTTTCTTCCTTGTAATAATGTTAAGTAGTAATGGATGCTTTTTATTGAGATGTAATTGACATGTAACATTTATATTAGTTTCAGGTATGTAGTGGATATTTTTAACAAAATATCCATCTGACCTACCTACCTTAAATGAAAATGTTTAGAAACTGTGTTCAATTTAATGATATTATACTGTCTTCTGAAATTTTATCTTCTGTAATTACTAGTTAGGTTCAGTATTTCTATTTATATATGATTTTATTACTGTTTTTTTTTAATATTTTTGCCTTTAAAAATTTTTTTTAATCGGCTTCTAAGCTACAACTATCAAAACTGTAGAAGGCTTCTCTTTCAGCCCCTATTTTTTTACAAAATTATTTTGAAGAGTTGTTTTCACTGAAGTGATTTTTATTTGCCACAGGTGTGCAGAAAGATACCAGCAGTGTGAGCTATGGGATGGCCAAGCCCTTATGCAGAAACAGAGGAAAGACCTGTACAGCCACCTCTTAGCTAAGTAGCATGTTGTTCACTGGCTCAATATCTCCTTTCAGGAGGAAAATGAGCCTCTAACCTTCCCAAATTCTAATGTGCAGAGAAAGCATAAGAATTCACAAAGAGGAAATTTATTCCAGTTTTGAAGTTCTACCTAGTTCCTGCGACCAGGCCCTCATGGCTTCCAGTGGGGCATTCTCCTGTCATCCTTTGTTTTATCTAGAAGTCTTGTCCCACACAGGAAGGTCTAGGGAATCAGGCATTTAACAAGAGCATAAAAGTCTCCCTGAGTTTTAAAGTGTTCAATTTCTAAGCAAATCTGAAGGATATATGTAATTCACATCCCATAATTTTATGCTGTTAACATATTTTCAAGGGAAGTTTTAAAAGCAGCATGGACTAGACTTTGATGCTAATCAAGAAGACACATTTATTAAATAGTGTCCTCTGTAGCATTATTTTAGCTATTGCATATGCCACTTTGACAGTTTGTTATTATCTTTTTTATCTAGGTCGAACTGGAAGGTACACTCTTATAGAAAAATGGAGAGATACTGAAAGACACTTAGCGCCTCATGAAAATCCTATCATATCCTTAAACAAATGGGGGCAGTATGCTAGTGATGTACAGCTAATTTTACGTCGAACTGGGCCATCTCTTAGTGAGCGACCCACTTCAGACAGTGTGGCTCGAATTCCTGAAAGAACTTTATACAGGCAGAGTTTGCCCCCTTTAGCCAAACTGAGGCCTCAGATTGACAAATCAATCAAAAGGAGAGAACCTAAAAGGAAATCGTTAACATTTACAGGAGGTGCCAAAGGATTAATGGACATTTTTGGAAAGGGTAAAGAAACTGAATTTAAGCAAAAGGTGCTGAATAACTGCAAAACAACAGCAGATGAGTTAAAGAAGCTGATTCGGTTACAGACAGAGAAGCTTCAATCCATTGAGAAAGAGCTAGAATCAAATGAAATCGAAATACAGTTTTGGGAGCAAAAGTATAATTCTAACCTTGAAGAGGAAATTGTCCGCCTGGAGCAAAAGATCAAAAGAAATGATGTAGAAATTGAAGAGGAAGAATTTTGGGAAAATGAATTGCAGATTGAACAGGAAAATGAAAAACAGCTGAAGGATCAACTTCAAGAAATAAGACAGAAAATAACAGAATGTGAGAGCAAATTAAAGGACTATTTGGCTCAGATCCAGACTATGGAAAGTGGTCTTGAAGCAGAAAAATTACAAAGGGAAGTTCAGGAGGCACAAATCAATGAAGAAGAGGTTAAAGGAAAGATTGGTAAGGTCAAAGGAGAAATTGACATTCAAGGCCAACAGAGTCTGAGGCTGGAAAATGGCATTAAAGCTGTAGAGAGATCTCTTGGACAAGCCACCAAACGATTACAGGTAAGAACATTTTTATAAAAAGGATGTTTCGTGTGTTTAAAAGAATTAATATATTCTTGGCATTTTCTTTAATGATTGTCCATTTTCTCTTATATTGAAAGTTAGAAAGCTATCTTGGCTTATAAGTTTCTTAGAATTTCTGTGACTTACGACAAAGCTAAGATGTGAGACCAAAACAGAGATGAGCGCTAAAGCCACACTGATCCTTGTTCCATGGCAACAGGTTTCTTACTGTGTGTCAGTTGTAACATTAGGTAATTGGATACAGAGAATAGAACCTCGGAGCTGGAATGGACACTAATGATGAGATAGTGAATCTGACCTTCACTCCTTTTAGAGATAAGGAATCCAGTGCAAAAGAGATTACTGCAGATTGGTTTGCCAGGGACTGTGTGGCTAGTTAACTGCTTATCTATTACTTCTCCATTGTTGCTAACCCCATCTTTCTTGAGATGTAAATAGTTCCCTTCTCTCCACATTACTTACTCTCCTTTGCTTTCCTGAGGAGAGGGACACAGAGGTTCCTCTCTGATTTTCCACTCTCTGGTTCACATACAAGAATATTTATATATTTTTTTTTTTAATTTTTTTTTTCAACATTTATTTATTTTTGGGACAGAGAGAGACAGAGCATGAACGGGGGAGGGGCAGAGAGAGAGGGAGACACAGAATCGGAAACAGGCTCCAGGCTCTGAGCCATCAGCCCAGAGCCCGACGCGGGGCTCGAACTCACGGACCGCGAGATCGTGACCTGGCTGAAGTCGGACGCTTAACCGACTACGCCACCCAGGCGCCCCAAGAATATTTATATTTTGCCATTAGGTGCTGATTACTCAACTTAAATTTCTTAGACACCCGTTCTTGAAAAGAAAATGTGATGATGTTAGGAGAATTACAAAAGAGGTATTAAAAATAAATAATAGTTAAAATATTAAATATTAATATTAAATAAAAGCTTAAATAGTACATAAATTCACATTTCTGATTTTTGTTACATTTGGCCACATTTCAAATGCTCTGTGGCACATGTCTAGTGGTTGCTGTATTATTGATCAGTGCTGGTTAAGAAGCTTGCTATTCAGAGTGATCCATGCAGTTCAGGACACATTTGTTAAAAATTCAGAATCTATATTTGTAATAAGGTGTCCAGATAGTGCCTACGCACGTGGAAGTTTGAGAAGAATTTCTCAACTGGAATATCAACAGTTTTATCAGCAGAGAAAGCTGAGCTTTCAGAAAGCACTTTCATGATTTCCTTTCTGTGCCACTAACCATACATAGTGAGAGAGAAAACTGCCACCAAAATTTTGAAAATTGAGAATTCCTCATGCAGTGGAAAAGTTGTTAACCTCTGATTTGTCAGTATTCTACTATTTGGATTCACTTTGACCCTTAAAAAGGGTACAATTGGAAGTTGTGTTGCCTTTGCTATTATCTACAGGAAACACTAATTCTTGACAGCCATTACTAGTAAATCTCACCACCCATTGAAAAATATTTCATAATCAAACTAACATATCTCCAAGTACCTGCTACGCTCAAAGTAAGTGGAAGAAGCAACCACTCATTTCTGGTATCTCTCCCCTACCCCTGCCAGGTTCATCAAACAGACTCAACCTGGATGAGTCCTTGCCACTTTTCCCTATAGTGCAGTAAAGGAGAGAAAGAGAATTTCATCAATGCCTTTCCTTGTTTTTTGAGCTTTCTGGCTGTCCAAACTTGATCTCCTTTCTTTAAAGATCTTTGGTTCTCAGATCTGTCTTTGCCAAGGATTTAATTAAGAACCCCACAGTGCAAATCTTGTGGGAACTTTGCTTTCCTCATGCTCTAATATAAATCTCAATAACGGATCCCATGAACACTTGAACAGTCCACCAAATACAAGAACTTTTCTGAGTCTCACAGACCAAATGACTATGAATTTTACAGTCGGTTTTGAAGTAAATAATAGGGAAATTTATTTGTGAACAGCTTATAGCAACATTGCTATAAACACTGGGATGGATGGAAACCGGTATTTATTGATGAAAGTCTATAGATATAGATTTATTTCATCAGGTGTATAGTGAATTCCTAACAGAGGAAAGCATCACATTTAAAAGGACAGACTAAAGAAGCTCTTGTCCTTTATTTGCTTACTTTTTGGCCTGTGCCACAGAACAAAAATGACCTCTTTTTAGCCTCTTTTTAGCAAATTTAACACAGATTTGTTGACTGTGTTCTTGTGCAAGCAAGTATCGCACACACAGCCCCCACAAGCAGATGGACTATCACCAGGATGTCTTTAGCTGGCCAATAGTGACTCCTCCAATAAAAAGAAAAATTTTAACTTCCATCTAGGACAAAGAACAAGAACTGGAGCAGTTGACTAAAGAGCTGCGTCAAGTCAATCTCCAGCAGTTTATCCAACAGACAGGGACAAAAGTTACCGTTTTGCCAGCGGAGCCCATCGAAGTAGAGGCCTCACATGCAGACATAGAAAGGGGTAAGGTGTTGAGAAATCTGCTCTTTTCCCTTTATTCTCACTGGTTAACTTTGAATAAACTACTCGCATTCAGTTAAAACGTTAACCTGCCACTCAAAGCTTGGGCCACTTAAAAAAAAAATTGATGTACGTCCTGTTTCTGGGGAAAATCAATAATATTTAGGTTATTTAATTTACTTAGAAAAGCATGTAATCCCCAAATCTTCTGTCATTTGTTTTAAACTGCTTCTTTAAGAAACTTTTTCCTGACGTATGAGTCAAATTTTAGCTTCTGTTCCTGACACCCCTTCCTCCTCTCCTAAAAGTCTTTATTATTAATTTGTGCTGATATTTAAAAGATATGTATCATCCGAACAACCAAGAAAGAGAAGCAAAATGCTCACCTTTTTACAAAGATCATTAACTGTTGAAACCACTGAAAACTGTTTTTATCACTGAGAGGGTCAAGAAGACTTAGCCTTCTCCTCGTACCCCAGACCCCACGGGGTCTACAGTTTTACAGTGTAATGTTAGTTGGCTCTTCAGGCAGGAAAAATTCTAATTTTTCACGTTGCTAAGTCCTTCGAGTTGCTGAGTCCACAAAATGGCTTTCTTTGTTTTCTGTGTAGAGGCACCATTCCAGTCCGGGTCCCTGAAGCGGCCCGGTTCATCTCGGCAGCTCCCCAGTAATCTCCGTATTCTACAGAATCCTATCTCATCTGGTTTTAATCCTGAAGGCATATATGTATAACATTATCTGTCTTCAGGGGAGAGACCCAATGAAGGTACCAAGGACAGTGAAAATTCCTTCTTTGATTTGTGCCAATGATGAACAGAGGATATATTTCACAAGCCACCGTATCTTTTTTCTGTCCTAAATTGCATACCACTTGGAGCCATACCCTGTGCACTGATGCTAAAGAACAAAGAAACTGTGTTTTCACACATCAACAGTGTTGACGTTTTTGTCCAGCAGCTGTAATGCAAAGCCTTCATTTTTATTTGTAGCATTTTGAGAGCATTAGGAAAGTATTATACTGTGTGTATACATCAATAAAACCATGACAAGAGTGAAGAGAAATACGTGACTGGCTTAGTTTAATTTATTCCATATAATCAATTAATGGGTAAATGTTGATGTTTTAATATTTTTTATTAATACTTATCCTGTGACCTAATTACATTATATATGGTGTGATTATGACTGTGTGCATGTTGCCAGACTCCATCCATACATTGCCAATTTACAGCTCTACAGGTGTCATAGGGTGCTCCACCATCAAAACTAAGTCCTTAAGAACCCACTTGTGTACCTGTATTTTGTGTACCTGTCCTAACCATTGCTTAATTAGATCCAGTCATTCAGGTTTTCTTTTTAATCTGGACTTTAATCTTTTCTTTACAATATTTCCAGTACATGAATGACCACATAGCAGAATAGAAATATTTTCATGAGGTTAATTGTATCTTTAACAAACAAAAATGTAACTGTTGACTATCCAAACAGGTGTGGGGTTTCCTGATACATTATGTGTTTTGTTTCTGCCCTGCCTTAATCACTTTAATCTCATGGGTCCTCAAGAGTTGCCATAATACATAAGTTAGAGATACCTGGTGGGTCTGCTTCAGAAAGGTTACTTTAAGTGATACATTTTTTAAAATGACCCACTTCATATGTATGATCTGTTGGTGTAAGCACCCATGGGCAAGCTTTTGCTTGCACATAATTTACTCTGTACTTTATGAACTATTGCTAGTTCTCCAATCGCTTAGAGAGAAAGTATGTTGGAGTTAGGTACTTTTTGCAAAGGAAATTAAGTTAATCTTTTTTTTTTTTTTTCCCATTTTTGAGCTTGACTTTTACATGTAGGACATGAGTCTCCATTTGTACATATATTTTCTCTATTTATAAAACCAAAAATGAGTCAACACCCCTCCCATGAGTGGTGACTTAACTAAGATTCACAAGTAATATCTGGATGGATGTGGTCAGATACCATTTAGCCATTTTTACATTCCCTCTGATCAAAATTTGGTACAGTATAATTAAGACTTTAAACTGAAATTTAAAGTAGTTTTTAATTCTGAGGAAAATATATTCTCTGTATTACATGCAACAAAGTAAAAGTGGATTAGTATATTAATGCCATGGTAACAATAAAAAGATGTAAGTTATATCTTATGCATGAGGGCAACTTTGGATGTTTTAACACATTTGACTTATTTTTGGTTTAATGAATGCTGAGAATGCTGCATTTAGGTTTCCAATGAAAACTTTTAAGAATGGCTATGAAAATATATAGAAGCTTCTAGAGAACTGAAAGTAATAATGCAGAGTTGCCTTTTCTAGTCCAGCTAAATGGCAGACCTCAACTAAAGATATTATTTTCTTTGGGTTCTTGGAGTTATCAAGTTGACTGTGCCATTATACTATTTTGCAAATAACTTGATAAATAAGTTATTCTTATCTAAATAACTACAGTCTGTACACATTTGCTCTCAATTTATAATAGTTATTTCATATCTACATATATTTAAAAATTAGGAGAATTAAAAAAATCAAAATAATTTGTAGATTTTGTGACAGCAATGATTTATGTATGCCCAATATATGCCTTATTTTTAAAGGGTTCCATCCTATACCAAGAGTCATTTTGTTATTGTTGTTCAGAGAAATTAAGATCTTATTCACAAAGAAAAACATTTTTATAAATTGATCACATCCTATTTAAATCAAAATGTTAAACTGAAGATATATTAAACTTTGCAGTTTGTAATTGCAAAGATGCCTTGGTGTGCCATCCAAAACACGAAGTCAATATCCAACTTAATTGTTGTAAATTATTATCAGCATTAACCTAATAACTTTAAAGAAAGACTGGCAGCATTGTGACAACTTTATCTGAATTTTCAAATGCCAAGTAATCTTTATGTACCTAATTATAGATAGAAATACTATTTCCTAGGTGAGAAGAATATATAAATGTGAATTTGATAAATACATTGAGCAGCTATACTTTTTAATCAGTTATATTACTTCTGGAAGAACATCTCTAAGAAATATTTTCTAAGTCTTTTTTTAAAATAGAAGAAAGAAAATTCATTTCCCTAGAACATCTTAAAAATATTGTAGTCTATTCCTGATCATTTTTATCTATTGTGAATATAGATGAGTTAGATTAAGTGCCACATCTTTTGGATACATTTTGGAGGGGGGCAGTGGGCAATGATATACAAAAAATACCAAATATAAAATTTTGCATCTGGGGGAATATTCAGGTTCTAAATACTAAACTAGATTATAAGGTTTTTATTATTATTATTATACTTTAAGTTGTTGTTTTATTAGGATTTCCTGTATTAAGTACATTAGAAGATATTTTTTTCTTACCAAGGAACGATTTGAAATAGCACTGGTATATTTGACCTTTAGAATGTCTAGCGTCTTCAGAGAATGATCCATAGTTGGTTGCTTCAGTCCTTTTTTTTTCCTTATGAGATATTTTGGTTGAGTAGCATGTTTTGTTTTGTTTTGTTTTGTTTTGTTTTGTTTTGTTTTGTCCTGATGCACAGGGAATTGATATGTGAGACTTTGGTTAGTATTAATAGTAGTTACCTATTTAATTCCCTCAGTCATCCCTGAATAATCATCAATTCCCATAGTTCAAATAAATCATAAACTAGAGCTAAAACAGTAAAGATGCAGAATTTATGGTGTGAAGTGTGATTATTAACAGTGTTCAAGAACAAAACACTTGCTTCCAGAGCATAAATAAATTTTGTACCTGCATTAAAAGAACATTTTCTTTGTGAATAAGAGAAAAACGGTCTTTAGAGTAAAGAAACTTCATTTAAAGCCATTTCTGTGAACATCTTTCCAAGTTAGAACTATAATAATGGATTGAGGAAATAATACGGAAAAGGCAAAAACTCTTGATTTCAGGTGTGCAAAGGATGTGGGCAGATGGGCATTTCCCTGTGTGCATTGCCTTTCAAAAATTGGGCCTTAATTTATATGTATATAACAGTGCTGTGTTCACATCCCTCTTCTACCTAAAGTTGTCTTTATTAATCCATATTGTATTAAAATTTAGCTCATAAGTATTACTTTTATATTATGTCCATTTTTTTGCATGTTTATACTATTTGCTACAGTATTTTTAAGTTTTGGGTGAAGGCCATCAGCTGTGTGGAGAAGACAAAACAATCACTATTTATTCAGTATTGCTGCTTTACGTTTCCAGAATAAGCTTTCTATGCCAGGACAGTGACTGCTTGAAAGCTGCAGGAGCTCTATTCCAATGCATTTTATATATTTTTAGAAACCAAATACATGCAGATAACTATTTAGTATACTAATTATATTAAACCAGCAGAAATATAAAGGCAATAAAGTATATACATATATATATGGGGGGAGGGAAAGATTAAAAAATAGGTTTACAGCCAGACATGGTGATAGCCCTAAATATATTTCCAATCTGTCTTTTGGTATTGACCCAAGGAGGATTTGAGTTGCTGCAGCTTTAAACAGATAATTGCCACGTTCACTACTGTGGACACATAAATATGCTTTTAGTACTGCTTTGCTTATGTACCAATAAAATATCTGTAATATGTATTATATGTAATTCTTTTTTTTTTGACTTTCATTTCAAAATGTATATTTTCTGATTATTATCATGAGCTGTAAAACAAAGGATCAGTATCTGATATTCTCCCAAGTAATAAATTTTCAGGATTCATTGGGGCATTACAGTTGCTGGTTTGTTTCTTATGTATTTAATATTTCAAAATATGAGTTTATTTTCTTTAAAAGATACTAAAGAGAAAAGGTCTGCATAACCGTGACATAAAATTATATTTCTCTGAAAGTAATGTTAAAAGAATTACCAATTGCTAGATAAGTAGCTGTTTTATCCAAGTGAAACTTACTTAAGAAATTAATGCCTCCCTTTTATTTCAAAAGCAAAAGGAAAAAATTGTATCTTAACCTCTGTATTCTCAGATTTCTTTAAAACCATAAATGAGGGGAACAATTAAATACCTACTATGTACCCAGTACAATAATAGGAGACACATTGAGCCATGCAGGGAAACTCCTCCAAATCATACAACTAATGAGTAACTTACAGGGCACTTGAACTTAGACCTTTCTGATACCAAAGTACTTTTCTATATTCCATGACAAACTACACAAGCTTTATAATGGTCAGTTTCTGTTTTTAATGTGAAAGTACATAAATTGTCATTTTTATATTCTGTATAAATTATATATTGACCAAGAAATTATACATATGAACAATAGTATGTTAAAAAACAATGGCAAATTATTAACAAAATAATGCAAAATACAAATTATTTTTGGCCTACTTTGAGGGAATTTAAAAATCTTAATTATCATGTCCTCCTCTATAGACGTTTGTTTAGTTAATGGCAGAGCAAGAAATAACCTTTCTTCACTTGATTCTTCACCTGCTGCCCACTTCACCTATTTGTGCTGCCTCTTAGGAAGGGCCAGCAGAGTCCTAGCTATTAAAACAAGCAGAAACTTGCTGGACACATTCTCGCCGTCTGTTGCCATTTCATGAGCCTTTATTGTTGGTCAGACATTGTACTGAAATTAGTATGATTTGCTTTGCACCTCAAGGAGGTTACAGTCTAATGATCACCGTTAAAGGAACAAGGATAGAGTGCCATGGAAATGCACCAGAAGGGCTTAGCTCTGGTCCAGAGTGTTGGCACACCCTGGAGAAGAGAATATAAACTGGGGAAGGTTATCTGGCACAGACTTACAGATGGGAAGATGTAGAGCCTGTGGGGCTGTGACCACAGTGAAAAGGTCTGGAGGGCTAAGAGGGAAGGTCGTCGGCATCCTGAAGGGCTTTGGTTGCCATGGTAAGGAAGGACTTTATCCTTAGAGCTATGAGGGAGTTTGGCATGGCAGTGAAATGATCAGACTAGCATATTAAGAAGATCATCCTTGCTGGCATTGTGGAGGACTGACTGGAGAAGGTCAGGCCTGAAAGCAAGAAAGACCACTTGAGGTGTCTCCAGGAGTCTCAGGCAGAGGTAACAGTAACTTGAACTAAGAAAGTAAGAATTTGGGCTTTATTTGATAACAAATGTTTATTGAGCACCTACTTTGTGCCAGGAAGAAGAGAACCAAACAAGTTATAGACATTCTAAGTAAACAGTAGCAAAAGGATATGGTGTTCAAATGGTGGGGGCAAAATAAAGGAATCCAGGAAACTCCAAGTGTTTGACAGCTACGCACAGCCTTAAATGGCTGGTAGTAATGGTGCTGTGAGTTTCGTAATGATGAGTAGTCACAGATACTCTGTTCTGTGTGCTGGGGGTGAAAGATTGGGAGAGGAGGAAGGGAAGAGAGAATAGAGACCTGAAGAATATGTACTTGAGAAGTGATCTTCCAATGAACCTCCCCCCTTATATAGAGCCCATGCAGCCTTTCCTGTGAGGATGGTGTGGATTTGGGGAAAAGCTCTCTCTCTCTGTAGCACCAGATGTACCCATCAGTCTCCTCATCTGGTATGTTGGAATCCTGTTTTCCCAGCATTACTTTGTGTTCTATATAGGCCACTTTTATTCATCTGCCATGAATATGTGTCCAAGACGTTAGAAGGGTCTGACCATGGTCCAAAGTGAAAGTAAGTGAAGAGGGTGGATAATACAAACTTGTCTCTGTCTATGCCAAGCCAATACTTACAAGTTTCCTGCAACTGCTAGCAGTGTGAAAATCAAATAAATGATTGGAATACCTAAGTAACAAATGATTTTTTTAAAGCATACAACAAATCAGTGACACTGTAACCAAAGAACACGGTGAGCTAAAATGCTGTGTGGCAACAGGTAGCATGCAAACAGAGGCTGGGGAGAGCAGGAACTTGAGCAAGATGCTCACCAGGAGCCACCCACTAAGCCAAGACGGTGCCAGTTGTGGCAGTCACTGAGCTGTGACCATCTTCCATACCATAACATAACATCCCTACTAAACCCAGCCTGCATTAGAACCTTCAAGGACTACCATCCTGGGTCACCTCAACAGGCCAAAAATCTCTCCCTTATATTAAGCCAAAATAGATTTCCTTGTAATTCACAACCTTTCTTAAAACCACACAGAACAAACAGTTTCCCACCAATATGACAACACTTCAGATATTGAAGGCATCTATTATGTCTCCTACTATTCTCTTTCTGAATTCCCAATTCTTTCAAGTAGTATAATTTCCAGTCTCCTCTCTTTTGAACATGCTGTAGACACTCTTGAATGTGGCAGCCAGAACTAATCACAATTCCATTTGTGATTTGATCAGGTCAACACAAGAACTTGATTCATTGTTGTGCAGCCTAAAACTAAAATGGTTTATTTTATTGGTATTAAGTTTTTTGTGAACCTCCCCTCGCTATTAAATCATTGAACTTACTAGCAAACCAGATCCAACAGTACATTAAAAGAATTATTCACCATAATCTAGTGAGCTTTATTCCTGGGATGGAGAGCTGGTTCAATATCTACAAATCAATCAATGTGATACATCACATTAATAAAAGAAAGTATAAGAACCTCATGATCTTCTCAATAGATGCAGAAAAGCCTTTGACAAAATACAGCATCCTTTCTTGCTAAAAACGCTCAAGAATGTAGGGATAGAAGGATCATACCTCAAGATCATAAAGGCCATATACAAAAGACCCACAGATAATACCATCCTCAATGGGGAGAAACAGAGCTTTCCCCTAAGGTCAGGAACACGACAGGGATGTCCACTCTCACCACTACTCTCACCACTGCTATTCAACATAGTGTTGGAATTCCTACCCTCAGCAATCAGACAACACAAAAAAATAAAAGGCATCCAAATCAGCAAGAAGGAAGTCAAACGTTCACTCTTTGCAGACGACATGATACTCTTATGTGGAAAACCCAAAATATTCCACCAAAAAACTGCTAGAACTGATACATGAATTCAGCAATGTCACAGGATATGAAATCAATGTACAGAAACCGGTTACATTTCTATACACCAATAATGAAGTAGTGGAAAGAGAAGTCAAAGAATCAATCCCATTTACAATTGCACCAAAAAACATAAAACACCTAGGAATAAATCTAACCAAAGAGGTGAAAAATGTATACACTGAAAGCTATAGAGAGCTTATGAGAGAAATTGAAGGAGACACCAAAGAATGGAAAAATATTCCATGCTCATGGATTGGAAGAACAAATACTGTTAAAATGTCAATACTACCCAAAGCAATCTACATATTCAATGCGATATCTATCAAAATAACACCAGCATTCTTCACAGAGCTAGAACAAACAATTCTAAAATTTGTATGCAACCAGAAGAGACCCCAAATAGCGAAAGTAATGTTGGAAAAGGAAAACCAAAACTGGAGGCATCACCATCCCAGACTTCAAACTTTATTACAAAGCTGTAATTATCAAGACAGTATGGTACTGGCACAAAAACAGACACATAGATTAATGGAACAGAATAGAGAACCCAGAAATGGACCCACAAACATATGGCCAACTACTCTTTGACAAAGCAGAAGAGAATATCAATGGAAAAGACAGTCTCTTCAGCAAATGGTGTTGGGAACATGCAACATGCAGAAGACTGAACCTGGAGCCACTTTCTTACACCATACACAAAAAGAAACAAAATGGATGAAAGACTTAAATGTAAGACAGGAAGCCATCAAAATCCTAGAAAAGAAAACAGGCAACAACCTCTTTGACCCCATGTCTCCAGAGGCAAGGGAAACAAAAGCAAAAATGAACTATTGGGACCTCATCAAGATAAAAAGCTTCTGCACAGCAAAGACAACAATCAGCCAAACTAAAAGGCAACCGACAGAGTGGGAGAAGATATTTGCAAATGACATATCAGATAAAGGGTTAGTATCTAAAATCTATAAAGAACTTATCAAACTCAACACCCAAAAAACAAATAATCCAGTGAAGAAATGGGCAAAAGACATGACTAGATACTTTTCCAAAGAAGACATCCAGATGGCCAGCTGCAACATGAAAAAATGCTCAACATCACTCATCATCAGGGAAATACAAATCAAAACCACCATGAGATACCACCTCACACCAGTCAGAATGACTAACATTAACAACTCAGACAACAACAGATGTTGGTGAGGATGAGGAGAAAGAGGAACCCTTTTGCACTGCTGGTGGGAATGCAAACTGGTACAACCACTCTGAGAAACAGTATGGAGGTTCCTCAAAAAATTAAAAATAGAACTGCCCTACAACTCAGCAGTTGCACTACTACTACCCTTATTCAAAGTATACAAAAATGGTGATTCAAAGAAGTACATGCACCCCAATATTTTATAGCAGTACTATCGACAATGGCCAAAGTATGGAAAGAGCCCAAATGTCCATCGATGGATGAATGGATAAAGAGGATGTGGTATATATGTATATGTATATATATATATATATATATATATATATGTGTGTGTGTATATATATATATGTATGTATGTGTATATATATGTATATATATATATATACACACACATACACACACAATGGAGTATTACTCAGCAATTAAAAAGAATGAAATCTTGCCATTTGCAACTACATGAATGGAACTAGAGGATATTATGCTAAGCAAACTTAGAGGAAGACAAATATCATATGACTTCAGTCATATGAGGAATTTAAGACACAAAACAGATGAACATAGGTGAAGGGAAGCAAAAATAAAACAGGGAGACAAACCATAAGAGACTCTTAAATACAGGGAACAAACTGAGGGTTGCTGGTGGGGTGTTGGGTGGGGGGGATAGGCTAAACAGGAGATGGGCATTAAGGAGGATGCTTGTTGGGTTGAGCACTGGGTGTTATATGTAGGTGATGAATCACTAAATTCTATTGCTGAAATCATTAATATGTTAAAAAAAAACAAAAATAAATTTTTAATGTGCAAAGAAAAATAAGTCATTGGACTGATTGATAGTTTGCCAAAGCCCTTTTCCACACTTTCTGCTGTCAGTGAAATCTTTCCTAACTTGTATGTGTGTGGTTGAGTTTTAGGATGCATATGCAGAATTTTAGTTTATCAAAATACTTATCATCTCTAAACACTTTGAAAGTAATAAATTCCAGAAGGAAGATGTGAGCTTTAATGTCAGATAGATAATGATGATACTTTGGTCGAGGACAGAGTACTATAGGAGCATACAGGAGGTGAGTGGGAAAATCAGGAAAGGCACCATGGAGGGGGTTTAGGCTCCTGAAATGGGCTCTTGAAGAGTGAATAGGCTTTCACTCATACTTACTGAATGCCTACTATGTGGTAGGCACTAGAGACACAGCAGTGAACAAAAAGGCCAAAATCCCTGTTCACTTGGAGCTTAATGTGCTAGAAGGAAAGACAGAAGAACAAAGAAGTAAAATATGTAGTATTTTTTTAGATTTTTATTTTTATTTATTTTGAGAGAGATACAGAGAACAAGCGGGTAGGAGCAGGAAGAGAGAGAGACGGAATCCCAAGCAGGCTCCGTGCGCTGTCAGCACAGAGCCTGAAGTGGGGCTTGAACTCAAAAACTGTGATGAGATGACGACCTGAGCCAAAATCAGGTCAGATGCTTAACCATCTGAGCCACCCAGGTGCCCCAAATATATTAGCATTTTTTTTTTTATTGTGAAAAGAGCTAAAGAGAAAAATAACAAAGCAGTAAAAGCAATAGGAAGTACCAGAAGTTGGGGAAAAAATTGCAGTTTTATAGAGGTTGCCTGAGGCCTCGCTTAAAAGGTGATGTTGGAGTAAACACATAGAAGTGGTGCCAGCACACCTGCAAAAATGAAGAGGAGGTATCTAGGCTCTATAGCCCCCGTTAGGCTTCTGTGAGAAAGGCAGAAGCTGCCTGAGAAGCCTGTGGAGTCTGGCTCTCTGTTTCCAAGCAACTGACTCAGAATGCATAGGCCTCTTTCTGGCTATGAGCCAGTTAACTCCTCCCAATTATTCGTTCGATCAATCCTCTCAAATCTATGTAAGTGAAGGGAAAAGATATTTTAAAGATATCTTAAAAGTTTGAAATCTGAATTTAATTACTCTTAATCCTTTCCAAATTTAAATTCAGAAGTAAAATGTCTTTCTATGCATAGACTTACATTTGACCTCTATTTTTCAAAATAGTGGCTAAAGGAATAGTTTTATATCTAACGATGCTGTATTTTGCTAGGCATCCCTCCCAAATTTAATGCAGCTTTATAACTTAAAAGATAGATGTTTTTCAGTTCCAAGATATTAAACAAAAACAAGCCATTTTCAGGTACTCTGCCATATGATGATCAATGTTTCAGTCTATGTTTATGGAAGGGACCTGTAATTTGAGTTCCATGGACTCCCAGGAAAGGTTTCAGAGACACATTGTGTAGAGACTCCTAATACAGACATTTGGGGGCTTGTGGAAAATTAGAGTGCGCACTGAGTAGGGTGGAAGGTAAGGAGGAAGATGGAACCATACTATGAAGAACTTTGAATTTCATCAGGTGGGTAGTGGAGAGCCAAATGAATTCAAAGGCGCCTTAAGATTAGACTTAATTTTTAGAAAGCTTACTGTGGCGATGTTGCAGTTATTGGGCTGCAGCAGGAAGAGATCGGTATTGGGGACACCCCCTGGGAAGCAGTTGTAATAGATCTGCATAAATGTTACACTTTTATGAAAACTTCCCTGATCTTCCATCCCTACCAAATTCTCTGATAAATAGCAGTGACAACTCTTCACCTTGTGTCGCCATTTTGCCCTGAAAATATATCTAGCATAGCCCGTGAAGAAACCCCAGGTGGACCTGAATGGACAATTCCTAGACTCTGCCATCCAAGAACAGATACAGAGAGATTACTCAAACAATGGCCTAGAAAAATTCCAAAGCCTGTCATCTGGCTTAAGGCCCTGTCACATTGACACATAAAAATTAACCATCACAGGGGCGCCTGGATGGCGCAGTCGGTTAAGCGTCCGACTTCAGCCAGGTCACGATCTCGCGGTCCGTGAGTTCGAGCCCCGCGTCGGGCTCTGGGCTGATGGCTCAGAGCCTGGAGCCTGTTTCCGGTTCTGTGTCTCCCTCTCTCTCTGCCCCTCCCCCGTTCATGCTCTGTCTCTCTCTGTCCCAAAAATAAATAAACGTTGAAAAAAAAAAAAATTAACCATCACAGTATGTAGGTATATATGTATGTGTGTGTGTGTGTATATATACATATGCATATGTATACATATAGATCTATATATGTATATAAATATGTGCCTTATGTTATACATACACAGTATTTATATTATAATACATACAGTAGCCAAATAAAAACCTTTCTTTTTTGTGTACCATTGTACACAAACTCTCCGGTATTCATCGAAAGGTAACCACTGGAATTGCTTTATTGCTATTGCTATTTGACCATATCTCTCCTACCAAGAGCTCACACAAAATTTATGAGATTTAGAGAAAACAGAGGATCAGCTCTTTACGGGGTCTTCTCTGAGCAAATACTCGTGGAGGGCTTCCCTCTGCAGTGTGGTAAATGGAACTTCAAATGGAGTCCGGGCAAGTTCTTGAAAATCTGTTGCACAGGAACCAGTTCGTATCTAACCATAGTGGCTTGCTGCCTTGGCAGTTTCTTTTATGGCACAAGCAAATATGAGAGAGTGCTTCCAAACCAGCTTTTCACTTTCTTTCATTTGCTATTGCCTCAAAGTTATATCCTTGATTTTTCCAAATCAACAAACATTTGGCATGTTTTGGGGATCCATTTAGGGCAATTGGGGAGCTGGTGGACATTATTCTGAAATTCTACCACTTTGTGATATCTTTTTAAATTTTTTTTTTAATGTTTTATTTATTGAGAGACAGAGAGAGACAGAGCATGAGCGGGGGATGGGCAGAGAGAGAGGGAGATAGATTCTAAAGCAGGTTCTAGGCCCTGAGCTGTCAGCACAGAGCCCTACGCGCAGCTCGGACCCATAAACCATGAGATCATGACCTAAGCCAAAGCTGGACACTTAACCAATTGAGCCACCTAGGCACCCCTACTTTGTGATATCTTTAATGCAAGTGGGATCCACCAGGAAGGAGCTGTTTAGAGGATGGTGAGTCAGGTTTTGCACTTGTCCTGTCAAGATGCTGATAGGATCCAGAAAGTATTTGAATATGAAGGTCTGAAGCTTGAGAAGGAAATAAAGCTGAAGATGGACATATAGAAACCTCACTGAGGCAATAGTTGAAAACACAGCAGGAAAACCCCCTTAAAAACATTCAAATATGTTTTTAAATGAAGAAATAAATTTTCTCAGAAGGATAAACATCTGGTACTTAGCAGCCTCAGTGTCACCAAGAACTGGTTAGAAATTTAGAGTCTCAGGCCCCGCTCTGGACTTAATGAATTTGAATTTGTGCTTCAGCAAGATGCCACATTATTTATAAGTACATTCAACTTGGAGAAGTGCTGAAGTACACCAAGAAGAAGGGCAAGGACAGGAGCTGGAGGAACCTCTGCATTTATAAGGCCAACACACAGGAGACCAGAGAGGGGGACCATGAGGAATCAGAAGCTGAAAATGTCAGAAGGGTCATTGCCAACAAGCAGGTGGATGGAACATTTGTCTAAACAGAATTCTACTTAGGTAATGGGGTGGGATGAGGATGAAAGAAACCAATGTCTTTTAGTTTTTAGTGTTTTTGTTTTTAGCAACTCCAGATTTTCTAGACAATATTAACAGCATTCCCTTTCTCTGCTCCTCTGACCTCCATGCCCTGAAAGGAGAAAAGATTCAGACATCTGGACTCTTCTTACCTCTTAGGATGGCAAATTGCTTTTTGTATGTGAGTGATTTGGGCTAAGTGAAGAGAATTTTGAAATGGGAGTAAATGGCCCTGCAAATAATCTTTATGGTTTAATGGTAACAGGCAAAAAGAAAAAAAAAAAAAAAAGGAATAGGCTGGATTGGACCTGAGGGGCAACAGCTCAGTAGGGGAGTAA
Organism: Lynx rufus; assembly: GCF_022079265.1. Classification (NCBI taxonomy): domain Eukaryota; kingdom Metazoa; phylum Chordata; class Mammalia; order Carnivora; family Felidae; genus Lynx; species Lynx rufus. Next base: position 59,356,922 of record NW_025814889.1, read on the forward strand.
CGTCACAGCTGGAGATGAGATTGCCCAGGACTGAAGGAGGGGGTGAAAGTTCTAGGCATCAGAGCCATCTGCATAGTCTCTGTGGCATCACCGCAGTGCTGAGCTCTGCTGGGGGGCATGGCTGTGTGTGTGGAGGTCAGCACCAGAGCTGGCTACCTTCAAATGCTTCACCCTCAACAAAGGCTGGGAACCAAGCCACTCCTTTTTTCCTGAATTATAGAAGTCCAGGGGCTTGTGCTTCCAAAGTGGGGCAAAGAAGGAGGGTAGGGAAAGTGCCGATAATTGACTGACATTGTATGTAATTAGGAAAAAGAACAAATGTGATGTCTTTTTCATTTCCTTTACCCTCTATTGCCAGAGTTGCTTCATTTCAGAGAGATTTTATTGAAAATGGTGTCTAATAGGTTACGATTATGTTTTCTTGAATTTCCCATTTCCTGACCCTGTCAGATACTTATTAAAGGAAAAACAAGCATAAGGGTAGAAAATGCAGATGAGCCTGGAGACTCAGTTCTAACACCATCTCTATTTCATAATAGCCATATGACATTGGGCAAGTCATTGACTTTCTCTGGGCCTCAGTTTCCACTTCTGTAATATGAAGAGATGAGATGAGATGATTCCTCACTGTTTTCCAGCTCTGGCCCCCACAATCAATGATGTGTTAGAAAGACAGTATATATTAAAATGTCCAAAAGTCATGAAGATTAAGAACATGAATCACAAATACAGCAGCTACTAAATTTGTCAGTCAATTTAATCTTTTTGAAGTTTGTTACCGAACATTGTCCACAATATGGACAGCCAGGGAAGACAATTGGTAAGAGGGAGGCAGACTGAAAAGAGGTCACTGACTCCTAACACACAAGACGGAGATCCAGTCTTCCCAATCAGTGTGGCCTGACAGAGCCTCCTCTGGCTAAAACTTACCTCCTCCCACATGCTCACGACAGTGTGCTTGTATATTAGGCTGCCTGTTGCTCTTAAAGGCTGAACCTGCATGAAGAGCCCCCTGTGTTGTCAATCTTCACATCTGCCCTATAGGTTTTAGCTAAAAATCTTGACCTAACATTTCCCCTTTCCTCCCCCTTTCCCACTCTTTAGGTTCACCTATTACGTGCTAATAGCATCCTTGACTTACTATCACAGCAGTTATCATAGAGACTGGTTTGTCTGGTTATTTAACGTCCATTTTTACTACACTGCCTGTTTTGTTACCCCTCTATTTCCAGCACATGGCATATGGTATGCATTCAATAAATATTAATCGAAGGAAAAGTTAATTAATGTATTTCATCTTGCTTATGAGAAGACGAAGTCTCATTAAGGAAGTCAAATCGCTAACAAGTGAGATAACAAAATCATGGATGCGTTCTCACTGGCTCCACAGCATACCCATCGTCCACTTTGGGCGGCCTCCTCGTGTCTCTCCTGGACTTCAGCCTCCTGGCAGTAGCACTGGTGCAGGAGGAAGCGATGAGGGAGAAGCAGACGCAGAGCTGAGGGTATATTGCCGCACACCCGGTTCCTCCTCACTTGCCCTTTCTCCGTGTGCTTGCCAGTGCTCGGTATATACTTTATGAATATGAACTCGGAACCTGCTTGAAAGAAGTCTGCCTGTTTGCAGAAGGTCTTAGCATATATGGCCCTTGCCCTCATGTGGAGGAGCATAGTGAAATATTCAGAACCATGACCTCTCCTCTCTCATTCACCTTCATCTATATCTTGGATGCCAGTATGCAAACACTCAAATTAGAAATACATGGTATTTGTATTTCTCCAGTGGACTCGATGTGGGATCATCTCTCATCCTTAATGCAGCAATTTTATCTCTGGCCCAGATACTTGGGTTATATAATCTGAGGTCAGCCCTTGATCCACCATGCCAAGCTGTAGGTCCATTTCCAGAGCCCAGGTGTCCTTTGCTCCATTCCTTTGTCTTGCCCAGAGCTACACTCCTCAACATGTCCACTCCATCTGCTGTATCTGCCTACCTCCCCCACCCTTGCATGCCCACAGCTCCCTCTCACTGAATTATTTCCTTAAAATCCATTAGGCTTAATACCTCTGATTTAAGATAAGCAGAATAAACACAGTCCTGCCCAAATGGAAATTACTTCCATTTGAAGAACTATCTTTCTTCACCTTATAATGTCATCAAAGCAAGTTCTCAAAATCTGAATGGCTCAAAGTACTTTTTAATGAGTCTTTTACTTGTTTGTTCTATTTATCACAACGCAGAGAAAATACATCCTCAAAAGACTTTCCTCAGCCTCTGTTCACAGTTTTTTGACTTAAAAAAAAAAAAAAAAAAGCCTAACTTTCCCCAAACCAGCCCACAGTGCAGAGAATGTGTGTGGAGTCTGAAAGTTTGCCCACATGGAACACACAGTTAAAGCCTGACTCGGCATCTTTCCTTCTTCTCCAGTTGCCACCTGCATTCTCCAGTTTTCTATCAGAGCGTGACTAAAATGGGTCTCCCCTACCAGGGTGATGCACTGAACCACAGCTGTGTGCTCCCTGCCTGGTCATCCGGTGCCCTCTGCAGGAGGACTCTATTTTGGCTTTGTTGTATCCAGAATGCTTTTACAGTCTTTACAAGGCCAGAGCTTGATCTTGTGACACTGTGCATATTACCTGTAATTACCCCCACAAATTCCCATCCATTTAAAGTTGGAGATTTGTTTTCACGCTACTGAATTTCACACACACACACACAAATCTATCTACATTAAAAACCTCTGGTGCTTGAAAGAGTTTCAAATTTGGAGGGAAGGTCTGATACAGATATTAGTATTCCGATTTTAATTTACTTCAAAAATCTCTTGGCATATAAAACCAAATCCCTTTTTGCTTTTCCTTTGTTCTGGATCCCTACCATATATTTTAGTCTGTATTTTGATTTGATCCTTCATACTGCAAGGAAAACATTTCGAGCAGGCTGAGATGAACAGCAGAAAGCATTGTCGTGAGAAACGAGCTGGGTTCTAGGCCTAATTTTCTGTTATTTACTGTAATGCCTTGAAAAGCCATTTCACCCCGCTGGTCTTTAGTGTTATCTTTTGTAAAATTAAATGGTTGACCAGTATGATTCCCAAGTTTTCTTCCGGCTCTGAAAATTAATCACCTTATGCATACACCTGGGTCACCCTTCTCTGCTAATATTTATCGCCTTTCTAAAAGGTCGTATAAATTAGTTTTATTTCCTACCTTATCTTTTGTGCCTTTTAATGGCCTCTGTTGCATTAGCTATATCCTTTAAACAGACATTGATGATTTTACACTAGATCTTTTGAGAAAAAAAATGACACAGTCATTGTGGTCATGGTTTTAAATTTTAAGAGTGGTTTCTTTTCTTTCTTTTCTTTTCTTTTTTTTTTTTTTTGTTTATGTATTTCGAGAGAGACAAGAGACAGAGACAGCATGAGTAGAGGAGGGGCAGAGAGAGAGGGAGACAGAGAATCCCAAGCAGGCTCCACTGCCAGCACAGAGCCCAGCGCAGGGCTTGAACCCATGAAACCGCAAGATCATGACCTGAGCTGCAACTAAGAGTCAGATGCTTAACCAACTGAGCCACCCAGGTGCCCAAGAGTGTTTTCTTTCCAAATTATTTTTAAATTCAATGTTTCTTCACTCTGTAGATTCTTTGGTTTCCAGCATCAGTGTTTTAGCCAGGGATAATAGTTAATAATCTCTATCATCCAACAATAAACTTATTGAGTAAGTACCTACTATGAGTCAGGTATTCTGCTATGTGCTACAAATACAAAAACAGACAAACCCTGGACCTTGTAAACTAAGGCTAAGAGAAGATGTTCCTATATGTCTAGAAGTTAATGCGCTCCTGCCAACTCCTCACCATTCCTGCTGTGTCCCAAAACTGACTTCGGGGAAATCATACTGAAAAGCTACTGACATGAACAAATAATCTAAGGCAGAGGAACATTATCTTCATACACTGAATATGGCTTCTGCTGTGTACATGGTTGGCAAATGAACTTAATTCCTACCAATTGCCTCAGCTTCTCTATCTGTAAAACTAAAACAAAAAAAAAAATTGTAGACTTGGGACAGTGACTGGAATTCATGATTCTAAGATTTCACTTTCTTACAGGCCTGTGGTTTAGATATCAAGTTCAATTGTATAATGCCTTCAATAATTAAGACTCGGGACTTTACTTCTTCATAAAGACTAGCAGAAATGAAGCAAAATCCATGGAATCTTCCACTGTAAGAAAACTTCCATTGTAGGAAAGCTTCCATTGGAGGAAAACTAAATATCTATCCAGTCATTCTATTTATCTATGGCAGTAGACTAATGGGTCAAGGCCACAAGACCAGTGGAATAAAAACTCACTTTAAAACAGGGGCACCTACATTCAAAAATAAATCTCATCTCTGGATGATTGTTATTATCTTTCAAAATAAATGTGAAATAAAGTTGAAAGAATTCTTCACCAGAAGACCTGCACTATGAGAAATGTTAAAGGAAGTCCTTTGGACAGAGAATGATACTAGTTGGAAATATGGATCTCCACAAAGGAATAAAAAGCTTTACATGGATGCAAATTTCATTAACTGGTGTTCCAGCCTCAGCAGATCAGAGGCAGCAAGTGAAGAAATGGAGAGTAGAAGGTCTGGTAGAAACAGATACACTGATTATTCAGCTAATAACCCTACACCCAGGGAAGAAAACAAGAAAAAGAAAATTTATCAGAGGAGGAGAAAGAGGGGAGAAGAAGAAATAATTTTAAAATTCTAATAATGCCAATGCATGTTGGCCATCTAGAAAAAAAATCAAATCAGATTCAAGATACCCTTTGCGTAGGCAAGAAAGTGAGATATGTCTGTAAGAAATCTGTGTCTAAATTGAGTAAAATAAAATTTCATTTCTAGACTAGTGAAAATTCTTTTATTTGGACCTTATACTACTTTCTGATACTGTCATGGCTACCGTTGGGTCCTGGTTGGCAGAAACTCTGCCTTCTGCCTCTGGACGCCCCCTTCTGTTTTCCCTCTGGGTACGTGCTTTAAGCATGGCACACCCAGAACACATGTGTTCTGATTGAATCTTTGATGCATTCATTTACAAATTTTCAGCTAAAATTCAGTCCTCCTGCCAGGCTTATTTACCTACCCCTTTTGAAAGGATTTAGCCACCCCTTTTGAAAGGTTAAGCTGAAGAAACCCTAGCACTTGTCTATTTTTAAATACTATGAAGTTTTAAAAGTGAAGTTAATTTTGCCTCTTGTCACATGGTTATGCTGAGGAGTCAGGAAGACTTTTTCTGATTGCTCTACAGCAAATATCCTTCTAGTCTCTTAGATATGCCCCCATTAGCTGTTGAACATTGTTTCGTGATTCCTACATTAGTAATCTTTATCCTCACTTTGAAACTATAGGCCTGAACACAAACCAGACTGCAAATCACGGTAGTCCAGAGGCCACTGCCCTAACATGTGGCTCCAGCCACAGAGTCCCATTTAGCTGTCCCGGGCAGGAGTACCTGTTGGCCAGCAGTTATATACTAAGAAAAATCCCTCCACATTCTTCCAGAGTCTAAATTGTACATTCCCATTCAGAACTGTTGGAAATTCACACAAGCAAAACAGATTTTGGTTGTAATTTTGCAGAACTGATTAAGGTTACACATGGCCAGGTTCATGGGTATTCAATCTGTGCAGCCACACAGGCCACCCCTCCCCCCCCACAACCCCGGCACACAGAAGGGCCCTGGGCTTGCTTTAATGCTCTGCTGTCACTGTCATGAAGTACTTAGTAATTCTGGTTTTGAACTTGTGTTTTGTAAGTGATGTCAGCTGGCACAATGGAATGTGCGTGTGAGCAGAGGAGATCCACTCACCAAGCATGTCCATTACTCCTCACCTTCCCCTCCACATAGGGCATCACAGTGTCCCAAGAACACAGAAGTCTGGGACCCACAATGCGAAGGATTTCAGCAAGACTCAAAGAAAGTGCAAGATAAGTGTGTTCTGTCTAAATGGGAGCACTGAGAGTCCTGGGAGGTCATCCTTTTCTCTTACCATAATTTCTTCTAATGCAGCTAGAAGCCACTGGTGTTCTAAGAAACACAAATGACCAAGAAATCCTATAATATCCTTTCTTACTCATGTTACTTAGCCAACCACTTACTGTGCATATTTGGCATAGAAGAAAAAGGAAAAATAAGACAATCCATAAGCCCCTTTTCCTTTAAGTTCTTATTTACTCATCAGCAAGCCAAAGGCAGAGGGTGTTGGTTGAATGTGCATGAATCATGAAGTGAAATAAAAACAATTGAAGTACCTTTGTTCAGTATTTCCACTGTTATGGGAAGAACAAAATACATATGCATGTATGAGGTACAAAATATACATTGTGTAATTTCAGTACAAGTTATATTTGCACTTGATACAATTACATTTGTTCTGATGGTTGCACTTACAATTTGCATTGCACAATATAAAGAGGAATGATAAAATTCATTTTGGTAATTAAGATCTTAAATTGTTCTTTACTTTAGAACGACAACTTAAATAGCAAATTAAAAAACACCATGACAAGTCAAGCGAGAGATTGCAGAATAAAGGAAAAGGCATTTTTGTACCTTTAATGGCACCCTTTTCCTGATTCTTAGACCCACATTTTCATTTAGCTTGGGCACTGCAAATTATGTAGCCAGCCTCGACAGGAAAAGCAGAAAATGATGAGAAAGTCAAACTTGAACCAGTGACAGGAAAATATTTAAATGATTATTTCTTCAGGAAGTTACCAAAAAAAAGTGTTATAGTTACTCATTCCGAGGGAATGGTATACTAAAAAGTTCCCCATTATCTGCATCATTTAAACAGAGCACCTTTATTTCTAATGCATTTGTCAATCCGAAGTCTGCAGTAACAATGAGCGCAACACTAGGGGGCAGCAGCTACCGTCTGCCAGCCCTCTGGGCCTCCACAGCCCAGGATTCCTGATTCCTTACTTGAAGAGACTGAGGGAATGAAGAGATACTGACCACCTAAGAAGTCTGTTGTTTATCTCTATGTTGGTTTGCTCTGCTGCATTGTTTCTGAAAGACGATGGGCTTCTTACACGGACTTGAGGTGTTTCTTTGCCAAAAATGAAGTAGCAGTGAACGTGTTTTTATCTGTTCACACTCTGTGACTCATTTCTAAAGTGAGAAGTAACAGTCTGAAAGATCATTTTAAACTAGTTTCTCTGTACAACTTGGTAGTAATTGGACATTTTTATCTACTATGGATTTGATCAAAAGGAAAAATTCATTTCACTGAGCCCACGTAGCAGCTATCAAGTGATAACAATTTGTAATCACGAAGCATGTACAGATTTCAGAGGCAAAATGCCAAGCCAAAAGTTTAGAAAACCACTTACAAAATCTACACTCAGTCTCTCAACTTGGCTGGAATTGTTGAGGAATCAGAATGTCCTGAACAGAACAAGAACCTAAAAGTCCATCTTTTAAAGGAAAAAATTTGCAAAGATCACTATATTTGCCAACAAATGGAAAGCCATTCAGTTAGCATTAAGGTGAGAAAAGCATTGCCCTACAGATGAGCTGGCTCAAACATAGCTTGCAGTATTGTATTCACTGGCTGCCACAAGATTTTCTAAATGAAAATTTGTAAAAAGTGGATTGAAAGTTCTATGAAACAATAGGTTAAGAAACCACTGTTGTGAATTTGACTCTCTGGAAAGACTTAATTTTTAAAGAGTTCCTTTTATCCCAGCTTATCACAAATGTCCAGGGCAGTGCTTCTCAACAGAGGCAGTTCTATCCAGTAGGGGCATTTAGAACTTTGCAGGGGTATTTCTGGTGGTCCCAGGGAATGGAGGCACTACATCCTTTTAGTATAGTTGGAGAGTCAGGGACAATAACTCCTACAATGCATATGTCCTGCCTTAATTTTACAGATGAAAATCTTCTGTTTCTTAGAAACTAAGTCTGTTTTACGTATGAGCACAAATCACTTGTAGCATGGTTTTAATAAAATTCAGTGTTCTGGAATATAAGTACCAGGTAAGTCAAGGGAAAATTGTGCTTTATTTAATTCAGAACTTGACCAAGAGTTGTAACCATCTCTGAGGATCGTGGCACCAGCAGCACCTGGTAGACCCGAGTCACCAATAGAACACACTGGCAACAGTCCTCCTTTGTAGCTCTTGATTCATGGTGGTTCTAAGTGCTTGTTTAAATATACCTTTTTCAGGCACCTGGGTGGCTCAGTCGGTTAAGTGACTGAATCTTGATTTCAGCTCATGTCTCATGGTTCCTGAGTTCAAGCCCCACCTCGGGCTCTGCACTGACAGTGCAGAGCCTGCTTAGGATTCCCCCCCCTCTGCCCCTCCCCTTCTTGTGTGCGTGCGCTCTCTCTCTCTCTCTCTCAAATGTAAATAAACATTTAAAAAATGCAAACTGGTGCAGCCACTCTGGAAAACAGTGTGGAGGTTCCTCAAAAAATTAAAAATAGACCTACCCTATGACCCAGCAATAGCACTGCTAGGAATTTATCCAAGGGATACAGGAGTACTGATGCATAGGGGCACTTGTACCCCAATGTTTATAGCAGCACTCTCAACAATAGGCAAATTGTGGAAAAAGCCTAAATGTCCATCAACTGATGAATGGATAAAGAAATTGTGGTTTATATACACAATGGAGTACTACGTGGCAATGAGAAAGAATGAAATATGGCCCTTTGTAGCAACGTGGATGGAACTGGAGAGTGTGGAGCTAAGTGAAATAAGCCATACAGAGAAAGACAGATACCATATGTTTTCACTCTTATGTGGATCCTGATAAACTTAACAGAAACCCATGGGGGAGGGGAAGGAAAAAAAAAAAAAGAGGTTAGAATGGGAGAGAGCCAAAGCATAAGAGACTCTTAAAAACTGAGAACAAACCCTTCAGTCTCTTCAACTGAGGGTTGATGGGGGTGGGAGGGAGGGGAGAGTAGGTGACGGGCATTGAAGAGGGCATCTTTTGGGATGAGCACTGGGTGTTGTATGGAAACCAATTTGACAATAAATTTCATATATTAAAAAATAAATAAATAAATAAAATCCAAATAGAAATTTAAAAATAAATAAATAAATAAATAAATAAATAAATATAAAAATGTCATATCTAAAAAGAAGAATCAAGTTGAAGATTTTCCTGCATCACTTAAATTCCAGCGTACTCATAATCAGTGTAGGCATATGACCACCTCATTATGTTTTTCAGTATAGCTGTATCTGTGCATTTCCATATTTAAATATATATTTCTTTCCTTTCATTTTTCCTTTGTATTGCAGTTAAGGCATTGTGTGTGTGTGTGTGTGTGTGTGTGTGTGTGTGTGTGTGTGAGTGTGTGTGTGTGTATAATTTTAATTATGTGTCTTATAGACTATATTTTCTATGGATTTCATTTCAGAGTAGTAAAGGAACAAAACAAAATATTTGTCATAAAAGGGGCTTTTGGTCTCATACGTTCAAAAGCCAAGGCTCTAGGGGTTTTCCTCCCACATGCAGCTACCTCACCATTCCTTTTCCCCACCCTATTCCTGCCACTTGCACAGAAGGAAATGGGCAGTAACAAGAAATGGTTAGTAGCTAACCTGTGATGAAAATTTTATTCTATTAAAATTAACTAAATAGGCAGTTGAAAGTTGAGCATTGTTATATGATATGGATATAAATATAGCATTGTCAAAAGTACATATTGTTTCATTCAGGAAGTATTACTAAATACTGTACTAGGTGTAAAGCATTTTGCTAATAAACGGACTGTGTCCAAATAGCCCCCAAATCATTGCTACCCTAAGGAAAATCTCTTTCTGGAAACAAATCAATTGGGCTTTAAAAAAAATTTTTTTTAATGTGTATTTATTTTTGAGAGAGAGACAGAGTGGGAGCAGGGAGGGGCAGAGAGAGAAGGGGACACAATCCAAAGCAGGTTCCAGGCTGTCTAGCTGTCAGCACAGAGCCCAACAGGGCTCAAACTCACAGACGGTGAGATCATAAAAACCTGAGCCGAAGTCAGATGCTTAACTGACTGAGCCACCTAGGTGTCCCCCAACAGGGATTTAAAAAGGATATTACAATAGGTTGCAAAGCAATTGATTGGGTAAAATTTTTAACTGGATATTTTGGAAACATTTTAATATGTATCCATCCATTATAGGCAGGTTAGGTCCCAATAAACCAAATCAGAATAGAATTGCAAGAAAAAAAATCAAGCTAAATCTTAAAAAATACCACATGATAAGAGATAGAGCAAATTTTTTAAAAAGTTAAAATATGATAAAAGGGTGAGACTCTTATTATATTTGACCCAAATATACATTTTTTTTAAGAATTAGAATTACATGACTGTGAGATTAGTGTATTTTTTAAAGCTCTTTTGTATGGCTGCAACAAAACTCTTTATAGTAAATTTAGTAATAGAAAGAAATAGTCCTTTGTAATTATTAGAAGCAAATGTTATTAAGGAGCTTTCTTCTTTCCTCTGGCCGATTGCTAAAATCAAGTGTGGAATAGACAAAGGCAACAGGCTATCTGACTAGGAGCAAGTCACCTGACTTCTCAGTGCCTAGGGTTCCTTATATTGTAGCACCGTATTAAATGAATTAGTACATATTATGTGCTTAGAACAGTGCCCAACATTTATAGTAAGAGGCACCTAGCAGACAGCATAATCATTATCTCTTTTCCAAAACCAGAAACAAAGGCTGTTAGTGGAAACATCTGCTTAATTTAGGAAGGGCCATCTTGACCTGGCTAGACAGTCACGTGACATGACTTGCTTAGAACTTCAGGGCTCCAGATGTGAGAGATGCCAAAGAATCCAAATGTAATTGAGTGTTTGACAGCCGAGGAATCCTAGGGTGTTCCTGACTAAGCTGTATTCAGTTGTTCTAGTTAGAAAAATAGAAAATCTGTGCAGATTTCAATTTCGAGTTTGTTATCCAGCAACAGATTGAAGTTCCTGAAGAAATTCTGAACTATCTCATAAGCGAAGCAACTTCCTGATAGGTGGCTGTAGACTCTGAGCCCAGTGAACCCGAGAACTCGTGATCCTCTGACCCAGAAAAAAGAAAAAGAAAAAAAAACCTCACGTGAGAACTGATTAGGTGGCAAGACACCAGGAAAACTAGTTTTACAACCTATCAGGTGGCTAAAGGTTGGTGGAATTGTGGGGTGGGGGGAGCAGGAAAGGCAGAGCCACTGCACTTCACAGGGGGCATCTTCTCAGAATACACTGCATGGGGATGGGTTCTGGGTCTCTGGGCAGCTCTGCAGCCCCAGAAAGGGCCAAATGCAGCTGGGGCATGCCTATTACACCGGCTGGAAGCTGCGTCCGTCTTCCCACAGCATTGCATAACTACCAAACCACCCAGGAAGAAATGCAAAGATTTTAGATTATGTCATTTAGTCCTCAGAACTATCCTATCTCCCTAAATCTGTCCCCTTTAGGGATAGGGAAGGGAAACATAGATTTAGACAAGTAACACTTAAGGTCACAATGCTGATAACTGACACTCACACCAGGCTGCCTCACTCTAAATCCCACGCTCCCGACCTCTATGCTAGACTACCTCCATGGAACCAATTATGATAAATGTTTAGTGTTTTAACACTCAGGAGGCTCCAAACCCTCGTGGGCCTCTCCATGACAGCACCATACTCTCCATCATGTAGATAAGGAAACAGACAACACGATGTGTAACTGATTTTCCCAAATTTACACAATTAGCTAGTGGAGGCATCCCTGGTCTTTAAATCTAAGTAGAATTTACAGGTAGAGTGTTCAGAAAGAATGGGATAAGCTATGTTGAGCACCCCACGGAAGAGGAAAGATTCTGAGGTCAGGACCTCAGTCTATTCTTGTCTTTGCTATCTCCCCAGACAATGCTTTTACATGAATAGAATTAGAATTATCATCTAATTCTGCATCCTGATGACTGTATCTGTACATTTGAGGGCTCTACTCCCTTTCTCTAGATGGTATGTAGGACTTGTAAAATCTGGTAATGTCTTTTCTGTTGAAGATGAGTTTTCAAGAGAGCACTTTTAGATTTAAGCAATATCCTTAAAGTAACATGTCAATACCCTATGTAAATCCCCCCTAGATTAATAAGCAAATACTAATCGTCCCGAATGCCAAGAGCTAGAGGACCACCACAAGATGAGTACCTTCCTTCCCTCTGGAGGACAAACATCTCTGAATTTTGGAGAAAATGACATTTCCAGGCTTACTCCATTACTTTTATCTAATAACCTGTTACTTATTACAGATTTCAGAAGGCCTGGTGAAGGGAAGGTAGCTGAATCAATAGGACATTGTTCTGTGTGAGAAAGGAAATAACCTGTTATAGATCTCTGTCAAAGATTACTCCCATGAGCTGGTCTTGAGACGCTGTGCTGCTGGGTCTCAAAACGCTGGCAGGCATCCTGAACAAGTTTTGTGAGCTTGGTGATACCTGCAATCATTTGGAGGAGGCCTCAAGACTAAAGGTAGAAGCGAGTTACTGGAATCAGTTACCTCACACCCATTGTACCACATTTTCCCCACTACAGAGGTACTGAATCTGTTCATCTAGAGAACTGGCTTTTGTTTTTGTTTTTTTCAGTTATAAAATAAAATGTTTAATCAATTAATCCCTTTAGGTTCAATTATAAAATTTATTTAACTTTCTCTACTTAATTTGTTGTCAATTTATAATACAAATAGAGTATATTGTTGTCATGAGATAAAACTTCCTCAAGAATATTTTTGGGGCACCTGGGTGGCTCGGTCAGTTGAGTGTCTGACTCTTGATTTGGGCTCAGGTCATGATCTCAAGGTTCAGGGGATAGAGCCCCATGTCAGGCTCCATGCTGACAGTTCAGAGCATGCTTGAGATTCTTTCTCTACCTCTCTCTCTCTGCTCCTCCCCGGCACACACACACACACGGGCATTCACTCTTTCTCACTCAAAGTAAATAAATAAACTTAAAAAAATTTTTTTTCACTCCATGAAATAAAAGGTAACACTACTTTTTCCTCAACTACAGAATAAGCTGTCAGTACCACCAAATTTTACCTATTTCTGATAGTAGAAACAAAAAGTTTAGAAGGGCCATTAATTTTATGAGTGAATGAGTGATGGGTGAATGAATGAATTTTTAAAATACTTACTGAATGTGAGGCATGGTACTAGGTACTGGGAATACCCAGATTAATAACTAAATAAAGCCCAATAAGCCACACTGGACATCAATACAATCAATATAATTTCATGAGCAGGATTAAGAAAAGTAAGTATGGGGTGCCTGGCTGGCTCAGTCGATAGAGCATGAGACTCTTGATCTCAGGGTCAGGAGTTTGAGCCCCATGGTGGGGGAGGGGTTACTTAAAAAAGAAGAAGGAGGAGGAGGAGGAAGGAGGAGGAGGAGCAAGAGGAGGAGGAGGAGAAATGCACGTATATCAGAAGTATCCTAAATGGAGACTTTGGGGAAAAATTCAAAAATACTAATTAGCAGGCTTTTTTCTCCCCCCTATTCTGGCTTAATCACTTTGTCTTCTGTGTGAGCTAGAGTGCACATATTCTCCCACTGGGAGAGGAGAGGGGTATCATACACTCCAAACCACCCAAACGTGCCTTGGGCAGAAACTGTTATTGTTAAGACAAATCACATACAATTTATTGTAGATCTACACCAAAATTGAATGAAAAAGATTCCTGAAACATGGCCTTGGATGCCTGATAATAGTGCTTTGGAGCTTGACAGATGTAAAGTTGAGCAATTCACATTTACCTCTGCCAAAATACATATTTCCTAACAGCCAGAAAGATAAAATGACTGAAGCCATGAATGTGAGGAGGGGAATTTTGAGTATTAAAATTTTGAGATGTCTTGCAGACTGATGCCAAATCCTGTGAGGAAAACCAGCACATCAGGGTTCTGACCACAGCCAACTCTCCAGCAAAGGAAACCTAGCCTCCATAGGCAGGTGTCAGAGTTTACTGGTGATAAAGGGATAAAAAGACACTGACTTTCAAAGTGGCCACGACCATGACAAACCAACTCATCAAGCCTGATAACCAGTTCCCTGAAATTGGGCAACCTGGGGATTTCTAGCCAGCTCAACTGTACAAGAATGAGCCCTCACTGACATGAAAATGAGGCGCACCAAACAACGAGGGTGCTCCAAACTACCACTCAGACAAATGGAATTGGGTAGTTTGGAGTGGCCCGGGCCTAATTTCTCAATCAGGAAAAGGTCAAGATGGTTATCTTTCTCTAAATTCAGGTAGGAAGTGCAGTCAGCCTGATTTCACAACAGAGAAGGCAAGCCCTCTGATCTGAGGTTATCTCCTATCATCCTCCTCCTTGCTCACTCTCTATGAGGCACGCTGGCCTCCTTGCTGTCCCTCAGACATGCTGCACGGGTTCCTAACTCAAGTCCCTTGTACTTGCTGCTCCCTGCCCCTGAATGCTCTCCCTCCAAGTTTCTTCGTGGCTCCCTCTCTCACTTCCTTCAAGCCTTTGCTGGAATTTTACCTTCTCAATGAGGTCTATTGTATTCATTTAATTTGGCTTCTATAACAAATTACCAAAAACATAGTGACTTAAAACAACACAAATTTATTATCTATCATTTTGTTGGTTGGAAGCTCAGTATGAGTAGCACTCAACTCAAATCATGGTGTTGGTGGTCTGTGCTCCTTCTGAAGGTTCTAGGGGAGGATCCATTTCCTACTCATTTGGGTTGTTGACAGAATTTAGGTCCTTGTGATTGTAGAAGTCCCTGTTTCCTTGCTGGCTTTCAGTTAAGGGCCTTTTCCCCACTTCTAGAGGCTTCTCACATCCTTTAGCATGGCCCCCTGCCTCCATCTTCAAAGCCAGCAATGACAGGTTAAGTCCCTCTCCTACTTCAAGGCTTTCCTTTTTCTTCTTTTTTCTCTTTTCTTTCACTGAACCAGAAAAGACTCTCCACTTTTAATATTTTATGTGATTAGATTGGGCATACCTGGGTAATCCAGGATAATCTCATCATATTACATCTGCAAAGCTTCTTTTGCAATGAAAGGTAACATACTCACAGGATTCAGGGATTAGGGCATGAATATCTTTGGGGGGGGGGATATTAACCATGTTTAAAATCATGACAATTTAGTAGAGTTATCCAGGAAGAGAACAAATAACTTTGTTTAAAAACCTAATTCAGGATTATCCACCTTTTCCTGTGATCAGTTTACCTAAAACAAAATGCAACATGTACCTCAAGTATTATATGTGTCAGTGACCATCCTTCCTAAGCCCAAGGCCTCTAATGAAAACTCCTCTGATCCCAGCAGTTGATGCTGGGGGGGCAGCTATGCTAGATATGTGTGACCTTTTCTCATAGTCAGAGCCGACTGGAGTAGGGAGGACACTTTACCCAAAGGGCCACCAGTCTAATGATTCTTTGACTTGAGTAAACAAGATCTAAAAATAATGGACAAACATGAGATAACTAATATTTTCCAAAATTTGTTGTTGTGTGCCAGGCTTGTATAGCTCCCTATTGACCTCTACTCTGTGAGCAAAATTTGCCCATATGTAATGCATACATGTGTGTCAATACTCACAATACCCTATGATGAAGGCACTCCTACTAAACCCAACAGATGAACCCAGATAGTCAATCTCCAAAGCCCACACTCCTCTTATTGCCTTCTAACTGGGATGGAATGATCCCAGAGAAGTCAAATATATTTTTTTTAATGAAAACTTCCTTCTTCCTTCCTTTCTTAATGACAGGAAGTATATATGTGTATATTTTAAAATGTATGTAAATGTAATATTTTAAATATTATTTCAAATAAAGATATCCTAAATGTCATTCAAATGTTATGAATGACATTAATTCAGTAATACTGGCATTTGGATTAAAGCAGAACTACACTTAAAAAGTCACTGTTTTATACAAATGTCATAGATTTCTCTGGACTATAAAATTATAATAAAATTGATAAATGAATACACATGATCATTTCTCTAGAGATGGATTCTACTTAAGCTAGGTAGACACAAAATGAAATGGCCAATATTTACCCAATTTGGAAAGGTATTTAAGAAAGGTGTATTTAAAGATACTCATTAATTCTTAATTTGGATTATAAATGTTGAGCGAGAAAACCTTATCACAAATCAGCAGGTACATGATATCTACATGACTTACCACTGGTGATATTAGCCTTAATCATTTGGGTAAAGTGGTGTTTGCCAGGTTTCTTCATTGTAAAGTTACGTATTTTTTTCTTTCCAAACTCTAACTTTGGATGTGAATCACTAAGTCCAGTCCACATCCAAGGAATGTTTTGTTTACTATTTATTTTGAAAACATTTCAAACTTCTGAGAAGGATACAAAGCAGTGTGATAAACCCACACATACATTTCATCTACATTCATCACTGATAGCATTTTCCATAAATACCTTATTAATTTCTTTCTCTTGCTCCATCTACAAAATACATATTACTACTATTCAAATTATTATTCTTTTTACTGAACCATTCGCGGGTAAATCATAGACAACATAATCCTCTATCCCAAGAATTTCAGCATGTAGTCTAAGAACAAGGAGTGCTTCCATAACCCATAGTCAAGGAATTCTTTCATGATCAATGTAATGATCAATTTCAGGAACTTTAACATTAATGAAATACTGTTGTCGAATATGTAGCCCAGCATTTCTGCTTTTGTCTGTGACGGAGTATCTGGTACTAGCTCTCTTGTCTTAGCTATAAGATTAGACACAATGTCTGAGGCAAGTATTTTCAGACATTGGAGAATAAGCAACACAAGGCAGAGCAGGCAATGCAAGACTGCAATCCATCCCTGAAGGCAGGGAAATATAAGAGGTGAACCTCATGAAGAACATGATTCCCCGCCTGGGGAAAATTTCCTGATTGCAGTGTAGTGATCTGGAATCCAAGCAGAGAAGGGCAGTCCCTCTGAGCTGCAGAGGAAAAGATCAGAGTTTGGGACAAATGAAGCACTGGAATCTGAAAGGCAAGGCCCCTGAGAGGCAGGAGCTTTGCAATTTATATAAATATAATCATGAGTTTACACTGATACTTCAAATTCCGATCCAGTATCATTAGGCTTTCCCTGGTCTTCTCCTATTTCATATCTCTGGCTCTCTTCTAGAAACTCAGCGTGAGAGCAGACTGGCAAGGTGAGTCACCATTGTCACTGTCAAACCTCCTAGCTGAGGAAAAGCTTGCCAGCAGTAAAGTGAGCAGAAGGAGGGACGTGGAGGAACAACACTGTGTGAAACTCTGAGAACTAATAACATAAAACTAAAAAAATAATGGATTTGGTGAGAGACTGCACCCAGCATCAACAGAAATTTAGGGGGTAGACAATAGCATACTTGCCTCCTGAGAGCTCCAACCATTATATTCTGTAACCAAAATGCCAAGTTATTTAACTGTAGTTTTATTTTTAAATCAATTAAATAATGACCTCTCACTGCAGCCTCTTCATTCCTAAGCTCTTTATGTTGATTCATTTCTTGGTTGTCTGGTGTCCATCTTTCAGTAGTTCTTTCGAGGAGGGCTCATGGGTTTGTTTTCCCTTGAGTCAATGATTCTCAACCTTGGCTGCCTATTGCAATGACCTTGAGAGGATGTGAGAAACTACTGACTTGGGCTATTATCCCAGACCAATTCAATCAGGTTCTCTAAGAGTATGATCCATGCAACAGTATTTTTTAAAAATCTCAGATAGTTCTAATGTGCAGAAAAGTGAATATTTCCAATCTCAGAGAAATTACATTAACATGCTCTCCTGGGAGAGGTGGGGGAGAAAAAAGACCAAAGAAAGCTGTAAACAAGGGTCAAGGAAATCACCTGGGTTGAGTGAGAATCACTACTTTATTCTTTCAGATTTGAGAATTTGTTGTCTCTATACTATAGACTCCTTGGGTGGGCCTTTAACAATTGTATCACACTTTTGTTTCCTCAGAATCTAAGATGTATGGGAATCATCTAAAAATCTGGCCACATACAGATTCTGATTCAGTAGATATGAAATGGCACTGAGATTCTGCATTGCTCATAAGCTCCTAAGTGATACCAATGCTGCTGGTTCATGAATCACATTTCTGAATAGCAAAGGTATAAGCCTTACTCCTGTGTCTTCTGTACAGAATATTGCTATGGAAGAATCTAGAGTTATCTCAACTTTTCCCCCCCTTTTGTGTGGCTGGATTCTTCTTCCTGGATGTCCATGTGATTCTCTTTTCAATCTTTGAAATCCAGATTTAGTTCTGTCACACGTATTAACAAAGTAGAGAATAAAGATTCCCACACTGACATTGCATTTGTTTCTGAGCTTTTGTTTGTTTTAGTGCCTGTGAGGCCCAAAACCACATCAGTTCCAACTCTTCCTGAGGACTTCCCATAGGATTGGCACAATACCTGGCCTGCATAGTAACTGAGATTTCTGTTTCCCCTTTCACACATTCATTCCTACAATAAAATAATCATCAGTTGAGGTAACTGGAATTAGTTTGTTCCTTGCAACCAAATGAAATTTCTTAAAACAATTAGACCATAGATTTTAAAATATACAATGTAAAAATAAAGATTGCATGAAATCCTATGTCAAAAAACAACATAAATGCAAAAAAAAAAAAAACAAAACCAAAAACAAAACGTACTTACAATAATGGCTGGTAAGAAGGGGGTCAAGGGCAGAGAAGTTTTCCTAATTTCAATGTGTTTCTTAAAGGTCATGATTAATTGACATAATAAGAAAAAAGATAGTAAAGTTATAGTGTCAAAAAAGAAAGGGAAGAGAGACTAAAGATTAAAATGTGATGCTAAAGGATTCTGAAAGACTTATAACCAATTAAAAGCTGAAAACTGAGAAATAAGAAAATCTTAAAGAAACAATAAGGCAAGATTTTAAACCAGGAGGATTATAAAAACTTGTAAGACAAAAGTACAACATCGGCTATAAAATAAGCTGAAGGAAGATTAGAGAAAGAAAATAAAATTCAAAAGGAAATGAGAAGGTTAAAGTAGTTTCTAAAATTAAAATAAAAATGAAGTCAGTTCTAAAATAATTGTAAATGGATAAAACTCAAAATAAGAAAAGACTGAAAGCCAACAGCTTAATAAGGAAGATATAAAATAGGATATGAGATACTTGTTTACAACATGAGAGTGGGATTAAAGAGAAATATAATTAGATGATTTACATAAATATACCACCAGAATATTTAAAAAATTAAAAGGTGGCAAGTTAGAGGAAAAGAGAAGAGAAAAACTGTTTTCAAATGTAACAAGAAGTAAGAAGTCTTGGTGCTTATTGTCTTTCCCCAAGAAACACTCTGCTGGTGAAGCAGTGGTGTCTTCAGGTGGAACCTTAGGGGATAGAGAGCAATGTGAGACCTTGGTCAAGGAGGCTTCCCCTTTGCTCCCCTCAGCAAGTGCCAAAGGCAAGCCTCACCAGCAGTAATCAGAGAAGACAGATAGGAGGTATTAATACAGCAAACTCACAGCTGGATGGCACCAACCTGACCCAGGAGAAACTCCCTCGCCTGCCAGCTACGTTCCCTCCTGGATTATCTCCTCCAAATTTAGCCCACGTTCACAGTCAGGGGAAACTACTTTCTCTAGATGAACCACCTACAAAGCATCAGGTGTCGGCAGCAGTCTTACGCCTCTAGACAATTGTTTAGGAACTGTGGTACAGCCCCCTGATAAAAAAAAAAGGCATTTATTTAATATATGTTTAGTGGGCATCTGCCCTGTCCCTAGTAATTTGCTAGGTTCCAGGAAGACAACGATGAGTTAGTAACAGAACTCCCTTAACAGAGATCCAGACTCACTGCACGGAAAGGATGGCAGAGCTTTAAAAAATAGTTTTGATGTGCTACCGCTGATGCAAATAGAAGGGCTGGCTCTGAGTAGGAGGGCCACCTTACCCTCTGCAGTGGTAGGAAGGGAAGTGAGGGTGTGGGAGGGTGTGGGTAGGTAGGTAGGAAGAGTAGAGAGTTTGGGGATATTATGCTGGATCAGCTGAATTCTCTTGATGAAGTGGGGGTTTTCCTGAGAGTCTGGAGGCAAGCAGAGGCCTTGAGGTAAATGGGAGACAGAGGTCTGGGAGGGTCATTAAAGAAACTCAAGAAGGAGCTAAGAACAAGTAAACAGTCTGACACACAGCAGCCAGGGCCAAGAGCCAAGTGGAGGCTGGAGGTGGTGCCAGCATGAGTGACGGGGGTGTGGGTGACCAGCTGTGGGAGACACACACAATTACTTACAAGAAAATGTGAAGAGTCCCAGTGTGACAGGGTAATTTATTGAGACATTAATCTGTGTCTACTGTCATTGCATTTTCCCCTCTACCTATGTTCAAGAATGACTTCGGGGCTATTTGTGTCAGGGACGTTTGGGGTTAAATGCTTGAAGGAAAGCCTCCTGCCAGGCTTCTTCTAAAACAGAGGTCTTGAAGTGACCTTCTCCAGACTAATACTTTTACAGGTATGCCTCATTTGTAATGAACAGTGTTTCTGAAGTTTTTAAAAAATAGTTGGAAACATTTGAAAGTAGATTTTACCTTAAAATGTAGATTCCAGCCTCTCCTGGAAAAACCGGATGACCTGGCAATGCTAGGCAGCATTTTCATCTGATAACAATTAGTTGGAACTGAGTAATGTCTGCCTCTTTTAAGAGGTTACAACCCCCAGTTCCCTGGGGTCCCTTCGGTTCCCTGTGGTCTTACACTTAGCCAACACGACTAATGTAGGTTAACTGCCTGTCTCTAGAACCTCTCTCAAGTTGGAGGGATGTTAGGAGGAAGAAGTAGAGGAAGAAGCATTAAGGCCTGTGGGGTCGCAGTTCTGCAGTTTCCTTAGTGTGTCAAAGACACAGAGGAGAATGGGGACCCAATGCTCCTAAGGTGTAGCTCACCCATCCTTGGCAAAGATTCCTACCTAGAAAGACCCAGAGAAGCTAGGGATACCAGGCAGCATGCAGGGACATGACAGTTATCTAAGACAGTCTGAAAATAAAGGGGTTATTCCTCTGTAATCATGGTATCCCAGGTCCTTGTGAAATCCTGAAGTGGGTAGGAGTAGGAGAGCTCACAGTGACAGGATTGTTTTCCACCAGCCTTTGGGGAGGTAGCTTGAAGTTTCAACTAATGACAGAAAACAAGAACACACATCACTTCTTGCACACACACACACGTTTGTAAAATAAGATTTTAAACACCCAAGTGGAGATTTAAAGAAAGGGCTAAGAGAACAGAAAGCAAAGGAGTGGGTGAGGTTAAGTTTTGACTACCATAGTTTTGGAAGTTTTCACAGAGGAGATTTAATTTGAGCTGTGTGTTGAAGCATGAGTAGGAGGCCTCCAAATAAAGGCTATTCTACTCAAAGACAAACATTTGAGAGTAGAAAGCATATTCGGGGACCCGTGGTAGTTGAGTGCAGCTAGGGCACTACATGCCCATTTCTGGTTGGGGAAAACAGGAGAGGAGCTAGAATAAAGGGGGGTGAAACGAGAAGGGAAGGTTTAAGCCTTCATGCCTGCTTCCTGTAGTGGGGAGTCCCTGGTATAGGATTTCCTGGCAGTGTGGCCTGTGCATGGGGAAAGGAAGACTGGACAAAGGCCACTGAGCAGATTCTTGCAATAATGCAGGTGAGAGATGATAAAGCTTGGAACTAGAACAGTGATTGTGGGAATGGAGAGGAGGATTTGGATTTCAACAGCCATTTATTGAGTGCTTACTGTGTGCCAGGTATTGTGCTTGGTGCTGAGCACACACTGATAAATAGATGATACTAGCTCTTGCCTTGAAGACACTCATTCACCAAGGAACAAAGGTTACCACACCTGGAAGAGCCGGTGAAGAGCTAAAGCATCCGGGATCATCAAGCCCTAGTCATATGTGTTGTGTATTCCATCATGGGTGGAATTCAGAGGCTCTCACTCAGTTCTACACAGGTTCAAGAGCGATCTGAGAGCTGAGATACACCCTGTTTTGAAATTTACTCCTTCTACTACAGGGCTACTGTAGCTTGTTCTCTTTGACTCAGGAGATGGAGAAGTTATCAGAATATATTTTAATTTCAAAGAAGGTATTTCAGTTAAGCAAATAATTTTTTAACACAATAAATTGCAATCATTTAGAATAAGATTAAATTGACATTAATTATCTTTTTAGGGGAACTCAATTAATGCTTTAATGCTGTATCTTAATGCTTTAATAACATATGTTATCATTTTGTTGTGACAACAAAATTCAATCAGCTTCCAGACCACACTCTTTTCCCATTTACAATTATAGGACATTAACTGCCTTTGACTCCTTGCTGACATCTCCATGGCACACAGTACCTGGAACATAGCAGGTGCTTAGTAAGTGTTGAGAAAATGGATTCATAATATGAAAAGACACTTTGAGAGGGCCTGTGCTATGGTCTTTGGTGAGACAATCAAGCTAAAGCACTTGCCAGAGATGTTCACGCATTCATCCAGCAAATATTTATTGAGAATTGATACATGTTTATTTATAAAAGGCAAATAGTTACCTATTTACTGCCAGGTACCATTCTTGGCAATGGACAAACAGGAATGAACAAAACAAAGTCCCTGTTCATTCTAATGAGACAGACAAGCAATAAACAAATTACGTGTGTGTGTGTGTTGTGTGTAGACATATATACCAGTATGCACACACACTATGTCAGGGGTGATACACACTGTGAAAAAAAAAAGTAGAATAAAAGTAAAGAATGATAGGGGGAACTGGTATTTTATATATTGCCTTTGGGCTGCTCAGATAGGGCCTCTCTCAAGAAGTGGCATTTGAACAGAGATCTATAAAAAGGTGGGGGTTGGGGGGCTGGAATTAGCTATCCAGACATCTGGGGCTGAATGTTGCAGGCAGATGGATGAGCAAGTACAAATATTCTGGGTAAGGATCAAACTTACCCTCTTAGAAGACTAGACAAGTATGGATCCAAAGGGGGTGGGAGAAGGGGAAAAGAAATAGGAGAAAGGATACGGGCACTGATGAGACAGGAGATGTAGTCCTTTCACCTGGCAAGTGCCAAGTGAAAAAGAATCCGGTGCAGAGGGGTATTGATCACTGGTTGTAGCAATAATAATCGATTGGCAAGTGCCTGACAACTTGTGAGGCTTTATTACAGGTTTTGAGCACCATGATGGGTGATGAATTTGTCAGTATGGATCACTGCTATATCCCCAATGCTTGGCACATAGTGAGAGCTCAATATAAATTTGTTGAGTGCATATCTGAAGTCTATCTTTGCTTTTTAAACTTTCTGGATATTATTAATAACTAAGCTGTCCAGGACATTATTCATACATATTATTAAAAAGCGGACAACAATGAAGTCGTCTTGTGCTTTGTGAATGTCTGTTAGCTTATAGCAGTCTGTCTCCAGGGTGGCACTCACTGTACCCTTTCCACCTGACGGTACACAACCGCTCTATGATGTCTTTGCAAATACTGGCACCTGACCTGTCCAAATATTACTGGCAACGTTGGAGATCGCTTTCCATCACAAGACCAAAAACATAGTTGCAGGAGGTAATGGTGCTTCCCTACTTTTGTTACACTGCTGGGTATTCTCGGTTATCTAAAGGGCATCATGAATTCCAAATTCCTCCACGCTAATTACTGATATTAGATCATTTACAAGCATGCATGTTTCTAGGAGTTTTACAAAAATCAAATATGGTGATCACTTCGAAAAGTGAGTGTGAGATTTGATCATTTTTTCTGAATCGACTTGTAAATATTTTTTAATTAAAAAAAAACATCTTTCAGCCACTGACTACATTAATTTCCTTCACTTTACTGCACCATGCAGAATCCGTTACTGCCACAAAATCACTTACTTTAAACCTTTCATAGAAAGTCCCAATAAATTTTATCATAATTAACTAAATCCCCTAGTTAATCAGTGGGAATTCAATTTGTATAACAGACTACCGAAAGCTACAACGACTCCACCAACCGGTAACATCGACGCCGGGTTTGCTCAGGTCTCCCACCGACCGCCCGGGGTTTCTCCAGGAGGACGTGGCCCTGGGACCAGGGCAGGACGGGGTCTGGCCCCAGACCCGGCGCCGCCGGGTGTGTCAGCCACCTCCCTCCCCCATCCCCGTCCCCCTCTCCCGACCTGTCACTTCCCCCCAGCCAGCCCAGGCTTGAAGTCTCCGCCCCAAGGCCCTCCCTAGGCGGCTGTCGACCTTCCTCTAACCCGCGCCCAGAAGGGCTGCACGGAAACTGCTGTGTCAGAACGGTTCGAGGAGCCCGGAGTCAGAGCCAGCTTTAATTCGGGAGGAATGACTACCTAGGGCCGGCCCGCTCAGTCTCAGCAGGGAAGACTGTGTCGCAGCTGTTGGGAGGGTGCGTCCTCAACCCCACCCGGCCGCCCCGCCCGCGGCCCCGCGAGCCCTCCACCCCGCCAGCCAGCTGGCCGCCCGCTCCCGGAGGCCGTGTCTAGGCGGTGGTGGGCGCGGGGTCCAGAGCGCACGCGCGGAAAGTCGCGAGCAGGCGCCTCCCCGCCCCCGCCCCGCCCCCTCTCACGTGCCGCGCAGCGTGCGCCCGGGCATGTGCGGACACACGTGACAGCGCCGCGTCCGGCTCCTGCTCCTTTACCCCGCACGGCTGTACTTTGAACCCCGGCGTGGGAGGGGGAAGGGGGGTGGGGAAGGAAAGCCGGCCGGGAGGGGACCGGAGGGGGAGGCCGGCCTCCGGGAGAATGATATCATCGTCAGATTTATCGCTAGGCAACCTAAGAATGCTTCTCTCTTTCCAATCCTAGGGCTCCTTGAAGATCTCAAGGCTGATATTATTCCCCCCCCTCCCCTCCCCGCTTTAATTCTCCACCAAGAAGCGCTCGTAGGGAGATTTAAGGAGCTAGAGTTGGCTTACCAGTGTTTAAATGAGTGCGTTTCAAACACAGACCTCAGAAATGGCTCCTTCATCGCGCCCACATTGCTCTCCAGGGATGCCAGGCGTATAGTCCGGTTTCTTCACCTGTTGGGTCACGTGCGGATCACCCAGCTGCGTTATAGCTCCGCAGATGAGTCTCGTTCAACATGATACATACTCGAAAACCGAGCCCTGCTTAAGGTAGTATGGAAAGAGAAGCCAGTGTCTTTAAAATGTCGTATTATAAAGGAATTTTCTGATTACCCTAAGTAACTGAAAGTCTGCAGGAACAGGATCCAGGGTGGAGTTCCCCTGTGAAAACTACTTTTCTTTTTCTTTTTAATTGTTTTTTTTTTTTCTTTTTAGGGTTTATTCAGTTTTCAGAGACAGAGTGTGAGCGGGGGAGGGGCAGAGAGAGAGGGAGACACAGAATCTGAAACAGGCTCCAGTCTGGGAGCCCTCAGCACAGAGCCGGTCGTGGGCCGAACTCAGGACTGCGAGATCATGACCTGAGCTGAAGTCGCAGGCTTAACCGACTGAGCCACCCAGGCGCCCCATGGAAACTAATTTTCTAAACGCAATATTGAACCTGTAAAGCTGCATATGGAATCAAAGTTTATTACAGGGCTGTGTGGTGGATACTGAATACCTTGTTGTGAAACATTTGATATTCTAGGTATACACATGTGCATAGCAATATGTAAAAGGCTTCAAATTGAAACTGTAGCTAAAGTTTACAACATCCTAAAAATACCCCACGTAAAAACTGTAGCAAATCGCCCTCTTTCCTACTTCCTCAAATCTAAATGTTCCTTTTGTCCAGATTCGTAGTTTGCTTTGATCCCTTCTTCCATGCAGAATCTTTAGAGTTCAACCAGACCACGTAGGTAGGAGGCGTAGAGGCAAAGGTGGAGCGCTCACCAGATCATGTGGGGACTTCCAAACAAAGGAGGGCACATTTCTGGATGTCTCCAAATTTAGTAGACAGCAAAACTGTATGGTTCTTTGTAGAGGACCTTGACTATTGTGTCTCCAGAATTTCTCTATCTTCAATTATTGCATGCTCTATTCCATGTTTTGGGAAGGGATTGTCTGGCCATCTTTCCTTCTCCACCACCAACTATATATTCTTGCCTGTTAGGACCTCACGTGGACTAGCTCCACTCATGTCATGAGCAAAAGTCAGGCTTTCCCCTCCTCATTACTATTGCTATGGGGTAATAGCTTAAAGAGCAGTGGACTCAGAACCAAAAAATCTGGTTCCAGTCCTCATTCTGCTACTTACTGAGCTACATGACCTTGGACTAGTTGTTTGCCTCAGCTTCCTCCTGGATGTTTTGAAAAATAGACCTAAGGAATCCTTGTTTCCCTTTAGGACTGCTCTCTATCTCTCTCATTTCCCCCTCTCCGGTGCTGAGTGGAGAACATGGATCATCACGCCCTTACATGAAGGGAAAGAAGTCACCCTTAGTTTCTTCTGTAAGAAAGATCAACGGTTGAGGTGAGACAGAGCTGCTTGTGAGGTACTAGGTTTTTACCCCTCTGCTGCGTTAGAGATTATCATGCAATGAATGTTCTCTTTTGCAGTAGGAAATGTTATGACCACTCAGTCCCAGCTCATGGTTCAGGTCCTCAAGAGGAGATGATAGTGAGAGAGTACAGCAGTCAGGTTCTAAAGAGACTAAGAAATTAGGAAATCCTTGCTCAGACCTTAGTCAAATATAGCCAATTAAACTCCTGGTACTCAGCACAGGACCAGAGTATATCAGAACCTTCTTGGAGAGAGCCCCATGGACTCATTCACCTGCTCGTTCTGTGAAAACCAGCTACTACTACTCTAGGCTGTCTCAGACTTACTCAGACGAAGGTAGCAACCATCACTCCCTAGTATTCACCTCTTTATAGCACCTACTGTGTTGCATTAAGTTCTTTTAGTGTTGGTTTGTCACTCCCACTAGACTTTGAGATCTTCAGAGATTATTAATCTTTGATTCTCCTGCACTGTCACAGCACCTTACATATAGTAGGGTCAAACCAGATGCCTGTATCCCCAGGCCCACCGTTTGTTCAATCTATAGGCTCACTGAGATAAGGAGTGTGTTGCAATCAGTAGGAAGTCTGAAACCTCTTACCAGAAGCTCTCCAATGGGTGTGTCTAAGTTCAGAGGCAGCATCTGGGCCCACACACCTCCCTGCCAGTTCCCCAGAATGTTTTTGCTGGATGTGCCACTCAAGATTTCTAAAACCCAGAGGTGGGGGTGATTACACAGCAGAAGCAGGGCCAGGGTCATCCATGAATCAAAATGCTGAATCAGTTTTTACTAATGACCCTTGGTGCTCTACTCCTATCAGTCTGAGAGAAAGAAATGTTCATCAGATAAAATAATTTGTTTCTGGCATGAAAATGTCATTATTTTGTGGTTAGCTGTGGAATAAAGCTATTAGCAAGCTGCTTTTTTACTTAATAAGATGATCAAAAAATATATAAAATATCTGAGGGCTTTTGCATAAGTGTTCTGATAGGAACATTGCCAAGAATGTGAAAAGTAAAAGAAATGAAGAAAAAAGCGTTAGGGGAGAAACATGTTACTGATTCTATAAGCTCACACAGTTTAGAAAAGTGGTCCTAGGTACTTCTGTTAGAGCCTATTTATTCTAATTTTAGGCACATTTCAAATGGGTGTGGTTTTTGTCGAATGGTTTCCCAGGTCTCAGTAAGTCAGAGATAGCAAATTAGATAAGAGTTAGAGGCAAGGACTCTGACACATCAAGAAGTGACAGCTGGCAGCCTGATCGTGAGTAAAGAGATTGACAAACCTATAAAAAGCAGATATAAGAACTCAGAAAGTATTTAGTGCAGATGCTAATACTCCCAGATGACATGCATAGTGCAAAAGTGGTATTTATAAGGGTGACCCTGAATTATGGAGAATGGATAACTATGGATAGGGTATTTATTTCTAACACGTGTATAAGACAGTATAGAGGACCTGTGTAATATCTTTTAGGAAGCTTTTCACTAAAATGTTAAGGAAAAAAAGAAAAGATAAACGAATAAACTTAAACATAGAACCTTCAGTTTTCTGAATCATTGTTTCATGGGGCACGTGTCATTCCTTGAAGCCAGATAAATTGGGTATCACTAAGTTCATAATTTTAAAATATCAACTTTGAAAAAGGTATAGTTTTACATTTGTTTGGAGTTTTCAATATGGTAATCACTGAAGTAGGGAAAGAAACCCAATTTTAAGACAAATGTCCAACTCCTTTCTAGGAGCCTATTTTTAAGCACATGCTGCACATGCTTTTTAGTATAAATCTCATCCTAATCACAAGAAATATGTGATAATTTTCCTTGTCAATCTCCTATTAAATTATGTGAAAAACTAGAACTTACATTGGACTTTAACATGCACTGTATATCCATTTTGAACTTACATAAAGCAACACAGAACAGTAAGTATTGATCTGAGGGTCCAATAGATTTTGTTTAACGAGAAAAACATCAGATTGAAGTAAAATACTATTATCACAATAGTACAGCCAGGTTTTGGCATTATAACAGCCTTAATTGGTTCACGAGGCCTCTGTTCATTTCTCTTTAAAGGAAAAGGCCTTAGTCTGTTTGCCCAGCCTTGTCTTCCAAGGATCTCAACCGGCAATCACCTTCCATGGAGAGGTTCAAAATTGACCTGTGACATATTCAGAAATTGGCTGAGGCCTTCTTTTACATACTTTTGAACCAATCTCAGTTGATGAGCAATAACCAAACTTATGGCCTGCATGGCCAATAACAGTGAACTAAATGAAAAATAATTTTCACAATGATAGGAACTAAAACTCCAGTCATACTTTAAGTGGCATAATACTATATGTATAAAAGCATTACTAACTCAAGATTCATGTCTGTCTTAGACTGAAAAATCACATATACTACAAAACATTTTGGGTTAAATTTCACCACTGCAGGTACAGGACCATCCTTGGTAAATTATTACTGGAGTCATTACTCTAGTGTTTTAATTCATAAAATAAATCAATTACGAAAATAATAATTTTCAGATGCCATATAGACAATATTATTGTGCAGCTGTCCTCACTAACTTTATATTACCATATAAGTATATAGACATTTGGACTGACCTATAAAATCTGGCCCAACACTAAGGTTTTTTACTCTATTATACCAAAATTATACAAATGCAAAAACATTTTACTGTTCTCTGATTTACTCTGCATCATTTTTGGTTCTGAAAGTAGTATGATTACAATAGGACATTAAAATATAGCTCAAAATATTTAAAATGCTACTTTATCCCATTATTCTGGTATAGACAATATCTTTCTCAAGTTCGATAAATTATGGTGCTCAAAAATCCTACCTGGTTTCCTAATGGTCATTTTTATTTCCTTTGTTCTTGTGGTTTATTTATGATGGTTCACGAATGCTACCCAGTCAATTTCAGTTTATGTGGTTGAAGATACTTCCAGTGGGAGGTAGTTTAGTGACTGGGGGGATACAATAGTTCAGGCCTCTTGTGATACCTCCAGCTAGCAGTTTGATCTTAGGAGGATATATGATATCTTTGGGCTTCATTTCCCTTATATTATAAAATGCAGGGGGCTGGACAAACTGATCTCTGAGATTCCTTTGACTCCACATTCAATGACTTGGAGTTTCTTTGCCGTAAGTCAGCAGAGGGAGCACTTTTTCTACATCTCATAAATTTTGACTATTCTTTCAACACCTTTCAAAAATCAAAGGGTTTGTGAAGAACATTACTGAAACTAAAAATTGACAATCCTTCACACAGTTTATAGTAAATCACAAATTTGATTATGAATTTGAGACAAGTCTAAAGATAATTATTTCTTTTCCTTGAATTCTATGATGAAGTTCCACAGTAAAATTATTTTATAAAGATTAAAGAGCTAAAAATATGTGGAGAAATTAAGCTCTCCTATATGACAGTGTGTTTATACTGGAGAAACACCAGGCCTATCTGGTGTCAAGATGAGAAATGAAAAATTCATCAATCGTAAAAACATTAGCAAATTGGGTCTGACATCAACAGACCACGCAAGTGATTGGTAGGTTTTTCTTTTGCACTTTTCATTGAGATACACTGGAAATAAGTAGGTAGACACAGCGAGAGCCTGGAGGCTTGCAAGAAATTGGAAACGTGTGATATCAAGCCAATGACAAAGTTCTTTATCTTAGAACATTAATAGCTTTCATCCCTAAATTCATAGATATCTTAAAACTAATTGAGCAGTATGTCTTTTTAATTATTAGACAATCTCATGTCGTATATTAAAGTTTTTATTCCTTAGTAAGAATTTTAAAATCACAAAATAGTGTGGCAATATTTAGGTAATAGAATTTATGGAGTGCTGAAAATACTAGAATATAAAGATAATTTCTAGTTTATCTTCACATACTAAAACTTTCTAAACCAGCTGGTTTCTTGCAGACAGTATTTATTTTTTTTAATAATTTAAGACAGCATAAGCTTGTACCAAGCATAAGCATTGTAACAAAAGTGCAACTTTTCAGCAAATCCTCCCCAAAAGATATTTAACTCAAAATATCATTAGCACATAGTTTCTCCCTACAAAAATAGCATGTCAGACATCATTAATTGGATGTATTAACAACTATGTACATAAGAGCCACCTTGTAGGCTAAGAGTTTAACGTTGTTTAAACACAGCGTTTGAGGCAAACAGTAGCAACAGCAGCAGCAAATGCACCAAACTGACTAAAAGACCCAGATATTTTCTTCACTTATAGTCAGACTGTTGTGTCTCACCCCTTACATAACATTCAAGTGAGATTTCTCACAGTGCTACCTTGGCAACAAACTAAAAATATCTAGACAAGGTCTTGGTTTAAGCCTTATTAAAAAAAGCTTTTCTTTGTGATTATCTGGTATCTGGTTTGGTCTCCAGAAAATACATAGACTTGGAGATAGGAAGGCCACACAGGGCTTCATTCCACATCTTTACAGCATTTCCACTCAAAACTGACCAGTTTAATGCTTTTCTCCACTTTTGTTATTTAACAGAAAGAATATAGGATAAATCATCTTGGACTTGTTTTCTTTTTTGTTTTTAAGTTCAGTGCACATTCCTTTTTTTTTTTTTTACAGCAATATTATAAAAACTTAGGAACCTGGTGGATTAAATAATGACAAGGTGGGAATAGATGCAATATATATATATATATCTATATATATCTATATATATACACATATGTGTTTGTATATATCTATAGATAGATACAGATATATAGATAGATATATATATATGAAATTAAGACAAGTCAATTGATTCACGGTCAATTTCTCAATAAAGTGCTAGTAAATGTACCAAGAATGATTCTGGCCTTCCTCATCCATCTCCTTCCCTGACTTAGTTCTGACAATGGCCCAACTCCGTGTCTCTTTAAACAAGAGCAAGTTACTAAGGGATACCATTCAAACCACTTCAGAATAGGTTGCAACGCAAGTGACTGCATCCTCACTTCTTCCTCTTTGAAAAATATATACCTTTTAAAAAGCTGAACATTATAAAATACTGAAGAGTAAATTCAGTTTTAAAAGGTCCTCACTGTTTGTGGAAAGCCTCCTGAAGCAGGCAGGACACAAATGAGGCAGGCAGATAACAACTGCCTACCTGCCTTTCAGGTCAACTCCTGGGCCACCTTGCTCCTCCCCTGGTTCAATTAGCTCACCCACACAGCAGACCCTTCTCACTTCCTCCAGAATTAGGTTCTGTATTTTAAAAAACAATGGAACATGGCCTAAAGGAAGGCAAAACTTATTTGGGGGGAAATTCTTTAAAGAATAAAGTATCAATACCGCAGAGGATCTTTTAGAGCCGGTGGGGGAAGAAAAGGATGTTAGTGTGCGGAGGGTGGGGTGGTGAGGGATGAGCAAAACAGGAACTCCAAATGTACACAAAACACCTGTGTTGTTGTTGTTGTTTTAAAAGCCTGTCGTGCATCTATTACACTTCCTCCCTTAAAAACGTTAAGGGTGTTTTAACTTATTAATATTATTATTCCGCGTGAACCCTCGTCCTGTCTAAGAAAGAGGGCGAGGATTCAGGGGGTCTCCTTTCCTGGCTGCGAGGGATCTTCCTGAGCAGAGCTCTCCGGGTTCCCGGGCTCACGGGCGCCAGCGAAGGACAGGTGGGTGCGGCCGTGCGGGTGCGGGGGGTGCAGCGCCCCAGGGGGCGCCACCTCGTGCGGCAGGAGGGTCGCGGCGGCGGCGCCGGCCTTCTCGGGAGGGGGCGACAACACCGAGGACAGGCAGGGGAAGGCGGCGGCGGCGGCGGCTGCAGCGGCGGCGGCGGCGGCGGCTGCCGGCGCGGGGATGCCAGGGTACAGTAGTGGGAACGGGGCGGCGGCCGCCGCCGGATACAGGTACTTCTCCAGGCCGCTCTTGTCCAGGAAGGGCTGCACGTAGGCGGCGGCCGCCGAAGGCGAAAGGAAGTAGAAGGGCAGGCAGAAGGGGGCCGCGGCGGCCGCGGCAGCCGCGGGCTGCGCGAAGGGCGCGCCCCCGCCTCCGCCGAAAGCCACCAGCGAGCTGAGCAGGGCGGCGTCGGGTCTCAGCAGCGCTGCCGCGGCGGCCGGGTCGGGCCCCAGGAGCGCGGCCGCCGCCGCCGCCGCACCGCCCCCCAGGCCGCCGCCGCCGCGGGAATCCAGCTTCATCCTCTTGGGCGCCGGCGAGTCCTCCCCGGGGGGCTCCTGCTTGATAGTGACGCGGCTCGCCCCGGCGCCTTTGCCCTTCTCGCGGTCCGGCCGAGCCTCGGCCTCGCCGCCGTAGCCGCTGTCGGTGTCCGTGTCGTTCTCGGCGGCGAGCTCGGCGCTGGGCTGAGTCCGCTGGATGACCGGGACGCAGTGGGCGAGGGGCTCAAGCTTCTGCCCGGCGCGCTCCAGGCAGGGGGCGGCCGCAGACCCTGCGGGGGCGGCGGCCGAGGGCGCGCCAGTGCCTTTGCTCAGAGGAACCTGTTGAGTCAACAGCTGAGGGGTGGGCAAGAACTGGGTGGCCACGGCGTGCAAGTGGTTGATCAGCTGGACACACCGCTGCTCCCTGGGCGTCCAGCTCTCAAACCGGGAGAGGTATTGCAAGACTTCTTTGGCGCATGTTTGAAATCCGGAGTGGAACGCATCCAAGTCGGACTGAATGGGCGATTTCAGAGATCGCTCCCCTAGGATGAGGAAGGGGTGGGGGTGGGGGCAGAGGAATGGAGGCAAGAAGAAAAATACCGACGTTAAAACATCTGCTTATCACGTGGGCCCTACATTGACTAAAGTGATCTCGGTTTTTCCTCTGTATTCGGGTGATATAATCCACTGGTTGCCGGGGAGGGGGGGGGAGCAGGGGGGCGCTCTACTCCCAGCTGAAAAACCAGTGGAGAGCGCAACCGCCACTTTAAATAAAAATCTGAGTTCTGCTGAAAGCCTCTAGGATGCTTCGGGAAATGGGCACTTTCCAATGAAGGGAAAGTATAAGCAATTTAACAAATGAGACTGCGCCCATGGGCCCAAGGAAGGAGGAGGGGGTGGGGGAAGAGTCCTAACACTGCCCCTCTGTGGGCTACCCGGCTTCATCAGGGTGGGTTGGCCTCCCTGAACTGACTTACCATTCTGTAAAGCAATTATCTTCTGATGCTGCTGCTCGGTTAAGGCTGTTAAAGCTTTTAAGTGTTTCAAAGTTAATTCCAATACTACCGCTTTCTCCAGATGCCCCAGAGTCTGCAGTGGTGCAAAAAAGAAAGGGGGCACTTTGGTTACTTAAAAACACACATTTGGCTCAATAGGCTCTCCACTCAGCACAGCAACTTAAGCAAACACTTTGAAAGAAGTACTATTCCTATACTTCTTGAGCTTTCCAGAAGACGAGTTATAAATGATTTCTTGCCTTCAGTTGTGAGCACCTACTCTTGAGTTTGTGGGAAACTCTACACTACAGCCCAAGTCGTAAGGCATATGATATTTACATTTATTCTTGTATCTCTGGGAGTAGTACCAAGCTATTAACACGCCCTTGGAGAGCAGCAAAGAATGAAAATGTACATCTTACTGTCAACTTCAGATGTTCAGGCAGTAAATCTTTCAGCTGAGCAATGCATTCATTAATTCGATCTCTTCTTTTCTTTTCTATTAATCTGTGCGGTAATTTGTAGGTATCCTTAATATACGACAATCATGGAAAAGAGAAAACAATAAGCTAAACATTTATTGGATAAAACAATACCCCTCCCCAAAACCCCCATATTATGTGATAAACTATGCCAAGAAAGCTTTTCCTTTGGACTGTTCTGAAATGCGATTTGAATTCAGGTATGATGTTTAATCTCCCCCTGAGAGTATCCAGCAAACCACTTAAAATTCACAGTTGGGGAAGCTCAAGGGCTGGAATATATTTGCGGGCAGAGCTTCGCTGTGAAATCAATGGCCCTAATTAACTATCCAGGCAGGTTATGGGGAAACATCGGAAACTTACACTTACCTTGCTATCGTCTCGCTTCATGCTCCTTTTGGGCTTACACATATACAAAGAGGAATAGTCCAGTCTGCAAAACAGAAATCAGCATCAGGCACCCATTCGGGGAGGGGCACTGCCCTTGCCCGCTCCATACCACTTTCTGGAGAAGGAAAAAAAAAAAAATCAAACTGAAGCCTAGACAGATATTCGCAAGGGTGCGTGCACCTTACCCTATAAAATCTCTATGTTCCAGTAACTGTCTCTCTTGCAAATGAGGAATTCCTTCGTCCATGTTCAACCGCTGTCCGTCTCCTCTGTTTCGATTTTTGGGGTTCTGTTTTATAATCTGTGGGACGATAGCTTTGGGAGATCTTGGGGGGATCTGTGCGTCTCCAGTCTCTCTCTCTCTCCCTTCTTCAGTGCAGTGTTGAAAGTGTGAAGCAGTTGGTTCCCCCCCCCCCTCCCACCGCGCTCGCTCTCTCGCACACACGCACACACACGCACGCACACTCGCGCCGGCCCCACTGCGCTGGTAGTTTGCTCTCACTCCGGGCAGTGTTTGGCCACAGGGCACGCGCGTCGCCGGCCAGACCAGCACCCAGCTCACGTGCGGAACGTACCATCCGCGGTCCAGCCCGGAGGGGGGCGGGGGAGGAGGGGCCGGGCCGGGGCGGGGGGGGGGGTGTCGGGAGCAGGCTGCGAGGGAGGGCGAACGGCAGGAGGGGGCGGGGACACCTGATCAGGGCCACCGGAAAGGAAAAACAACTTCAGCCAAGCTATTCATCTTCCCAAAGGCGTTGCAGTCAGCTGGGGGAGGGGGAGGGGACGCCGGGGGTGCGGGGCAGCCAGGGCTTCCTGGGCTTGGAAATGCTACTCCTTCAATTCGCCCGTCATTACGGTGCAGGAACGTGAACGTGGCTTTTTGCTTCGCCACCGACTGCGCTGTTGGTTTGGACCAGAGAAAGGAAAGAGAAAGAGAATTCGCGGTGGGTAAACTTCAGTCCCGAAGGAAAATTTGGAGACTTGTTTGCTCACCGCTCAGTGGCCGGGGCGCCGGGGGGGGGGGGGGGGGGGGGGCTGGCTGGCCCAGGTTGGAGGTTGCCCCCTAATGGGGCAACTTGAAATCCGCTCCCTGAAGGATTTAAGATAAATGGAAATGTAGTCACTGGGTCAGAATGTCGCAATCCAAGTGTCTTTCGGCGACACGGTGTCCCTGGGCCACCCAAACTTCCCGCAGCAGCCGGAATTGCGGTGCCACTAATCACAGAAGCAGATGACGACGTTTGGGGCCTCTGGTGCTCCCAGAGGAACGCGGCGGGAGAGAGGGGGGAGGAGAGGACGAGAGGGGCTACCGCGGAAAAGCAATGCAGCTTTATCACTCGCCAGCTAAACTCCGTCGCCCCTCATCGCCTCGGGTGGTGCTGCGTGCTTCTCCTCCCCACGCCCCCCCCCCCGGGATAAGCGACGCTGGGAGTGTGCAGAACCCACGTTTACTACCGCTGGCACCTCCAAAGCCTCCCTCCTTAATCCTGTCTCAAACGGGTACCAGCACAGGGCCAGCAACGTGATCCGACCTGCCGCTGCTGCCACATCACTGCGCGGGGAACCCGTGCGCGCGCGCGCGCTCGCCCTGGAGCGGCGGCGCCCGGTGCTGGGAAGCACAAGCCAGCACGAGCCGGGTTACCTATCCCCAGAGCCATCCTGGGAGCATGACTCACTGCTATCGAGAGTTACCGAGAGGTGCCCGGAGATGCGCACTGCCCACTCCGCCCGACGCAGCGGGCGGCCAGGGGCCTTGGAGGCCAGCGGCAAGCTCGTCCTACGGGACTCCCAGGGCTCCCGCCCCGCTGCTGCCGCTACTCGGCTCTGCTGGGGGTGGATAGAGAGAATATATGTTGATCTCTCTTATATAAGTAGAAAGACATAAAACCAAAGGTCTTTCCTTCCTGCAGCAAGCGTAAGATTCACATTCTGGGTTATCCCCAAAACCTTCATCACTGCCAACGGCACGTGAACCAAGGGGAGAAGTACGGCGAAAGCGCACGCACCCGGGCGCAGCAGGGACCCGGGCCGTCGCTACGTGTCGTCCCCCCCCCCCACACCCCCACCCCTACCCCCGGCCCCGGCCCCGGCCCGCCCCGCAGAGCGCGGGTTCCGGGGACGGATCTGGGTCGCGGGAAGCGGCGGCTGGGAGGAGGTCACGTGTCTGCGGGAGTCGCGTCTCCTCCCAGCCTCCAGGAGCCGCCCGGGCCGCGGCCGCCGCGCGCGCTGCTGCAGTCTCCAGAGTCCTGGGCGGAGACGCGCCGCGTCTGGCTTCGTGACTCCCGCGGCTGCGGCGGCGGCGGCCCAGGCTCACCCCGGCAAGAGGAGACGCTCGCGGTCTGTCCACTTCATCTGTGTAGAGAGCCCTTTAAGGTCTCTCGACTTCCTCAAATAGGCGGACGTAGTTTGCATCAAACAGACAATTTTTATAATGATAACACTTAAATAATGTTTAAATACTGCCTTTATCTTAAACCTCCATCCAATCTCTCTCTTGTTTCCAAGTCATTGGGTAGTTAATTCTCTTTAGTGGGGAGGGCAATTTGATGCACTAAGAGCGGCGTATCCTTGCAGTGCTATCCTCTTGTTCTAAAATGGCCAAAAAACGGGGGTTGGGGAGTGGTTGGGGAGGATGCCTTTAAGATGAAACCTCCCCTTATAGGTTTGTAAATGTTTGAAGTAGGAAGAGGGTATAAATATTTGCTCCACAGCTAAATTTTCACTTGAAAAGCATAGCTGGAGTATTTAGTGAAAATAAAATAAAGACTGTATCACTTCATCTTGGCCTTGTTGGTAGAGCAGACAAGACACAAGGCAGACGGCTGACTGGGGCAAACCTTAGGGACTAATTCTGGGGAGGACTCTAAAGCAACTTAGAACAGGAGGAAAAGGGCGGGGGTGGGGGGGGTAGGAGAACAGGAGGGAAAGGGAAAGAAGACTAGTGGGTCATGGGTGTGTTAATTTTGGACGTACACTTCTCATAATTTGAAGACATAGAAGCCTGTTGCTGCAAATGAAGCCTTTTGTGTTATTACTTTGATCTCCTCTCCCCATCATCCTGTCCCAAGCTTCCCTACTTCTGTACACATTTTTGTTTTCTCTTCCATTCCTTTCTCTTTCTGATACCCAGCCCAAACTGTGAATGCAGTCATTTCTAATTTTTGGTTTCCTTTGTTATTCTCAGTTTTCCGTTTCTTCTGTCTTTCCTTTCCATGCCCACCATTTTACTCATTTCCCTTTTTCTTGTCTTTTCCCTTATGTCTTCCTCTTCCTACCTTTTCCCCATGAAATATCTGTTTTTTCTCCTTCTTTACAGTTTTTCTTTTATCTCTTATTGGCCTTTTTTTTTTCTTTAACCATTCACCTTGATAACTCTTCTTGCTTATCCACTTCCTTTAAAACCTGAGTCCTACTCCTCTTCTCAGATTCTCACCTTCTGGAATATGAGACATAGTTTAATATTTGCTGCAAGGAGGGTATAACAATAGCTAACAACTATGTGGCATTTACAATTAGAGAACCAGAAACTACACTAAGGGGCTTTTAATGTATGAACTCATTAATTTTTCCCACAACCTTGTCAGGTAGATACTATTATTGTCTCCATTCTACAGATGAGAAAATAGATATGTAGAGAGATTTCAAAAATGTGCCTATGCTCCCAGACCCAGGATATAAGCACAAGTGGGCTCCAAAGTCTGTGCTCTTAACTATTATTACCCCTTGTTGGGGTAATAGGACCAATAGGGAATGTTGATTGGCTGTTTAAAGGATGTTTTTAAAAATTTACCAGCGTCAGGGTGCCTGGGTAGCTCAGTGGGTTAAGCTAAGCCTCCGACTCTTGTTTTCGGCTCGGGTCATGATCTCACGGTTTGGGAGTTCGAGACTGGCATCGGGCTCTGCATTCACAGTGCGGAGCCTGCTTGGGATTTGCTGTCTCTCCCTCTCTCTGTGCCCCTCTCCTGCTCTCTCTCAAAAATAAATAAATAAAAACTTTAAGAAAGTTAACAAAAAAATTTACCAGTGTCAGTATGCACATTTGTTGGAGTGGGGGTGGGGACAGTGTTGGAAGAGAGATAGGGAAGGGAGAGATGTTAGCTTTGGGATTCAGAAAGCAAGGTATGAGGAAAAGAAGGATGGCAGTCTGTGTTCAGTGAGTGATTCATTTGGCACGTAACTCCAAATTTATTGATTTAAACCCAAATAGCCTAATTAATTGTTATAATTTCAGACTGATGGACACAAAGAAGTACAGTATAGACAAGGCTGATGGTGACCAGCTGTTCACCATTTCCACTGAGCAAACCAAGCCAAACTCTAATGTGAAGACTTCAGGTTAGTAATAGCAAAAGTTCACCTGTGGTGAGGTTAGAAAGGACAAAAAAAAAAGTTCCCTAACAAAGGAACAAAAGACTAGAATGCCCTCTTTGGGTATGTTTAAAAATAGGTTGAGTCTTATCTTTTTAGGAAGATTTAATGCTGTCCTGCTGAAAACCAAGGAGATACAAGATGAGCTCGAAACCCCTTTGAGCCTATAATTAAAGAATTTTGTGATGGCTTGCTTTCAGTTAAAGATACCCATCCTTGTCCTTTTAATAGGTGGAGGGGAGGCTGCTTGCATTGCTTTCCTTTGGTTAAGTAGGGAATCACTACCTATGGAGACGCTAATGAAAGGGAACACTTACCCCAGTTCCCACCCTTCCCCCTACCCCCATGTAAGTATTCAAAGGGCTACACTCATTATATTCACCTTGTGACTTTGGAAGGTCTTATCATTCTTACTTGCAAAGTCTTGGATTTCCAACAGAAACTAAACTCTCCTGAGAGAATTAAAGTTTCCATAGAGAAGAGAGGTTTTCTGCCTTTAGGATTCTTTAAGACCTACCACTCTCCTGGAAGAGGACTATGGTGTTATGGGACTCAAACTAAGCATCCATCTCCAATAGCTGTAAAGACCCCAGATCTGCCCAAGGGTATGAGCCTTCTTGCCTGATGGGCTGTGAAAATGCCCCATTAGGTGGGCAGATGCCTTTCTTAATCACCTCTGTTTTGGGTGGTGGACAAAAATGTATAGTCACTCTGTATCATTTTACATCAAAAAGGGAAATACGTCCCACCAAGCAGAGTTCATAAACATTGGAAAGTTTAGGGTTGATGCTAAAATGAAGGAGGCGGGGGAGCAGACAGAGTGGGATGATAGATTAGGCATAAGTGAAAGCTTCCCCTGGAGTCCTTTCTCTGGGCTCGCCCATTGCTCTTAGCTACAAAAAAGTTAGTGTTGTCAGGCACAGCACGGAAAGAAGGCCACCTCATAGAAGGATCTTAAAAGGGAGGGAAACCCCAGTGCTACTCACCAGAAGCTAAATATAACTTTTAAATATTGATAATGCTCTTTTGTGAAGGTACCGGATTTCATATCCCAGAATAGAAGGTAGGGTTTTGCAGTTCGGAACTCAGCGAATTAGCAAGAACAGCACAAGAGTCTGTTTAATTTGTAAAAGAACTTACTGTAGACTACCAATTAATGTGTCTGTGGTTGTAAATATACACATGAATCACGTTTTATATGTGTGTTAACACTGCTTGAGGAGTTTGTAAACTATTAGTCTTTGCATAGCACCAAGGAGCAGATAATATGAAGTGGAGGAAATGAATTTTATTGCTGCTGAAATGATTTGTGTTTCTGTATTCATGTGATTATCACAAACACTCGTGTAGGTGTTACTGAATTTAATATATGCTTCAGATTCCTGAAGTTCTTACATACAAAAAACAGCTAGGAGAGAGACAACTAAAGCCTACAAGTACAGGGGGGAGCTCCCCGGCTCTCCTCTCTCTAAGTATCTGGCTCGTCTCTCCAGGTGCCCCTGTGCTTACAATACCTATTAGGCCTGGAAAACTGGAGTGAGGAGCACATGACAAGTCCTTAAGAATTTCCACAAAGTGATTCCTACCTTCCTCTGGATTCTCCTGGACTAGCTGGATAGTGGAATGCAGAGAGGCTACATGAACATGGGGTCTGTTGACTCATTTCCCCCCCTTGTTACTGTTGATGAAAACTGTACAAAGTTCTCAAAGAGATTCATATTTATGCATTGTGGGACACAAATAGGAATAGGATATACTAAACAACCATTTATCTCATCTGTCCATTATAGCTGTGATCCTTGAATACTGATTTCATATGGTGTCTGCCCAGTGCAGAGAG
This sequence comes from Lynx rufus, assembly GCF_022079265.1. Classification (NCBI taxonomy): domain Eukaryota; kingdom Metazoa; phylum Chordata; class Mammalia; order Carnivora; family Felidae; genus Lynx; species Lynx rufus. The sequence continues at coordinate 59,397,624 of NW_025814889.1, forward strand.
CTATATGCTAAGAGACTCTGGTACTTTATAAAGGCAACAGAAAGACTAGCTAAGGACGATTTAATCTGCACTTAGAACTACTGGTAAATGTTATTCAATAGTTAACTTAAAGCAATAATGCGTATCTAATTACCCAAAAAGTAATAAGGTTCCGATATTAACTTATAATCCTCATTGACAAGGAAACTGATGGAAATCTAGTTTAGATGTGAGTATCAGTTAAGAGCTGCATTTGATTCAAAGAAACAGCTTAAACATATTAGGGGTTTCTTTTTCTGTCACATAAATGAAGCATGGAGAAAAAGAGTCCAGAGGTAACATGAAGTTGTAACAGTGCTGTGAGCAGCCCAGACTTCTGCTTTTCTGCTCCACTCTCCACCAGCTTCCATCCATCCTCAGGATTTCCTCATGGTCATAATATGGCTGCTGGTGCTCCTGCAGGGGAGGACAAAATGGTGCCTCGTAACTGAGAAAACCTCCTATAAAGACTTTTCTTATAATTTCCACCCAATAACTTCTGCTTATATCTATGTCAAATCCTATTACAGGAGTGCTAGAAATAGAGTTTTCTAGTTGAGGATCCCCCACCAATGTAGGGGTTCTTCTAGTACAGAGGGAGCAGAGAATGGATATTCAGTTGGCATGAGTCATCTCTGAGGTGGTCTGATTAAAATAAATGGCTGGTTCAGGTCCTCTTTTTTTTTTTTTTTTTTCATCAGTGGATCTTTTTTCTCTTCTATGCCATATGTGTTGGCAATGTCCCTTTATTGTATGAGGGTACTTAATACCAATTTCAGAAAATTTTCAGCCTTTCCATCTGCAATTGTATAAGCTTAACTAACTCCTTAAGCACATGCTTTTTAACATCTGTATTCTTAAGTCCTAATAATTACAGAAATCTGCTTAGGGAGGGAATTTAACGGGGTTTGCTCTTCTTCCCGTAGAATGCAAATTGTGCATGCATGTTTTCTGGGAAATGATTGTCTTCCCTTTTATGTAGTGGCATCTGTCCTCTGGTTGTTCTGTCTCCATAGCTCTGCCTTCTGCCCCTGGCATTTGGGTGGAAGAAGACAACCCCCAGCAGAAATGCACTCTCTGATAGTTTCCACCTGCATGGAGCCAGGATTTTACTCTTCATCTACTTCGAACCATACTGTTGTAGGCCACAATAGCTTCAGCGTAGATGAGGGAGGAGAGAAGAGGGAGGTGAGTGCAATAGAATGGGAACAGAGGGACCAATCTCAAAGGCTGGAATTGAAAAGTGAACCCTGTAAGAGAATGCATCTCTGGAGCACTTTCGTATGCCCAGGTATTCAGACACTTGTCCTACGAACCTTATTTAGTTCTCTGGACTCTTTGCTCTAGGCACCATGAACTCCACTTTGCAGATGGACAAACTCAAGTTTAGAGACTTTAGGTAACTTGTCATTGCCACGTAGTAAATAGGGAATCTAAGGCCTGAGGTTCCTGTTGTCACTATCTGGTCTAGGGTTCTAACAACCACCTTCTCCTCTCAGCCCTCAGGGGGATACCCCATCCAAACCTTCTACTTTTCTTGGTAAAGCCCCCCCAGGTCACAGGAGCCATCAGCAGAGGCTGGTTATAATTGCTGAGACAAGGGGAAGAGGGTGGGGTGAGGCATTCTTGATCTTGTGCAGTGGTGTCCTGACATTTGAGTTGGAATTCTGGGTGTATCTCCCCGCAGACAGATATGTGGATGAGAGTTGTGGTTAGTCCACTGGAATATTTACTGTGCTTATAGATGTTGTGCATTGTGATGGGCACTGAGGATTCAATATTGAACCTTGTCTTCAACGATCTTCCAATCCAATAGATCAAAATTTCTCTAAGAGGAGAGATCACTAAGGAAGCTAAGTGGTTATCCTAAAGCCATTTCTTGTTCCCAAGGTAGTACTCAGATGCCTCCTCTTTGGTGCATTTGAGATACATTTACAGTTATGCTTCTCTAGTAACACACTTTAGAAATCACTACAGAAAGTGTAGTCAGTGGCCTCAGTCTATGGGTAAGCCCCTGTTCTCCTGTAATCAAAACATTCCTGTATGCAAAGAAAATTCTGTCTGCCCTGCTCCTGTAAACTGTCTAGACCATCATTACCCTCCCCTGGTTTGGCCAAACTCCCTGATGTTGGTGGGAATGCTCCTTCAACAGCATCCTCTGCAAGTACATACAACTTCACTTTATGTGCTCTTGATCTGCAGTCTGTGATTCTGTCATCTTCTGTCACCTGTATTGTGACCTTCTCTCCTTTTGGCTTAATGTTTGAACTTTCTCTCTTTGAACTTTGCCCTGTGGATCAACATTTGGTTTTCATCCTTGGTGCTCCACACCTCTGAAGTCCCTGATAAGTAGCTCCTGTTCCATCCCAGTCCTCAGCCCTCACCCTGACCCCAGCTGCTGGGTCATTGCCCCAAAAATTCCCTTTTAGGTTGAAATTTGGACACAGCCTGGCTTAATTAATTTCATCTGCTCCAGAGCTGGCTAGAACAGTTTTGAAAAAGATGATAACTCATTATAGTGGCTCATAACCTCCAGGGTACAGATTTTTACATCCCGCAAAAGGGCACATCTTTTTCACCATCATGCTGTCAATTTCTTTTGTTCATTTTTGGTCTCGGCCTTTCAATCTGGAAAGGGGCCAGGCTGGGCTAGCAACTTGGGGAGGTCTGATGTCCACATCCCTTCCCAGCTACACGGACCAGATGGCAAAGTTAGCAAGATTGCCTGACCTTAAAACCAAAATCTCAGTGGTCATTTTTGGCCCCTTCATCTCTCTCACTCCCTCCATTTAGTTAATAACAATGTCCTATAGATTCCGCTTCTTAAATATACATTGAATCCATCCTTTTCCCCATCCTCACTGCCTGCACTGTGGACCAAGCCCCCCTAATCTCTCACCCCAACTACTGCAAGAACTTACCTTCCTAACAGTTGGAGCTTAGTAAGGAAAACAGAAACCACTTCAAATATTTCAGGTAGGAGGGACTTAACAGGGGGGATTAGAAGCGTACATAACCTTTGGATACATAAGCTGGGGTAATCAAGCCTGGGAGAAACTGCTGCTGACCTCCAGCAAATGTTGACAGTCAGAAGTTTAATGAAAACCTGGATGCCACTGAGCTCAGCTGCCTGCCTTGCTGAGGAGGCTGACCTGCAGGAGCTTGCCTGGCAGACTCTGTGAGCCTCACGCGCACACAGCCGCCACTGAAGGAATCCACTGTGTCTTTTCCACTTTCCATATCTTGCACAAGGGCCTCTTATTGGCACAGTCTAAGCTGGAACCCTGCAGGCAAGGGATAGTGGAAAATGTCATTCCCAAGCTTCTTGCCTGGGATGAGAGCCAGGTGTAGAAGGCAGTGGTACTGGTGCTGAGTTGACAACTGACATCTCATACTCCATACACACTAGGTACGCCCACTTTCCCCCTCCACCACACCTAATTCACTTTTAAGTTATGACCAGAGTGATCTTTCTGTCCATGCCATTCCCTTGATCAAAACCCTTTGGGGGCACCTGGGTGGCTCAGTCAGTTAAGTGTCCAACTCTTGATTTTGGCTCAGGTCATGATCTCACAGTTCAAGAGATTGAGTCTCTCATTGGGCTCTGTGCTGAGCAGGAGCCTACTTGGGATTCTCTCTCTCTCTCTCTCTCTCTCTCTCTCTCTCTGTCTGTCTCTCTTTCTCTCTGTCACTCTCTCTGTCAAAATAAATAACATTAAAAAATCAAAATTTCAGTTTCTCCAGCAAGCTCTCTCTGAGCTCCTGGATTAGACTTGTCTCCTTCTGTAAGTTCCTTTGTACCTTGTAATTGTCTTTGATAACATTTATACTGTTGGAAAGACTCATAAGACTTTTCAATGTTTGTATTCCACATTCCACACTAGTTTGTAAGCCCCTCCAGGGACAGACACCTGAATTGTTTACTGCTGTGTCTCCAATGCCCAGGACAGAACTGAACACAGAATAGAAACTCAACTGTTTTTTGAATGACCTCCTGCAAGTGCTCCACCAAATCATCTATGAACTGAAGCCTTGTTCCAGCAGAGGGCTTGAGTGACAAGTCACAACCCAGCCACATAGCATTTGAAGAGTCCTCAGACCTGCTGGAAGTGAGGATATAGTGTTGGCTCCTACCTTCCCTTCCCCCCACTAGGACTTTCATATAGTGATGTGGCTCTCATGGGCAGGAGCACCTTCACTCCACTTGGGGCACTGTGAATTTCTTTCTTGGCCTCAGTAGGCATGTGAAGACTAGGAAGCAGACAACATGAAGGACCATAAAGCGCTCCTGATGTAGCAGGAAACCCAGGAGCCTGGCAGGGCTTTGAGTGGCATGGCAGGCAGTTCTGTTGGGGGTAGAACTCTGGAACTGCTGCCGGTCACCGTGCCAGGGTGGACACGTTCTGTGACCAGAAGGCAATCAGCTCTGCCAGTGTGCTCCCTAATGGCTGTGGTGAGTTGGCGTTTCCCAGTCTCAGAATCGTACTTCCTTTCACAGCATGCATGACCAAGGCAGAGAGACTTTAGGGGTTGAAGCTGGTCCAGCTGAATTCCACAGGTGCTCCAGCGACCATGGATCGGCGAGGTGACATTCAGGGGATGGTTCTCAGAGGCCAGAGGTGGGGAGGGGGTGCAGAGTTCGGCGTGACAAGCCATATTTACAGGTCTGCTGGGCTGAGTGGATCCAAGGAGGGGGTCCCGGGGCAGTGCCAAAGAGCTTGGTTACCAGGAGTGCAGAAAGAAACAAGCACTGTGCCAGGATGTAGGAGTCAAGCCTCAGACTGTGGAACAAAGTAGGAGTGTTGAGATCCAGGAAGCCACTCCATCAGAATGCCAAGCTTGTAGGCACAGAGGAGACAAGAAGTGAGAGGTCAGTGCAGACAAAGGAGAGCTGGAACAAGACAGGGGAGGTAGAGACCAACTTGGGATGAGACCCTACTGATGTGGGGGAATTCTCTTTGGGGTGGTCAGTCTTGCCCCTGATAGGCTGGAAATATGGGGAGGACAACTTCGACCCTCATCCACAAATCAACTTTGCATTATTCTTGGCACTTAAGACTTGTGAAAACAGAGGTCCCATTTTTCTAATAATGTATTTGGACAGAAAGCGTTGATTTTCTTAAGCATGCAGTTGCAAGATAAGCCTGCACTTATGGAACATAGCCCTGGTGGTAGCAAGCCATCAGTAAACCTGGGTCTGAGTTCACACCTGCTCAGCACTCCTGCATTGTCGGTGGTCATCCAACAGATACAATTCTGAGTCTGTTGTGATTCTGGATAGCTATGCTGATGATTTTTCTGGAACCTGTGTTTTTATTATATTTTTGAAATTCTGCTCTCGATGTGCTGAAGGTAATGAAATAGACACATCCCATATTTCTGTCCCGTTTCATATTATTTCATGGTTCCTGCTTACAGTGGCAGAGTGATGTGGGTTCTGGCTCTAAAAAGACCTGGGTTCAAATGCTGTTTCCCTCTGACTAGCTGTGTGACCTTAGGCAAGTTATTAATGAGTCAGTTTCTGCAAGTGCAAAGCAGGGATAGTGTCTACCTCTGACTGGTTGTTGTGTGGGCTCGTGACAGTGCAGAACACCTGAGGCACAGCAGGCGAGCGGTAAGTGGTAGCTATTGTTTCTCCGATGATTGATCAGCTGCCTGATCCAAGTGGTGGATATCATGGACTGTGGTTTGAAACTAATTGACAGTTTAAGTAACATATTTTAAGTTCAAGAGGTAAATGTATTGCTTTCGATTATCCTTCACTAATAGGCGAAGAATAATAAAACAGAGGGCAGACCTGTGAATGTGATTTTCCATGAATGAGATATAGTTATATTTCATGTGCCAGCTGGAAATGGGTAATACCAGCCACAACCCTATGATTTTAAAACATATCCTTCAGCCAGCTCTCCTGAGAGGCTAGTCAGTTCCACATTTGTGCACGAATAGGAGGAGATGCTGTCAGCCCTTGCTCTGTGATAAGTTAAAGCCTACTCAGGTTTTAAATGAATGACAGGGATGAATTAAGTTTCAAATGTTGTTATCAGGCCATGGGAGACATGTTGACTTATTTCCTCTCTGTGCCATCTATCCTAACAGAAAGTGCTTTTATTGTAGTTACTTGATGCCATGCTCTGCTCTGTTTTAGTGTTTTACAAATATTTTTTACATATTTATTTTGAGAAAGTGAGAGAGCAAGCATGGGGGAGGGGCAGAGAGGGGGGACGGAGAATCCCAGGCAGGCTCCACCCCATCAGCGCAGAGTTGGTCTCAGGGCTCAGTCTCACAAACCGTGAGATTATGACCTGAGCTGAAATCAAGAGTCGGACACTTAACCAACCAGGCGCCCCATGTTTTGCAAATATTAACTCATTTAATTGCCCCAAACTCTTTATGTTAGGTACTGTGATAATGCCATTCATAAAAGGAGGAAACTGAGGTACAAGAGGAAGTAATTTGTCCAAGTCAGGCCGAGCCAGGATTCCAAGCAGGCACTGTGACTGCAGGGCCGATGCCCATGATCTCTTACTTTACTGCCTTTACCCGGTGGCTTCCCCAATATCCAAAGAAAAGTTGAACATTCCCATTTACCATCCATGATTCTGTTTAGAGAAGAGAGGGTTCGCCATACGGAAGGAACATCTGAAACTCTGACCAGAAGGTTAAGCTTTGTGACTGCCTGTTTGCCTGAGTGCAAAAGGCAAGGTATTGAACTTCTACGAGCCTCAGTGTCCTCACTTATTCAGTGAGGAAATTATGTATCCGTTGTGAGGGTGATTAATATTATGCCTGCCACCAAGGAGATACCCAAGTAATGTTAGTGCCCATCTTGAATACTAAGTACCTAAATATATCCACGTGTGCAATTATTGGTGGTTTCTTTTCTCCTGAAAAATAAATTCTTGATTCCTTTGACTTTTCATTTTTTAAAAATTAGGATAAATTCTGATCACTCAGTTAATCATTGTGGATCATCTTTTATATGGAAGGCATTTTCTGGATTGATGCTAATAGAACTTTTTGTGATGATGGAAAAGTCCTATAATCTGTGCTGCTTAATATGGTAACCACTAGTTGTGTGTGGTTATTGAACACTTGAAATGTGGTTAGTTTAATTAAGGCCCTAATTTTCTCATTTTATTTACTTTTAACCAATTTAAGTTTAAATTGATACATGTGGTCAGTGGCGGTCATATTGCACAGTGAAAGTCTAGATGTTTTAATCTTGTCCAAATACTAGCTAATCAGCAGATAATTCTTTTAAGAAAGCCAAGACAGGTTTTTAGTTTGTTCTTTTCCTAAGGTGTCTATGATGCTCAGTATCTATGTAGGAAGGAAAAAAAGTATCAATTATCAAGCATAAATTCAGGCAAATAGAAACTGTAGCCATCAACCTCACTGGGTTTTATGATACTTGACAGATCCATTTTAATTTTACTGGAACCCAAATGACATAACTTATCAACATTTTAAAATACTGATCATGAATTTGCTATGAATATTTAATGACTTCCCATAAATGGATAGTAATATAATACTTTTAATACTGCATATCATATCATATGTATGTTAGGTTTGGATATAAGCAGTGGTGTACTGGCAAATGTTTAACTGGTCCTCTGGGAGAAATGTGTGTGTGTGTGTGTGTGTGTGTGTGTGTGTGTGTGTGTGTGTAAAATAATACATTTTATTATTGTAAAGGATGTGTAGCACAGCAACCATTTAAACATAATAATAAAATATACATTGCTCCTAAAAATTCCATATAGCCAATTGATTCTCGCTGAACACTTTTATTGATTTTTGCCGTATCTTTTATCCCTTGCCAGCCTATGGTTGTGATTAATTCATAAGTATAATTCTGACATGAATGTTAGGTATTTTTATTTATGTTGAGGAAAGTGAAATTGAAACAATAAAGACATTTGTTTGAACCTCACTCATTCATCAGTGATGGGAGCAACTTCCTCCCTAAATCAGATAATAATTTTCACATACTAGAAAAAGATTTCCTCATTTTTTTGTGCTATTCACAATATCATGACTATAGACATGACACACTGTTAAGTCCAATCTATGTGATTAAATTTTCTCTATTACTTTCTTGAGTCTAACAATTGACAAAATAATAAATCAGGCTCTAATTTGTAGCATTTGCCAATTTCCACAGCATCGGTACTCCCACTGCGATCAACTGTACATTAGTCATAAAGCAGCACTGAAAATGGAGTTGGTAAGCTACAGGAGACATAACTATCTCAAGAGCATAGGTAATAGAAAAATGTATTAAAGTTACCAGGAAGTGACAAGTTTTTGAATATTAACCACCTTTGTTGTTAATATAATCTATTTAGTCATAAGTTTACATAACTTAATTTTTAATAATGGCTAGTCCCAGAATTCATCCTGTCATCAACAATTTATTGAGGGGCCACTCTGTGCCAGGACTAAGTGCTAGGACTATAAATATCAATAAGGCCTGTCAATATTTGTGCCTTCCAGGATGTGCTGTTGCTCTCTTCTGTATCAGCCTTTCCTCCCCGAATGATCTCATCTAGGCTTATGGCTCTAATATCATCGTTATGCTGATGACTCCTGAATTTATTTTCAGCTGCAAGCTCCAGACCTGTAAATCCAACAGCCTACTTGATGGCTCCCCTGGGATATCTAATGGTTATCCTAAAGTTGACATGGCCATTCCAGCTTGACACATCTTAAGGTTCACCTTCTGCCCCAGGGCCATCTACTCTTCCTCTGTTCTTCACCATATGCTCTGTCAATGGCACCACCATACACCAGTGGTTTGAGCCCCAAATTTAAGACCCAACCTTGGTCCTTCTCTTTCATATTTTCAACACCCAGTCCATCAACAATTTCTGTCTTTTCTATACCAGTATCTTTCCTGAATCTGGACAGTTTGCAGCATCTTCACTGCTATCTTCCTCATCAAACCCACTGTCTCTCATGGGGACTATGGAGAGATGCCTACTGGGTCTTCTTGCCTCTACTTTTTCATACACAGAGTATGAAGAATCAACTCTGAAAAATATAACCCAGCTCATGTCACTTTTTTTGTTTCAAATCTCTCTAGCAGTTATTTATTTTAATTAGAATAAGGTCCAATGTCTTGCCATGTTTGTGGTAGGCAGAATAATGGGCCCCCAAAGATGTTCATGTCCCAATCCCTGGGATCTGTGACTAAATGTTTCCTTACATGGCAAAAGGATGTGAGTCAGTTAAGGACTTTGAGATAGGTAGGTTGTTCACATGGGCCCAGTGTAATCACAAGAGTTCTTGAAAATGGAATAAGGAGGTGGAAGAGAGTCAGAGGGAGATGTAACTACAGAATGATCAGGGAGATGCAACATTGCTGGCTTTGAAGACAAAGGGAGGGGGACAAAAGCCAAGGAATAAGAGCAGCCTGTAAAAACCAGACAAGGCAAGGGGAGGGATCCTTCTCTAGGGCCCCCAGAAAGGAATGCAGGTCTGCCAACCCCTAGGCTGTAGCCCAGTGAGACCCATGCCAGACTTCTGACTTAGAGAGCTGTAAGATAATAAAATCATGTCGTCTGAACCACGAAATTTGTGACAATTTGTTACAGCTGCAACAGGAAACCGATGCAATAGCAAGACCCTCCCAGATCTGCTTCTGTCAGTCTCTATGATCTCATCACCTGTCAGTCTCCCCACTGGTCACTGTGCTCTGGTCATCTGCACTTTTGTTTTGTCTGCACAACAAGGTGGACCCTTCCTTAGGGCTTCTGCACCAGCTCTTCCTTCGCCTATAACTTTCTTCCTGAGATCTTCACAGAGCTGGCTATTCATCATTTGGATTTCTGAAACCTCCTCAAAAAAGCACCATCCCCTAGTCGCTTCCAATCTGTGTTTTATTTTCTGAATAGCTTTTTATCACGATCTGAAATTGTCTTTATCTTTCGTTTATTGTCTCTGTACCTCCCTTCCCACCAGACACATACTGTCAAAATATAAACGTCATAAAATCAAGGACCTAGTCTATCGTGTTCACTCAGTAAGCACTCAATGAATACTTCTTGAAAAAAATGAATGAAAACACGGTGCCTTGCCTCAGGGTACACACATTCTGTGAGAGAGAAGATGAAAAAAGCAGTGATGATGGAACAGTGTAGTGGCTGCTTTGAAAGCAGTTCCTGTGAGATGCTATGGGCACCCATGGGAAAAGGACCTTGGTAGGCTTTCCAGAGGAATGACTACTGGGAAGATTCCTGGGGAGAAACTAGGAAAGCAAAAGCCGGGTAAAAAGGAGCAGGTGGATTGTCGGGCAGAGGATGTGGCAGGGGGAGCAAGGGCAGGCACAAAGGTGTAAAAGGAAAGGTAACATGGGAACTGCAGGTGGTTTGGTTACCTTGGGAGCCTAAAGTGAAAGGTAAGAAAACGCCTTACTGCAGAAGACTTGACACGAGCTACCAAGAGATTTTTAATTCATCCAGGTGGCAATTAGGGGGCCTTGAAAGTTTGTAAGCAGTGTCAGTTTTGCATCATAGAAAATTCATTCTGATGATACTATCTATTGAGAATCAATTGAAGCAGAGGACACCGATTGGGAGGATGTGGTCATTGTCAAGAAAAGACCCTAGGGCAATGGCAGTGAAGATGGAGAGTGGTGGGGTGATGTGAGGAATATTTTAGAGGTAGGTTCCATGGGAATCTACTGCTTCTCTAGAGCTCCAGCCTTTCATTTGACAATATATAGAAAATTGTGTCAAGGCAAGTCAGGTGCAGGAAGGGCACCTCAGAGACCTGCAGAGAGGCTTTGGTAATTTAAGTGCCCACAATCTGCTGTGCATTTTGATGGTTAGAAATAAATAGGTGACAGAGTTGCACGTGAAACAAATAGTTGCATTTTTGTTACTTATCTTAACACAAAGACTTGCTGGTTTAAACAAATACTAAAATAAGATCAATTTCATTCAGTAAGATATTTAGAATGCAGAATTTTGCTATGGGATACTATAGCACAAAAAACAAATACTGGCCACCATGATCTAAGGCAGGCACAAATGAATTTAATGGAGTAAAAGACCCCAAAGAGGTTTTAAGTGCCTGAAGTAGGCAAACTTTTAAGAGATATTGTTACTGCAGTTCTAGTAGCAATATCCAGTTCTTCCTGGTTCTTCACTGTGTAATAAGGAGGTGGAGAATGGTCTTGGCTCTCACTAGCCTGTTAAAATTGTAACATATAACATATAAATTATGTCTGTGTTGGCCTGTGAGCCTATAAAGAACAGAGCTCACTTTTCCCATTTATTCTGTAGCAAATACACAACAAGAGGAGGCAGTGAATAGGATACAACTTGTATCAATTATTGCAATGGGGGCAGATACAAGTTCCAGAAGGTAGAGGCTTTGCTGTTTTTGTTTACTGCTGGCCTTCACCATAGATCCCGAGCTCAGTAAATATTTGTTAAAGGAATGGCTTTATAGAATGGGGCAAGTGTCTGACAGGTGAAATGGATCTAAATCTCTCCATTTCTACCGTCTGTGATTATATTATTCAGGGTCCAAATTCCTATTAAAAATAATGTTGGTCACTCTTCCTCTGTGCTAATGTAGTATAACAAACTACTCATTTTTAAGTTCACTTTTTCAGGTTATGAAACATAATGATAAACTTGCTGTGTATAATCACTTCTCTAGTGCCATATTTATATGTTTTTAACTAATATTCCAATTAATTGAATAATACAACAAATTTAAATGATTATCTTACTATATTATTAGAGAAAAAAAATAATTCTAATAATGTGAGACTCCAACTACCCAAATCCCCACTTGATGAATTGCATATAGTCTTTTTTTTTCCTGTTTATTGAGAAAAACTAGAATTTACACATCTGTCAAATTCTTGTCGTATCTACATTTTGGTAATAGGAATATCTCAGACTTCATCAACCAGATAACACCACTGTATTATTCAGGAGTCACCCCACTGCAAGTGACAGAAACCAAATTAGCTGATGCAGCTAAGGAGATTATTGGTTTGCATAAGCAACTGAAGGGAGGGCATGGTGAGTGTGGATGTGAACATCATTGGACCTCATTCCCTCCATCTCTAAAGTCTCTCTGCAAATTAGCTTTATTCTCTCAAGCCAGTTTCTTCCCTGAGGCTAAAACTCAGGTGTGTAGGGGGGCAGGTGGGTGGGGAGGGCTGCTTAGCATAGGCACATCTTTAGATTTGTACCAGAAAGAAGGTTAATCCTTCGGTTTCAGTTCAAGAAAGACTGGGAAAGGACTCTGACTGGCTCCTTTGAGGACATTTGATTAGTTTCTATGTCCTGGAAGGACCGGTGAGGGGCTCTGACCCATTAGCCTCAGTAACAGCTCTGCCCTTATGGTTGGAGAGGAGGTGGGATCTATATCAAAGAACAGGTGAAAAACAGTGGTGCCCACTACACTCATGACGTTAGCATTCATACCCTGATGGCTATGAGCTCTCACATAGCAGATAGCAGGAAGTTCCATCTTGTACAGAGCCTCTGTGCACTGAGGATTCTGGGAATGCTCAGGATGCCTCTAAGTACCCAAGACGTGGTTTTGGCTTTCACTCCCTGCTGTGGGATCCCACGGTCCTGGACTTGTTCATGAAACTCCGCATATTAGCGGGAACAGCGCCACCACCATAGTCCTGGATTGGGTACTGTTGGAGATGAGTACTCACTCCCTGAAGATAAAACTGAAACACTGTCTCAGGCCCCTCTGCCCTGAGTTAGCTCCTTCTAACTACTGCTACTCCAGAGTACACAGACTACCTTGGTGGACACACTGGGATGGGATGGATTCGGGTATCACTTTCTATTGCATATGCAGATGTATGATTGTACTAGTTACCTGTGCTCTAACTTAGCTCTAGCTCTAACTAGAGTTCATTAGCTCTAACTTCGCGACTTCCTGGGGCCCCCTCAGTCTCATTCCGACCTCTGTTGGGACCGTTTCCATTTAAGAGGTGTAAGGGAACTTGATGCTGGTAGATTGCACCACCCAGGAGGGATTCTTTGATATCAGTTGACTTAGTTGTCTGCATAATTCCTCAAAGTACAGATTCGCCTTAATTTTGGTACTAATAGGAAACTCACCCTCTCTACACACAACTACTAACTTTTAAAACCATGTGGAGAGTTAGGACAAACGTACTGTTTCTAAGTTTTTAAAATAACAGTTTTATTTAGATATAATTTACACACTGTAAAATCAGTGTATAATTAATTTACGGTGTGTAGTCTTTAGTATATTCACAGAGTTGTGCAACTATCACCACAATCAAATTTAGACCATTTTCATCGTCCGAAAAAGAAACCCCTTGGCCCATTATCAGTGCCCCCTACTCCCCACTGCCCCTGCTTCCCTCCCCTCTAGCCCTAGGCAACCACCCGTCTTCTTCCTGTCCCTATGGATTTGCCTATTCTGGACATCTCATATAAATGGGATCATACAATATGTTGCCCTTTGTGTCTGGCTTCTTTTACCTAGCATAATGTTTTCAAGACTGCTTCTTGTGGTACCATGTGTCAACACTTCACTCCCTTTTATGGCTGAATAATATTCCACTATGTGGTTATTTTTTTTTTTTAATTTTTTTTTTCAACGTTTATTTATTTTTGGGACAGAGAGAGACAGAGCACGAACGGGGGAGGGACAGAGAGAGAGGGAGACACAGAATCGGAAACAGGCTCCAGGCTCCGAGCCATCAGCCCAGAGCCTGACGCGGGGCTCGAACTCCCGGAGCGCGAGATCGTGACCTGGCTGAAGTCGGACGCTTAACCGACTGCGCCACCCAGGCGCCCCTCCACTATGTGGTTATTTATCTCTTCATCGGTTGATGGACATTTGAGCTATTATGAATAATGCTGCTGTGAACATTCGTGTAGGTATATTTATGTTAACACATACTTTCAGTTCTTTTGGTTGTATACCTAAGACTTGAATTGCTGGTGCTTATGGTAATTGAACTGCCAGACTGCTTTCCAAAGTGGCTGCACTATTTTGCATTCCCACCAGAAGTATATGAGGGTCACAATTTGTCCACACTATAAGGGATATTTTAGCAGAAGACATAAATGTCAGAGTGAGGCGTGTGAATTCATGATCTCTATTTACTGGCAATAAGCTCAATAAACTTTAAATGTTTAAGATCGATTGATTTGACCTCAAGAGTAGTATTTAAAATACATACGTCTCATAAACTAGAAGTCGAAATAATATTACAAGAGTAAAACTTCAATGTGCAGTGCAAGTTTATCCTACAAGTTTTAAAACGTGACCGATAGTGAGGATTAATGTCCTGCAAGAAGATTTTGGGTGGGTAGGATTCAACAATCTTTCCAAGGATGCTCTTCGACACGTAGACAAATTAGTCAATACAACTGGATAGGTGGAGATAGGGGTTTTGCAGAATTCCATTTTCTGGAAATATATATGTCTGAGCCTTAGTTCAGCCAAGAAATCCTGTAATGTGTGTAATAAAGCAATAAACAATGTAGCTAGATATGAAAAAGATAAAGCAATAATATTTACACATGACAAAAAAAGTGTGGAGGTGCTATTCAAATACTACTTAATGCAACCTCATAAACTCTTCATGACCAAAGACAAGCTATAAGTGATGGAACACTTCTTTTTTCTCCCCATTCTTCCTCAGCAAGCCTGACAGTGGAAGGCTTTTAAGGCAGCAAGTGCTTGCCTCTCAATGATCTGTCCCCTTCCATCATGAGGTAAAGTTCTGCACAGCCATGGACCCTATGGGTAGATGGTTAGGTTGCTGTAATTTGTGGGCTTACTGGAAGGCTCTCAAAATGTATCTAAGGGGGTGGGGTGCATTCATACCTGTCTTTCACTGATAGAATCTTCTTTTTAGAAACATTGTATCTAAGAGAACTTTCTGGAGCTTTAGAATACATCTTACTGTTTATATAATGACCAAATTCTTCATTTCATAATTGGTACATTTATTTTATGGTTTGGAATTCTGTTATGTGAATTTCTGTCAAGGGAGGGACTCGAAAATCTTATCTGAGGGTAATAGCCCATAACTTAACACTGTGCACTTCTTAAGGAACTCTGTGATCTGGCCCTGGTTATTTTTCCATTCTCCGACCACTCTCTTTGTTACTCATGGAGTGTCAGGGTCTGTCGGTGGTTTCATGTATCTCAGCCTTACCTTGAGGCTATTCTGGACTCACCTGACTTCTTCCCCAGATTCTAATTAGGTGCAATGGCCTAGGTTTATGCTGCTGGGAAGTGAATACGGTTGAGATGCTACCTAGCTTGTGTTTTTGTTCTGAGCACTGATGGAGAGGAGACCTTAAGTCGATCTGAATGAAATGTAGGCAGTGAATAATTCTGTTGAATGTGTTGGAACTGATATTGTGAGATAAATATGAATATTGTGGGCTTGTGTGTTTATTAAAAATTGCCCAACATGATATGCTGATCTACAGACTGGATGTAAGTGGAAAATGCAGGGGTCAGAGAAAGCTATAGTTTCTCTACTTAAGGTTTTGCACTTTTGACATCTTGCATTCTATAACACTTAACTCAATTCCACCTTGTTTCAAGCATGGTTTGCTAAAACTATGCCTGCATCAAGGGAAAACATGAACTCAAGAGATTGTAACATGAATTTTTCTTTTTGAGAAAAACTTACTTTATCATTATGAGATTCTCTCAGTTGTGCCATGTGATATTTCCATTCAGAAATGTCTTGAAAATAAGTGAGGATTTTACAGAAATCACAGTGGACAAAATGCTATGTCTACCCGATCATTACTGGCTAATCTTAGTGCAATTACAGTTCTTATCTCATTTCATTGTTATACACTCAGACCTGCTGGGTGCCCCATGCAAGTGCCTGCCTGCACATCTTTTTTTTTTTTTTTTTTTAAATCAGAACTTCTCTTTGTTCTTCCTCAAGGTTTGCAATTAGCAAAAACTTCAAGCCATCTTGGACTAAAGAAATTTTTTTTGACATTTATTTATTTTTGAGAGACAGCACACGCGGGGAAGGGACACAGAGAGAGACACACACAGAATCTCAAGCAGGCTCCAGGCTTCTAGCTGTTAGCACAGAGCCTGATGCGGAGCTTGAACTCACAGACCAAGAGATCATGACCTGAGCTGAAGTCAGACACTTAACCAACTGAGCCACCCAGGCACACTAAGCCATCTTGGATTTTAAAGCAATGGGAGATATTTCTTCCCCAACGTTTGTCTTATGTGGAGAAGCACTTACTATAAATTGATGAATACAGGGCTTACTCCCCTGATGTGTAAAAACTATTTTCAAATCAGCTATAGATGTGACACAGTTTATAAATCCCACCTCCAAAGTCCTGTGTCTATTTATTTGTGTATCTACATTTATGAACCTCCAGTAAAAATTTACTCATTCATAATTCTCATGGTTGGAAATCTTACTGCTTTGAATTTTTTAGCCATCTTCTGTGTGGTAATTAGTGACCAGCCTGGTGATTCAGAGGTACTATGACAATAGAGATTATTTTCTAAATCATCAAAGAAAGATCAAACTTCACCCTTAGTGATTTCAATATTGACCTCATTTTATTTTAGCATGAAAAATAGGCTTCACAGAGACCCAACACCAGACTTGAAGCCCAGCTTCACCTTTTTCTTGCTCTAACCTTGGACAAGTTTCTTAACATTTCTTAGCCTCATTTTCCTCATCTCTCTTTTGTTGATAATCACATACAGCTCGTAAGTCTCACATGAAAATTGAACAAGCCAGTAAATGTACTTGTCTGGCACATAAAATTGTCCCCTCAATACATGTTGCTGGCTACAACAAGTCAGCAACAGCAATGGTAACAACGATAATACTTTGGAAATATAGTACTCCATGTGGGACTTATGTTGTAATCTTTTTAACAAATAATGTGATAACTCATTAGTCAATTACCGTACCATTACAAAGGTAATATATATAGCTCTGCCTATATGCAGTCCATATGTACTGCAATGGAAGTTTTTAAAAAGAGGTTTTTGAATTTAAATCCCCCTGTATTTGGATACATATACTCTCAAGGTCAGTACTTCTCCCATCTTCTCCAGTGTAGGAAGAAACATGGGCACATAACTATGCTATATGGTATACTGTCTCAGACTGGAAGACAATTCCGGCCGACTGAGCACTGTCTTAACCTGGGGCATCCATGGTTTATAGCTGCTTCTTGATTGTGTCAGGAAGGGCTCAAGGACAAACTTGTATTAGCCATAAGAAAAAAAGCACTTTGGAGAGAGTAAAAAGTGGATTTAACTCTGGGGTGCTTTGTTTTGCCTACCCAGCTCACACACATTATACTTGATACAAACTGTTACAGCAACATCACACAGTCACACAGTTAAATACCCTAATGCTGAACAACACATTTCAGTGAATGCTTTTGATAATGTCTATGTGACGCCCTCCCCAAAATGGCAACCTCATACTTGATAAAGTTAGTCTATTTATCAGTGATAGTTTTCCGTCCTGATGCTATAAAACTGGTTTATTAGTTTTTTCACTTAAGCTAATTCATTTTCCCAGGGATGACTAAGTTATTTCTTTGCCCTATACATATACTTTAAATATACTTCAAAAAGCCTTGTTTACAAGTGTCCTTTAAAAAATAAAAACCAAATGAAAAGTCCTATTTTTTTCTTTTTGTGCAAATCTCTGTACGATTTTAATTTGGAGAGTCCTCTGCATCATTATAATGCACTTACCTACTAAAAAATGCATTACGGGAGACCTTTGAGACCTCAGAGCTGAGAATACTTTGTAATAAATGAGCATAAAGTCCAATACTATGAGTGCTAGTGGATTTGGGAAGACACATAAGGCTTTTGTTGTTGTTGTTGTTTTTGTTGTTGTTGTTGTTGTTTAGATCCCTCTTAAAACCTAGGAACAGGCAGTCATCATTGGGATTTGTGATGTATTCTGCATGAGGATAATTTTGCCTCTGGGAAAGTCAAAGCCAGGCCAAAATCACTCCTGGGATTTTGAAGCCTGAAGTCACTTGTTTGGCTCTGGTCACTAGAGAACCCAAGAATGCTATTCATTGGCCAGTGTGAACAGTGGTTGAGAAATTATTTGTTGTAACAATCATTTCCAGAAGTTTCTGAGATACAGAAAAACTACATTGCTTTTCAGGCACTGGAAAGGCAAATCTTAGTGGGGTTTTCAGGTGGAACTTAGAAATAAAGGATCTAGTGATTATTTTAAGAATCCCATGACTGTTCTTTCTCTCAGAGAACTCTTAAGTGCCCTGTTAGTCTTTTGAACAGGTTTTTTTTTTTTTTTTTTTGGAAAAATAATCATGTTATAATGCCAGTATGAGATCAGCTTTTGTTAAAATACCCAAGCAAAACCATCAAACATTACTGAATCTTTTGGGAGATGCTAGAAAAGAGCAAGGAGGAAAAATGAAGAGAATAAAGTTCATTCTGGGATATTTAGATCAGTATTGGCATTATTTCCTTCTTAGATCTCTTCTCAGTCATGAAAAAATAGTCACACACACATTGTGTTACTTTTTCTCTTGCTGTTAACCCACATGACTGTTTTTTAAAATCCTCAATTGGGTCTCAAAGCTTCTGTCTGGAGATACTTTTTCACATAAGTGTTTCACTATCACAATTTAAAAAAATTTTTTTTTAATATTTATTTTTTTAAGAGACAGAGAGAAACATAGCATGAGGGGAGAGGGGCAGAGAGAGAGGGAGACACAGAATCTGAAGCAGGCTCCAGGCTCTGAGCTGTCAGCACAGAGCCTGATGTGGGTCTCGAACCCACAAACCATGAGATCATGACCTGAGCTGAAGTCGGACACTTAACCAACTAAGCCACGCAGGGGCCCCATCAGCACATACTTTTTAAATGCTTGGTGCGTGTCAGGCGGTATTGAAAGTTCTCAGGACCCCTCTGTGAACAAACAGACGAAGCTCCTTTGTCCCCTTACAGCTTGCAGTTTAGCTCACACCAAGCATCGAACTTGTCTGGGCATGACAACATCCAGCCTTCAGCATGCTTACAGTGCCCCTCTGGCCCCAGGGGATCTATTATAAATTCCTTATAGTATGACTGCCAATTCAAATAACATATTGCGCTCATAGCTACGAAAATAAACATTTTTTAAAAATTGTGTCTGTACCTGATCTAATCTTCCTTGTATGCGCCTGTCTGGTAGAAAATGAAAAAAAAAAAAAAAAAAAAAAAAAAAAAAAAAAAGCTAGATTTTGTTTTTGTTTTTGTTTTTTTTCCCCACCCAGTGCAGCAATTTAACCATTGTTTCTGGGAGATGTTTGTTTCCAAGACTGAAGGAAAGAGGGAAGAGGAAGAGGTGCTGCATCAGATAATACTTTCTTTTAAATTTTTTGTTTTAACGTTTATTTTTGAGAGAGGAGAGAGAGACAGAACACAAGAAGGGAAGGAGCAGAGAGAGAGGAAGACACAGAATCTGAAGCAGGTTCAACGCTCCCAGCTGTCAGCAGAGAGCCCAACACAGGCCTTGAATCCATGGACCACGAAATCATGACCTGAGCTGAAGTTGGACGCTTAACCAACTGAGCCACCCAGGTGCCCCATATAATACTTTTGAATCCCGGCAGACTATTTTCTCAATATTTTCTGCTACTCGAAATTTAACGTCTGCAGACACAATATACTTTTAAATCTGATCTGCGTTATTAACATTTCCCCCATTGTTTTCTTAAGTCTAGACAGCCGACCACACAATAAGTCAAGCCCTGATTGAAGCATTTGCAATCTCCATGGTGTAAATGCTGCCACCACAGCTGATCTCAAGCTACCAATGTGATGTCACTGAATGTAGAAAAGATATGCAGTAGCTCCCCATTATGTAGTATTTCCAGCAAATGGAGACGTAGCCATAAATAACTTCCAGATTGCAAATAATAAACATGTAGTAAAATAATTGGGAAGTGATGAGTTTTGAGTATTTGTTACCTTTTTTAAAAATATAATTTACTTAATAATAAATTTAAATAATTTAATTATTAATAATGGCTATGTTGGACAACTGGCTTGCAAGCTTCCTAAGAATTTAACAATTGACTCTCACAAGACACTATGGTAGACCCAAACCATAGTAATCATAAATGATCTCTCTCTTTTTTTTTTAATAAATAGTCTCTTTAATTCCTTTATCACTCCCCTTCAGTCCAACAGCAAACTATGTTGACTCTACAATGTATCTTGAATCACTTACCTCCCTACTATCATCAGATTATTCATCACATTGCCTCTCAGTTGTGTTCCTGCTAATAGCCCCCTAAATGCTCCCTCTGCCTCCACTACTAATGTGTCTATAGTCTGTTCCCCACACAGAAGCCAGATCATATTTTTAAAATGTGCATCACATCACATCACTCCCCATCTTAAACTTTTCAACATTTCCCCGTTGTCCTTCGAAGAAAACTCAAACTTTTACCAGGCCCAATAAAACCCTGTATCATCTACCTGTAGCTTCCCTTATAGCTTCATCTTGCCCATTGTCCTGCTCAAGCACTATGTGCCGCCACACTGGCTTTCTGCTTTTCCTAAAACATATCTACTTCATAGGAATCTCAGGACATTGGCTTTTGTTCCCTTTTCTAGGAATGCTCTTTCCTCACAACATTCCAGGGCTGACTCCTTCTCATTAGGTTTCAGTGAAATATCCTTGTGGTGGTTAATTTTATTTGTCAACTTGACTGGACTATAGGATACCCAGACATATGGTTAAATATTATTTCTGGGTGTGTATGTGGGTGTTTCCAAAGAGATCAGCTTTTGAAATGGTTGACTGGGCAAAGTATATTGCCTTTCCCAAGGTGAGTAAGCATTATCCAATCCATGAAGGGCCTGAATGGAGCAAAAAAGCAAAGTAAGTTGAATTGGCTTTCTAATCTGTTTAGATTTAATGATATTAATGACTTTATTTCTAGTAGTAAAGAGAGCACTGGTAGTTCATGGAGTGAACTTATAATAGAGATCTGCAGAATATCTGCACTGGATACTACTAATCAACCACTTGTAAGAAGCAAGCAGTTGAATGATTGTGTATGTGGTACTTTTTAACATTTTTGGAAAACTATTGAATATAGTGACATTGGTGGTGGGCATCTCCTAATGTCTCTGAACAAAGTAGCAAAAGAAGAGGATGAGCTCAGAGATTTGGAATTCCCAGCTCAAGCACTGTATAAATGACCTGAAGGCTTCTGTTTGAGCCCTGAAGGAGATCCTTATCTCCAGTAGATGCAGGGCTGAGATTGCTGAAAATCCAATGCAGAATCTCATCCTGTGACTGGCGCAATTACAACGTATGTTGAACTGCCACCTTTGGAAGGTGTGTACTGTAAAAGTGAGGGCATTGACTGGGAAATAAGCAGATCATATAAGTTGGGATGGGGACACAGAGGAAGACCCTGATGAAATTGGGGACAGTGAGCCCCTAAATTCTGATGGGTCCTCTTTGCTAGTGTAAGAGATCTCCCTACCCTACATGGAAGTGGTCTCCCTATCCCACTGGAAGTAACTTCCTTGCTCCCAGCAGAAATGGCCTCTTCACCCCAAGAGACAACAGCATCCTCCAGGGGTACTGGCTTTTCCACTTCCAGCTGAGGGGATTAACTGTGTGATGTCTGAGAAACTATAATGGCATTTCCTGAAGCAATTGCTATGCAAGACATTGCTGCTTCTCCTCAGGACCCACCTCAACCACTCCTTTTTGCTTCTAGACCTATAACTAGACTCAAGTCTCAGTAGGGCCCTAAAGGTGAGGTACCAAATGAGACCCATAAGGAAGTACTCTACAATCCCAAAGAACTATTTGAATTTTCTAATTTAGGGGCACCTGGTGGCTCAGTTGGTTAAGTGTCTGACTTCAGCTCATGTCATGATCTCACTGTCCATGAGTTTGAGCCCCGCGCCAGGCTCTGTGCTGACAGCTCAGAGCCTGGAGCCTACTTCAGATTCTGTGCCTCCCTCTCTCTCTTTGCCCCTCCCTATCTAGCTCTCTCTCTCTCTCTCTCTCTCAAAAATAAATAAACGTTTAAAAACTTTTGAATTTTCGGGGCGCCTAGGTGGCTCAGTCAGTTAAGCATCCAACTTCGGCTCAGGTCATGATCTCACGGTCTGTGAGTTTGACCCCCGCATCGGGCTCTGTGCTGACAGAGCCTGGAGCCTGTTTCAGATTCTTTGTCTCCCTCTCTCTCTGACCCTCCCCCGTTCATGCTCTGTCTCTCCCTGTATCAAAAATAAATAAACGTTAAAAAAATTTTTTTTTAAATTTTGAATTTTCTAATTTATATAGACAGAAATCCAGGGAACATATGTGTGAATGGGTACTAAGAGTGTAGAATAATGGAGAAAGGCAAATAAGGTTGGATCAAGCCAAGTTTATTGAGGTGGGCTCACTAACAGAGACTCTGTATTTAATGTTATAGTCGGGGAGTTAGAAAGGGCTCTAACAATTTGTTTGGTTAGTTGGCTCACACACAGATCAAAAAGTGGCCCACAGTGAACTGAAATTGCCCAACCTGCCTTGGTTTAATGTAGAGGAAAGGACTGAAAGGCTTAGGGAGGTTGGAATGTTAGGGAATTTGGATTTGTCATTTAAGACCTCCTTCCCCACATTGGGAGGGTCCAGAAGACCTACTTTACTCCCAGTACTGTGAGAAATACATTTGTGAGGGGAGTCCTGACGTCCCTCAAGAGCTCTGTAATTACTCCCTGTAGGTGAGACCTCACAGTGGGAACTGCAACCACCAAATTGGGAAACCTGAATAGGATGGGGGTAATTGGATCCCAGGGTGGCTGGGCCAAGTGGCGGCACCCAATAGCAAGGGCAAGGTGAGCATGGCTACTGTAATGGACAGTGAAATCAAACACATTCAGAATAGTGACTCATGCAGACCTATGGAGTCCGCTAGTTGATCACGATATTCCAAGAAATCAAATAAATAGGAAGCCTACTAAATTCTCATTTGGTCAGTATAAACAGAAAAGTCCTAGGTCAAGTGAACCAGAGTCTTACCTGAACCATAAAAACAGAGTCATGGTCCCTTAATCAATTCCCAGACTGGAGACAAAGCCCCTTGCATGAAGGAGAGGCTGGTTTCCCTTGAGGAATGAATGTTAGCAGCTACGACCGTGTGACCATTTGCAGAAATGAGGAACGTTACTACAATAAGCATTTCCTCCTTAATTTTTTATGAATACATTTGTATGTGTGTATGTGTCAAATATTTTTGCTTTCTTTCCTCTTATTCCCTTATTGTGTAATATAAGATGTATTGACTTTATATCATAGTATTTAAGTATTATGAATTTTACATCACAGTATTAAAGGTACAAGATATCAAGGAGAAGAATAACATCATTCAAAAACTGTACCTCCTCTCAGAAGAGGTTAGAGTGTTCTCAGTGGTAGGCAGGATAGTTACATGTTAGGTGGGATTATAATCTTGTTATTTTCTTTATTGGGAAATTAAGTATGGTTTAAGAAGAGGTGAGTGCTGCCAGGTTGACAAGAAACGGACTTGCATTAGTTAAGTTTGTGTCAACTTGACTGGGCCTTGGGATGCCCCGATATCTAGTTAGCCATTGTTTCTGGCTGTGTCTGTGAGGGTGTTTCCAAAAGAGATTTGCATTTGAACTGGTTGACTGAGTGAAACAGATGGCCCTCCCCAATGTGAGTGGGCATCATCCAATCCTTTCAGGACCTGAATGGAATGAAAAGCTAGAGGAATTCCATCTTTGCCTGACTGCTGGAGCCGGGACATCAATTATTCTCCTGCTTTTGGCTCCTGGTTCTCAGGCCTTCAGACTTGGACTGGCTTTCTGGCTCTCAGGCCTTTGAACTATACCATTGGCTTTTCTGGGTCTCTGGCTTGCAGATGGCAGATCATGAGATTTCTCAGCCTTCATAATTGCATGAGCCAATACCTAATCATAAATATCTATCTATCTATCTATCTATCTATCATCTACCATCTCTCATTTCCCCTGCTGGTTCTGTTTCTTTGGAGAACTCTGACTAATACAATGTTGTAGGAGAGTCTTACCTATCTTTTTTAATCTAAAGTACCCCAACTCCCCACATCACCTCTCTGTCACATTACATTATTCTCACAAATTCAGGCAAATTCCTTAGCTTTTTATGCCTCAGTTTTATTATTTGTTAAATAGAAGTATCTGTAATACTGCCTTCATGGGGTTGTAAAAATAAAATGAATCAATATGTGTAAACTATTTTGAATGTTACCTGGATCATATTAAATAGTATATAAGTTTACTGCTGATACTATTATCATTGTTATTATTATTGTTATTAAGATGTTTGTTGTACTAAGTACTTTGTGCATTTATTTGTCTGTGCATTTTTTTCCTGTTTCCTCCACTGGAGAGCAGTGACCTTGAATGATTTGTGCAGTACTGTGTTCCATCACCTAGAATGGTGCCTGGTATTTTTTGAATGAATGTGTGTATAAATGAGTAAACACAAGAACTGGTAGTGACACCATTCTGAGCTTTGATTTATTTTTAGAAAAAATTATCAAAGAGTCTTGTCATCAGCATGATTGTAAAAACATGGCCTTTCATGTAGATGGGGGGATTCCTTGACTCCTGTAACATACCACAGGACTTCTATGAATTCTGAGTCCTGGTCCTTCCTGAGCGCCAAGTAGCTGATGTCTCTGTGGTCTCAATTGTGAGTAATGCTATGGCTGAGCTCTGCTTCAGTAGTGAAGTCTAAGTTGTGAGAGTTAGTAGTTTCTACCCATAGCGATGAATGAGCCCAGACACAAAATGATGATCTTGGGATTTTGGAAGCAGCCTGATGCTTGGGAGTCCGGCGCCTTGGACACCTTTGTTCTCCTTAATGAGGAAGCTCAGTGATGATTACCTTTAGTGGAAGAACTTAGAATTGTCTCAGGAAGACTTACAACCTTTGCTTTTTTAGTGGTCGTATTTAGAACAGATACGTCATCTATGGCAAAACCTTATCTTGAGCTCACCTGTCTTAAACATGAGCAGTTGTTCAAGAAGGTGATTTAGAAAGGCCCATTCCCATATGTTTCATTTTTCATTTATATCCCTGATATGTCAAAAGATGGAAGGGTTCCTGAAGATTTTCTGCACCTCACCCTCTGTTGATGTGGAAAACCAAGCTTCTTCATTCTGCTATGGGCTTTTGGAGGACAGATTGCTTGTCTTTCTTACCAATGCATATTTTATATCCGAAATCCTAGAAAACAAGGCCTTGGTGAAGTTCTGTGCAGTTCCAGAGGCCAGACATTCTGAATAATCTCCCTTCCTTCCTTCACCAATTCCTCCCAAGGAAGCACTGAGCAAAAAGACGGCAGGCTTTTTCAAAGCCAGGTCTGGCTTCAGGTCCAGACACAAGTTAAATGACTGGTTAAAGGTAGCTACTTACCCTCTCTGCGTTTTCCAATCTGTAAAATAGAAATAAAATGGGTTCCTATGAGGATTAACTGAGATAGGATATGTAATTTTAGCTCAGAACCTGGTACCTACCATGAGTTAAATTACTAGAAGCTGTAGATATGACTCTTGTAGAGTGCTTTTTGTTTGCATATTATCAGCAAGCAGATTAAGGGACAGAAGTATGTCTACAGCAGAGTAGGATTGGATCTAGTAGCAGATTCATTGCTGGTCTTGGGCCAGAAGTAGGGTTGGGCCTAGAGGCTGGAGCACTGTGATGCGAGGTGTGCAGTGAGGAAGTTGGGCATGATGGTATAACAGAGAAAACAATCTATGGAACCTAGGTTAGATGGGAAATTTTACTGGGTATTATATCTGGATCTCTATCAAATTACTCTTCACTAAATATCTACTCTTTAGAGGAAAAAAAAGTGCTAAACCATGTTCTAAGAACATGAATTGGAAGAACTTGGCAGTTGACTGATTTTAAACTAATGACCAGTGTATTCATCATATAAAGCAAAGCCACTGGGTAACATCTGTTTCTTATATTGGGTAGATCATATATTAGCGAGTGAACCATGAGTTAGAGTTACTGGTCTAGATTGGGGAAGGTGAAACAGTAGATAAAGGGGTGAAAATTAAAGAAGAAGTAATCATGAATATGAAAGAGAGGACCACAGAAGAAAAGGACGGAAGCAGGTACCTGAAATAGAGGGGATAGTATTGTGTTGTGGGAAGAGAAACAAAATGAGAGATAAGCCTTTGACAATATAAAATGGCCCAGGCTTTATCCTTAAATGGCTGGAGCTTACAACTTTAAGACCTCAAAAGGAATAAAAATCCACTTAAGAAAGTGTGCTCTGGCACAATAATAGACTGATGCCCCTTGAATGGTTTTGTAATATGTGTGTAGGCGAGAGAGTAATTTGGCAGAAGGGGGAAGAGTTCATCTGAAAGAGGAAATTTGAGGTTAGAAGAACATGAAGGCAAATCATTCATGATGAATGCAAAGGAAAGAGCAAGATTTAATAATGAATCGGGGGGACAAAGAATAAAGCTAACATTAGTGACTATGTACCACACATGAAACCCACTATGGCAAGCTTTTTCATCTCCCATCACATGGAATCAGAGCAACCTCTGAGATGATGGTTGGCTCCACTGAACAGGGTAAGTGGGTGACTACGGTCATGGGGCAAGGAGGAAGGGGATCTGAGGTTTGCATCTAGGGGTCTCTGAGACAAAAGCTCATGTGTTTGACCATTGAGCAATTGTGCCCAAAGGGCTGAGGAAGTGAGGAAGATTGGGAAGGAAAGGTACAAAGAACTTTGATGTTAAAGAATCTTCTAATGAAAGTAAGACACAGCAAAGAATAAAAAGAGGAAAGCATTTATAAAGGAATAAGGAGATTAGTATTTATTGAGCATGTTGAAGACCCAGCCACATATATATATAATCTCTTATCACCCGAGAACGCTTTGAAATAGGCATGATTTCCATTTACACAGATGAGGAGCTAGAAATGCAGAGAAGCCGTTGTTCATCACTTAGTTGGTAAATACCAGAGCCAGGATTAGAACCGCTGTCAGCAGCACTAGAAAGCCCACAGCATTTCCACTCAAGCAGCTGCCTTGGGAAAGGAAGTGCTCACAGTGGGTGTGAGAGAGCAGAAATGGCATCTCCTTCGAATGGTGGGCTAGAAATGCAAATAAAACATGACTAGAAAGCCAAAAAAAGGAAATGAGAAAGGGAGGACCATAGGGTGATGATTAGGCTCACACCACCTGTTTTTCCTTTGGCCAAAGAGGTCCCTCTGAAAGGCTTTGAGTGAAAAACAAAGCAACCCAGTGGCTCAGAAAGGCCAACAGAAACTCTTCCATCGGTGGTCACATGAAATGTTCAATGGTGCTGAAACATGTGATTTGGAGAAACCCCAAGCTGTGACAAGAAAGAGATTCTGGACAATTGGCATACTGCTGGCTGCAACAGGTGCTTCACAGAAAACAATAATTTAAAAAAGGCATAGATACAGGGTAGCTCAGGAAGACGCCCTAACGGTGGTTGGCAGGAAGTATGGTTATGATATAGGATAGAGAGACACTTAGGTGGGTATGAAAAACAACCCTCTGAAGCTGGTAGAGGTTTTATTATCACCACTTTGCATATAAGGAAACTGCAGCCCGTAGAGTGTGAGGACTGGCCTGTGGTAGCTGACTTTTAGAGTCTTGATGCCTGACTTTGACTCTAGTGTGCTTACTGCTGCGCCATTATCGCTGAATGAAATACATTTCCAATGGCGAACTTGGGGTATCAGATAATGGGGGAAATATTTTTGAGCAGGGCTCTTTGTGCTATTCAGGTAGATCATTTGAGAAATTCTCTAGTTTTTAATAAAACAACCCCTACTTTCCAGATGAGGATGACATTCAGCTCAGTCTTGCTAGTGCAGGTTTTGGTTGTGCTAGTGTTTTCCAGGTGCAGCTTTATATAGAACCTTAACCTTGTATTGGCTAATAATTAACAAAGGTGAATGCTGACTTCACAAAGTGATTGCGGGATTTTACTGCGAGCCCTTTTGTTTGCTGCTGTCCAGGATACAATGATCCTCTGGAAAGCAGTTCTTTGA
Source organism: Lynx rufus (assembly GCF_022079265.1). Taxonomy (NCBI): domain Eukaryota; kingdom Metazoa; phylum Chordata; class Mammalia; order Carnivora; family Felidae; genus Lynx; species Lynx rufus. The sequence goes on from NW_025814889.1 coordinate 59,425,748, forward strand.
TGACCAGCTCAATGTCATTCATGGAGGTAAGCTGACTGCTGGGAAATACACCCTCACTCCCAGACCCTGGAGTCCTTGTTTCACACCTAAGTGTGTCTGAGCAAAATCGAGTGGATTAACTTTGGCCCACTTAGAATGGAATCAACTTATTTTGGCCCACAAAAATTCATATTGAATGTACTCACAATTATCAATGCCATGCTGATACTCTTGAGCTGTTCAGATTACTAATTTTGCTTTTCCTTTAAGGAAATCTGGAGAATGCCACCTCTCACCCCCGATTTCTGGACTAGGGTGAATAGAAGACACTAGAAATCAGGGTCACGGTGACTTTGAAGTTCACTGCTGAATGTCTCTAGACACTTCATGGCTATCTATTCCCTTGCTCCATTCCACTTGGAAAAAATAAATATTCCCCAATTATTGATAAGACTAAGTGGCTCAGTAACAGCATGGCAACCCTACATCACAAGACAAAAATCAATGCCTTTGACTACTATGGAAGGCTCTTCATGAAGAAAACAGCTATTTCCTGAGTGCAGATGGGCAATGAGCTTATTTCGCCTTTTAACACATTTTATTCAGGATCCAAGGCATTTTTACAAGAAAGAGCACACAAATCTCATTATCTACCTTCTGATCTGTGATAAGGTCATCTTAAAGGGGTAGATCATCTTTTTTCTTTGCTCAAAATGTCACATCCAGGACAACTAGAAATAGAGAATAGGTTTTGTTTTAGAAGGTGGAAAACAGGTTTGTTTTAATACAACAGAAGAAACAAGAAGGATATTAATTAGTAGCTCGATGTGGGAGATCTCTAGAATCTTCCCCACCTTGCTGTCCTTCCTTCCTTTCTTCCCTCCCTTACTTCTTTTTTTTTTCCTTCTTTCTTTTCTTTCCTTCTCTCTCTTTCCTCCCTTTTTCTGACTTCCTTATTTCTTTTTTAATTCTCCCCTATTTGTACATCCTTCTCCCTTCTGCTCTGGGTCTCCTCCTCCCTAGGATGTGGCCATGTGTGAGCCCACCCTGCCCAGGTTCTGGAAACAGACATAACCTTCCTGGCCACATCTGACAGCCTCAGACAAGAGGGTCATGATAAAGAAGGTTTGGCAGCTTGGTCATAGCTCCTTCAGGTTCGGAGCGACAGAGGCATCACAAGGTCTGCAGGAAGCCCTTCTAACTGTGCTCCCTGACTCTGAAAGGCACTTTTTTATGACCAGAACAGATAAGGCCCTGGCTAAAGGAGGCTGAATTGGTGGTTTCCAAAAAAACAGAGCTGAGGAATCCCGGCAGGGAGGACTGCCCTAAAAGCTGACGATTGGAACAAGGTTTTTGTATCTTCAACTCTGATTTGCCCACAGCCACACAGTAGCCTCTTTAAAGCCAAGGGTTGTGAGATATTCTCATGCCGTGGGCATGATATTGACCCCCCCCCCCAGCCTGGCCCCTACTGCTGCCAGTGTGATCCAGTGTGATCAAGCTCAGAGGCATAGAGGAAGGTATCTGGGGCCATTTCAACAGATAGGAGCAAGGATAGATTGTCAGGAACTAGTTTGGGCCACACTCTCTTTTGCCCTATTGCCTTTAAAAAAAAAAGTTTATTTATTTGGAGAGAGAGAGAGAGAGAGAGAGAAAGAGAGAGAATCCCAAGCAGGCTCTGCACTGTGAGTGCAGAGCCTGACGGGGCTCCTTCTCACAAACCGTGAGATCATGACCTGAGCCGAAATCAAGAGTCAGACGCTTGATCAACTAAGCCACCCAGGTGCCCTGCTCTACTGCCTTTAATAAAGACTTCTCATGGACACAGCTGCCAGGTGACTATCTAGGGGTCAGGAAAAACGATTCTGCCCCACTGCTCTACCTAATCCCAGGCCAGATCATAATGGATGGGAAAGGGAAGTGGTGCTAGCTGGAGTGCAGAACCAATCCATGGGGTGTGACAGACAGACTGACAGAGGACAATAGGCCTGAAAGGTATGACCCTGCTGGGACATGCCCTGGCTTGGGGCACGGGTCTTGTAGGACAGCAGAGAAGTCCCAAAGCTAACTCTGCGTCCAAAGACCCTACTGCCTTAGAGTCTCTGCTTTCAGGTAGGAGTTTTGCTAATACTGTAAACAATGTGTGTTTAAAATGAGGAAACTGGCCTAGGCAGCACAGAAACCTAGGCAACATGACCAGGCTAGAGATTGGCCACCAGAGGAAGACTGGGGGGATTATGGTGTCCCAGGTGTCAAGATGGTTGTATGCCCTCTGGCAGGGATCCCTTGGGACAGGTGGAACAGTGCAGGGGCTCATGCCCAGCTGAGCCACCTTTGGCTCTGTCTATCTGGATGGTTTCAGTTGCTGTTCCAGGGTGGCTCATGTTTGAAGAAGCAGGGTCCATTCTGTACCCATTCATGAGGATGGTCATGTCTACAAACACAGAAAGGGCTAATATGTGGAAACAGGAATAGACACAGTCTGTAAGTATTCCCGTCCAGACGACAGAATCCCAGATGGAGGCAGAATTTACAAAGAGACGGATGGTTCAATGAGAAAAACACATTTTCTAAACCTGCCCGCAGCACAGATGCTTCCCTGAGTGGTATTCTCAGTACCCAGCACAGTGCCTGGAACACAGTAACTGTTCACTGAATGGACTGCCCCTGCTCACGATTGCTTGCTAGAGAACAGATCCCTCTGTCAGGGTCTCAGTGTTGAAGGGAGGTGGCTATGAGATATGTCCCCTGATGAATATTTGTAGAGGATTCTCTAGCTCTGAGTGAAGCCCTCCCCTGCAGCACTGCCAGGAAATCTCGCTACAGAGGTTTGAGACGTGTGGAAGGGTTGGGAAGCTGAAACTAGGTCTGGCCTGGGATGGAACAGGAGGTGATGGAGGATCCAGGCAGCAGGGGGGAGGGGGAATTCTATTTTGAAAGAGAGAATGCAACAACTTAGCACATGTCTTGGTCTGAGACAGTCCATACTCAATATTTGATCAAGGTAAAGAAAACAGAAAAATTATTTTGTGTACCAATGGACACTTGTTCTATATTCCTCGTTTACCTTTGCCCCTCCAATGATCTTTCACTTTCAGGTGTGCTTTCACTTTATCTTTTAAGTCAGTTTACTTTGTCCGCAGACTCAAGTAATCACTGTAATCTAAACACATAAATAACATCAGTGCATCAGGTTGTAAGAGAAATTACTCTATTTTACAATAGCTGCTGGAGCAAACGCATCTTTACATTAGGTGTTGTCAGTCATTTTTTTTTCAATATACGAAATTTATTGTCAAATTGGTTTCCATACAACACCCAGTGCTCATCCCATGTTGTCAGTCATTTTGAGAAATTACGCAAGCAGCAATATTCAGCGTAAACAATATAAACACACAGTGGTTTATTTTGTTTCCTTGATGAAAAAAGGAATGTGTGAATTCTTCCTTTATAGGTACAACTGCTCTGTGGCAGCTCTTGAACTGTCTTTCTTCCTTATTTATAACCTGCCATCACCCTGCTTCCTGCTCACTTAACTACCTCCACTGCTGCCACCCCGGTCAGAGCCATCCTCGACTCTCGTCTTACTGCAAGACCCTCGTGAAGGTGTCTCTGTTCCTGCCCTTCCCTTCTTCAACCTATTCCCAACACGGCAGCCTGAGTGAGCATTCTAAACTTAAAGTCATCTCCTGTCACTCCTCTGCCTAAAACCTTGCCATGGCTCCCATTTACTCACAGTAAATATTCAAAGTCTTGAACAAGCCCTTCATGATCCATTCACACCCCCTTCCCTCTAATCCCCTCTCCTGTTTCTCTTTCCTCACCCCCTTCCAGCCACATGGCCTCCATGCAGCTCCTTGAACCCATCAAGTTCCTTGTGCCTTAAGGCCTCTGCTTTCACTTGACCTAGAACAGACCCCTCCACCCCCTGCTCAATGACCCTGATCTCTCTTAATCTGCAATCTTTCCTTCTCAGCACTTATCACTTCTTAACATACTTTATGATTTACTTATTTACTGTATTTTTCATTTATTATTAGTGTCCCACTAATAGCATGTAAACTACACAAGGAGCACATTTGTTTTATTCTTTTGTAAGTAGTAGAACAGTATTTGGCATGTGGTAGGTACCCAGTACATACTGTTGAATGAATGAGTGAATAAATGCATGTTTTTGGTGCGTATTAGTTTGCCCACACCTTTTTCATCCTTCTGTGTAACAGACACTGGCCCTTTCTTTCTTTCTTTCTTTCTTTCTTTCTTTCTTTCTTTCCTTCTTTATTTTTAAGTTTATTTATTTAGTTTGAGAGAGAGAGAGAGAGAGAGGGAGGGAATCCCAAGCAGCCTCCGCACTGTCAGCATGGAGCCAGATGCTCACCAGTCCTTTCATTCATTCCTTCATTCGTTCTTTGAGCACCCGTTGGTATCCCATTTGTTTATCTTGGATGCAAACAACATCAAAAGATCCTTTTCCTTTTAACTTGAGAAAAATCACATCCACATTCATCCATATAGCTGTTCTTTCTTTCTATGATTATTCCAGTTCAGTAGGGCTTCATGAGAACCTGTCAGCCAGGTCCTGCTTTTAGGCAAGTAGAAAATCCAAAGTTTCTAGCCCCCTTGCTATTCTCATCCTCAGTCAATGGTCGTAGCTGAATTCCTCCTGCTGTGAAACTTGTGGTTCTCCTGCTTTAGCTTAAGCCCTGAGTTTCTTATTTATTCTCTGTAGACAGGGCTAACTGGTAACCAGGCACCTCTTTCCCAAAAGCCCTTCATGGAGCTGAAAAAAGTAAAGCGAATCCCTCAGCATTCTGGTCTATGGATGAAACAGCTCCAATGTCATTAATTTTTCATAGGGAATATGTTTTTTTTCTGAAAACATGTTACTTTAATGAATAGGTTTCAAAAGGTGGTACATATTTTGCTCTATGCAACAGTTCACTAAAGCTTAGCTTAAAGTGGTGAACAAGGGTATTACTCAGAAATCAAAATGAATGAAATCTTGCCATTTGCAACTACATGGATGGAACTAGAGGGTATTATGCTGAGCGAAATTAGTCAGAAAAAGACAAATATCATATGACTTCACTCATATGAGGACTTTAAGATACAAAACAGATGAACATAAGGGAAGGGAAGCAAAAATAGTATAAAAACAGGGAGGGGGGACAAAACATAAGAGACTCTTAAATACAGAGAACAAACAGAGGGTTGCTGGAGTGGTTATGGGAGGGGAGGATGGGCTAAATGGGTAAGGAGCATTAAGGAATCTACTCCTGAAATCACTGTTGCGCTAATGCTAACTAACTTGGATGTAAATTAAAACATAAAAAATAAATAAATTATTAATAAAATCAGGTAAAAATAAATAAATAAATAAAATGATAAAACATTTAAATTAAAAAAAAGTGAACAAGGATTGCCTTATGAGGCAACCACTGTATAACCAGAGTTTTGCTTGGTTTAAATAGTAAAATATTCATGACAGAAGAAGAAATCCTATGAAGATACTACAAAAATGATCTGAGAGCTTGGGAAGATGAGTTAATGTTATTTGAAAAAAATTATACACAGTAACATCCAAATGAAGTTAAGTGAGTAGGAGGATGTTTAACTAGAGTGAACAAAGGAGGTTAGAAGAAGAGGATTAGGCAGAAGCAAATACTGTGTGCTTCAGTGTGTGTGTGTGTGTGTGTGTGTGAGAGAGAGAGAGAGAGAGAGAGAGAGAGAGAGACAGACAGACGGATAGAGGGAGAGAGGGAAAGAGAGAGAGAGAGAGACTGCTAACCAACAGAACAAGAAATCCTGAGGCCTGGGCCTTTTGGAACTTAGAATGTAAATATGGTCATGGCATCACAGCATGGAGACACTGAGAGCAATCTTAATAGAGGGCAAGTTTAGACCTGAATGGACTAAAGGTTAAGTGTGGGGAGGAGAGTGACACATAGTATTGTTCTTAAGAAGGGGATTAGTACCTTCTCTATGGCAAATTGTAACCAACTGTTAAGGTAATCTGAAATGGCTCTGAAGCCCTTGGCCAGAGCAGGTAGAATTGGGTGAATATTAAGCACAAAAATAAGTGAGAGAAAGTTTTTCCATTCATAGTGACAAAGCTTGACTTTAAGTGGAAATCTCTGTTACTCACAGATTTATATTTCTTTAAATGCAGATATGCTATATATCATCTCTTATAACATTGATAAATCGTAGTGCCTAACATCCAACAAACAAATATAATTGAACTCCCTTGTGCTCAGCACTAAGACCATCAGGGTGAACAAAACCAGTCTCTGCTTTCAAGAAACTCAGAGGACAGAGAAATATTCAAATCATAGTGTATATCATTTAAGCAGTTGTTTTAACGAAGAGTTATATTTTTAAAGAAATAAAAAACAGAAGCAGGTGGCCTAAGCATGAATGGGGCTACTCTCATTCCTCCGGTCTGTACAAAGCCCAGTGAGTAGGTCACTCAGTTGAAAGTCATGGCAATGCCACCTACCAAGAATAGGTACTTGAACTGCAGATAGTGACTGAAAAGAATTAATCACTTTCTAGAGTAGTGTTCCTCAAAGTGTGGTCCAGAGACCAACCTGCATGTGAATCATGGCACAAGCTTGCAGACACAGATTCTTGAGATCCTTCTCAAGAAATTACTATCATATTTACAGTAATGGGTTCTAGCGTCTTACTTTTTTTTTTTTTATATATATGAAATTTATTGACAAATTGGTTTCCATACAACACCCAGTGCTCATCCCAAAAGGTGCCCTCCTCAATACCCATCACCCACCCTCCCCTCCCTCCCACCCCCCATCAACCCTCAGTTTGTTCTCAGTTTTTAAGAGTCTCTTATGCTTTGGCTCTCTCCCACTCTAACGTCTTTTTTTTTTTTTTCCTTCCCCTCCCCCGTGGGTTCCTGTTAAGTTTCTCAGGATCCACATAAGAGTGAAACCATATGGTATCTGTCTTTCTCTGTATGGCTTATTTCACTTAGCATTACACTCTCCAGTTCCATCCACGTTGCTACAAAAGGCCATATTTCATTTTTTCTCATTGCCACATAGTATTCCATTGTGTATATATACCACAATTTCTTTATCCATTCATCAGTTGATGGACATTTAGGCTCTTTCCATAATTTGGCTATTGTTGAGAGTGCTGCTATGAACATTGGGGTACAAGTGCCCCTATGCATCAGTACTCCTGTATCTCTTGGATAAATTCCTAGCAGTGCTATTGCTGGGTCATAGGGTAGGTCTATTTTTAATTTTCTGAGGAACCTCCACACTGCTTTCCAGAGCGGCTGCACCAATTTGCATTCCCACCAACAGTGCAAGAGGGTTCCCGTTTCTCCACATCCTCTCCAGCATCTATAGTCTCCTGATTTGTTCATTTTGGCCATTAAAAGCAAAAGTGAATTACTGGGACCTTATGAAGATAAAAAGCTTCTGCACAGCAAAGGAAACAACCAACAAAACTAAAAGGCAACCAACGGAATGGGAAAAGATATTTACAAATGACATATCGGACAAAGGGCTAGTATCTAAAATCTATAAAGAGCTCACCAAACTGCACACCCGAAAAACAAATAACCCAGTGAAGAAATGGGCAGAAAACATGAATAGACACTTCTCTAAAGAAGACATCCAGATGGCCAACAGGCACATGAAAAGATGTTCAGCGTCGCTCCTTATCAGGGAAATACAAATCAAAACCACACTCAGGTATCACCTCACGCCAGTCAGAGTGGCCAAAATGAACAAATCTAGCGTCTTACTTTTAAAGCATCTCCAAGTGGTTCTTAGGCATTGTTTCAGAATCATGCTTTTTGGGTTTAACACAGAATGATTTTTTTATATACCTAAACCTATGACAGGATGGCAGATGTCAAGATATCCTAAATTTATATTGGCTCATCTTCCAGTGACATTCCATTATTGATTTAATTCAGCTCATTGTCAAATATCAGCCCAAACTGCCTTTCTAGGATATGGAGGCCTAACCAGTCCTTTCCTATATTGCATTTGTGTTCTTTGTTGACTTTTCTTTTCACTTTAGGTATATCCTTTTACATTTGTCACTTTAAATTTCATCTTAATAGGTGTGTTCCTATTAAATCTATAGAGTTTTTAAGAGTCAAAACTATTTTGAATGGATCTCTCTTTTTTTTTAAAGATTATGTTCACATTTAATTTTTTTTTAATGTTTACTCATTTTTGAAAGACAGAAAGAGACAGAGCACAAGCAGGGGTGGAGCAGAGAGAAAGGGGTTGACAGCATCCGAAGCAGGCTCTAGGCTCGGAGCTGTCAGCACCAGAGCCCGATGCGGGGCTCGAACTCACGAACCACAAGATCATGACCTGAGCTGAAGTCTGACGTTCAACCGACTGAGCCACCCAGGCGCCCCGATCTCTTTTTTTGCTAAAGTTTATTTCTTTATTTTGAGGAGGGGAGGAGCAGAGAGAGAGAAGGAGGCAGAATCTCAAGCAAGCTCAGTCCTGATGCGGGCTCCATCTCACGAACCATGAGATCATGACCTGAGCCAAAATCAAGAGTCAGACGCTTAACTTCCTGAGCCATCCAGGCACCCCAAATTGACCTCTTTTCTCTGCAGTATTTATTAACAGCCCCATGTGATTTAGACCAAGTCACATATTTACTAGACCCACATATGATTTTTCTTTCATTTGTGAGGATGAAGATGAGCAAATCCCCTTGTAACTCTCCTCCCTGGATGGATTTCGGTGGAATACCACTCTATCTATTAGTCACCCTTAGCCATGAGTAACCTTGGCCTTAACTCCTTTGACATTCTCACAAAGAGAAATGACTCTTTTCTTTGTATTTAGTTTATTGCCTGGTTTATACAAAAATCCCCTTAAAAATATTTAGAGCAAGGGAGAGAATGTAAAGAAGAGTTGAGTATTTTTATTTGAAAGATCCTTAACTTCCAGTTGGAATAAAAATGGTAGGTGTACTTTCTTTGTATCTTAAAAGAAAGAAGTGATTTAGAAAAGCTCTGGGAGATGAGATAAGCTCCCAGAAATCTTGGGCCCTGATCTGCATCTACAGAGAGCTGGAGAGTTCACTGCCCTTCTTGGTCTGACCAAGTCCTCTGGCCTTCAAAATGCCTTGTAAACCTGCCCCTTCTAGATTTTGAGAATAAGAGCTGTAAAGCTGACATTTTAATGCACTGTGTTTTAACTGCCTCTTTGTTATATGTATCCTAATTTAATATTTTCAATTTTGTACTTATGGCCTGAAGCAATCTAATCATCCAGGATACAATTTAATAAATTGAAAAAAAATTAAAAATGTACAGTAATGAATGGGACTAATTGCTGTTGTGCCTCACACAGTGGAATGCAACCAGAAGATGTTTAATAAATATTAATTTATGATCATGACAGTTAGCCCTAGAGGCAGGGAACATGGTTTTCCTTTTTTTCTGAGTTACCATCCAATCAGAGAAAAGGAATTTTTATTCTTCAGTTTCACAATCCACAAAAGGAAATAGTTCTTGTTCCTCATTATCAACCCAGGAGAGAGAAAGAAATGCAGAGGGATTACCTTAATAATTGTCTTTGTGTTTGAAGGTGGCAGCTGGCCAGGTGTTCTCAGGCTCAACTGAAGAATTAGAATGAAATGTGTTTGAATAGGGAAGATAAAGGTTAGATGATGAAATCCTGGAGTGCCCCTTCTGGACACCTTTTAAACTAGAGCTTTGCTTGCTTCAGGTGGCCAAGGCAGATGACCCCTCGTACAGCCTTGTCACTCTAAATTGATTTAAGAAAATGGTTACTGTCCAGAGGTAATAAACTGCAGAAGGTAGGTCTTAATAATTATGTAATCCAGGAGGAAAACACTGCCTATTTAAGTGGCCCAATGAGAAGTTCAACAACCAAGGAATACAGTTGAGGGTAACTGTTAAAATTACCAGCAAAAACCTGGCTGATCGTGCATCCTTTGACCCAGTAATCCCTAGACTCTAGAGCAAACTATAGGCCAGCTGGCCATGTCTAGGCTGCTTTTTACTTTTGTACCTCTTATGGGCTAAGGATGGTTTTTATATTTTTTTTTCTTTTTTTTTTTAAAGAGGTATGATGCCTACAGTACACTCTCAAACAATTTAATTTTTTTTTTCAACGTTTATTTATTTTTGGGACAGAGAGAGACAGAGCATGAACGGGGGAGGGGCAGAGAGAGAGGGAGACACAGAATCGGAAACAGGCTCCAGGCTCCGAGCCATCAGCCCAGAGCCTGACGCGGGGCTCGAACTCACGGACCGCGAGATCGTGACCTGGCTGAAGTCGGACGCCTAACCGACTGCGCCACCCAGGCGCCCCGGTTTTTATATTTTTTACATGATTGGAACAAAGTCAGAAAAGATGACATTTCATGACCCATTAAAAGTGGAAAAAATTTAAGTTTGATTGCACATATATAAAGTTTGATTTGAACATAGACGTGCTCATTCATTTGTGCATTGATTAGAACTGCTTCTGCACTACCTCAGCAGAGGTGAGTGGCTGAAACAAAGACCATAGGAGCTGCTCTTTTACTAACAACCAAAAATAAGGTTGAAGGTATAGCAAATATTTGCTATCTGGCCCTTTGCAGGAAACGTTTGCTCACCCCTGATCTAAAGAATCTATCCAAACGAAGTGGCCCACAAAACGTGTAATAAGCTCATCATCGCAGTGTTATCTATAATAGAAAAATTGTAAAAATATAAATGTCCCCCAAATATATAGGTTTTAATAGTAAATTGTGGCATATCCACTCAACAGAAATTTTCAAAACCACTAAAAATAAAGGCAATGATTATCTACCAATATCAAAAAAATAAAAGGCTTCCGTCAGTTAATGTGGGTAAAAACCAGAACACCAACTTGTGTATACCTGTATGATTCTAGCCTTTAATTTGTCCATTAATTAAGTTATCCAATAAATGTATATTGGGGGCTAGAATTGAGACATATGCCTTATACATGAGAGGGAAAAAACAAGCTAGAAAGTGTTTATAGTGATTGAGTAAAAGTGATCAATTTTGTTATTTTTCTTGTCTCTCTCTTTTTTTTTTCTGTATGATGTTTATGTTACTTACATATTAAAAATCTCAGAAAAGATTGAGGGAAACATCAGAGTGCTCAACAGGGTGAAAACCAGCTCTCTGCAAGACTGAAACTGCCCGGTGGGGCTCGCTGAGGACCCCTGACACTAGGGACTGTGGCTTGTTCTGCTCCAGCAATTTCTGCCTATATCTCCTCTTTTACCACTTTTCTCTTTATAAAAGAAAAGAGCAGGACCCCCTTTAAAAACTTCTCTGTTTTCTACCTCCACCAACTCAGGGAGCCAGGAAGTATGAAAGCCTGTCCTTGCGTTCAATAAAGATAAAACAAGCATATTTACGAACCGTTGTGCCATCTGAGCAAACCCAACTCTTTCCCTGAGGAGATTTAATTGGTATTCTGTGTCCTTCACAATGACCTACACACTCACACCAGAGCAAGGCTGAAGTGAGAGTTTTTCTGAAGTGGAATTGGTTTTGGAGCCTGGATACTGAATACCCGGTTTCTTTCTCCCTCCCCCTAGTCAGGAAAATGACCATTAATTATATTACATTTCAGTGTTTCAAGTAATATATAGCATCACCATTTATTAATATTTCTTTTTCAATATTTCAAGACATATAGGGATGAAATTAATAGCAAAGGCAACATATTAGGATTAAATGTGTGACTAGCACTGAACAATGAAAGGCATTAAGAAATTGTTATGTGCATAAGGCATCCATAAAAAAGATTAAGAAAAAGAGTTTAAAAAATACCAGAATGATCCAAAGAGTGAGCCACTCAGCCCAGTGTCCTGACGCTGTCAAGGGCAGTGATGACCCAGTGGGAATAGTAGGCAATCATTGATAGTTGTTTCACATGAATGAAGTAACATTGACATCAGGGAAGGTCCTCTCTCATTGCCTTTGGATACAGTTCTTAGGCTGATCAGAGATATCTATGTAGGGAATGGAAGACTGAATTAAATCTAATAAGTATTTATTGGGCACCAACGATATTGGGGTGAAGAAATAACTGAAGATAGTGTTGTGTTCTGGGGAGCAGGGAGTTGGTGGCCTGGAGGGAGAGGGACATCAAACTACCATGGCTGTGATTCAGATACGAGGATACAGTGACAGTAGAAAAAAGGAACAAGAGGCAAGAGGAAAACACAAGATACATTTTCAAAGGACAAATCTATATGACTCAGTGATTGATTAGATAGGGGGCATTATATAGACATTTGCCTGAGAGCAGAATTTGTGCCCTAGACATGTTACAATGGCTAACACAGCCCCTGCCATTCATGTAGCAAATGTGATTTGAATGAAATTTGTTGAAGATGATTGTCATGTTGGGAGAAATATAGTATCATTAACAAGATTAAAAGATAAAGAAAGCAGGCCAGATTTTTTTTAAGAGAAAGATTATGAGCCTTGTTTTGAAAAAAATAATTTAAGGTAATGGTGGGTCATCCAACATCAACTATCTAGTTAGCTGATTGGAATTATGGCATTCCAGGGGAACTCTTGAAAAGCATTGCTATGTTCAGCAAGCATTTCTTTAGTTCTGAAACTCCTGAAGAATTGATGCTACTCTCTACTAACCAATTTTGCTCTTTGTTTCAACCTTTTAAAAGCATTTGGAAGGCTCTCAGCTAATATGCAAATTAAGGCTCTCTATTAAAATTGCCTGAATTTGGAGTAAAAACGATCAGTTATAATGGGGGTTATTTTTGAAATATATTGAGATTTTTCTCATGGATTTTCCTTTTTCTTCCAGAAGCACCATTTGCCTTGAGAAAGGATTTAGGAAGGTTATGGAAGGAATATGAAAGGCTAGGAAGGGTTAGTATTTAGGGGACATCTGAATGGCTCAGTCCATAGCACGTGCAACTCTTGATCTAGAGTTCAGTCCCCACAGTGGATGGAGAGCTTACTTAAATACACACACACACACACAATTTAAAAAATATTAATTAAATAAAAAGAAAAAAACAACAAGGAAAAATAAATACCAAAGGTTAAGAAATATAGGGAGGGTTAGTATGTAGCCTCTGACATCAAAATAGGATTTTCAAAAAGATAACAATTGTTAACTTTGCCTGAAAAGAAAGTTTTCTAAATTTCTTTAACTGATAAGAATAAGCCATGAGAATTCAAATCATAGATTTTCTAACATAGTGAGTAATGTATAACCCTTCCCTTCAAGGCAGCTAAGCTATGAGGTTGGCTGATAAAGGAGACAAGAGGATATGATGTAGACGAAATAGAAAGGATGAATCCTGCCCCTTCTGGCCCAAGAGAAGTATGACAGGAGTTTGAAGAGATCAAATATCCAATTCTCAACTCTATCTCCCATGTGAGGTTGAAAGCTCAGCAAGTAAGGTTTTAGAAATGTTCAGATGGGTATGTGGAAGGTTGAAAAGCATTTGGACTAATGCCTTACTTTTCTGGTGGTGTGCAAGAGGCTGTGGTTCCCCCCTGCCCCCAAAAGTTCCAGCCTTTGGCTTGATGCATATCCAAGATGGCAGCAGGGAGATAGCAGCTGCATGAGGACAGCAGCATAATGTGGGTCAAGAGTGAACAACTGGTTCCTCCTACCCACATATGTGACCTAAAAGGCGACGCGCACTCTGTGAGGAGTGCCAGGGGTGCAGAAAGATTTTGTAGACTTAGAGACAGAAAGGAGAGGCTAAAGGCTGTGAAGAATTAGAGGCAAATGACCTACACCACCAACTTCAGTGCTGGGAACTAAGTTTTCATCTTCAAAGGTCAGATAGAACTTGTCACCAGTCCAAGGAGCAGCCCCCCTGCATCTCCCCTAAGCTTCAATAAGGATGCAGAAGCCTCAGTCCCCTTCCCTATACCCGGAAGCTTTCCTAGAGAGAAACAGAGGAGGGAGCCAACCTTTGAATGCCTGAGCACTTACCTGAAGTCATCCAAGCAGAAGCTGGGTTTTCTGAAGAGAGGGTCCAAACAATTGGACAGGATTAACATCTGCAGATGAAACAAAATATGTACCCACCGGCCACCCCCTATATTCTTCAACTCCCCCAAAACATGGGGGCTTATGAGGAAATCTGAGAATCTGAAGAGTAAAATAAAGAAGCTTCTAGTAAAAATAAAGAAGCTACAACTGAGTGTCTACGATGTGAGTGACTATTCAGCACTTCTACACAATGTTAAAATTAGGAGTCAAATGAGGATTGACTGCAATAAATTATTCTTAGTGTAACTCAATAGGTATAGGATAAAGCTGAACTAAGAAACTTGTCTTCAAAATGCATGGCATTATTTCCATTTGCTGAAAGTAAGAACTGTCCTAAGCTATTATTAGACCATCTTCCTCCAATGATATTAAAGCCAACTTCAGAAGATAGTGCTATTTTAAGAGTCTTCATGTATGTACTAAGATACAAACAATTGGATTGATTACCACTATTGAAATACTTGCAAAGTAACGAAGCACTGTAAAAAAATGTATACAAACATCCCTGAGTTGTATGCTTCACCTCTTATTCTTTAATCATCTATTGTCATTACTCTAATTTTTCTGTGCGGTCTATGATTTGCTAATTCCAAGTCAGCTAGAGGAAATTTGCTTCAATTCAGTATCTGATATTTTATGTTTTGGAATTCATTGAATGGATGCTTATTGAGCGGTTCCTCTTTTGAGGTAGGTGTTTTCTCCCTATTTTAGCCCCACTTCTTAGTCAAATGGCAGAGACTGAGGGAGTGCTAGCTTTGCCCATCCAATGACAGAAGTAATAGTAAACGTTTAAGTGCTCATCATTTGTCAAGCATTGTATGCAATTTAATTACTTTGTATAACTTATCACATTTCATCATCACAATGACTCTACAAGTAGCTGTTATTTTTAACCTTTTACACATAAGGAAACTCAGATGTAGATAACGTATCTTGTAAAAGTCCTACAGCTAGTAAGGGACAGAGATGAGATTCAAACCCATTGGCTTAATTTACAAGCTCCTGTTTTAACAATGTCACTGTATTCTAGTTTGGTTTTTCTATTTCTCTATCAGAACACTGTAGATTATACTATTGTTCCTTAGTTGCTGTGGTACATTACTGGACTTCATTTATTGATTTATTCCACATTTATTGAGTATTTCCTAGGTATATACTATTGTAGTAGGTGCTAGGTGGGGACTGGAACACAGGTAAGTTTTGGGGTTAGTAGAGGACATGGATTTGTTAACAACTATTATACAAACAGTAAAATTAAGACTAACCTGAGGTTCCAGGAATGAATCATGGGAACAACAATGAAAGTGATTTGACTTCTTTCTGGGGAGATCAAGGAAAGCTTCCTGAAGGAGTGGAATCCAAAGTGTAGTCTGGAGACCACTGGAAGTCCCTGGAACCCTTTTAGGGAGCTTACAAAGTCAAAACTGTTTTTCTTAATTTTGCTAAGATATTATTTGCCCTTGTTATGTGTGCAATGGAATCTCGCCAGGGGCAACTTGATGTGTGCTTTCCCAACACAGTGAACGCATCAGCAGTCATGAGAATCCCACTGTCTTCTGCCAATCCAGAGCTTTACAAAAATATTTGAGGTAATGCTCCTGCTTTCACTACTTTTTTTTTGTTTTGGAAACCATAGTTATTTTTTTTTTTTCAAATATTTATGTTACCATATGGGTTTTTGGTCTTGTTTTTAAATGGATTAATAACTAAATATTTTAAAGATCTCAATTTTAACTTTTAATACAGTAAATATCAGTAGATATGATCTATACAAACACAATATCTTTGGGCTTCTTAATTGGGGGGGGTATAAAGAAATGCTAAAATCAAACTTCTGGGGATCGTGGACACAGAGGAAAGAACACTGGAGTTTGACATCAGAAGGTTCTCGCTCTGGCCTCACCTCTGCCTCTCACCCACCTGTTTGCTCGGAGCCATCTAAATACACCTGGTCTGGTTTCTCACTGAAACAAGAAGATAACCACCCCTACCCACCCTCTGGGTGTAGATCAAATGAGATAACATATATAAAATTGTCCAAGTCAGGAGAGTCACTCATTACATTTGGTGGGTGATAGATCCTGCTTGTTTTGGTGTGAAGTATATACATTCACCTTAGAAATTTTTAAATGTGTGTCAAAATAACTCAAGTGTATGGTAAAAAATCTAAACATTCCAGAGGTTTGTTTTTTTTTTCGTTTTGTTTTTGTTTTTGTTTTTGTTTTTGGTGGGGAAAAGGTCTCCTGGCCTTTAGCTCATCACTTCCATTCCCTGGAGGTAAATATATGTCCTATTCCCTTGCTGCTTTCACCTTTCTGGGTAGTGACCATCACTACTCTAAGTAGGAGTAGCTTACTCCTCCATTTCTTGATTAGCAATATTAGATGGTGTCTAAAAGGTCCATGTTATAGAGAAAGACAGATACCATATGTTTTCACTCTTATGTGGATCCTGAGAAACTTAACAGAAACCCATGGGGGAGGGGAAGGAAAAAAAAAAAGAGGTCAGAGTGGGAGAGAGCCAAAGCATAAGAGACTCTTAAAAACTGAGAACAAACTGAGGGTTGATGGGGGGTGGGAGGGAGGGGAGGGTGGGTGATGGGCATTGAAGAGGGCATCTTTTGGGATGAGCACTGGGTGTTGTATGGAAACCAATTTGACAATAAATTTCATATATTTAAATAAATAAATAAATAAATAAATAAATAAATAAATAAAAGGTCCATGTTGTGAAAGATGAAGATACAGTTTATTTGTATTATCCCTGATATATCATCTTACAGATTTAAAATTTTTTTAAATTTATTTTTGAGAGAGAGAGAGTGAAAGGGGGGTGGGGCAGAGAGAGAGAGGGAGACACAGAATCTGAAGCAGCTCCAGGCTTTGAGCTGCCAGCACAGAGCCGGATGTGGGCTCCATCCCATGAACCGTGAGATCTGAAGTCAGACACTTCACCGAGCCACCCAGGTGCTCCACTCATATATCATTTTAAATATGAATAAGAGGGCGCCTGGGTGGCGCAGTCGGTTAAGCGTCCGACTTCAGCCAGGTCACGATCTCGCGGTCCGTGAGTTCGAGCCCCGCGTCAGGCTCTGGGCTGATGGCTCGGAGCCTGGAGCCTGTTTCCGATTCTGTGTCTCCCTCTCTCTCTGCCCCTCCCCCGTTCATGCTCTGTCTCTCTCTGTCCCAAAAATAAATAAAAAACGTTGAAAAAAAAATTTTTAAATATGAATAAGATAATTAGGCCTCTACTTGCTGCCCCACTACATTTTCTTCCTTTATTACTCTAATATCTCTTTAGACAGTCTCTTGACCCTACCCTATAAAACAACAGGATATAGCTTTATTAACTTGCCCTCCATCTTCACTTCTCTTCTGCTTCCCTATTTCTGACAGTGTACCCTTCTCACTGTCATTACATTTTATGCAGTATCAAATTATTTTTCCTGTATCTTGTCTATGTGTTCATTGAACTATCAGTATGTTTGCATCGTTATGACTTTGTAAATACTGTTCACTGCGTGTTCTTCTCTACAGGCTCAAAGCCAGGTGAGATCTTTGTGCCACTTGAAGGAGAAGGCTTCCAGCCTCAAAGGCAAATAAATGCATTTTTCATTTTACTTATACATTCTGTAATCCTTGATTGCTTGTTCATACTTAGACAATGGGACAGGATATAATGACTGCAAGGCTTCTGGGTGATGTTCAGCTTCCGGGATTGGGGAGACTTTAGCCCCTAGTGAGCTGCCATCATAGGAATCTCTATTTGTTTCATCTCTGTAGAGGATGGGGCCAAATGTCAGGTTGGCATGTAAATGTTATTCTACATTGAAAAGCGCAGATGGAGACAGAGAAGATGCGTGCAACTGCTCTATGAAGAGAGGTTTAATTAAGTCCCCAGTTTTCAAGTCACCTCTGAACTTTGCCCTTTGTCCTTCCTAGGGCTATACTTGGAACGCTGACTCTGGAACCCTCTTTTTTGGGAATAATCAAGACTGCTTCTCCTGTCAACATGCTTCCTTCCTCTTCCCCATGTTCAGATATTGTTGATCTCTTTAACATGCTTATAATTCCCTTCCCTTTCTCTTTACTTTTACAAGCTTTTTTTTTTCCTACCCTTTTTACTCCTTTATGGCCATTTTGGTAGGGTTTTGGGAAGGAGGATCGATAAATCACATGCTCAATCATTATATCAGAAGCCTGTGGTAATTTCTCTTAAAAAAATGTTTTAAGGATTGATTCACTAGCTATTGTATCCTCAAATTTTTTGTTTCAGGAGATTTGGAAGTGAAATCTCAGTACATTAAAATATATTGTCCTGATTATTTTTATTTCTTTTCATTATTATGTTGACTGTGGTTCATGTAGGGGTATGATTAAACTTAAGTGATGTCTTCAAGGATGAATGAAGAAATGAAGATTTATGTGATACCATAAAACTGGTAGACAAGGAAAAATTCATTTGCAACTATCTCAAAAACTCAAATGAAATACTCAATTCATGTGATTTCCATATTAAGTTTACAAATTTCTTTTAGTGGAACATTCTAGAACATGGACAGGCTCTCATGGTTAAAAGCATCCTAGGGAGGAAATGGCCAGGCTTTCACTGGTCAGCAAGAAAATAAATTCACCTTGTTTACAACCTAGTAAAGATGAAGTAGAAATAAATCAGGGTACTTCCTTGCGGTACCCATGAAAAATGTTAAACGTTATTTGAAGGTCAAATTCATGCTTTTAGGGCATCATCACTACCTTATTATACACATCTGATCTTTAAATACCATCTTGGTTAAATATTGATTGTTCTTCAGGTTCCACTTAACCTACAAATACTGACCACATCTACTTATTTTTTCCCTATTTTTTAACAGCTTTATTGAAGTATGATTGACATACAATAACCTGCCCATACTTAAAGTATACAATTTAATAAGCTTGACATATGTATATACCTATGAAATCATCACCACAATCAAGATAACAAATTCATCACCCTCCAAAATTTTCTTCTGTCCCTTTGTAATCCATTCCTTCTATCTCTCTCCATCTCTGCCACCATCTCCAGGAAACCAGTGGTCTGTCTTCTACTGCTCTAGATTAGTTTTCATTTTCTAGGATTTCATGGCACCATCTGTGCTTTTTCTGTCTGGCTTTTTTCTCACGGAGTAACTATTCTGCAGTTCTGTCGTGTGGTGCTTTCCACTTTAAGGCTATTACAAATAAAGTTGCTAAGAACATTTGCATACATGCTTTTGTGTGGATACAGGCTTTCATTTCTTTTGGGCTGGGTCGTATGGCAGGTTTATATTTAACTTTTCAAGAAGCTTGTACTATCTTGTGCTGCTGCTATTTTGGATGCCTATGAGCAGTGGGTGAGAGTTCCAGTTCCTCCACATTCTCACCATTACTTGGAATGCTCAGGTTCTTGAATTTTAGCCATTCTAATGGGCATGTAATGGTAGCTCATTGGCTCAGGTCATGATCTCCTGTTTCATGGGATCCAGCCCCACATCAAGCTCTATGCTCACAGCGTGGAGCCTGCTTGGAATTCTCTCTCTCTTACATTGTGGTTGTAATTTACTAGTTTAAATTGATAAGATTAATTTTAGTTACTTAATCGATTATAATTATTTAATTAATTATTTGATTAATTTGTTTCCCAAATGACTAATGGTATACTTACTTAAAAAAAAATTATTTATTTATTTATTTATTTATTTATTTATTTATTTTGAGAGAGAGAGAGAGAGAGAGCAAGCAGGGAAGGGGCAGAGAGAGAAGAAAAGAGAGAGAATTCCAAGCAGGCTCCACACTGTAAGCATAGAGCTTGATATGGGGCTGGATCCCATGAAACAGGAGATCATGACCTGAGCCAAAATCAAGAGCTGGATACTTAACCTACTGAGCCACCCAGGTGCCCCTACTTATTTACTTCTTATACTTATGGTACTTATAGGTGCTTATTTGCCATCCATATACCTTCTTTTTTGACATGTCTATCCAAATCTTTTACCTATTTATTTTTATTATTTTTATTATTAAAAATTTTTTTTAATGTTTATCATTTTTGAGAGACAGAGAGAGATAGAGTGTGAGTGGGGGAGGGGCAGAGAGGAAGACAGAATCTGAAGTAGGCTCTGAGCTGTCATCACAGAGTGCTGCACGGGGCTCGAACTTACTAACTGGGAGATCATGACCTGAACTGAAGTCGGACGCTTAACTGACTGAGCCATCCAGGCTCCCCTTACCCATTTTCATTGGGTTATGTTTTTATTCTTATTTTTGAATTTGAGAATTCTTTATATATTCTGGGCACAAGTCTTTTATTAGTACGTGATTTGTAAACATTCTCTCCTAATCTATGGCTTGTCTTTTCATTCTCTTACCATTTTATTTTTTGTGATCTTTATGGGAATGTTTTTAAAAGCAGTAATGACAATCATACTGATAAGTAGCATAGCCTGTCCAGCTGCCTTAGACAACTATACAGAAAGGCTGAGGTAATGCCTCAGACTTTGAAACATAATTTCAAAGATGCAGTTTACTTGAACCGTTAGTTATTATGCGAAATACAATTTGATATAAATCTC
Organism: Lynx rufus; assembly: GCF_022079265.1. NCBI lineage: Eukaryota > Metazoa > Chordata > Mammalia > Carnivora > Felidae > Lynx > Lynx rufus. The sequence continues at coordinate 59,446,364 of NW_025814889.1, forward strand.
AGAGCTTATTTCTCAAAATTAAAAAATTACCAAAGCTGTAATTTCATGGCTGTTTTAAGTGAATCATATTCTGAGAATAAAAATGTATTTTTAATTTCTTAAATTGTAAAATATACTTCAGATGTAGAAATTCTTTTAGTTTTTGGTTTCTTTCTCTCTCTTCAGTTAGGTATTTTAACTTGCATTACTCTAATGAAATAATTTATTCAGTCTCTCTGTCTTTCAATTTATAGATAGAAGATTCATAATCATTAGATTGTTCGTAGAATATTGGGTTATATGAATCACATTTGGTAATAAATGGAAGGGAGTCTATGAATGATGGGCCTATCCCTTTTATGAGGCTCTCTAAATTCTTATATTTGTATCAAAGTTCTGCTAAATTTAATCCTGAAATGAAGACAAACTCTAGACAAGGATGTTCAAGTAGTATATTTAAAGCCAGCATCCTGGATTTGGTTATGTCCCTTTCCTCATGCAGTTGGAAGGAAGCTGAACATCGCTGGACAACTCAACTCAGTATCTTCATTATCAAAATTCTTCTTTATTGCTTCTATTCTTGTATTCTTGGGTGCTTGTGCAACATAAAAGTAGATATTCGTCCAAAAATACTTGAGGTTGAATGATCTAAATATTCTTTGGAAGTAGCTACTTTATCCTCTATCATGGAAATACTTAACCCCTGAGTTGGTTAAGTCAGATACTTGGGCGTTAATTTTCTTTCCGTCCTCATCCCCCATTCTACTGCTTTGTTCAAATCACCATCGTCTCTCTGATGGATTCGTACAGTAGCCTCCTTCCTGATATCCCTGCCTCCATTCTTTCCCTCTGTCAGTCCATTATCCACACTATAACCGGGTGGTGTCTTCAAAATATGACTCTAAACACATTTCTTGCCTGCTAAAATCTTGGCCATAGCTTTTCATTACCTTAAGAATAAAGCCAAAATTTCTTAGTGTGACTTTACAAAGCTATTCATGTTGGATTTTATCCTTAAAAGAGTGAGAATATAAGAACAGGGGGAGATAGAATTTTTTTTAAGTTCAAAATATAAAATTAGCAAAGCCGAGAGACTGAATGGATATGGGGTTGTGGCAAGGATCCAATGAGATAAGTTAAGTAAAAGGGCTTTGTGAAGCATAAAACATTATGTTAATGGCATCATCATGTTCTTGTTCTTGTCTCTCAGCGAATCTCTGAGAATTACGGAACCCAGATTTTATTTTTTATTTTTTTTAATTTTTTTTTTCAACGTTTATTTTTTATTTTTGGGACAGAGAGAGACAGAGCATGAACGGGGGAGGGGCAGAGAGAGAGGGAGACACAGAATCGGAAACAGGCTCCAGGCTCTGAGCCATCAGCCCAGAGCCCGACGCGGGGCTCGAACTCACGGACCGCGAGATCGTGACCTGGCTGAAGTCGGACGCTTAACCGACTGCGCCACCCAGGCGCCCCCCAGATTTTATTTTTAAGTGGCTTGCTATTCGAGCCTATGCTCTTGAAACCCTGTCATATTTGATTGATTGCTACATGTCTCTAGAAACTCAGATAAATGCCATACTGTTGGATACCTTTGTCTCAATTCTCAACCCTTACAGGTGCTCAGCCTTGAGCAGTCATGGTACCCAGTAGACAGCTGGGATTGTCCTGGAGGAGGGGCTGTGAAAGTGATAGAAGCTTCCCAGGGATCACACATGACTTAAACCCACACCACACCACCTGTAGTTTCTCTTCTTATCAAGGAGCCCCTTGTTTTCTTCTCTTCTCACCTGGAAGAGCTGACTAGGCTCCTTAGGGACCATAAGTCTTGGGGCAGTGGGTTCTAGTCATAAATCTTTTGGTCATAAGAAACAGAAATCCCCAAAACTGGGAACAAGAAAGATTAAGAACTGGAAGTAGTCTCTCCAAATCTGAAGGGCCACATGGTTTCTCTGGCTATCTGCTGTGCTCTTCTGATTCGGCCAGCTTTCTACTTCCTCATCTTGCACAAGACCCAATGTGGTGCCATCCAGTTCTATATATATCCTGAATATCAGGGCAGGTCATCTGCGACATGCACTGTTGCCGGATCTTTTTGCTCATTTCTCAATTCCAGGCTTTCCAGAGAAGAATCTGATTGGTCTAAATTATAATTATAAAAAGACCCCAAATCTTAGTTCACTGGCTGACTTATGGATCAAATATCTTAGGCCAGCTATTTAGCAGGTGTTTAATTATTTGAGGCCATGCAATGCAAGGTCGCAGGCTTTGATGTTCACTCGGTAGGCTCTATGAGACCTCCTGCAGAAAATGATGTGGTGAGGGCAAGAATAGACATCTCTAATACATGAGAAACACTGAAGTGTGGTAGTTAAGAGCATGGACCGTGGAGTTTAAACCCTGTCTCTAGCTGGTAACTTTGGGCAAGTAGCTTTTCTTTTCTTTGCCTCAGTTTCCTCATCCAAAGAATAGAAATAATAGAAATATTGTTGTGGTAAAGATGAAATACGTGTGCATTTGTGCAAGTACATGTGTGCATAGTATATGTTAAGTGTTATCTAAGTGTGAACAATCATGATAAGGACAAAAACCTCAAGTACAGAATGGGGCAAATTAGGAAGGGCTGTCTTTGCTTGGCTGATGGAATAATGACTGCCCAGATATAGGGTGAAATCCAGCTTAAGTGGGAGGAGTGGGGAAGGAAAGCAAATTAATGAGCACGGTAAAAATGGAATCTGAATTCCTCAGATGAGGGGCGCCTGGGTGGCTCAGTTGGTTAAGTGTCTGACTCTTGGTTTCGGCTCAGGTCACGATCTCACGGTTTTATGGGTTAGGGCCTCGCATCGCTGCCAGCGCAGAGCTTGCTTGGGATTCCCCCTCTCTCCCTCTCTCTCTGCCTCTTCCCCACTCGTGCTGTCTCTGTCTCTCTCAAACAAATACATAAACTTAAAAAAATTATGAATTCCTCAGTTGAAATATTTGGGACAGAAATATGGAGGGGTTAGGGAGAGAGGAGAGGAAAAAGGAACAGAGTCATCTGGCTCAGATGTAGGCAAAAGTCTCAGCTGCTGAAACACAAGAAGCTCAGATGCGCCCTGAGTTCACAGCCTCTGCCGCGGTCTCTTCTCCTGCAAGTGTGGCCTCTGGTCTGTTCCCTCAGTGGGAGCAGCTGGTCTGGGGTAAAAACCTGAAAGCCTTCTTACAAGTTTAAAGATATTAGGTTCTCCAAAGATATGATATTAGTGTAGATATCTGGGCTAGATATTCATTGAATCATTCAGTCATCAAATATTTATTTGGCATTTGCTGTGGGCCAGACTCTGTGCTGGGGATGCGGCAATAAACAAGTTTATGTCAAGAGCTCACAGACACAATGGCTTATAGTGGAGGAGGGAACACGACATCACGTGAAGAACCGGTGATGGCATAGGGACTTCTAAAGCAGCAACACAGGTGCTCTAGGAAAGGGCTTGAGGGGCAGAGCTGACTGACTAAGGCCAGAGGATCAAGGCAGGCCTCCTGGGAGATAGCTGGGGGAGTGGGGGAAAGAATGGTCTGGGTACAGAGAATGGAATGTTTGTTCAAAAGCCCTGCAGCAAGAAGGAAACGGTGCTTGGGGTCCCTGAGTGGCTCAGTCGGTTGAGCGTCCAACTTTGACTCAGGTCGTTGAGCTCTGTGCTGACAGCTCAGAGCCTGGAGCCTGCTTCCAATTCTGTGTGTCTCTCTCTCTTTGCCCCTTCCCCACTCATGCTCTGTCTCTCTGTCTTAAAAATAAGTAAACATTAAAAAAATAAACAAATGTACCAAATTGCTCTTAAAAATTAAACAAGAAGAAGAAGAAGAAGGAAGCAGTGCTTGAGGAAGGACATAACCCTAGTATGGCTGGAGACAGGACAGAGGGGAGAGGGTAAGAGCGAACGGGCCAGCTGGAAGTCATGCTGAGGGTTTTGTACATTTATACTGGGGACCATGGGAAGGGGTGGAAGAGATTAAGCTTGTAACATGTGGACTGGATTTCACTCATGCCGCTGGGTTACCCTTCCTATTTTTCTGGGGGACAGGAGTCAGGCACTGTGGCATGGGGAGTGGCAGCAGGTGACACAGGACCACCAAGACAGAGGAGTATTCAAAAGCGAGGGGGACCCCACATCAAGAGCAACCTCCTCTACTCCATGATGTTCCTTAAACCGTCACCAGTAAACAAAAAATGCCCTCCGCATGGGCGTTTTTTTGTTTCTCGTGACTGCACCCATATGGCATCAGAAATACTGGCTTTAGCATATGGCCCCAGTTCTCAATGGCTCTAAGACACCCTACAAAATGGTGCCAGAAAACTATATGAAAGTCATCAATAACAAGCAGACTAAGTTTCCTCCTTCTTGGTTTAGGGCTACCTGTTGAAGAAGGCAACAGCTCCAATCTAGGTGTACCCTCCCTCTGTGAGATCTTGACACCCCCCCCCCCCAACACACACATGGTGTTGCAGTCTCTGCTTACACCTAGCTCTTGGGTGACTGAAACCTTCAGATAGGTTGGGTCCTGACTTTAGCCAGGCTTTTATTATTTGCGAGTTTGTTTTTTGCAGTGCCATGGTAAAACATTCACTGAGGCCCTTGCCGAGGACACCGTCTGTCCTGGGGTGAGGACGTGTTTCTGATGGCACAGCAGAAGCCTTCTGCCCTCCAAGCTCCTGGCTCTCCCACAGCCCTCTTGCAACCAGAGAACTTGGTAAGATTAAGGATGTAGTTGAAAAAAGTTGGTGAATTTCTATTTCATCTTCTTTCTCCACTTCTTCTCCTGGAGGTGTGAACAAATAATGAAACTGCTAAAAAAGAAAGGCAGCAGGCAAGAAGGAGGCCGCACAATTGGCCCTTGAAGATACAGAATGTAGATCATTAGCCGTGAATCTGAGTTGGAGGTGCTGAATATTCATTCACACGATTGTGCACGTAGCGGCGAAATGTCTTTTCTTGACACGATGAACAGAGTGTCCCGACACCTTTAGACACTAGGGTGCTTGCAGAACCTAGTCAGAGGTGACAACGAAGGAAGGGACTTTTTGCTTCACCTCCCACACTAGCCCCAAAAGCCCCACCATTTGTACCTCACGTACATAATCTCATCCTACAGAATGTAAACCCAACCACTAAATGTAAGAAACTTGATTGTTTTCTCACCTAACTGTCCCCTGGGCTTTCTGGGCACACAGCGTATATCCCCCCTACCACCCCAATCTAAAATTTAGCTTGACGTTCACAGTTTAATAAGTAAGCATTTTTAGTCCAGAGATACAGTCTGGAGTGAAACAAACATTATTTTAAGATGCACACAAACTTGAAAGGTGCCTTGAGATCTTTTGAGAGGAATGGAGAGGACACCAGATTTTTGTCTTTTCATCTTCTCAAGAATCACACCACATCCTGCACATAGTTAGTGACTCAACAACAGTTGGGTTCAGCTCCAGGCTAAGACGTGGAGTAAATCTTGTTTGCAGGAATTGAACATACGGAGGGTAAGAGTAACAGTGAGAGCTATGTGGCAGGGTTTATAGCTCTGGAAGGGAAGAACTAAACATCTCCGAGGGGGAAACAACCCCTACTGGCTACCAGTCCATTGAGATGTACCCACAATCATGCTTGCCAGCGTGGCTGTAATCCAGGGAAGATACCGTATTGTTCAAGGACCAGGAACAAGCTTCACAGAAAGCAGAATGATTTTCTGACACTGCACAGAATCTCACACGAGTGTTACTTTTGTTTAAAGGGGATCTATTTTCTTTATCACTTTGGTCATATCAGTAAGAAAGACTGTGATCTCTGTGGAAATCTTTTTCCTTTCTTAGAGTTTGGTACTCTTTTTTTTTTTGTTGTTGTTGTTCCTTTTCCAAAGAAACTGTTCTCCATATAGTTCAGAAAACTCATTTTATCCACTTCTTTACCTGAATTCTGCGCTATCTTCTCTCTGAAGACAAGATAGCAGCAAAACTTATGTTGTAAAACAGAATTATTATTTAGGACCAAAGTCCTACTCCAACATTTCTGACTGTGGAAAGGAGATCAATAACGATGCTAACCCCCTTACTCTGTCTTATTGTTATAATTTTTTCCTTGATGGTGGCTTAAAAAGAAGGTGTGGTAAGAATGTGTTTTAAAACCACAGTTTCTCTTAGTCCTACAGGTTTCCAAAAGGCAATTAGGGAGGTAATCTGGCAGTCTTATCTCAACATGTATGATTGTGACAACAGAGACTTCAATTACGGATCAAAGTTTACTTTTTTTTTCTTTTTGCTCTGTAGGATGATCAGAGCCAGACTTGTCCAGTGAGATAATGGCCCAAAGCAAAATACAAAGTAAACTAAACCTGTCTCATTAATGCCTCTCATTGGAACACCTATAAGTGGAGGGTAACACTGTGCAATTTTTAGAAATACAAAATCAAAGACTGAGTTTTAAGAAACCAGAACTTACGTGTAAAAATAAATATGTCCCTTTTAAAATAGTCACTTTGGAAGGCATTCCACTCACATAGTGTTGCTGTTGCAACAAGTATTTTTATTAGTTATTTTTTGAGAATTGTTTTTAAACCCTGTGTGGTACATTAGTTTTAATATTCTATATGGCAGCTGATAGCAGTCTCCAAACAACAGCTGTTTGAGTTGAGTAAAGCACGTGGCAGGATGGGAGGAGTTGAGTACAAAGAGTGAGCTAACCTGATTTTGAATCCCAACACGGCCATCAGGTCATCAGCAAGGAGTGACACCACAGGCAGGTGACACAATCTGAGCCTCATCTGTAAAAATGAGGAAGTGGAATCATTCATTCATTCATTCATTCATTCATTCTTCATCCAAGAGAGGCTTATTGAGCATTCACTGTAGGAAACTCCATACAGGAGTGAAGGGATGAGGTAATTACCTCTGACTCTAAATTTCTGTCCTAAGTTGGTGATAAATCTTTGGCAAAATAAAATTAACAGGTTAGGTTTATACAATGATTAAGTAATAAGGATAATTATCTTGATTGGTTTTTAAAACATCTTTGATTGAACGTCCCAAATAAAAGTTCCAAATGTTTGAGCAACTATAGCTTTACTAACTAAAAGTTTAACTCTTTTAATTCACAAGGGTGAAGGATCAGAGTTATTTCAGATGAATTAGTTGGTGCCTGGACTTTATTCTTCTTTTTTAATTTGAGACAACAGCTTACATTCCTAGTCATGTATCAAGATCATCTATAGAGCCTTTGAAAACTACAAATGCTGTATGCCAAATTCACTTCCTGAATTAGAATCTCTAGAGAAAGGTCTAGGTCATAGGTATTTAAAAAGAACAACAGTGTGGGTTATTCTGATACACAGATGGGATTCAGAACCACTAACTGATTATAACCCCTTTACTTTCAGAAATTGTTACCTTTACCTTAGTATATTATACCTATCTTTTTCCCCCATAAAACTTTCTTTAAAAATATTATCTTAGGGGCGCCTGGGTGGCGCAGTCGGTTGAGCGTCCGACTTCAGCCAGGTCATGATCTCGCGGTCCGTGAGTTCGAGCCCCGCGTCGGGCTCTGGGCTGATGGCTCAGAGCCTGGAGCCTGTTTCCGATTCTGTGTCTCCCTCTCTCTCTGCCCCTCCCCCGTTCGTGCTCTGTCTCTCTCTGTCCCAAAAATAAATAAACGTTGAAAAAAAAAAATTAAAAAAAAATATTATCTTAGAAGTATCTTATTTAAAAAAATATTTTATTTGTTTATTTTTAGAGAGAGAGGGAGAGACAGCATGGGAGCAGGGGGAGATGGGAAGAGGGAAAGAGAGAGAGAGAATCTCTCGTTATGGGGCTCAATCCCGTGACCCTGGGATCATGACCTGAGCTGAAGTCAAGAGTTGGGTGCTCAACCGACTGAGCCACCCAAATGCCCCATTTAAGCAGCATCTTATAATTGAAACTAAATTCAATTAGTATATGAACATCTGGTCCAGAGAGAATTTCTCCATCTACTAAGTTGTGATTTTTTTAAATTGAGCATCCACTACGTATCTGGTTGTGTGTTTGTTGTTTAGGAGACTATAAAATAAATTTAAGACCCAATCTCTATCGTAAATGGCTAAGGTTAGAAATTGGGGAGGATGTTGATGGTATTATGAAAGGGGTGTTCAGAATACTTAGATCTATTCCAAATCAAAGCCACCCTCCCTCATGAGTTTCCTAAGGGGTATGAATGCATAAAGAAGGTGCTAAGTTGCTAGCTGGACTTTGGACCCAGACACCATCATAGGCTGCAATATGATTCTGAGCTGGATCACAAAGCCTAGGCTAGCCACCCATCCAGGGCCTCGTCACAACTCCTGGTCAGCATCCCAAATTATACTGTACTCTAGATGACCATGTGGAAGGAAGAAACTGAAATAAAGGAACCTGTCTTCAAATAGGAGCATCAGGGGACTACGAGCTTCCCAAAGAAATAGCCCCCACCTCAGCCTGCTACCTTCACTTGTGAATGAAAACTTGAGGAAAGGAGCAACAAACAAGCTTGTCCTTCTAATCAGCCCATAACAATTTCCTGGGGGTGTTGGCCGAGGACTAGGGGGGCACAAGGAAGATTGCTGCTCCATAGCCTGCAAAAAGCAATCTGCATGAGCAAAGACGAAGGTATCCCCTTTCTGGATTTGCAAAGCACTGTGCATATTTATAAATTGCTGTTATTTATTACACTCTCTTCTGTAACCCATCTTGTTCGTTATTTAGTGCTAACATAGTTCTTAGCACAAAGTAGGTAACCAATAATGCTTTATGAGTGAAGACTGTCATGTAAAGCAAATGCAGACTGTAGGATCTTGTAAATAACTTACAAAATTACATAATACATATAATGTTGTAGGAGTTCAAAAAAAGAAATAGTTGAATGGCATGGAGAGGGAGGAAAATCTTCACAGGGAGCGTGGGCTTAAGACAGACCTTTACATAGAGTAAACCTTGTGTTTACAGAGCAAACATCTGACCTGTGACCAGGGATGTGAACTCTTCCTTTGGATGCTGGAGAATAGTGACAAGTCAGCTGGGACTTTGAGAGGGAATAGAAGCTGCACACCTGGCCAAAGACCATCAACGGTCAAAACGTACAACATTTAGTGGCTTTGTTCGTTTTTCTTCTAGATGGGCATCCACAGAAGAAAGAGCATTATAAACATTAATAAATAAAATGGAAATATTTTATCTCATAAAGAGGAAGAGAGCAAAAATGAAATGCAGCCTGTAGAATGATGGAAGTGAGTTTCTCTTAAAAACTAAGTGTTTCTTTTTTTTAAATTTGTTTTTGTTGTTTGGTTGGTGATATCACAATGTAATGTGCCCATTAGAGGACAACACAAAAATAGGAAGACGGGACAAATATCATGTATGTCTCACTGCCCCCAAAGGAATTGCTTTGAACATTTCGATGAGTTTTTTCTAGGTGCCAGTTTCATTCTTATTAAACCCCAAGCAACTTGCTTCAATAAATGTTTCATATTTTTCCCTTTTGTCTTATGTTGTTTCCCCTACTCTCTCTAAACAGGATGTACAAAAAGATAAAATTATTTTGATTTGAAATATGGAATGTTAGGCTTTTAGTAACAAGATTTAAAATAATGCATGAATTTTTAAATACATGATATTGAGAAAAAATGCTCTTTCTCACCACTTACGTGATGTATGAAATGTATATTGCAGATGGCTTATGGACAAAAAGTATGACTAAGTGAAAAATAGATGTTGCAAATGATTGACAGGCATGGGAGTCATGAATTCCAGCAAGACCTTGGTTCTTGGTATTCAGCAGAGCTGAGGGAGGGCCGTCCTCCAGGACCAGCAATATAGTTGGGTATTTAGTCAGTCACCGCCCCCCCCCACCCCCAATACCTTGTCCTGGTCTGATTATACCCTTATTACCTTGGGGCGGAGGGACAAAAAAAGGGAAACTAGGAGGGTTAGTCTCCAAGACCTAGGTGTAGGGGAGGAGCTGCTGGATGAGTGACAGGATTTCATGAACCAACAGGTCCAACCTGATACATTTCAGAGTTACCTCATGGATAAATAACCGCAAGGCATGAATGATCACTCTGCTATGCCACACATTTCCCAACTACACATTCTGTGTGCCCTAGATTGTGACACACTGTAGTAGTCACTTGACCCTTTGTGCCTTGCTACACTTGACACACAATCCCCTTCTCACACATGTACACTTTGTTATACTTTTCTGGTATGTGTCTCTCTCCAGTTGAATGGGTTCCTACCTTTTTACCATCATGCCTACTGGGTTACTTGACAATTTTAGACACTCAATAAATGTTGGTGGAATGAACGCAAGAATGAATGTTGTACAGGCAGCTCACTACTGAGAAAGAGGCACCAAGAAGAAATAAATTGATATAGTTACAGTTAGCCTTTGGGAAGGGAATTGCCTTAAGGTATGACAAGGGTGTTGAGCTTAGTCTGGGTGTGTCCTCGACAGATTTATAGAGTGAGACTTAAGCATGAGGGTACATCCCACACATACTAAATGCCTAGAGTCCAGCCCAAATATAACTAAATCTGGAATTTGGGGAAAAAAACCCCAACATGTCTTAAATACTCTTCAGGTGATTCTGACCTTCATTCTTGACTAAACACCAGCATGCAAGTATCTGTTAACATGTTACTTAATTTTAAGATTTAGGCTAATTAAAGAGCAACAAAAGCTTTAGGTATAATTAACTAATTGAGCACGATGCTTTATTTGTACAAATAAGCTAAAGGTGGTATAGATTGTAAAATAGCACTTGGCATTTCCCCACATGCCAAATTGTGAAAGTGTCGTAAATGAGCACTTTATAAAATGTCTATCCTACCCTACAATGGCTTCATACTTTTCTACACATTTTGACAGGGGAAAAATGTGTTATTTTAACATTCCTGTCTTTTTGGAAATGAACACACTTCTCACTTGCCATTTCTATATGTTTTTCTTACACTACTGTAGGTCTGTTATTTCAGAGATGGGGTATTCATGGGCAATGCTGAAGTTCACCTAGGTGGGTGCATAGTTAGGATACCTTCAGTTTCAAGGGAAATAACTCACTTTTAAACAAAAGGGATATCTTTTGACTTGTTTATTTATTTAGCTATTCAACAGATACTGATTGAGCACCTAGTATGTGCTGAGAATTGATGGTGCAGTGGCCAATAAGACAATCTCTGCCTTAGGACACTCAGGGAACTTGCTTCAGGCACAGTTGTTTTCTGAGGCTCAGAGAATGTTGTCAAATTCTCTGTCTCTCTCTTCTCTCATCTCTGTTTCTCTTTGTTCATTGGTCTTGTTCTTACCTGTTACAGAAAGATTCCCTCCGACTTGTGCGAAAGATACCCTACAACTGACAACCTCCATTCCAAAAAAAAAAAAAAAAAAAAGAGAGCGAGAGGATTGCACCCCACCCCAGCATTCTTGTCTCATGCTTCATGGAAGGATTCTCACTTACTCTGTTTTGCCTTCGTCTTTCATGTTCCTGACCCTTAATGCCAGCGTAGGAGCAGAGGTACTACAATTGGCTAGACTAGGGCCAGAGGCCAATTCCTGTGGTCAGGGGATGGGCAGAAGTCCCACAAGACCATATGGGGATGGGTGAGAGGCCATTCTCCAACATCAAAAGGGATTTTAGGCCACAAAACCAGTGTCATCCACCATACCATGATCTTACAGGGAGTAGAACATTTGAGAAGTGTAAACTTTTTTCTATCATGATTTATCTCATCTCACTTAATGTTAGATTATCAAAACATTGTTTCTGAGGTGCCAGCAATTCAGTAGCTTCTGTGAAATAATTTGAAGTCAATTGGGGAAGTCAAGTGTGAGTTTCCTTCCTAATCTGATGTTACCTTCACAAGGTGCATAGCACAAGATTATAAATAAAACGGTAGCCCTTTTATGATTGACTGGGGTGAGTGTCAGATATTTGAGTACAGTCACTTCCTTGAGGCAGTGGGTGGGGTCAAAGTTCAGAGGAGAGAGCTTTAAGGCAGTAGAAGAGAAGGGGCTGAATCATCTTTTTCTGGAGATCATTCTGGAAAAGTCCCAATTACTGATTTGGGTGAGAGTACAGTGGGTGGTGGTGAGGAAAAATAAAATTTTATTGTGAAGCCAAGCACTAATTTGGTAGCAAAACTTGAGAGATATCAGGCAGTGAGTGTAAGAGAAGGACAGTGAGGGTTACTCTTCTGTGGAGAACGTGAGAGGGGAAACCATGAGGACATGCCAAAGAGAAATTGCAAAGAAAAGATAGTGCATAGGAAAGGAAAAGTGAATAAGAAAATATGGCAGAGCTAGGATAAGAGCTAACAATTATTGCTTAGTTATCCATGCCAGGGAACGGTTCTCATGTTTTCATCACATTGTTACTAAGACTTAGAGCTGAGATCGGAACTCAGGCAGTCTGAGTCCAGTGTTTGCATTCAGAGCTATATAAAGGTGAGAGAATTCGTAGAAGAACTGTAGGAGAAAGAGAACATGGCTGGCATGGATTTGTCTTATGGCCAAAGATGTCTTTAAAGGTGGTGATGACTGGATATGGAGCCAAACGCAGGGAGTCATAAGTCTACAGAAACCTGCATATTCTGAAAAGGATAAAAGATGTTGGTCTGTCATAGAGTCAGACAATGACTCAGTTATTCTAACTAAGGAGGAAGATTTGTGGTCAGAATGAAAATTATAGTTTGCTTGTAACAACATAGGATATTTAAAATGACTTTGTGGTGGTTTTTTAAAATACTTTTTAATATTTATTTATTTTTGAGAGACAGAAAGAGACAGAGCACGAGTAGGGTAGGGACAGAGAGAGAGAGGGAAACACAGAATCCAAAGCGGCCTCCAGGCTCCAAGCTGTCAGCACAGAGCCCGATTCAGGGCTCTAACCCACAAAACTGTGAGCTCATGACCTGAGCTGAAGTCGGACGGTTAACTGACCAAGCCACCCAGGCACCCCGACTTTGTGGTGTTTTAAATGTTATTATTTAGAAATCCTGATTATAATTCATCCAGTGTCCATTTGAGTTATTCCTAAAGACAACTCTTAAAAATGGACAAACAAAATATGCAATTCAAGAATTTTAAAGAAATACTGTTACACCAGAAACACCTGAATCTAGATGGATTGCATAAAAACAGCATAACCATTTAGGATCTATAAATATTTACTAAAACCATACAAAGTTCTATGTGCTGTGCTGAGTACTATAGGACTGATGGTGATTAGGAACGCATGGAACACCTGGCTGGCTCAGTCGGTGGAGTGTGCGACTCTTGATCTCAGGGTTGTGATTCTGAGCCCCATGTTGGGTGTAAACATTACTTAAAAATAAAAAAAAATTAAATTAAAAAAAAGGAAAGCATGGTTTCTGCCCTCATAGTGCTTATGGCCTAGACTCTAGACAGCATCTGTCCATGCTACTCTGGGAACTGGCAGGGATTGTTGTGTACGAAGCACTGTATGCCCTGGTGACACTATGATTTAGAGGAAATATATATTTGATTTTTGTCTCATTTCTGGCACAAAGCTCCTAAAATCCTCAGAGTTTCCTAAGGGATGAGAGTGAGAAAGATGTCTTTTTTCATATTAATGAGATGATATTGGGACTAAACCTAAGGATGTGGACTAGCTACCAGAAGAAGCAGCCATGTGATTAGAGGTTTGGAAGTTTCAGTCCCACCCCCTGACCTCCAGGGATGAGAGGGACTGGAGGTTGAATCAGTCACCAGTAATCAGTGAATTAATCAGCCATGGCTATGTAGTGAAGCCTCCACAAAACCCCAAAGGGATAGGATTCGTTGGTGAACTGGAATCTTTCTCATGCCACCGAGCCAGGCCCCAGACTCTGTGAGGACAGAAGCTCCTTTGCTATGGACCTTGCCCTGTGGATCACTTCACCTGGCTGTTGACTAGTATCCTTTCATATCATTTGTAGTAGACCAGTAATCTAGTGAATAAAGTAGTTTCCTGAGTTCTGTAGCCACTCTGGCCAATTAATCAAATCCAAGGAGAGGATCACGGAATCCTCTGTTCATAGCCAATAAGTCAGAAGCACAGGTAACAGCATCTGAAGTTGGGCCAGTCTTAGTCTTAGTGGGGCTGAGCCCTTAACCTGTGGAATCAATCAATGCTGTCTCTGGGTAAATACAGTCAGAATTGGATTGAAATGTAGCATACCCAGCTGGTGTTGGAGAATTGCTCGGTGGTATGGGGAAAAACCTACACATTGGAATTGGGAGCATAGCCCTTAACACATATGCTTAACATGTATGTTAACATCAATGTACTAATTCAATTTCTTTATGCAGTAAAACACATCAAGCTATACATTAAATGTGTATCAATAATCTAACACAATCCAATTCATATAGCTAAAATATAGCGAAAGAACGCCGGTCTTAGAGTAAGAAGGAAAAAAATATAGCCTTGAGCAAATCATTTAACCACTCTGAAGAAATTCTGACTTCACCGGATTTTGATGAGATTTAGAGATAATATGTGACAGAACTTTGTAACCCATAAAGATACAGATACACATTTCAGACATTATTATTATTTTTTGTAATTTTACAGAAAATTATGTTTTTATTCTTTTAGAGAAAATTTTCAGAAAATGATGTAGTTTTATGAAATGTATTTATAATTAGATATAGTGATAAAATATGCTGTGAGATAGGATGTGGAAGTAGAATGGCTATCTAAAATCTGCATCATTTAGAAGAAGAATATTTGATATTACATTCATTGTATATGTATCCTGGAAGAGGCCAGAAGACATGAATTCTCTGAAATGCCTTCTTTCCATCCCTGCAAATTTAACTGCATTCCCTTCAGTTCTACATTCTTTCCTCGTATCTCAGCCTATGAAGGGAATTTCCATCTGACTAAGTCTCTTGCCTCAAGGAAGTTATCTGATCAATTAACCAAAAAAAAAAAAAAAAAAAAAAGAGGCAAACTTTTCTTCAACTTTATATTTTCCCTTTAGCTACAGCTTTTTCTTTTTCCTTCCCTTCACAGCTAAGCTTTTCTGTAGATTTATTTCTACATGCTTTTCCCCTTTGTCCCTTCCCACTCACTAAAATCTTGAAACTACTATATGGGGCTGCTCTTGGCAAAGGCAATCAATGGCCATCTTGCCACTAGAGTCTATGTACATTTTATGTTTACCTTGCTTGATTCTTTATAGAGTTCAAGGAGCGAATGAGTTTGGGGTACCTTTGGGACACTCAAATGGAGATGTGAGTAGGTATTTACATTTGCAGACCTAGAACTAAGCACAGAAGTCTGGGCTCCTTACATTTGGGAATCTTCAGTGAACCCATAGAACGTATAGTGTAAGGAGACAGAATACCAACATTTAGGAGTTCAGCAAAAGAAATACAGTCCATGAAGAAACTTGAGAAGGTGAGTGTGGTGGTTTTAAAATATGTCTTTGATACTATTTGATACTTTGATACTCTTCCTTTTTATAGAAGGCTCTTAATTCCTCTCCCCTTGAGTGTGGGCTGGACTTAGTGAATCTCTCCTAAAGAATGTAACTCAAGAGTTACTACGTGACTTTTGTTGCTGGGTCGTGAAAAGGGTAGCTTTTACCTTGTTCCTTCAGTTTCTGAATCTCTTGTTCTGGTTGAAGCCAGTCACCATGTTGTCAGGATATTCAAACAGCCCTGTGGAGAGGCCAGTGAGTGGAGAGGCCACAGGGGGAGGAACAAACTTGGCAGCTGGAGGAGTGAGCCACATTGAAACCAGAACCTTCTGCTTCCGTCAAAACTTCAGATGATCCCAGACCCCAGTCTTCAAGGCTTCCAACTGAGACCCCAGGTAACATGAGGAAACAAACCATCCCTGCTGTTCCTTATTTTAATATTAGACCAACAGAAACTATGAAATAATAAATAATTATTGTTGTTTCAAACCACTAAGTTTTGGGGTGATTTATTATGCAGCAATAAATAATTAATACAGAGGAGCCAGAAAGGCAGGAGAGAAATTAAGAGAGTTTGGTAAGATAATTTGAATTTTAAAAACTCCAACTGTCTAATATCCAAAATATATAGGGAAGTTATACTACTCTAAATACTAAAAAAAATCTGATTTAAAAATGGGCAGAAGATCTGAATAGACATTTTCCCAAAGAAGACACACAGAGATGGCAAATAGAACCATGAAAAGATGCTCAACATCACTAATCATCAGGGGAATGCAAATCAAAACCACTGGGAGATATCACTTTAACACCTGTTAGGATGGCTATTATCAAAAAGACAATAAATAACAAGTGTTGGCAAGGATGTGGAGAAAAAGGCATCCTTGTGCACTGTTGGTGGGAATGTAAATTGGTGCAGCCACTGTGGAAAACAGTATGGTTTCTCAAAAAATTAAAGATAGAAATACCATATAATCCAGTAATTTCACTACTGGGTATTTACCCAAAGAAAACAAAAACACTAATTCAAAAAGATACATGCACTCCTCTTTATTGCAGCATTGTTTACAATAACTAAGATATGAGAGCAACCTAAGTATCCATGGTTAGATGAATGGATAAAGAAGATGTGGTATATATATTACATTATAAGGGTATATTACTCAGCCAAAAAAAAGAGAATGAAATCTTGCCATTTGTGACAACATGGATAGGCCTAGAGGATATTCTGTTGCCAACTCCATAAGCATTTTTTAAATTCAATAATCAAAGATTAGTTTTGCCTTTACAATTTTTTTATACAAATAGAATTATGCAGGGCATATTATTTTGTATCTGGTTTCTTTCTTTCAGTACACTCCTAATGAAATTCATTCAGGTCATTGCTTACATAATAGTTCATTCCCTCTTTTTTAAAAAGAGTTTAATTGAAGTATAATTAACATACAGTGAATAGTTCATTCCTTCTTATTGTTAAGTGGTATTCCATTGTATGAATGCACCACAACCATTCTCCCTGTACTCTTATGTAAAATACACTTAGTTATTTCTTCTTGATCATAGGCAGTGACAACATCAGAATTACATGGACAAAATTATATGTAGAAAAATTTGATATCATTATAAATAACATCAAAGAGGTGGAATGCATTAGAAAATGATAGTTATCATCTCTCCAGACTCTCTATAGAATGAGAAAGTTAGAAGTCTTCTGTTGACCATAAAGAGTATACTGTCCATATAACACTTAACCTGAAAATATAAACTGCAATGAAAAAAATCACAGATGGGTCAATGTTTTGAAAAAAAAAATGAACCAAAAGATATACTGAAAATTAATGACATAGAAAAAAAGAGAATAGAAAAAAATGGGAGTTTTTAAAATTTCTTGTACACACAACAAATACACATGCATACACATATCAGCAATACCTGTAGTCATTTTATGTAGGGGCCAATGGTACTGCATATCATACATGAGTTTTCAGTTGCTCTCTGGGGAGTATTTGATACTTCTTTAAATCAAATCTAATAGAAACTTAAAAAAAGAAAGAAAGAAAGGGGTGCCTGTGTGGCTCAGTCAGTAAAGCGTCTGACTCTTGATCTTGGCTCAGGTCATGATCTCAGGGTTTGTGGGTTCAAGCCTGGAATTGGGCTCTGCAACAATAGTACAGAGCCTGTTTGGGATTCTGTCTCTCCCTCTCTCTGCCCCTCCCCCACTCATATGTGCTGGTGTATGTGCTTTCTCTCTCTCTCTCAAAATAAATAAATAAACTTTAAAAATCTAAGTGAATTCTTCGATATATTTAACTACACATTAAAGACACTCAATGCAGACCTTGTAACTGTAATAATTTTTCTATGAAATCTCTTTTGTTCTTGGTAAATCTCATCTCATGTGTTCAGAAATACTTTGGTTTAAAGATTTTTTCTAGGGGCACCTGGGTGATGCAGTCGGTTAAGTGTCCTCCTCTTGATCTCAGCTCAGGTCATGATCTCACGGTTTGCAACTTTGAACCCCGCATCAGGCTCTGCGGGATGGTGCAGTACCTGCTTGGGATTCTGTCTCTCCTTCTCTCTGCCTCTCCCGTGCTTGTGTGTGCATGTGCTCTCTCTCTCTCCCTCAAAATAAATAAACTTAAAAAAAAAAAGATATTTCTATTTGGATTTCCTAAGGACATTTTGTTAATGATACTAGTTACAAAAAGAGTTATTATCTTCCCAGTTCTGAACTTCTGAGGCATAAATACTTCACAATAATGTGGAATTGGGGACACAGCAAAGATACTAAGCTTAATTTTGTTACTTTCCCCAGAGGATCAAAATAAAGTCAAATGGTGTATCAACTTCTGTCCTGCAATTTCTACTTTACACTCTGTTAGTTTTGAGTTCTAAGAGCAGCAGGAGAGTATCTGAAGACACTTTGTTTCTACTTTGCCTTTCTTCCCAGTAATATAAATATCTGAAAAGGTTATTGTTTAACCTATAAAACAGAGACATTCAAATTTATGAATACTAAAAACACCCTGTTCATTTCTGTTAAACGATGTGATGAGCTGGAAATGGTGATTTTTCTCAGTGGAAAGGACATGTCAAATAAAGGAAGAACTTTCCTTGTCGCATTCTTAACGACCCTCTGATTCCATTGTAGCCTTGATTATTCTTTATCACTAACCTTTTGACCACTTTTCTCACCCTCTTCTTTGTTTCTACTTCCCCATATCAGTAAGTCAAAATGCCATTCTCACCACCATCATCTCATGGTTATAGACCAGGCCTCCTCAAACACAGATTCAACCAAACAGTTGGGGATTTGAGCAGGCGTATGGTTCCCTGTATCGCTGTTTCCTTCACTGGAAGCTGGAAATTGAAGTCAGTGGTTGTAATCAGACCAGAAGGATTACAATTCATCTAGGCTATTATTCACTGCTGCTGGTTTCATTTGTAACTTGTCTCTGCGAAGCGATTAAAAGGAAGCCGTTATTATAAGAATTTATGTACAACTGGCTTATGAATGTAAGCCACACTGGTTCTGAAACTTGTAAGACAAACCTACAGGAATATCCTATTATTTTAACTATTCTAACTTACATCTAATTTAAAGTTTTGAAGAAGATTTTATTTCTAAGACAGCGTAGCCGTATGGTCAGCAAATAGAGCCTGTGTCTAGTCACAAGTTAATAATAGAAATAACAGTTTCCATTGACTATTGTATATATCATGGTGGTGAATCAAGATATTTTTGTAAAGTACTCAAATAGCCTTAGGTTCAACGCTAACAGCTAATTCCATGATGGATAAAATACTACCTATGACCATTAAACTGTTTAAAATCACAAATGAGGGACACCTGGGTGGTTGTCGGTTACGCATCTGACTTTGGTCAGGTCATGATGTCACAGTTTGTGAGTTTGAGCCCCGCATCAGGCTCTGTGCTGACAGCTCAGAGCCTGGAACTTGCTTTGTATTCTGTGTCTCCCTCTCTGTGCCCTTCCCCGACTTGTGCTCTGTCTCTCTCTCTCTCAAAAATAAACATTAAAATTTTTTTTAAAAAAATATCACAAATGATTTACACAGTCCACTTATTTGCCTATAGGAAATAATAAAATAAGTAATCCACAAGAGTTACCATTTTTGGCTTCCCTCACCTCCATCCCTAACTAACTAGGTGAGTGGCTTAATAATCTGGTTACTTTATAATTTTGATATTCATTTTTTCATATTTAAAAGTGGAAACTATAATTATAAGGTGGTTGTGAGGAGTAACTGGCAAGTATGTAAAGCACCTGCCATGTACTTGACATAGAGCAGGTACTGAGTAATTGGTATCTATATTATTCATAACAAAAAATAATTAATTCTGTGTAATCAATTAGCTTATTAAAAAACATTTACCATGTTTATGTAGAAAAACCATGTACAGTTTTGTCATTTGGGTTGTTCTCAGGTACCTTGGTGTAACACCACCTTTTTTTTTAGTCTGTTCTCACTAGAGATGCTAGCCGTGTAGACGTGTAGCCGTGTAGACGTCCCAAAGTTGACAATGACCTTGCCTCAGCCCCTGAGTTCCTCTTGTGAGAGAGCACTGTTTCTACTGCTTCTGGGCTGTGTGGTGTGGATTCTGCTTTTGGGGCTACTGCCTTTATTCCTTGGATCATATTTTTCTCACTGATCCAGGAGGAAGGTATAAGAAAGCACTGAAGTTTATAAAATAAGTATGAATATGTTTTATACTTCAAAGGTGCCTTTTTTGGGACTTGACAGTTTACAAGGAGAGTTGATGATGATTAGTTTATAATTCTAAGAAAACAAAGCGGGGAGTTAGACTTTCTTTAGATTAGCTGATAGGGAGCAATCTAGGAGTAGGCTTTATGTATCCTAGCAGCATACCAACATCATTTACTTTTTTTTGAATATAGCTTTCTGAATGTTACGATGACCATCCCAAAGTAGATATAAATACTCCAAAGTGGTGGGAGCATTTCTTAGCGGTTTCACTGAAATTTTCTCTAAGTGCTACTGAGTAGAGATATGCAGGAATAAGAATCATCTGTTTTATTGATTTGTTCTGTGACTTTGGGCTGGGACTGAATCTATCTTGAACATTCTTATGTTGTAGCACAGGGTAGATGCTTTAAAAAATACCCCAAATGGAGGGCGCCTGGGTGGCTCAGTTGGTTAAGCTACTGACTTCCACTCAGGTCATGATCTCATGGTCGGAGAGTTCAAGCCCCGCATTGGGCTCTGTGCTGACAGCTCGGAGCCTGGAGCCTGCTTCTGATTCTGTGTCTCCCCCTCTCTCTACCCCTCCCCTGCTCATGCTCTGTGTCTCAATAATAAATAAAACATTTTTTAAAAATACCCCAAATGGAGACGGAGTTGAACTGTCCGTGACCAAGCTCCCTAGGCACTGATGTGGAAATTAGTGAAGACTGATTGGGAAGTCCATATAGATGACTGAAGGAAGTTTTAAAACCAAATGCATTCGGGAGAGTGTATTAGTCCAGCATCTCCATAAACAGTGCTTTTAAAAGCACCTACTTCAACGGGAAAAGTGCCTTTATTTGTCAGCCAGATTGCAGAACTTACAAAGAAAGAGAAGAGCCTGTTTCTTTGTTGGAAAATAAGAACAATTTAACTTCTGGAAATGACTTCACAGCTTGGAGCCTAGCAATGCCTAGTTTGGATTAAACTGCCTATTAATTAAACTCAAATGATTAAACATTCATCACCTTGCATTGCACCTCTCAGAAAATAAAAACAAAACAAAACAAAAAAAAAATCCTGGGGTTTTGAGTGAGGAAAACAGTCACACCACACACACACACACACACACACACACACACGCAGCCTGTCTAAAGTGCACAGGGTTTACAAGGCCAAGGGACCCGCGCTGACTGCCGAGGGCGATTGACAAACCCTGCTCGCGGGCCCAGCAGGCGCTGCGTCCCGGCGCGTTGGCAGTTGGCGACCCCCCTTGACTCCCCCTCGGCGGCGGGGCTCCCGGTGGCCTTTGGAGGCTCGGCGAGTCGGCTCCAAATGTTTTCCATATTTGTTCAGCCTCCGTAATTCGAATACCAGGGCAGGCTCAGCCCGCCCAGCGCCGCGCTCCGGGGCCCAGCGCGCTGCACACGCACCCACCCACCCACGCAGCGGCCATGGGCAAGGACAAGCAGCCCCGCGGCCAGCGCAGGCAGGGGGGGCCGGCCGCGGACGCCGCCGGACCCGACGACATGGGGCCGAAGACGGGCAAAAGGGCCCCCAAGGAGTGCGGGGAGGAGGAGGCCCGGACGTGCTGCGGCTGCCGGTTCCCGCTGCTGCTCGCGCTGCTGCAGCTGGCCCTGGGCATCGCCGTGACCGTGCTGGGCTTTCTCATGGCGAGCATCAGCTCCTCCCTGCTAGTCAGAGACACTCCATTTTGGGCTGGGATCATTGTAAGCATCGAGTCTGTTTTGCCTAAGCGCGTTTGCCAAACAGGAATGCACAGCAGCATGGTCGAGTCCAGACTAACCCAACTGCATGCGCCCTTCCCCAGCTCCACTCCTCTAACTCGCGCTCTGCTTGGTGACTGGTGCCTGCCACACTCGGTGTGCCTGGGGGCAAGGCTGGGCGCGGTGAGACTCGTGCCCCTCTTCCGCTTCTTGCTCCGACGGGCCTGCCTTTGACGTTCTGGAGCTGGCGAGGCGAGTCAGAGGCTGCTTATTTTGGTTAAGGTGGACATTCTCGATAACAACAGCAGATTCACTTCGGCTTTGTCCTCATCCTGGTCCCCCGGACCCCACCCTTGTCTCTAGATAAGTAACAGAAAGCGAAGTAAGTTCATCTCGTAAAAGCAGGTTTGGAGAAAGCCTGCGTTTGGGGTTGCCACGTTGGGTCGTATTGATTTTATTACTTTTATATTTTTACATTTGAGATTTCATGAGTAAGTTTTATAAAGAAATGTTTTAAGGCAGGATCTGTGAATACAGCAAGCACAGCCTCACTCTACTGGAGTCTAAATAGGATAAACCCAGGGGCTGGCTGCCGCAGAAGTATATTTGGGACTCTGCTAATGGATGTACTGTTCTAAGCAGAACACTGGTCAGCTGTTGTGACTGAGTGTTGGAACGCACAGCATACTTGGCTTAATTAAATGGATTCTTTGATGTGAAATGGGTGCCATTTACTGAGCACCTAGTGTTGCCTGTCCTGCAAGGGGCCTTCCGTACTTTATTTCTAATCCCCACGTCATCCTTCTGAGACACTTACTATCATTTCATTTCTCAGATGAGAAAACTGAGGGCAGACTCACCCGGAGTCATGAGTTGGCAAATCAGCCAAGTTGACTCCTTCTTGCACCAGACCACACCTGCATTTTCCTCAGTGAGCCACGCTGCCACATTTAGTTTGTGATTTTAGTGTTGTTAGAGTGCCTTGAGGCTTACTCAGATCTCTTTCACGTGCAGTCTTTTCTTTCATCCGTGAAACAACACTTTGAGGTGGGAACTGTTACCCTTCTTTGGACAGGAGGAAGCAGGCTAAGAGAAGCGAAGTGACAATCTCTAGGCCCAGAGATTAAAAGTGGCACAGCCAGGCGACACTAGAATGGATACTTCTGGCTCCTAGTTTCATACTGCGTCATGACTGCTATTACTGACCACAGGAACTAGAACTCATAAAACCACCCTCAAAATAATTTTGTATCAGGAACAGGGACAGATGTTAAAAACACCTAATAAATATGCATCGATGCAGGTATTTCCTAATTAAGATTATTTGAACTCACAAATTCTTGCAGAGTAATTTAAAACTTCTAATTTGCGTACTACAAATTCCCATGAAATTATCATGATTGGAGTTTTCTAAATCAAGTAATTTTAAAAATAGCTTTTCACTAAGATACACTGGGTATTTTAGTCACCTAAGTGACTGTCAACCAACTCAGGGGAAAAAGTCTGTCCTTTAAGGCTAGGCGAATTAAAAGAAAGAAGGAATGAGGCTCCTTCATTCAGTGGTTTTGATGTCATTTGTAAGTGTGTTTTCTATCCTTTCTCTATTTCAACTTTAAAAAGCTCAGCACTAAAAAACCAAATTAGACGCGAAAAAAGCGTCCCGATGTTTAAGGCACGGCCATGCGAATCGTGCAATTCTGAAGTTTCATGGGCTCCTATTAGAAGCATCACATGCTCCTAATTGCCTTGGAAGCTCCCTGGGTGTGATACAAAGAACATTGTATACGGCCAGGTCTCTGTTCTTTCTAGTTTTCCTGTTTATAATCTAGGATCCATTTGAAGTTTGCTCGTAGTGTGTAGGCCTGATGATACCTGTAATCTTAGGCATTCTTTCAACAGAGAATCTATAGAGAAAAAAGCAGTTAGTGGAGATGCCCTGAGACAAGTTGAGGAGGGTCTCCTGGAGTTAGGTGAGGAGAAACTCTCATCCGCGCTGGGCCAGAGTCCCGGGCTCCCACAGACACCGTGCTTATGAGCCTCATCTCCCTGTGTGTGGCTGGTCATGGGCACTCGTCCAGACTTTCAGGGAAGGGAAAAGACAGGGAGGCAAAAGTGTAAACACTGCTCCTGGTACTGAGCCCCAACTTGGCCATTATTTGCTAAATAACTTGGGGCAAGTTATTTGATCTCTCTAGGCTTCCATTTCTTCATTGAAATCAGAATGGTAACAATAATTCCTACCTCTTAGGGTTGTCGTGAGAATTAAATAAATGAATACAAGTCCTAATACTTAGAGCAGTGCTGGCTAGTGGTAAGCATTCAGGAGTGAATTAGCTCTTTTTATTAGCAATCAGAGAAGCAATCACTGGTAGTGGGAATCACTTTTCAAATTAGAAGCGGCTCTATTTTATCTCCAGTCTTGTGGAACAGTTATTTTAGACTTGCTACATTTCCTAGACCAGTTGAACCCTGAAGGAGATGTCAATTTGATTCTCAAAATTTCTCTGTTCATAGCCAAGTTACTGTGAGCAATCTTATGGTATTAGATTAGTCAGTACTTTCTAGATCTCTCTGGAGGTTTATAACAATTAACTTGGAGGAAAAAGACCTCCTCAGGGTCATTTTCCCTAGGGATATGGAGTGATTGTGGTCTGGGATATCCTCCAGGAAATACTGAAACATTTGCACACTTTAGGATATCTGCTAGACCAAAGCAATACAGGTCAATCCCTGGGGCTGAGGCAAAGTCAAACCCACTTCTATAATTTAGGCTGCATTCAAGCAGGGCACCCAGACTGTACACCCACCCCATCAACAGCTTTAATGCTTCACTCTTCTGTTTCTCTTTATACTGGTTGCGTCTCCTCTTACCATATAGTACTTACTTCATTTTACAAAGGTTACTATCGTATTATTTTAGGATTTGGCGACTGCCATTCTCATCGTAGAATCTGGGTAGGTAAGTGAATCCACTCAGGTGACTTCTCATTGACCGATGTCTGGATAACTTGATGAATATTCAGTGAACTTCTGGTTATAAACTGAAGTCTGTCGATCTATGATCAGAGATTTATGTCCAGTGGAATTTTAGGAAAACAAATAGGTCATATCTTACCTACCCATAAATGTGACTTTCCTCATCCTCCATCAGAGAGATGACTGAAGTCTTTTTACTTCAGTTACAAAAGATTCCTGTAAAGGAAAAAAATGGAATGGAGCCACTATTGAGACTATGTAACCTGTAAAAGTGCCATTCTTCTGTCAAAATTCTTTATAAATGGTTGGAGGGTTGTAAGTCACACCACAATGACAATACAAAGTGAAACAGGGTCTTTGAGGATGAACTTGGCTAGAGGCAGGGAATCCTAGGAAATAAAAGTTTGCTCTGCATTTTATTCTACTAATGGCTTGAGTAGTTGGGTCAAATAGGCATTCAGGTGTGTTCATCATTCCAGAATCCTTATTTAATTAAAAAAAAAACACATATGCATTGAAGGGATCTAAGAACTTTGAGGCCTTTACTTAACTTCTTACTCAAATGAACATAATTTGGCTTCAGTGAAGTGTAACATGTTTGAACTTTGGCTTATTTTTCTTCATTCAGTAACATTTGTTGGAGGTGTCTGCTGTGCTAGGCATTGGGCTAAAAATAATAAATCATATACCAGGAGGAGATCTCTAGAGATCCTGATGGACATGTGCCCTTATCACATCTGACAGTAATGAATACTTCCGATTAGAAAATTTAACCTACACAAATATTTTTAAAGCCCATTTACCTTTCAAAGTATTTCACTTATGCTGATTTATTTGCTTTGGCATCTCTACCCCGAAGTCAATTTAAGAGCAAACTCTTGCCTCTCATCCCCAATGGGGATGCATAGTATTTGTTAGTCTCTTGGCCCTGGTAGGGAATATTCCCAAGGAAAGTGGGAATTTGCATTATTGTGGTTTTTAGCTTTCCTCACACTTTCTCCATTGTACCCATACCACACTCAGCTAGCATAAAAACCCTGAGATATATACCACATGAATCACATTGGAAAGTTTAAGGAAAGGGCTTAAAATGGAGGGAAGAATATTTCTTTTCTTTAATGTCATTCATAAAACTCAGCGTATGAATCTGGAATGATTAAAAGTCCTGTCAAGAATTTCAATAGCAGTTTTCATATGTTAACTTACTCTAAGGAATTCAAAATGCAGGTGTATTCGGATTTTTAAAATCTATTTTTAACCCTTGCTTAATGGAATGAAAAATTAGGTGGTTATTTATTTTAAAACAGGATAGATCCTGAAATGTACAAGTAGGTATATGACATATAGCAAGTAAAGAACAGATAATATTATCCGTAATTTATAAGTAGGAAAACTGAGACATGGTGATTTGGCTAAATGATTTCATCATGGTTATAGGAGAAACTGAAGGTGAGGAAGGTTTGGCATTTGGATTTTGGACAGACCCTGAAAAAAATCAAGAAACTAAAAATGGTGTCAGTTTTCCATTTAAGTATATTGACATTTGAGAAATTTAATCTGAAATTATGTTTTTAAGAAAACATTACATAATAATACATTGTTTTTCACATTGGAACTTGATATGCTTCCAAGATCTAATGTTGTACCTCTGGCACCACTGGGAAATAATTTTTATTATAGCAACTGTCATAGGATTGTTAGAAACTGAGGAATGATAATTACATGGCCTAACTATGTTTCCACTGAGTGTATATAATAAATAATGGTAGGAAAATTATCTTATAGGTATGTGAAGTTCTCCTAGTAAGTATGAAAAATGGAATACCACTGAATTAATTTGGCAAAAGAAATTAATTTAAATAAGTATATGAAAACAATGGAATATTTGAGAATTTGGTGACCTGTTTCCTGAAAGGATCTTAGAATAAAGAATAAGGAAGGTTAAGATTGGACAGAATTATTAGGAGAAATATATTTTCAAGTCTGCAAGTAGCCTCATACTAAGCCACACATGCGAAGGCCAAGGAGGTGCGTATTTAATGAGGAAGTTATCCCTGGATCTTCTTTCTGTTTTTAAAATAAGGAGGAGAAGTGATCGGTCCTGATATTTTTAAATCCTGTAGTGTGGATATATCCAACTTAGAAATTTAACCTCTGGAAACTTTTGAGGTATCAGTCATCATTTGGTTTTATTTTTTATGGCAGAAATACTAGTGCATAGGATTTGGGGGGTAATCAAATAAAAATAAAGTAGTTTATTCTCTTTAAGTATGGCGCATGTCCATGGGACTCCTACGTAGCATATCCCTAGACACAAGATGGGTACCCAATCAGTGTTGAATTGAACTCTGTCTGTCCCACACTTCCCGTTGTCATAGCTTCTGCTTAAACTTGTGAAAACACATTTTTTAAACCATGGTTTGAGGCATGACATATAGTTGTGTTTTACAGTACCAATTTAAGTTTATTGATAACACTTTGAAGAACGATGAGGTAATAATAAGGAATGTGTTATTCCTGCATTTTGGGCTCCTAGGTTCCAGAAATATCCAGGATACACTAACTTAGCATTACTGAGATGTTTAATTCTGTGTTATAAAATAACTACAGGATTAAAAAAAGAGGAAAAAGAGGTCGTTTGACTTATTTCACATTTCTTTAAGTAGAATAAATGAGGACAAATTAGGATTGACGTGGATGAATGCTGATGTCTTCCTTATACACAGAAAGCAATGGCATAGGTTTCCCCAATTTAGTCCAAGAGTTTTGTAGTTTGCCAGTATGATAATCCACTTTGAATTTGTTCTGAGTAAGTGGATGTTTTCTAGTTTTTCTCTTGCCTTTAGCCTTGTCTTTGCATTTCTACAAAGGGTATTCTATAACTGGGTCCACCTACCAGTGTTTCACCCTAAAGGGTTAGCATCAACATTAAAGGCTCTGTGAAGAGCTCACTATACATATATCTGTGTTGCTGGAGGAAAGGAATGGAATCTAGTCATTAAACTTTAATTAGATATCATTTTGTTGCAAACTACAGTTCATTTTTAGGGCCTAGATCCTGGCAAACTAGAGAAATGCTGATCAAAAGGGCCCATCAGCATCTAGAGCTGGATGGGACCTCATGATGTCATATTTTAACTCTAGTTATTTCTCGCTGTGAATATTTAAGTCCAGGTTTATTACTATGAGTTCATAAGCTCAAGGTGAAGTTTTGTTTTTTTTTTTTAAAGTGGATGTTGGTAACAGTGTTTATAACACAAACTATATAAAAGCTTATTTCAGAGGCACATCCTCTTTCAGATGTTTTGGATGCCACCTCACATCTCAGTGTATTGAGATAAAACTTGGCAGGAGTAGCAGATGCCTGAGCAATGCAGCTCACTGGATCACCCTGGTTAATTTTAACATTCATATGTGTATACCTACATGTATGGCAATAACCAAAACACATTGTTCTTTCTGTCTTAGTCTGCTCCAGCAGCCTCTGGTCAGGTCTCTCTTCCTGGCTTGCAGACGGCAGCTTTCTCACTGTCTTCTTCCATAAGCTTCCCTCTGTGCCTGTGCCTGTGCCTGTGCCTGGAGAGAGAAAAAGATCTTTCTCTCTCTCTCTCTCTCTTCCTCTTATAAGATCACCAGTCCTATTGGATTAGGACCTCACCCTTATGACTTCACGTAACCTTAATTACTTCCTAAAAGCCCTATCTCCAAATTCAGTCCCCTTGGGGCTTAAACATAGGAATTTGGGGAGGACATAATTCAGCGGATAGCACTTTCAGTGAAGGATCAAAGTTCATACAAGCACCTCCGTGTTTTTTAATCTCATTTGCCAGCTTATTCATAATGGCCCTATGACTGCCACTGGAACAGACAGAAGTCTGAATGTTTCTGATGAGAATTCTGAGCCAGTAAACTGCTATGTGGTGGTGCAACAGGGTGGTGTGGCTCTGTGCGCATGCCAGGAGTGAGACATATGGAGGAGGTTGTTTTTACTGCGTTTACAGATTGCTGCTTTTTTGTCAAATCTGTAGAAGTCAAGTGCGGTAGATTCAGCCAGTGCCTACAATTCTCAGGGTAGCTTAAGCATTTCATTTGCCACCAGCTCTTTAACGCTTAGGAATCACTGTTTAGTAAATCTCTGCCTTTCTTTTCTGTCCCAGGAGTGACTTGGTAGCAGGATCTAGCGAAATGACACCTTGGCTTCAGAGGCAAGGAAATGAGGGTGGTTGGCTGAGCATTGGTCATTGTCCTCTGATGGGCAGTGAACTCATGCTCGGTGTTTCTAGAACCCAAGGGAAGTCACCTCTCAGGTCTTTATACTATGCAGCTGTTGTTTTCATTTTTTTTTCTTTTTAAAAATTTTTTAAAAATGTTTATTTTTGAAAGAGACAGAGACAGAGACAGAGTGTGAGCTGGGGAGAGGCAGAGAGAGAGGGAGACACAGAATCCAAAGCAGGCTCCAGGCTCTGAGCTGTCAGCACAGAGCCTGACATGGGGCTGGAACCCTCGACCCATGAGATCGGCATGACCTGAGACAAGTTGGACGCTCAACCAACTGAGCCACCCAGGTGCCCCTGTTGTTTTCATTTTTGACGATGGTTCTGAAAATTACCAGATTATCAGTGTTTGTTCTATGGAACAGGTCAGAATAAAACCAGGGAGATGTTTCCACCTTGGGTCTCCTGATGTAACAGTCTAGGAGCCTGTGTCTCCTTAGTAGATCCACCCCACCCAGGGGGGATACCTTGACATACCTTCTCATAGGATCCTATGTGTCTAGCTTAGAAATCCTAAACTAGGCTCTGCTTTTCTTTATCAAGTGCTGCACAACCCAAACCATCCCAGAGGGAAAGGCGAGAGTAGACTACCTCGAACTGTCCGGTATGCCTCCTTTCAATAGTTGGTCCAATCCCAGGCCCAGATTAGAAGCACACACAAGGCACGGTCCTTGTTCCAGGGCCCCCCTGCAATATCTCAGCTTTGATCTTGGAGCCTATTTGAAGTTGATACCATTCTAACCTTGCTAGAGCCACGTCCCCTGCCTCACTGCCATGGGCGTGTTCCAGCGCTGTGTTCCCTGGGTGCCGGCAAAAAGCCAGTAAGTGACTGGACACTGGAAAGCAAAGTGTTTGCTCACAAACAGCATTCTCAGATGCTGCTGAAGTTCTGGTGGGGCCTGCTTCTATTGTTGCAGAAATGAGCAGCTCTCCGCCCTGGCTGGGAGAGGCTGCGAGAAACATCAAGGAAGCTGTTTTAGTGGCATCCCACTCAACTGTTGTTTTGAAAGTGATTCAGCATTCATTGTAACGAGCCAGTAAAAAACCCTTTAAGATAGGTTATTATCAAGGCCTCTCTCTTGTGCGGAAGATAATGACAGCTGACAAGAAAAGAGGGGGGATTGCTAATGTGCTAACTAGACCCTGACTAGGGAGAGAATTTTGGCTGTATTACTAGGGGCAAAAAAAAAAAAAAAAAAAAAAAATAACACCAGCTTCCTTCTAAAGTATCAGGTGTGGCACACCTATCAGGCCATTAGGCTCAGGCTGAATCTTATCTCACATTTAGCTGTGCCAGGAACGCTATGAAGGAAGGAGGCCTTTTCCAAGATAAGGGAAATAGCAGTTCAGTCTTCATCATTTCTGTTGGAGAGCAGAACGTGCTGCTCACTTAGGGAGAATCCGGAGTTTCCATCCCTCTCTCAGGGAAAGGGTGGAGCGTCTAAGGCAATGAAAAAGCAGATCGGGTCTCCATAAGGTGAAGACATTGTAATCGATGGAAAATACTTTCTCCAGGACTGCATATAGATGAATGGCAGGATGCAACCATTTTACTTTACAGGTTACACGTTCACTAAGTTTATGCGTTTCTCTCCTGCAGTCAGCTAGTCAGATTCTGGAACAGAAGGATCAAACCCACGCAGGCTGGCTTTGCTTCATAGTCTTTTCGTGAACAAGTAGTTTGGGACGCCTATTAAAGCGGTTTGATCTGAGTTAAGGGCTCTGAGACCAAATAGATTTTTTTTTAGATGAACATAGGGTGACCGTAACTATTGTGTTAGAGAACCCTCAATAAATAATTCTCATTCAGTCGCCGAATCTAGTGCGTCACAAATTTTTCCACCTCGAGACCTCCCTGAGGCCTCGCTCCCCTTCTGCGTGTCCTCACACACATCACAAAAAGCTCAGTGTCTAGCTAACCCATGTTGCCATGGAAGGGAACAGGAGAAATGCTAGTGAGGCTGCAGGCTGCTTGGGGACACTGACCTCTTCATTTTGAAAAGGACAAAACACTTTACAAAGGAGAAATAATATTACTATATATCACTTAATGTTGCATTATAGCCTGTTTTTTTTTTAACGTGCTCTCAATTAGAAAACCCACTTGATAATATTTTTTGGAGGTTGAACAGAATGGTCTCATTTACACTCTTGTTACAATGTTATATAATTGAATTTATATTGATTTACTGTATAATTTCTATATACTGTATCATTTCATAACTTTTTATTTATTGTACTATTTCAGATATATGAACCCAGAGGTGTCAATATAGAATTATTTCTGCAATCATTTCTAAAGTGGGACCTAATTTGAGAACCTACTTAATTACGGCTGAGTAATAAAATCCAGCCTAGAACTATACCACAGGAGTAGGCAAAATCCACATTTATAAGATTCCTTTCCCTTCTGAGGACTTGAAAAATCCCAGAGTGAAACAAATGAAGTATAGGTTGTTAACTTTTCCCACAAATATGTAGCAGTTCTGTCCCTCCTGTTGATTAATGGGAGATGCTAGAACACAAACTTTGTTTCTCTTACATTCTTTGAAAATGGTTAGTTTTGCAAACACAGGTGTATATTGAATATATTGGCAATTCGTTTCTGATAAACCACCAAGAGAGTGAGTTAGGTGGTGGGTAAGAACAGAAACAAAAGCCTATATAAGAAAGATACTTCCTAATAAAGGCTTCACCTCTTAGGCTGCCTTGGTCTTTCCATATGCCAGGGACAGTGCCAGCAGGAGCTCAGTGTCCAGGAGAGGACACACGTACAACCAGCTACAATACAATTTAAAAACCCTAGTGCAAGAGTGGTACCCTGATGAAGATAGCACAGTGGAGGCTGTGATGAACCCTGCCCAGAGAGGATCAGAAAAGTCAAGGAGAGGGGGTCTGAAATTGCAGAATGGTCATCAGCTTTGGAATGAAACAAATGTGGGTAGAATCCTAGCTCTATCAATTTGTAACCATTTCCAAAAATTTTTTATTTTGCTCCTTATTTTCATTTTTGTGTGGGTTTAAATAAGTACAAAAGGCTCTATGCAATTCTATGATTATTTTTTAATTACGAAAACTTTCATGCATATAATGGCATATAGAGTATAGTAAGACAATCACCTGCTTATACCTAGGTTTATCATTTGAATATTTTCTCATTAATTGTCTTAGTTTTTTTTAAGAAAGAAAACATTACAATACATTGACATCACCTGTTTCTTTTCTTTGTCATATTCTCCGACCCCACCCTCCTTCTCCTGAGTTATCTACTCTCCTGAATTTGATATTTATCACGCCTATGTGTGTTTTCATACTTTCATATATGTGTATAACCACAATCAATAATTGTGTTTTATGTTTTAAATTGTATATAAATGGTGACATAACATCATTTTTGCTCAAAATTATTTTTGAGATTAATTTATAATAGTACATAGATACCATTCATTCACTTTTGCTATGCTATATTTCATTATATGAATATACAACAATTTATTTATTCTCCTGTTGATGAGATATTAGGTTATTTTCAAAACTGATTTTTTTTTTTTTTTGCAATTACAAAGTGTTGCAATGGACATTCTTTTCCATGGCTCCCTATGCACGTATTTCAAAGATTCTTTAGGGCACATTCCTAGGAATTGAATTATTGGATTATAAGATATAGACATCTTCAACTTACTGGCTATCGCCAAATCAGGGCCACAAAGCCACAGGTGTATGAATTTATACTCCCACCAGCAGTAAATTAGAATTCCCACCAATCTACAACTTGTCAACATTAGTTACTGTCAGACCATTAAAATTTTTACCTATCTTATTTGTGTGCAATATCTTGGGTTTTGTTTTGTTTTGTTTTGTTTTAAGTAGGCTTCACATCCAGCATGGAGCTCACTGTGGGGCTTGAACTCATGACCACGAGATCAGGACCTGAGCTGAGATCAAGAGGTGGTTGTTCAACTGACTAAGCCACCTAGGCACCCCATGCAATATCTTGTTTTAATTTATGTTTTTCTGATTACTACGGTAGTTGAATGTATTTTAGTGTTTACTGGCCATTTTATTTGTTTTCTAGTGTTTATTTACTCAACAGATATTTTCTGTGAGTTGTCTCTTACTCATTGATTTATAGAATTTCTTTTCTTTGTTATTTAACCTTTGTGTTTTAGCTACTGGAATATCTTCTCTTTTTGGTACCATGTCTTTTATCCTTGTTTATGGTGCCTTTGTTGTGAATAAGGTTTAATTTTAACATACCTATATTTATCAATATTTTTTTTTCAACGTTTATTTATTTTTTTTGGGACAGAGAGAGACAGAGCATGAATGGGGGAGGGGCAGAGAGAGAGGGAGACACAGAATCGGAAACAGGCTCCAGGCTCCGAGCCATCAGCCCAGAGCCTGATGCGGGGCTCGAACTCACGGACCGCGAGATCGTGACCTGGCTGAAGTCGGACGCTTAACCGACTGTGCCACCCAGGCGCCCCTCAATATTTTTTTATGGTATGTGCATTGATATATGTTAAGTCTCTCTCTACTCCAGGTCACAAAGACATTTTTCCAGACTGTGTTCCAAAAATATTGAAGGTTTGCTTTCGTATTTATATCTTTAACCTATGTGTTCTAACTTTTTTGCATGAGATGTGAGGTAGTGTCCAATTTTTCTCATACAAGTGATTAATTGTTTCAGTACTATTTAGTGAATAATTGATCCTTTCTGAACTGAAATGCTATGGCCATTTATCATCTATCAAGTTCCCGTATTAGATTGAGAATTGTGTCCGTAAGTCTCTTTAATTTCATCATTTTATTTGTCATTCACTAGGCCGGTACCACAATGTTTCAATTAACAGCACTACAGTGCACCTTGTGATGAAGATGATAGCATAAGCAGCTCACCTCTACCCATCCCCAGTCCCATCTTATTTTTCAAAATTGTCTTGGTGAGACTTAGCCACATTCTCTTCCATATATATGTTAGAACTGGCTTCTTTTGAAGTTTCAAGAAAAATCCTTTTGGTATTTTCATTTGATTGATTCATATACTTTCTCTACGTGAGCAAAGAATCACTCTCCATTTATCTGATGGTCTACAGTTTAGCTAGAGTGTGTCCAAATGTGGATTTTCTTTCTGTTTGTCCTGTTGGAGACTTGTTATGTTTCCTGGATCTAAGATTTTTGCGTTTTCATTGATTCTGAAAAACATTTCTGAATATTTTAAATATTTGAAAAATTTTATTTAATTAATTAATTAATTTATTTATTTATTTCAAATAATCTCTCTCTCTCTCTCTCTCTCTCTCTCTCTCTCTCTTTAGTCTCTCCATTTGAAACTACTATTAGAGATATGTTTGGACCTCCTATTTCGTCTTCATGTTTCTTACCCTCTCTGTTGCATTTCCTGTCTATCTCCTGTTCTGTATTTTGGGTTATTCCTTTCAGATCTATCTTCTAGTTCACTATTCCCCTTTTCAGTTGAGTTTAATCTACTACATAGAGTTTTTAATTCCAATGATTTTTTTTTTCATTCTAGAACTTGTCTTTTGTTTTCATTGATGTTTTATTTTTTAATAGATCCCTGGTGTTTTTTAAAGTGCCCTGTTCTTTATTCATGTTTTCAGTTTCTTCTTTCATGGTTTCAGTTATCTTGAGTGTGCTTTTTTGTTTTTTTTTTAATTTAATTTTGAGAGAGAGAGAGAGAGAGCACGAGTGGGGGAGAGGCAGAGAGAAGGGGGCACAGAGGATACAAAGTGGCTCTGCACTGACAGCGGTGAGCCTGATGTGGGGCTGGAACTCACGAACCTTGAGATCATGACCTCAGCTGAAGTCAGTCAGTCGCTCAACAAATTGCACCACCCAGGTGCCCCAAATGTACTTTTTCTATAGGCTCTGTCTTTAGTTCCATTATTTGAAATTCACAAAGTTTAATTCTTAGAGAGAGAGTGTGTATCTTTGTGTGCACACATAAACTTAATGCATACAGTGCCGGCCTTCACTAATGAATTGATTGTTTATGGGATTGCTATAGTTGGTTTGTGAGTTCATTTTCCAAGAGGCTTTCTTTATATGTAATAATTTGCGGTGGCCTATTTGAGGGTGTAACCCTTCAAGATGGTTTCTCTTGCCAGGTGTCCCAGTGCTATTATGAGCCACTTTTTTTTCTTAACCGATTTATTATGGAAAGTTTCAAGCATACAAAAAAAGTAGATCAAATATTATAATGGACACCTGTGTTCCCATCACCCAGCTTCAATAATTATTAACTCATGATCAATCTTGCTTCATTTATATGCTCTGAAACTCCACACCCACACACCACATATTGGTTTATTTTGAAGTAAATCCCAGATATTATATCATTTCATCCATAAATACTTCATATGTAAGTCAAAAGATGAAGACTAAAAATAATCAAAATACTAATCATCCCTAACAAGTTAACAATTTCTTAATAGAATCAAATCAGTGCTCAAATATCCACAATTAACTCATGAATATTTCTTCAGTGTCAGAATCAGTATCCCAATAAGATCTATACATTGCAATTAGTTTATATATTTCTTATGTTTCCTTTATTCAAAGACTTACCCTTTCTCTTTTATATCATGTCTCTCTCTCTCACCCCTCCCCTTCCTCTTTCTCTCCTCCTCACAATTTTTTGTTGAAAAAACTTAAGTTTCTTTTTTTTCAGGACTGCTTTCATGTTACTTTCTCAAAACCTCCACCTCCACCTCCACCATCAGCCAAGACAACAGTTTTCTTGATGACTTCCAGTGCTAGTGGGTTCGTTATTTTTGAGTCATGTAAGGGCGTAGCCATTTGAGGGGCCTACCTTTATGCCACGGTCTTAGCTCCATCTCTTAGCCTGTAGAAGCTCAGAGCATTTTAATGTATTTCACAGCTAGAAGAGTTTCATATAAGTTAGGCTTTAATATTATGCAGAAATAAAACCTCCTGATGTTTAAAAAAGTCTTTGGATCAACTTGCAGATTTCTTAACCTCTCTCAGTCACAATTTTCTATAAGACGGAGTAGTATTTTTTACTTATTGCATTGTTTTACGGAATAAATGAGCAAATATATAAAGTAAGTAATGCACGAAACATACTCTGTCTGGGTAGAGGAGATTTTTGAGCAGGGTTTAAAGAATGAATA
Source organism: Lynx rufus (assembly GCF_022079265.1). Lineage (NCBI taxonomy): Eukaryota > Metazoa > Chordata > Mammalia > Carnivora > Felidae > Lynx > Lynx rufus. Next base: position 59,482,638 of record NW_025814889.1, read on the forward strand.
TTACTGGATTCAAAATAATTAAAGGAGAAGTACTATACCAAGGGGGATGGAAAAGTAAAAGGGCATTTTAGGTGAAAGGCACAACTCATGTCCTAAACCTAGTTTTCATCCACAGCCAACTTTATTGCTTCACGATTCTGTTGTTTGTGCTCGTTTAGTTTTTTGAGGATGCAATTGCAAAAATTCCCAGTAGTTACTATCAAATATGAATGTTAACATAGATACACGAATCTGTTAGAATACTAAAATAAGACCCAAACCAAAGGGATTCTACTTGAATGTTTCCATGATAAGTCATACATTAGGATAGTTGTTGGATTTGTCTTCTGTTTTCTCTGTGTTGATACAACACTCAGTTGTGAGATTCACTGGTCTAAAATGAGCTATTTGCAATAATCTTTAGGCAAGGTTTTTGGAACTTGTGAATTGTAGCAATTTCATGCTGGCACATCTCTCAAAGATTTCCCTAGCTTTCCAGCCTTAAATTGGCAGGGACATCAAGGAAAGCACACTATATCCATAGGATTTGGGGGATTCATGCTCCCTTCATCCAGCTGCTGATCACAAATTTCAACTCCTTTTTATCAGTTCCGTCAGGATAGTTTTCTGTTATCTTATAAAGCAACAAATGAGCTACAAGTGAACATCTGCAAAGCACAATGTGTGCTGAGAAATAAGGCAGTCACTTGACAGGCACATTTTCCTTTCTGCTCTTTCTGTGCTGGAACAACAGATGTGGCTAAACTACACAGAAATGCAATTACAAGGCAGCACTGGCTAGGAAAATTAAAGATATATATATGTATGTATATTATATACAAATATATACAATATATGTAAATATACATAATTATGTATATATGTACATATATATATATTTCTTGCAATCGGATAGTTTGAAATCATTATAAAGGAAGCCACCACTTTGAATTATAAAGGATATATCCTACCATGGGAAAGATTTCAGCTGGTATGTAACTGCTCTTTACTATTCCCTACTTCTTCACCAACCAATGAGAGCTTTTATCGCAACAGAGAAGGTGAATCTGTCTCATCACTGATGATTACATGAGCAATGATTGCCTTTAGAATGGCCTCATTACTTCTTAGAAATCTTGTTTCTACAAGTTATTTTCCAAAGAAATCTAGATTGAGCCAAGTTCTCGGTGATGAAAGGCCTGCTTTGTTTTTCAACTCAATCCATTACCACATAAATTATTTCTTTTGATTCAATTTCAGTATCGTTGCACACCATATATGAAAAGTCTATACATATATTTACAGTAATTCAGACATGGACTTGTCAAGTATCAATTCCTCAGTCAAATATAATAATAAAGGGGAGAAAAAGACTGAGTGCATATTACAGATGGGCTAAACTCAGGTGTGATGGAGCAAGTGTCATTTGTCTTTAGACTCTGAAAAGAAATAATTTTCTGTGATAGAACTGGTTATCTAGAATTGCCTTTTCACAGAGAGATTTTGACCTGGATCATGACCTGAGCCGAAATCGAGTCAGACACTTAACTGACTGAGCCACCCAGGCACCCCATCTACCGAGCTTCTCTTAAAACTAATCTCTTAGGTTGTCTTTGCAAAGCAAATATTGCAAATTGTTCCCCCCAACCCCCACAGGAGGATGGGGAAATGCATACATGACAGTGTGTGTTGTAACCCAAACTCTACCCAGGGTAAGCAGAATTTAGTCCTTGAGTTACGAGAGTATTTCTTGACTAATGCTGTCCATTGACTATTTTTACTCTAAGGAAAAAAACAAAAATGAAAAGAGTAAAACAGTGAAACTCTGGGTTTGGAGATTCCTAAGGCGAATGAAAAGGCATTGAATCCCTTCCTGATGTATGATGAGCCAAAGAAAATTCTCCTTAGCAAAAGTTGCTAGACATAAAAAGTTGTTGCTAGCTATAGTTTTGTTTTAAGTGGAAAAGAAGCTACTACTTCACACTTGGTTTAATAAAAACCAAGAAAATTTTTTTTCAAATTTATAATAATGTTCTGGGTTTTAATGCCTGTACATTAATATTTGTAGTGTTTAGAGACAGATGGTTACAGCTTTCTCTCGCATCTTGATGTTTAATACTGCCATAAACTCTTTGGTTGATTTTGAATCTTTATATTTATATCACTTTTGGAATTTCCCATTAGTATCTGTGCACTAAGTTTGGCTAAAACAATTATACTTTATTTTTTATGTTTATTTATTTTTGAGACAGAGACAGAGACAGAGTGCGAGCAGGGGAGGGGCAGAGAGAGAGAGGGAGGCACAGAATCCGAAGCAGGCTCCAGTCTCTGAGCTGTCAGCCCAGAGCCCTATGTGGGGCTTGACCACACAAACCGTGAGATCATGACCTGAGCTGAAGTTGGACGCTTGACCGACTGAGCCACCCAGGTGCCCCCAATTATGCTTTTTCTTTCTTTCTTTTTTTTTTTTTTTAAAGGTGATACTAATCTTGGATCTGCTTTGGACAGAAAATATTTTTAGCTGGACAGTAGTTTTTCAGAAATTAAATGCTTGTCTTTGTAAAACCATAATAGTGTAATCAGAGAAACATATGCAGCTCAGCATGGTTACCAAGATTGGAATTTCCTGGGTAGTAGAGGATAAATAGTTTTGATGCAGAAGGGAAAAGAAGCAGAAAATGAACTTTATAACTCTTAGGTATTTGCAAACTATTTATGTCAGCACTATTGGAAAGATTTTTGAAAAGTGGGCCCTTGCTATGAGAGCTAAAGTAGCCCAAGTCACTAAATGCATAGATTTATTTATTTGACACGTGTATATTGACTGCTACATACATGCTGGGTATTGTGTTACGTCTTTCACCTCTCCTGTCGCACATAATCCTTACAACAGTTTCTGAAGTGGGCATTGTTGATCATCCCACAAATGATGATGGTACGGAAGCTTGAGGAAGCTAACTTGTCCAGGACAAAAAGCTAGAATGTGGTGGAGGTGGGTTTTGAACCCAGGTCTGTCAGATCCAGAGCTAAGATATATTGCCTCTGTCTCTGTCTTTACGCACGTGGACCATTTTGCTGTAAAACTTTATTTTTTTTTTAATTTTTTTTTCAACTTTTTTTAAATTTATTTTTGGGACAGAGAGAGACAGAGCATGAACAGGGGAGGGGCAGAGAGAGAGGGAGACACAGAATCGGAAACAGGCTCCAGGCTCTGAGCCATCAGCCCAGAGCCTGATGCAGGGCTCGAACTCACGGACCGCAAGATCGTGACCTGGCTGAAGTCAGACGCTTAACCGACTGCGCCACCCAGGCGCCCCTGTAAAACTTTATATAGTTACCTCTGTTGCCTCTTTCCTGCAGGCATGTATAGGTTATCTTTTTTGGAGTCTGTTAGGTCTTAGATAACTTAGAGCAGATACATGTTGTTGGAATAACAGACCCAGCAACGTTCTCATGAGAAAAAGCCGTGAGTCAATCGTCTTTTTTTTAAGGGGTCAGTGGGCATTACCAGTTCAGTTTTTGAGAGGGAACATACTGCTTTGAGGACTTATCTGCATTTTGCTAATTACTAAATGTCCTGTTTATGGGAAAAAGAAGCAATGATGTTAAGTCCTATGTTCTCCATGGCTCCTCTATGACTGACATATGATGTATCTACTAAGGCATTTGTTTATGGTCACTGTGATTTTGGTCTCTTCTATTTACTGAAGTATCTCCAGATCCTCAAAGAGTACCTGGCATGTGGTAGGTACAGAACGAATATTTGTTAAATGAACAGAATGAGATTATTTCTAAGATGTGATAGAGGGCTACATTTATATGTGTTATTCATTTCAGCTCAAGTTTCAGAGTAAGTTATACTGGCACAGTTTGAGGTCCTATGAGATGGAGAAAAAACAATACCTACTGCAATTGCAGGCACATCATTCATGATCCTTAAAACAAATTATAAAGTGTTCTTTTCTCTATATTATCCATGAAGAGGCTGAGTCTTAAAGACTGTGTCACCTTCTCCTGGCTTGGACAGTCATTTGCAATCTCAAAGACTTCTCCCCACTATGCCTCCGGAGTGGTACTTCACACCATTCAGCATGGAAGAGGAGCAGATAATGGAATGTTCTCTAAATATCTGCAGCTCTCACTTTGTTTACAGTGCTGTCCAGATTCCTCCAGAGAGGTGGCCAGGCTGGGCGATGGTTAAGAGCCAGGCTCTGTACTCTGGTGCAGCCAACAGCTCTATCTTTGCTCTGTGACCTTGAGCATAAAACCTTTTTGAGCGTTAGTTCCCTCATCTAGGAAATGGGGCTGATGATAGTGACTGCTTCATAGGATTTTCATGAAGACCAAATGGGATCATTTACGTAGAGTGCTTAATTTAATGCCTGGCACGTAAAAGTGCTCAAAATTAGCATTAAAATGTCTAACCATTTAGGCTTGGTAATTAGCTTTTCTTATGTAAATATAAAGATTATGGAATATATTCACCGGTATCCACTAATACAGAGTAGACTGTGTGGCAGTTGTAACCAACACAGTGTATGTGTTATCAGTTTTAAACGTGGTTAATTGGTAATTCATTTGTGAGCCCTTAAATACGCTCTAAATTTGATCTGCTCTAATAAACATATGAGTGACTTGCAATAATAATTATTATAATAATTACTGCCAGTGTTTCTCCCGTTATTTCTTAAGCATTATTGTAGGCGCCTTATTTACATTATCACTAATCTTTGAATTAACCATCAAAAGAAGGCATTGTTGTCTCTATTTCATAGATAAGGAAACTGAGGCTATGAAGAATGAGCTTTGTTCAAGATCATATAGCTACAAAAATAATAGAGTCAAGCATCAACTCTAGCCCACATTTTCCCACTGTGCAGCATTTAATTACACGTACAGTTTCCTAGTTGATTGTAACAGAACTAAAAAGCAGTTACCACTTGTTGAATGAACTGTTAATTAATGTTTCATGCTTTCAAGAGTTTTTTTCACCTTTCTTACCTCATCTGTTTAAGAGGAGTATTTTTGAGTCCGTTTACCCCAAAATGTAATTTAAAATAATAACTAATTATAATAATAAATGTGGGGAGGGAATAACCTCACAGTTCCACCATATTTAAGTCCTATTTAGCACCAAAAACTTTATTGTCTTTAAAAACTAATACACAGGAGGGAAAAAAACCACACAGTTGATTCAATGTCCCTTACATCTAGAAAGGATGGGGGGTTTCGATGAGTGAACAGTAAGGAGGGATTTGTATGAGCTACTATTGACTGTTCATTTTCCCGCCTGGCCAAAACTGATCAAACGACATTACCCATGGCAATTAATTTTCCTATGCCTCACTTCTTCAACAAAGTAGGGATTAAACTGTAAATTTCTAAAGGGCAAAGACCGTATCTTATTCTTCTTTATACTCCCAGTATCTACCTCAATAAAGGTTGTTGAGCTAACCTCAGTGGGGATTAATACCTAGATTAGGACAACCATTAATAGAAAGATCTGAAAGATTACATTGTACCAGTTCTTACTCCATTTCCACTCAGGAAATGAGTATTAGGATTGCTCTCTGGATCTCTCCCTCCCTTGCATCTTTTTATGTGATTCTGCAGGCTGGTTTCAGGGATTCCAAATAACTAGGAAAGAATAATGTGCCAAACTTTGCCCTTTAGTTACAGATGAATCCCACTTGGGAAGCAGATGCTTCTGTAAGAGAAAGGGCTGAGAAAAGGCAGAAAATGTGGTAGAGATGCAGGAGTGTGCTACAGCATTCCTGGTGGGCTTGTGACAGCTGACTGCGCACATCTCTTCCCAACTCTGTGTTCAGTGACTTCATGTTGATAGCAATGAAGGGTTTTCCCTTCAATTTTAAGGATTCCTACGATAGAAAAGGCTAAACTTCCTTATGAGAAAATTATTGTTATTATATCTCATTATTACTTATAATAAACAGCTCTTCTATAGGAAACCCCACTTGTCAGTGTATCACTCTAGACCTCAAACTTTCAGATAAACCCCAGACCAGGTGTTAGCATTTAGAAGACTATGTTTTTAGCTTAAACTACCTGTTCTGAAAGTGTGGCTTCAGGACTAGCAGCAAAAGCAACACCAGCATTACCCAGGAATTTGTTAAAAATGCAAATTCTTGGTCTTCACTGCAGACCAATTGGATAAGAAATTCTGGGGACTGGGCCAGTTTTTACCAAGTCCTCTAAGTAATTCTGAACCACCGGCTTCGACTTTGTCTTACCATAAGGCCGTGGCAATGACAATCCAGTAAAAATGCTTAAGTTATGCTAAAATATTCTCTCCCATCCTTCTAAAATCTTGATCCAATAAACATCTCTTAATAGATGCTCATGAAATGTTCTTTTATATATTATTTAAATCTCGGACACACCATGTGTTAATAAACAATCCTCCTGGGTGAGACTGCATTCAGTTGACAGATTGCAATATGTTTATCATTTGTTGAAAGTGATTTCTAATATTTGACCTTAAATCCTATTAAATAGATGAAAATCCACAGAAATTCTCTTAAGAAATATCCAGAGAAATATTTACAGTTCTGCTACATCTCTTGTTGATCAATTGTCTGTGCAAACATGAGAAGAGAGTTCATCTTGTTACTATATTGACAGAATATAAAGGTGAAAGTTGATTAACTTACAGGAATAGAGTCACATTTCAGGTCCACAAATGAGAGGGTGGGGGTGGAAGGAGGAGAGAAACCTTGAAAGGCATTTGACAGGGGAAGGTTGTATTCCCCAGATAGCCCTGTCAAGCAGCTCTGTCGACAACAAAAAGAAGAAAACAAATAAATTGGAGGCTGTGTGAATGTCACAAGACCAGAATATAAACACGTATGACATGGGGAGAAGTAAATACCAATAATTCACGTTCTCACAAAATGTTTTCGAGTGGGATCTTCTAGCTATGCCAGAATGAAAAGAAAAAAAAAATGATGTCTAGGTAAATCTCCAAGACACTGGTCCGGCACTCACCTTTTATTCATAACGCCAACCCTTAAAAAGCACCACTGCAGGTACAATAGGGCCAAATAACAAAAACAGAAACAGTGTGTGACAGGACTCAGGACTCATCCATCTAGAAATGGATCTAACATTCAGAGAACATTTCATCTCTGTTTAACTTTCTAACCCACAAGAGAGAATGCAGCCTTCACTCTAAGCAGACAAAGAATATCTTTAGACAGAAGGTGGAATTTAGCACTTCGGTTTTGTCTTTACACTAAAGAGAAAACAAATTGTAGACACGTGCATCCAAAAATTGATTTAAGATGATAGTAGTTGTCTTTTGTTCCCATTGAAAAAAAACTCATTCCAAGCTTTTCTTATTAGCATAATTCTCCATCTGTACATGAACTGACTGGACAAGTTCTTAAAGCCTCGCTGCCCTCTCTACACTACTTTCCCCGATGCTACCCCACTCTTCTTTGGCTTTGTGCTCAGTGACACCACCTGTCCACCCCAGGCCTGGGTGTCTGGTCCAATGAGTGCCTTATTGAAAACCTTACATAACTGCTTTTTTCCTGTTCCATGAGGCTCACCTCACCAAATCTAATGGAAGCTCTGGCCCAGAATCCAGGAATGTTGTTCCAGATAGACCTGGCGGGTCTCTCATTAACATGAGCTCCTCCTCCCTGCCTGGGAAGTCAGAACACCCTGTCTTCCTGGAGCGTCCATGTCCTGCCAGCTCAGGAAACAAGACCCTTAGTCTGGTGTGAGAAATCTGATTACCTCCCCATGGCCACAAAGCTTTCAGTTTTAAGTTTCGATAAATGCTACTCTTCTAAAAGGTGCTGAACACCAATAAACCCTCTGATACAGAAGTATTGTTCTAACGTGCAGATCTGTAAGAAAAAGAAGTCCCCCCTCCTGGAACCCACTGAGCCCTAGCACAAGGCTAAGAAATTAAAATGTGTTGAGTTTATCCAGGTTCCATAGCAAATGTGCTATACAAAGATCTCAAAGTGAAATCCAAAAATCCAAGAGGGTAATCAGTTTCATAATATTTAGACATGTTATGAAATAAAACCAAGATTATAAGAAGTATATTTAAGATGCTTTCTGTTCAAAAGAGTCAAAAATTCTGCATAATTGGGTAACTTGGCTCTTTTCTGTTTTCACTAGACTCTTTCTGGATGGTCTAGCATTTCTAATGGCTTCAATTACTTCACATATGCTGATGACTAACAAGTGTTTATCTGCAGCTCAGACCTCCTTCCTGAGCTCTAGGCCCCTGCAGTGAGCTTTGAACCCATGTGGGCATCTTCGTTTTCCACTCCCATTCTGCTCTTCCTCTTGTATCTTGTGTCTCCTTAAATATCAACACCATCCACCTGGCAGCTCAAGTCAGGTGGCTGAGCACCTTCCTGACCCCTCCGACCCCAGCAGCCTTCACATCTGGTCTTTATTTAGGGCCCAAGGATTCTGCCTCCCTCGTGTCACTCAAACACACCCACTCTCTCTCCCCACTGCTAGCTGAGCTCAGGCACTCATCATTTCTCCATAGATGCACAATGGCCTCCTAGCTGGTCTTCCCTTCCCAGCGCATTCTTCACAGCCTGAAGGACCATTCTCAAGGGCAAAGTAGATCATACCATCCCTCCGCTTCAAACGCCCTAGATGGAAACAAAAGTCCTTTGTGACCTACCTCCTGGCCATCTCTGTAAGCACTTCTTGTGCCTTCTCTTATCCTCTGCCCTGGAGCTATGGGAGTCCTCGATGTTTACTCTGCACTTCTGCATGCCTTTGCACCTACTGGTACTTTCTTGACCCTTCCTCACATCCATCTCCTAACTAGTTTCTGCTTATCCTTCCAAATCCATCTCCCTTCAGGAAGTTTCCCCCGGTTGCCTTTGGGTTAATCACCCCTCCTGTGTATTATGGAAGATGAGGTCCTAGTACTTAGATGGTATTCTAACTTCACTGTGCTCTCTTTCCCCACTGGACTGAGAGAGAGAGAGCTCCTTGAAGGCTGGGACTCTATCTTTTCACCTCTCAGTTCCCAGAGCTGTGCAAAGGGTCTGGCTAGTGTATGTCCTCCAAAGAGTTCTGTCAGTTGACCATGAGAAATGCCCTAGAATGAGGTCATACGTTCCTGGGCACCTTCTTGCTGGAAACTGGCCTAATGAAAGCTACAAAGGAGTAGATACTACTAACGTGGGAAAATTTGTTCAAGCAAGGCACAGAAGCAGATTTTTAAGATGCGGGTCCAGTTAGGCCTGATTGTTGGAATGTGTCTCTCATAAAGACAAAGAGAGGAGTCTTGGCAAGTGCCAGCTTCACAAGAGCCTCTAGGGACAAAGATAGCCACGTGGGAGAGAGCCCAACCCTGTGCATGCACCTGCAAACAAACACTAACAAGGGCGTATAGGCACGTGCTTCAGGATTTAACAATCCTCACAGAAGCGAGTTGAGGAGCCTCCATCTGGTTTGTTGCCAATGAACAAAAAAGGAGGTCTTTCTTCCATTGTTTCAGTTGTGTAAATTCTTAATGTGACAATACATAGTAAGTCCCTACAGGTCTTATCAAACTCCTACCTAACTTTTAAAAATGAACTTTGAGAAAGAAGTTCATCCCTGACTTGGAAATGTCAGTCATGTTGTGGTCTACACAAATAACTTCAGTATCATTACTCTGCATCTGCCGGTCCTCTGCTGAAAAGTTGCCTCCCTGGGTCCTACCTGCTTTGTTTTCTACCCAGATCTCTCCAGCCTGTGCCATGCTCCTGTATTTTAATGCTATATCCCCGTGCTGGGAATGTTACTATTAATTTATCAGCCAGTCCAAATGATGGAAGAGCCAGCACTAAAGGAAGGTCTGGCTTTTGGCATCACGGCCCAGTAGAAACCTGAACAGCGCTCAATCTGAGAACCCACGGGGGCACAAGCAAGTTACTGATTATGTAAACAAGGAGAGACTAGGATAGAAGCATTACCCTAAAATGCTATGTTGATGTTGTAAGTAAACAGTTCTGCTACCCTGTGGTGTAAAGCTAGCCCTAGGGGTAGAAATTATTACCAAACCAGTCATTTAATGGCTTATTAGGTGACACTCAGCTACCCTTCAAACATCCGTCTCTAGGAAAACCGTGCTTAGCAGAAGATGCGATTCTGTTGCTTAGGGTTTCTATCCTAAAGTACAACTTAGCAACATTTTAATGTTTCCAAAATTAAGTGTGAACAGATACACTTTGATTAGAAACTCTAAATCACATTTGCAAAACTTCAGGGCACTAAAAAAGAAAATCTGGTTTGACAAAGCAGTCGAGTATCTTTTGTCTCAAAGTTGTCATTCCTCTTCCCAGCGTCCTCTCAGCCAGACACGTCCCTTTCTTTCCTTCATGGACACTCAGACACGTGGGGATCACTTACTGTTTCTCCCTTGCCAGTGTCCTCCTATCAGCATGCAATAGCCAAGACATACAGATTCTGCTAGGACCACACCTTTCCTCTCTGCCTCTTTCCCTGACTTTGTGTCATCTCAGCTCCGGCCCACCTGATATATTAATTCTGCTTAGATTAGTAAAATAATAATCCTGATGTGGGTTGGATGCCAACCCACCCAACACCACTGCTCATTTTCCTGAAACGTGATGCCTTGAATCATGTCATTTGTCTGATTAAAAATTTTCACGGGAGTCCCACTGCTTATGAAATCAATCCTGTATCCCTAGATTTTTAACTTACCTTTCTGCTCTATGTCTTGTTATTTCGACTGCGGGTGTATGTTTACTACTCTCCCCCCACAATTGTGCCATCCTACCTCTGTGCTATTGCTTGTGCTATTTCACCCAAACCACCTGGTTTGAGTGCTGGTTTCATTATTTACTAGCTTTGTGCTTCTGTTTCCTCATTTATAACATGAGGATCATAACAGCACCTGCTTCATGGGGTTTTGTGATGATTGCAGAGGAAATCCATACAAAGCCCTTAGAAGATGGCCAGCACAAAGTAAGTAGTCAGTAAATGTTAGCGATCATCATTATTATTATCATCATCCTTTTCAAGGACCATTTCAAATCCACCTCTTTAGTGAAGTCTTTTTAAATTGCCCAACTCAATGTTGTTTTTTTTCCTCTTTTTGTACTTCTCTGAATAGCATTTGACATGTAATGCCCTGCCTTAGAATAGCATGTCCACTTATCTTGGCCTAGACTGGACCGTACACTTATTGAGGCTGAGGAGGTTTTATTCATCATTGTACACGCGAAAGGACCTTGCATAGCACCTGGCACATCAAAAGGACTTAATAAATACTGGCTAAATTGAAACAAATTGATTTTACTATTTTAAAAAACTCTGTTCCTCGAGCCGAGAGAAAAATAACACATAAAGATAAGTAAATGAAATGAGCACCTGGATAACAAGGATGTTATTGGTGAAAGACACTGAGATTGATGTCATTAGAATGCACGACTTGCCCTGATAACATCCTTCCGTCCATGTTCTCCATTGCAGGTCTGCCTAGTGGCGTATCTTGGTTTGTTTATGCTTTGTGTCTCATATCAAGTTGACGAACGGACATGTATCCAGTTTGTTATGAAAGTAAGTTGTTATTTTTTTCTCTTTTATCGTCACATGGGGAAAAAACACAAGTACAAAATAAAAGAATGATTTTTAAAGGGTTGCATATCAGATTATACTAGAAGTTGCATTTTTAGGCAGGCCAAAAAAATGTTTTAGGAGGGCATTCATCCGGACCCCAAAGATAATGCTGGTCTTTTTTTTAAAGTCTTAATTTCCATGCACTAAGTTGGCATAGATCACATAAAGTCTGTCCTTCAATGCCCTTACAAAGAATTTTGAAAATTCATCAGTTCAGCAAAACACTTGGCCAGGGAAAAGGTGTCTCTATTACTGTCCACTTCCATATCTTGGGGTTTTTTAGAATATTTTAATAGGGAAGCAGTCTAAGTGTATTTCCTCTTGTAGGTGGGATCACTGAGACAAAAAAAGTACATTGGGTGCATCCAAATGATCTGTGCCAAGAGCCTGAGGGTATTGGGTGGGGGGGGAGGTAGGTGGATAGGATATGCATGGTTTAACGTGTGTGTGTGTGTGTGTGTGTGTGTGTGTGTCTTTCACCTGCATGTGATTTTTTTCTCCATTAAAGAGTCCATTCGGTCGGAGCCCATTCAAGTACACAGCATTTTCACTGCACAGTAGAATCTAGTCCAAAGGGAAACATAGACACACCCTTTTAGAGTTCAGGGAGATAAAAACCCAACCCAGCAATCAGAGCTAGGAGAAATCAAATTCCTACATTTTCTTTCAACCACTTGTAGCAGACAACAAAATGTTTTCTGTAATATTCGTTTGTTGGGTTTTTTTTTTTTTTTGGTCCACTCACACTGTTTACTTTTTCTTCATAACCAAGCACATAACAATTAGATACTTCTTTGTTCACAAGAAAGCATAATGCATAAGAGTAAGTCAATTCTATTATTTAGAAATTACAAACAGGCAGAAAAGATGTTTTTTATTCTAGTATGGTTGAAGTGGTTGACATAAAAAAGCAAAGTGCTTATATTATATGTATATATATTTAAATCATGTGTAAAAGGGTAATAATGGAATAAAAGTGCTCACATTATATTAACTAGTCAAAAAAAAGCTGGCTACACAAAATCTATGGTGTGATCCTACAGAAATTAAAAAAAAAATAGCTCTCAGTGCATAGGAAAAATGGTTATCTGTGAGTAGTGGGAGGATAGCTGCATTTTGTAGTTTCTTCTTTAATTCTGAAATGTTCTCCAATAGTTAGACATAACTTTTCTAATTAAAAACATAATGGGGGTATCTGGGTGGCTCAGTCAGTTAAGTGCCCAACTTCCTCTCAGGTCATGACCTCACAGTTGGTGAGTTCAAGCCCCACATCAGGCTCTGTGCTGATAGTGCAGAGCCTGCTTGGAATTCTCTCTCTCTCTTTTTCTGCCCCTCCCCTGCTCTCTCTCTCTCTCAAAAAATAAATAAGTAAACTAAAAAAAATAATGGATTCTTTAAAAAAAAAACCGACAGAATTTGGTGGATATACCTACATTTGGAAATTTTAATTTTTCTGTCTGAGGGTGTTCCTTAAAGAAGGCCAGAGAGAGCAGACATCAGTCCATGTTTACTGTTTTTGTAGAGGTCTCACTAAACACAATAAGGCTTAGTGATGAATTAAAAAACAAAAAACAAAAAACCCTGGAAGCCTAATAAGAAATGGCCTGTTAAATTACAGGGACCTCTTTCACTAGGTAAAAAGTGCTCTATACTAGGTTCATCAGCTTATGTGAAATGCCCTCGTTTCCCCTCCAGATGACCCAGCAGAGGCCCCCAAAGCCACCTCAACATCTGCACTTGAAATAAGGAGCAAGGGCAAAAATAAAATAAAAAAGTCACTGCCAATGTCAGCCAGGTTGAGAATTCCCCACTAGGAAGATCTCATTAGCCACCTTTTTTTTTTTTTTTCCACCTGTGACAGACATTGACAAATACGGAGGCACTTTTCTCTTCTCCTGAATGTGACCTTTAGTGATGCTTGCTGCCAGCTCTCTAAGGTGCCCGCTACATTATCTTCAGGTCTAAAATGAGCTTCAGTCAATCTCCAGGTTTTCCAAAGGCACAACAGGTTACAGCAGACTTTCCTTGTGTTTCCACACCATTGGATGGGGGGTGGGGGGGAGGAACGAAATGGATCTTCATGATGTGTTTCTCACTTAGCCTTACCGCATTTTAGTGCCTGCGTATGGATACCCTGGCCTAAGCTTTGTTGAAGATTTTTTCTCTCCTGTTGGAAGACCCAGATGGCCAGGGCAACCAGTCAGGGGGTGCTAACTGCGTCTCTCTGCAGCCTGAGCACGCGCGCGCCTGCGCGCGCGCGCGCGCACACACACACACACACACACACCCTCCCTTTTTCTTGGAGACAATAGCCACGGGACTTGTCTTTTCATCTGAAGCTAGCGCAGTCCGCTCTCTGGCAGGCCCGCGACACCACCGGCGCATTCTTTCTTTCTCCCGGGGCTCTGCCCGCGGCCTTGGCGGGCCATTCGGCCTCCGATTGGGCCGCCTGCCTTTCCCCGTGGCCCTGTTTTCTCGGGGCTCACCTTGGTTATTTGCAGAAACGTGTCCGGTTCATGTGCTTGCAAACACTCCCGGGCACATTCCCCAGGAGGGCATTTAAGGCGCACTCGCCTTGTGCCCACAGCCAGGAGGCCCCTGGGCTACTGCTGCCGCCCCCTCCTGCGCGGCGAGCGGCAGCCGGGCCTCACCACCCCTGCCACCCGGGAAGGTAATTAAATCGAAGCCGAACCGCCCTCCTTCCAAAGTCACCGAGCGTTGAAGCCGCAGCCGGGTACCAATTAGAGGCAGCGAGCGAGCGGAGCCGCGCCTGGGCGCCGCTGTTACATAAGCTCCGGGGGCCTCGGCGCCCCCGCCCGCTGCCGAGCGCCAGACACACGGGCTGACACCGGCAAGACAAATGCGTCCCGAGCCAGGCTTTTATCAAGATATATTTGCTCGCATTCCCAAGGTCATCGTAAACACTTTCATTGATAGTTTATTCGTGCCGCGTAGGTAAAACAAGCCACTTGATTTTAAATTACAGATTCTAACCCAGAAGCTTGTTGCTGTCAGATGGATTAAAAGCCCGTGAAGGGGGGGAGGGGGAGCGGTTGGGGAAATGCTACAGCGTTGCAGATGTAGCCCGCAGGCCTGGGGGATCAAGTATACATTTATGCCTTAGCATGGATAAGAAATTTGATTCTGTGGTTCACTCCTGTTTACTTGGCCTGATGCTTTCACAGAGTGGGAGATGCAGGATCACAATGTGTGAGCTATGCACCAGTGAAAGTATTCATATTCAGGGAGCTAAGGGGCAAGGCTTTTGTTTGGGCTCCCAGCATATTTAAGTTGCTCACTTAAAATTGAGCAATCCCTGTATCTGTGTAAATGTTTACATCTTTTCTACAAGCCAAGCCTGCATTGTTACTCCCACATGACAGAGAATAAGACAAAGCCCGTAAAGTTGATATCCTAAGAGTCTTGAGAACTGGCAGCTCTTTCCATCTCTAGTAATTTGTTTATTGATTTCACAAATACTTAAACAGTGCTGCTATGAACTAGAGTCAGTTCTAAGCCCTTTACAGATATCAACTCTTTTGATCCTTATAATAAGCCTATGACCATAGGGCTATTATGATCATCATTCCAAGTTTAAAGGTGAAGTAACATAGGTGTGCAGGGGAATGATTAATTTGCTCCAGGCCCACAGCTAAGAAGGGGAGAATCAGTCTTGAAAGCGGGCAGTCTGGCTCCCCTATTTATGCTCATAACCATCACTCGGCGTGTACACTTGTTAAATGTCTTGAGCAAATCTTCCAATATCTAAGCCAAAAGGAGATCTTTTAAAAATAGGCAAAATTTTGGGGTACCTGGGTGGCTCAGTTGATTGGCTTTGATTAAGCCCTTTGACTTTGGCTCAGGTCATGGTCTCGTAGTTCGTGGGTTCAAGCCTCACTTCCAGCTCTGTGCTGACAGCTCAGAGCCTGGAGCCTGCTTAGGATTGTGTCTCCCTCTCTCTCTGCGTCTTCTCTGCTTGTGCTCTTTCTTTCTCTCTCAAAAACAGAATAAACATTTAAAAAAAAACAGGCAAAATTCTCATCTCAGCAAATGGGTTTTCATGATTGTGTGAGAGAATAATATTTTTGCAGCCATTCGAATTATTTACAGACTGAAGGAGGGATTATTGTCATTGCCTCAAGATAGTGTCCCAATGAATGTTATAGAAATCTGCTAAGGATGTGTGTGTGTGTTGGAGGTGGGAGGGTTATTACAAGACTTCCTCAGTTCCAGCCATTGATGGCAATAAAATGTGCAGAGAAAACTCCAGTTGGGGCCATTCTGCTAAGCAGATGACTCTCAGGTGGGAAATTACCCCTTTAATTTGGGCCTTCCCTCCTGGTAAAGTCACCAATGTACCCATGTTCCCAAAGCAAATAGCTCCCAGGTCCATGCTGCCTGCACTGGAAACACAGTTACAGTGGGTACACATGTACACCACCACCAGCACGATTTAATTTGGCTCTTGGTATCAGGAGTTTGAGGTCAATCATCAGGCCTGAATATTTCATAACAACCCAGAATATTTCAAATATTCGGCTCCAATGTTCCCACAAAAATAAAAACTCCTACATTTTAGCCTAAGCACTATAGTTTTTGCAAGAAATATGGCCACAAAAATTTAGGTGATGTGTTCAATTTCACAAATTAAATATTTCCTTTTTAAATGTTTTAATGGTGCCCCTTGTATTTATCTGCTTCCCTTCCTCCAAGGGAGGACTAAACACATTGAATAGAAGTTATCCTTGTTGGAGCGCTTGGGTGGGTGGCTCAGTCGGTTAAACGTCTGACTTTGACTCAGGTCATGATCCCTCAGTTCATGGGTTCGAGCCCCACTACATCAGGCTCTGTGCTGAGAGCTCAGAGCCTGGAGCCTGCTTTGGATTCTGTGTCTCCTTCTCTCTGCCCCTCACCCCCCTCATGCGCTCTCTCTCTCTCTTTCTCTCTCAAGAATAAATAAACATTAAAAAAAAAACCCTGAAAATTACAATAAAAAAAGTTATCCTTGTTATGTCCCTGAGATATAAGATGTTTCAATAAACTGTTTCATGGATGAAAAAACTTGAGTTCCATCTGGCAATTCTTCAAGAGATTTGAAAAAGATTAGTGTGTGTGTTTATGATATCTTTGATGAGGACATGCAAAGAATCCATGCACTCCTTGGCTTTGCAGCCATGTTAAGACAAAGTGGCTTTAACCAGTTCCACTCTCTTCCTGTGCCCTTAGTCAAGCTTTCAAGAAAACTAGACACATGGATAGGGCACCAGCACACACACACACACACACACACACACACACCACATTCAAGAAGAAAAAAATACATTTTTAAGTATTCTATATTTAAGACTTGAAAACACTTGAAATTGTCACCATGTGGAGAATAACTCATTTGGAGGACTTTTGTACACATATTTTATAATCTTGGCTATATGTTTTTATTTTAAACTACATATCATTGGAAGTAGAGAGAGTGCATAATCTTTTCAGAGCTGCTTTAATCTAGCCCTGGACATGAGTAGAACTAATCTTACTTTGGGGAGTTCACATTCATGAGAACTGCCCTACAAACAACATTGGACTATGGTAATGTACATCTCACATTAGAAACTTAGTTCAGTACACTAGTCCCGACAGTTGGGGACTCTGTTCCTCATCTAGAGCCTCAGTAGGTGGGACCAGAAACATTTCCAGTAGGTGAGTACAATCCCAAGAACATTTCTTGTCATATAACATGGTTTATATTGTGACTGTGTCAACAAGCACTCACAATTTTTGATCAACATATTTCAGGTGTAGGCTAAATGTCTTGTTCGGGGATTCCATGGTTCTTTAGCAGCAGAGTTGGAACTTGAACCAGACTTTCCCATCACAAGGCTATCACACAGGCCAATGTGTTCAGAGCCTCGGCAGCTGAGGAGCCATTTAGAGTTAATTTTTGTACTCAGGAACTAGATGGTTAGAGGTGGACTTGGGTTGACACTTGTAGGTGAGGAAGCTGACATCAAGTCGTCTACCTTCTGGAACCATAATTTTTTTTTCTAGCAACCTCTTACTGGGGCTCCTGGCATTTCTGGACACAGGTTGGCAACCACTATATTGAGCACGGTCATTTTGATTAACCTGTGTTGCTAGTTGATCGATCACTGCCAATTTTGGCCAATATAGCGTTTTCATTGCCTTCTAGCCTTTCATTTACCTTCTGGCCTTTCTGCAATCTTCATATGAGCAGCTTTTGAGGTCAAAACAATCATGGCATGTCTTTCAGGGACGGCTCTCATGTTTGGGATTCATCTAAAGTTTGCTACATCCATATACAAGTATCCACCATCAAGCTAATATTGTTGGCTTGGTGTATGCAAAGCACTCCGCATCCAAAATAAAAATAAAAATACGATCAGGGCTTACGGATTGCTTCACTATCAAATCGACATGGAACCATTCCTATGTCACGAGTACTCCATTACTGAAAAGACAACAGCCCCATCCTTCAGGGAGCTTCCTGCCAGAGAAGAAAAAGACCAGCTTTTATTAATGAGTCTTGTCAATAGTCACCCACTGTGCTTTGTAACTGGCAAGGTTTTCTTCTGCTTTCTTGCAGCTCTTGTACTTTCTGCTGAGTGCCCTGGGCTTGATGGTCTGCGTGCTGGCCGTGGCCTTCGCTGCCCACCACTATTCGCAGCTCACACAGTTTACCTGTGGAACAGCACTCGACGCCTGTCAGTGCAAACTGCCCTCCTTGGAGCCGCTCAGCAGGACCTTTGTGTACAGGGATGTGACTGACTGTACCAGCATCACCGGCACGTTCAAACTGTTCTTACTCATCCAAATGATTCTTAACTTGGTCTGCGGCCTTGTGTGCTTGGTGGCCTGTTTTGTCATGTGGAAACACAGGTACCAGGTCTTTTACGTGGGTGTCCGAATGTGCTCCCTGACAGCTTCCGAAGGCCAGCAGCAAAAGGTCTAACATACTCGCTCAAAGGTGGGAGAGAAAACAGCACACTGACTAGCTGGGGTCAAAAAAGGAAAACGAAAAAGAGAAAGAAGAGGAAGAAAGGAAGAAAAAAAAAACTTTTGACAATAACTAATATTCACTGTTGTAAATGAATATTTTTCTATTTTTCAGGAAATAAGAGCATTTCTTCAGGTTTCTAGAGTATTTTTAAAAATTCTTACAGGGAAAATAAGATCCAACTTGACTTTAAGACATTAAAAGAACACTGAACGGGGAAGGAATGGCATACATTTATTTTTGCAGGTTGGAGTTTATTTCTTAGTACAGATTACCCCCACCCCCGCTTTCTGAACATAGAGCATTCCCATGAAAACTTCCGTGAACCGAGATGGCGTAAAGCGAAGGCACTGTTTTGTAGAAGCAGAAATCTTCAGATTTCTTTTGGTTGGCGAAAATGGGTGCTAATGTAGATATTTCCTAAAGCAAAACGGCGTAGAGCAAACTTTCGGATAGCGGGGAAAACCTGTACTCATTTTATTCATTATTTATATAATCCTCTTTCCTGTTCAGTTTATAGTGTGCATTGGCATTTCAGGACCACTTGCTAAATTTTGCAGTCGTTTCCAGAACTTCCCACCTCCCCCCATTCCTTTCACTATGCCTTGGAGAAAGGGGGGAGAGCTGAGCAACTAGGTTGACTCTCTGGATTTTCCCTGGTAGAGATGTCTTCAAGACATGAAACAGCTTCAAGGGTCAGAGTAGAAAAGGAAGAGACTTTGCAAAGGCTAAATAATTATCAGCACCTGGGCTGGGGTGGAGGCCTTTTCTCTTCAGCTCCCTTAGTTTGGCTCTGTAAGTAGATCACTTACTAAATACTTTGGATGATTGTCTGCTTCTCAATAATTGAAAGTTGGTGGTAGTTGTATTCTTAATGATGTAGAAGGCTTAAAAATAATTACATTATGCTTCTATTCTACCATCTAAAACAAATCATTAAAACTAATTTCTACCTAATTGTTAATTATAATTATGCTCAGAAGCCTACTTAATGAGCCCTGTCTGTACTTATGTAGCACCATCGGCATTAGGAGAAATTACTCTCACAAGAGAGGAGGCTTAAAGATTCTTTCTTCTGAAAGCCAAGCTTTACAAAGGAGAAGAAAAAAATTTTTTTATTAATAGCTCAGGTTAAAAATACTCATTTAAACAAAAACAAGAGCATTTGTAATGGGAAATGTTTATACAAATAGCACATTTGTGATATGTTATAAAGTATCTCTCTTGGCAGCTAAGTACTTTTGAGGAAGACTGGGTAATGCCGAAGTGTTCCATTCACAAAAGTGCATCTGATATGCAATCCTATTATTGATATTTATATCCAGTCAACCTAGAGACTTAAACTAATGTCTTGATGTCCTTATTTGAGCATATGCCCATTGACTTGGAAGGTAATTTTTATTTTGTTTTGTTTTTAAGTTACTGTGACTTAAAAAAGCACAGGCACGCTGGGGTGGGAGTCTTTCCTCTCTTACTTGGTTCTGAACAATACCAATATTTTAAGGAAGGAGCTCAGAATGCAAATGCATGCAGCCTTAATGTTATCAAGATCTTTCTCTCTTAGCATGCTCTATTGAAATCAGAAATTCAAGATAATAATTGAGATGAATTTGCCTCTCCACATTGCCTATTGATATACTCTGCTAGTCGTGAAATTCTACCCTAAAAGAAAATCATTTTCTTGTTTGCCTTAGAAAATAGTTGAACAATTCCATTGGTTGTGACGACAGTGTCAATTTCTACACAATATAAATATCCAAATAAAAGGGAAAACATTAAGTCAGTTAGTTGGAGAATTGTAAAAAGCTTTTATGTCCTCCAGATAAAACACCTGATTAACAGATGTTAAAACCTTTTTTTTTAATGTATTGACTTGCTTAAAAAATGGCCTTCCTACACACCAGCTCAGGCCAAGAACTCACACTTAGTGGATAAGACTCTGGAGCAGAGGTTGGATTACATGCAAAAACTATATCGAGAGAACACCAAGCATCCGGATGATGACCTAAAAAAAAAACAAACAATAACTGAATCCATTCTGATTTGGACAGTTTTTGACATAAAGAAGAAAATGACAGAGAATCTGAAATATTGTAGGCTGTTCTGTAAAGAGAGAGAAACTGATGATTTAATGCTAATTGCTATGAATCAGGCACCACTAGAAGCACACCCTGAATTCCTTTTTATAGCAAACACTACCGGTTTTATATTAGAAAATTAAAAGTCTACACATCACTAAGGTGCTCAATGTTTTACAAACAATTCACAGGGTATTTCACATGGTAGAATAACTTTAGCTTATGTGTTTCTTTTTCTAAATAATGCAACCAGAAAAGGATGAGACAGTAAGTTTGATAATAATCAGGATATATATATATATATATATATATATATATATATATATAAAATTATGTATGTAATTAAATCATTCTTAAATCTCCAAAGGAAAAAAATAATCATAAGTGAAGGAAGGAACAAATAAATAAAGAAGGAAAGAAACCAAGAAAAGATTCTTGTGCTGTGAACTCACTGAGTATTGATACATGTAAGAATTGTGTTGCATGAATAACAAACTGCTTTACGCTGGATTTAAAGTATTTTGAGGTTGTGTTTTGCAAATATTGAAGTTACAATAACCGGCAACAGAAAAGGAACAGAGACACAGCTTTACACTTAGCAAAATGTTACATTTAAAATCTGACAAGGAGCCAAGATGGTGACTGTCTCTTCTAAACCATAAAACAGTAAGATTTGCGCAATCCTCCTCCTCTTCCACCTCCTTCAGGAGAATTAAATGAATCAAGACTTTGGAAAGAGTGGAAACTGCCGGGACTTGGCAGTACTTGAAATAGGAGGAATACAGCAGCCTAAATGTACAGACTTTGTAACCAAGCCCACCCGATCGGTCTGTGCCTTCACGTGACCACCATCTGTGCCTCCCTCGCTCTGTCCAAATTTGTGGAGGCAGCTCCTTGGAGCCAAGCCTAAAAATATAGCTACACCAGGCCCTAGAAACTGTAGTCAAGTAACAGGCCTGACTTTTTTCCCCCTCTTTGAATTAAACGTCTGTCTATATGATCTCTTTGGAGGGGTTTCCAGCTGCAATAGCCATGTGTTCTGACAGCGAGAGCCCATTATGTGTGTGTTTTCTGTTCATGGGCAGGACATCAGAATCTCTTAATATTCTTGTACTTCTCTTCTTGCATGCATTGTATCTGGAATATGTTTATAGATTTTTAGTAAAAGGTGGGGTAGAGGTTATCCAAGGAAGATTCTGAAGGACAACAGTGGAGCAGTTATTTAACCAGAAACAAACTGAGAAGTTGCCCTGAAAACCAATCCTATCCTGTCACAAAACATACCTTCACATTTTCTAGTAATTACCTCTCAACTATTTCCATGGAGCCGTTAATTTCTGTAAATCATGCTGGCTATCAGTTTTTACTATACTCAGAGAACTCTGTCATGTTTTTAGATGTACACTGAATATTCAGGACAGTGTTAAAAAGAGCTGATGGCCAAATATACTGACTTGTGGTGGAAACATTTGTTTCGATGAAGGCTCAGTGTTTCAGCCTGGGCAATGAATACCTTAATTCTTTTCTTCTGATTTTCTCGATTATCTTCTTGATTATCTCAAATGATTATCCCCTTAAGAAATATCGGTCTGCATTTCGGTGTTGTGATTTCATTTTCCTGCCATTGATGAAATAGTGAATAGAAAACAAAGTGCTTTCTACAGGTATGAAGTGGTGATTTTTAAAGGAGATGCGTATGTGCAGATTTTCTTTGTTAATAAAATTTTCATAATCTCTGAAAACACCATGTTTGGATGTGCTTTGCAGTACGTTACACGTGAACTTGTGTACAGAGAAACCTCTCAGGTTAGTGTTTACTTCCAAAATTAGGTTTTGGAATAGATGAGAACTAATACTCATTTTGACTCCTTTATTCAGGGACTGTCTCTATTTTGGTACCTGCACCCACTGTGGAAGTCAAGGTTATAAACGCTCCCCAGGCCTGAGCTGAAAAAAGATCTTGCAAAAAGTACTTGGAATGCTGATTCTTAATTTATATCTATTAATGTCAAGTAAAGCTTGGCCTAGAGAAAGGAACACACGTTTGAGTGCTGCACATTCAATCATATCCTACATTTAATTATATGGAAAAACACATGGCCTAATTCCATTTCAAATCTGAATGCAGGGACTCCTTATGAACTCTGAGGCAATTTAAATAGTTGATTATACTGTAAAATGTGGTGGTTCCTTCTGTTTAATTTAGTTAGAAAGGCTTGTAGAATGTGAAAAGAAAGGAATAATGACTTAGCATACACTCTCTGAGGTGGATTTCCTATCCTTAGTGTTAGGGCTGCAGGTCTCAGGGGGTGGAAATCTGACTGCCACTTTCCGGCTGTGTGACTTTAGACACACCATTTCATGTTTAGCTTCCTCGTTCATACAGTAGAGAAAAACATAACTGCCTCACAGTATCATGGGGAAGGTTACACGAAATAGCACTTAGCAAAGTAACTGGCTCCAAGAGGCTTAGTAGACATTTGGATTCTTCCATCCTTAGCTGGGTTCTGCAAACCTGTGATGCTTCTCATCGATGCAGGCTCCAGTCCCCATATCCAATTGGAAAAATGGCTCTGCTTTGCTAACCCCTTTGGTGACTCCCTCTTTTATAAACCAGGAACATTATCAAAGGAGCCTCCAGCAGAA
This sequence comes from Lynx rufus, assembly GCF_022079265.1. Classification (NCBI taxonomy): domain Eukaryota; kingdom Metazoa; phylum Chordata; class Mammalia; order Carnivora; family Felidae; genus Lynx; species Lynx rufus. The sequence continues at coordinate 59,505,984 of NW_025814889.1, forward strand.
CTTCTGCTTTTTTTTTTTTTTTTAATTAGACTCCACACTCAGTGTGGACTCATGACCCTGAAATCAAGACCTGAGATGAGATCAAGAGTTGGATGCTGAACTGACTGAGCCACCAAGGCACCTCAGAAATTCCACTTTTAAAATAAGATAGCACCAACTCTTATTGATGATAGTGCACAGAATTATGGGCTGGCGGGATCCCTATTTGTTGGTTTATGCATCTGGATGTTTCCCAATTGTGGCCATCTTTTCTCGGTTCCTTCCTTCAGGAAGACCTAGAAGCTGAGGCATTTCTTCTGATTTTCATGTCACTTTGAATTATTTTGATAGAAGTGTGTTTAACCCCAACATTTTCAAATGAAGCTTCATTGAGCTCTGGTACATTATCAGTCCCCTGTATTTTAGGTTGTGATGTACAACCCCTCATTTATTTAAAAACCAACCACCAACCACCTTTGATATGCTTCACTCTGTGGGTCGCTGATTCTCATTCAAGAATCATAAAAACGTCTAGTTTTGAGCATAGTCAGCAAATACCAACCAGAGCTTCATTCTCCATATTGGATATGAAAACACTCATATAAATCTTTAAATTTGTGGCAAGGTATTGAAATTGTACGGCCAGAAATCTACTTTTTCCCTTGATAGAGTCTATCTATCTTTATAGCTCATAAGTTATTATATTTATATTAAATTATTTTTTTGTTTGACAGACTCATCTTTATGAAGTACAGGATTAATATCGGCTCTTTTACTTTTAAAATTCAGACTGTAAGCAAATAAAAATGAAACTAATGTATGGGGGTGCCATCTTGAAGACAGCAACTCATTCTTTCATTTCTTTCCAACAAATATTTATCTATGTTTCTTGATCCCTTCCAAAGCATAGGATCTGAGAGGAAATCTCTTTTGTTGTTGTTTGGGAAGGTCACGAGAAAGATCCTTTAATCAGAGGCACACGGGACATATGCTCATCTGTTATTCTTGGGAAAAAGCAGATACGGGGCCATGATCCAGATTTCCACAGAGACATGAAGCCTTGTGTTCAACAAGGCTCTCTGACTGGGGCAGGAGGGATGTGGAGGCCTGGAGAGTCTCCTGTGGCACACCCTGCCCCTTCGAACAGGAAGTCGGCTAGAGAAGAAGGTGAGCCTCCCTGCTGCTGGCAGGAATTGTGGAGGAGGCTTGGCTAATGCCTGATGAGAGAGCTGGACGAGAAGATATCTGTGGGCAGTTTGGGGGTCTCTGAACCTGGAGATTTAGGACTATGTCTCTCTCTGGATGGGGTGCCCTGCTTCTTCTTTCTACCCAGCCGCCTTTTCTCAGAAGCCCACACTGCGTTGTCTCTGCCCGGCCAGGTACGATTGTAGAGGGCAAGACGGTGACTCGCAAGGACCACAGGGGGCTGTGGCCAGAGAAGATGACTGCCATCTCGTGCAATCCACTCCCAACCGGTCTCCCTACATCTTCCTACGCATGTTTTAATGGACTGTTGGTGACCCAGTCACCAACAGGCTTGAAAGTGGTGTGCTGGCCACAGTGAATTAGCAGAGATACAGGCAATAGAGTCTGAAAATTATGTGACTAAAGTTGTCAATCGCCTCAATGGATCATTTTTAATTCTCTTTCACTCAGGATAGAATTCATGTACTCTTACAAAATAACCAATGATCCATCAGGTATCTTTATGGGCACGAGTAGACTTTTAAGTTTTTATTATTTTTTTTTTTCTCAATTGCAACAAAAGTGACTATACAATTGAAAAGAGAGAGAGATTGTTTCAATATACAGAAGCTTAGGGCCACGGACGCTGAACATGGCTATTAAACTAACGGCTGGGAACATGCACTCAGGCAAATGCAGGGAGGAATGATACCATAAGTATATTTGGGGTCTGGATGAAGTGACCACAAGTGAAACCCTGGATTCCAGTTGGCCTTGCCTGGGTTAGAGTAGGAGCAGCCATCTTGGTGCGACCCTCACACCCACCCACCATCAGATATTAAAATTGCTTTGGACAGGGGTGCCTGGGTTGCTCAGTCAGTTAAGCTTGTGACTTTGGCTCAGGTCATCATCTCGCGGTTTGTGAGTTTGAGCCCTGCGACGGGCTCTGTGCTGACAGCTCAGAGCCTGGAGCCTGCTTCGCATTCTGTGTCTCCCTCTCTCTCTCTCTCCGCCCTTCTCCTACCGGCACTTTGTCTCTCTCTCTCTCTTTCAAAAATAAGTAAACATTTAAAAAAAATTTTTTTAAATAAAATTGCTTTGGACAGTTGGGGATAAAATGACCAACAAGGTCATTCTCTACTCTTCCAGAGAAGAGACTGCTGCCCCTCCCCCACCTCATCCTACAGCTTTCCCCCTCCCATCCCCTGTCCCATTTCTATGACACTCAATTGACTCAGGTATCCTAACTCAAATGCCCGGGGGTTAAAACCTTAAAATACAGAGGTCCCTATAAATATTGTTTTCATTTGAATAGGATATTCCTAAAGATCAGGAAGCTTCAGTTCCAGATAAACAAGGCATGATGCCAGGGCAGGGAGACATGCCCAGTAGTCTTTCAAACTCAGCCATGTAGGTAGCCACCTACTCTGTCTGACCAGCAGCATCATAGTTGCAGAGCTGGTGGGACTTGGAGAACATTTCCCATTAGCCTCAGCTCTGGCTGTGGCTGGGGAACCTGTGTGGGTCTGCAGCTGAACAGGCCGCTAGTAACAGCTGAGCAAATCTCTGCTCAAACTAGTTGCAAGGAAGCTTCCAGAAGTCTAAGGGAAGAGGTTTTTCCTCCCACAATTTCAGAGGGCATTTTACTGTGGAAGGCACAATGAGTGGGGAAAAAAAAAAGGGTAAGAATTCATGCAGAACCTCTTTGCCCCCAGTGCCCAGCTCCCTGAGCATTACTTGTGACAACTCACCAGGGTTGACTGACTTTTTGCAGACCCCCAGGCTTCTCTATTCATCCCACACAGAACACCCTCAGAGACTTGGCTTGGCTTCACATTGCTGCCCAGAAGAGGACGTGTCAGGCAATAAGCAATAAAAATGTTCATTTCTCGTTGAAAAAGTCCCAAATTATAACTAAACAGGGTGATTTTTTTTTTTTAATTTCCAAAATGTGCTTTTCCCCTAGAGTCCTTGAGCACAGACTCGTGGTTTTGTCTCTCCTGGGTTTTACAGTCTATCTGCCTCAAGCCAAGAGACTTGGCTCTGCTCCCCCTGAGTCAGAGTCTCGGCTGGTAGCTGAACCCAGGAAGCTCTGGCCCCACATCTCTCCCTGGAACCACCAGACCACACAGCCTCCTGTGCTCAGTCCTTTGGCTGGGTATCCTGCCTCCTCTTTGTTTGGAAAGAGATGTCTTACGTAACCGTACAACCTACTAAATGCTCCATTGTCTTCCACTTGGGAGAGCTCAAAATAACCCATTAGTGACTTACAACTTATCGCAAAGATAGAATCTATTACCCACATCCTCACAGCCCCCATGGAGCAAGCCTCACCTATCTTACTTAGATCAATCATCAACAACGAGACTTAATGACTCTTGTCTTTGGGGGAATGCTAAGTTCAGCGCAAGGTACAGGAAATACAAAGCCTTGTTTATCTATAGGTCACAGCGCTTTGCTCGAGCACCACGTGAAAGTCATTTGTAATTCAAGATTGAGACAGGCATAAACAATTCTGATCTGATGATCCTTTTACTAATCTGATTTTGATAAACAGCTGATGAAAGTGGAAGGTGTCTGGTCACCAGAGGAGAGATACTCAGGCAGGGAAATCAGTTTCTCTTACCTCACTGGGCAGGGATTTATTTCAAGGCTCCCGTTAACAGACCACAATGCCAAGAACTGTGATCACCACCCTGGACTGCAAGAGCCTTCTAAGCAGAATACAGAAACCCACTGGGTAAGGTCTTCTCCTCTGTCTTTATTTTCTATGAATCTCTGATTAGCCCAGTTGGGAATTCTAGTAATTACTTAAGCTGGCACCTCTAGAAAAAAATATACCTCTTAGGATTCAATTAAAAATGAAAAGAACCTCTGTCTGCATGGTGTTGCCAAGGAGTTTTCACTGTATAAGGCAGGGGTGTAGACAAGGATGAATAAAACACTCTGCATTAGGTGACATTTCCATCTGGTTTTGCTGCCAGAGCAGCTCTGGGGAGAGAAGCTGGAGAGAGTTGGGGGCCAGCCTTCTCCAGCCTACTCTCTTCCCCATGGATCTCTCCGTCTTTGAAGGATCCCTAAAGACTCTTACTTCTTTCTTTCTGCAGCAGACATTTTTTTTTCATCTGGGACCAGCTACGTGATTAGTTTCAGGTGGAGGCACATTTCTTTCCCTGCTCAGTGACATGTGAGTCTTCAGCAAAGCTTTCAGAAAGGGACCCTGAACTTGCTGAAGTGCAGCCATCTCCATCCACCACGTGGAGCGTACCTGAGTAGCATGGAGAGAAAAGGTGAGAGCCCATCTCCCCTTGCTATGGCTGCCCCTGCCACGTCCCTTAAGGCCTCGGTATCGTGTACCAATCTGCCAAGTTCCATGCACGGATCTCAGAACAGCAGCAGCCAAACTGGCACGTAAGAAATTTTGCTGCGCTGAGTTTTGTGGCACATGTGGCTCATGTCTCATCCTGTCCAGCTCACTGATTTAGAAAAAGCTGAAAGTACAAGGGAGCTTCCATTCTGTTCAAGAGTGATTTCTACAAGGAGCTCTAAAGCCCAAGCTGCTTGCAGAAGCTGCTTGCTTACATTACAGGACAAGGTATGGGAAACCACTGCAGCTTTGAAATAATAAGAATAAGAATAAATCTTTGGTATCCCATTTCCAGGAAACAAGGTGGAGTTCAAGTCCCTCTCAAATGAAAAAATTGGAAAGTTTCCATTTTATCTGAATACAATATGCATTCAAAAATGGGCAGGGACTCTTTATACTGTAAGAACAACCTAGCTCATGGAAGTGTTATTACAAATCCATTTTTCTTTTAAATGCTAACTTGCTATGTAGGAAAGATTTAGAATAGACATTAAGGAGAAATTCCTAATGACGAATGTGTAAAGTATGGAGAAATTACCAACTTGTAGAATACCTATCTCAATAGAATATTAAACAATTTTATCTAAAGGTTATTAATAAAATAGTACACAACTCTTTTCCTAGAATGGCTTCATTCAAACCCAACCTAAAAGCTATAAGAAAAAAGAATTCTTCCAACTGGAATTCATGGGGACTTACCAAACCAACAGACTTCTAATTGTGTTGCTGTCTTTTCTAACATGTCCCTTTGCCTCTTCTATGTCTAGAAATACTTCTGGCTTAAGAATTTTGGAGACAGAGTCAAAAATAGGGAAGTTAAGTGAATGTAGAAAATCAAATTGAAATATCAATTATCACTTCAAGTTAGCAATAAAAATAAAATTTAAATTGAAATTATTTAATAATGGACTACATATCTTAAGCACACACATGAAAATATTATGCAAAAACACAGTCCTCTTTAACTGGACTTGGGAAATCTCTGAATGATATTTTAAGGACCCTTTGAATTCAGTGTCGATATATATATTTGAGAGTCCATATATTATGGCCTATAAGAGTCTGGTTTTGGAACCATACTTGAATCTTGAATTCTAATATGGCCTTGGGCAAACAACCTACTCTTTCTGTGCCTTCCTGTCTTAGTTTCTTTGTCTGAAGGATAATCATAGGGTATTTGTGAACAGTGAATGAATAAATGGATGGTTATCTGTAATGGATTTAGAACAGTTCCTATGATCAATGCTATGTAAGTGGTTGGTTTTGAGTATAAACTGTCAGCAAATTGAAATTCAGTGGCATATCAGGAAACCAGGAAAACTGGTAGCCTCTAAAATTTCTAGAGTGAAGCACTTTAAAGAAACACACAAATTAATAGTCTTTGTATTCTAAAGCCTAAGTACAAAACAGCAATCCCTCTGCCTCATGTAAACATGGGAAGTACGATACAGATAATTTTCTTATATTTTTTCCTCTACCATGATTTCTACTCAGTTGACAAACTGGAGCAGGGCGTCAAAGTCCTGGCATCTGGGAGCCCTGAGGCTCACTGAACTGGGCCAGAGTAAGTCTTTTAAGGGCCCAGAACCATCCTGTGGGCCTCTTCCCTACTCTCATCGATATGGGTGACTCCAGGTTGTAGCAATTACTTCACGTAGCCTTTAAGGGAGTGAGAAAGTAACAAAGAGGTTTGAGTAGTGGACAAGGCACACTGGGAAAGGCAAACCCACCATTTCTGCTTTGGAGACCCTGGCAGTTTATGAATTAAGTGTTTTTGCAGGTACATTATGACTTCAAATCTAGCTGGTAGAGTCATTTTCTTCCTACCATCCACGAGCTGAACCCTTGCCCAGTGCAAGTGACTCAGGCTCCATGTAGGGGTTGGATTTTGGCAAAGTCCTGGTAGGGACCTCTGTGTGAAAATAAAGTGGTTGATAGCAAATTGGGATCCTTGAATTTTATGGATCCATATCCAAATAGCCAAGGTCAGTACTGGACTCCAAGGGAAAAAGTTTGCAGAAGACAAAGCTGCTCTCACCAGGCCCACACTGCCTGGGCCAGAGGCCCCTTGGGCTGGCCCCAGAAGTGGGCTCAAAATGCAAGCCTCCTCTGTCCAAACCTAAATGCAGAGTTCTATAAATTGACATCTTGGGTACTCTGAAGAGCTAAGATAGATGAGATTTAGATTCACAGCATGCCTGTGAATTAAAAATAGAAATTAAATACAGGCATGAGCAAACTATCCTGTTGCAGGAGAGGTGACTTTCTTGCCTTAAGGCGAAATGTAATGGGATCTCATCTGACCAGGAGCAGACACTCCAAGCCACATCCATTGCTTTGACAGTCGTAGAACTCTGACGTCAAAAGAGAGACGTGGCCCACACCACACTTAACTCCAAACCACCTCCCCTTCTGCCCCAAGTTTATTCTCTTCCTCTGCTTTTTTTTTTTTCATGCTGAGAAAGAAACGCTGCAAGGACATGGGGGGGAGGGGGCACTGGGGGAGGAGGAGGGACCAAGGAGACATTAGCATAAAAGCCTTTGGATATCTGCCTGCAGAGCTTTGTATTCTTTCCTCCTATAACACAAAAGCAGTTCTGGATGAAAAAGAGTCAGAAGGTCAGAGTGACTAAACACATTATGTACTTCAAGGCAAGCATCAGGGTTGCGTGGAAACCTGGGATTTACTGAAGCTTCCTTACTCTTTTATAAGAGGAATTAAGCGTCAGGTGGGTTTTTGAGTGAAATTATTAGATTTTTAAATGTTTTTTAGAGATCATATTTCTCTTCCACCCTCAGATTATACTCCCATCCACGCTCAATGTCTGTGCATTTGTCTCCAAATGCAGTCATGGGCCTTGACATACAGCAAAAGGGAGAAATGCTTTTCTGCTCTTAAGTTTTAAATTCTGAGTCTTGCTATTTACAGTGAAAAGTTATTTATTACATTTGCTTTAGTTATAAGGAAAATATAAAGAGGGGAAAAATGTTTTACAATCTTTTAGTTTACTCCTAAACTTTTCCCTTAATATTTATTTCTCATCTTAAAGTCATTGTATTAGAGCTGGAAGGAATCCTTATCCAATTCCCTTATTTTATAAAAGAACAAACAGGCCAGATGAGGGTCAACTGAGTCCAGATGAGGGTCAGTGACTTGTTTAAGCTCATGTGACTCTGTTTCTCTCTCTCTCTCTCTCTCTCTCTCTCTCTCTCTTTTTCCTTTTTAATGTAAATATTTGGCTTTAAACTGGCACAAGCTTTTATTCCTAATTTCTTTCTTTACTCTGCCATATAAATTGAGATATTTTACTGTTTGATTGGGATCTGCAATTACACACGCTCTTATTTCAACAAGTTGAAAATCCCTGCTCACTCTTCTTATGGAGGCTAGGAAAGGTGTGGGGCAGGGCACAAACCCCACATTCATATTGCTAGTGTGTTCCAGGACATTTCTTCTATGCTTCTTTAGAATAAAATAAAATAAAATAAAAAGAAATTAAACAAAGTTTACTCATCCTCTCTCAACCTCAGTGACCCTGAAAGAATGGAAATAGTAGAATGAAAAAGGTGATTCACAGTGACCCAAGAGTTTGAAGAAGAGTAAGTATAAGTGTAAGAAACACTGAGGGGATGGCCAAAGTAGCTTCTTTTTTTGAGAGCCTGCCTATGGTGGTGGTTGTATGACATTGGTGACTGGAATCCCCGAGGGAGCTTCCCCTCTAGCTTGGTTAAAAACAGGCTCTGGAAACAATCAGATTACCTGGGGTACAAGTCTAGGTTTTGCTACCACTTACTAGCTATAGACTCTTGGACACATTCCTTAACTTCGTTCACAAAATGAGAGTAATATGACTTCATATCTGTAATGTGCTGGAAAAAGGGCCTGGAACATTCTAAGGCCATAATCTATGCTTATTGTTATCATTATGTATTACCAAACCTGCTTCCAAGCCCATCTGAAAATCTGGGCCAAAGATAGAAGAGGAGGGGAATTGTTTTATTATGTTTGACCAGGTACTAGGGAGAACAACACAGTTATGGCTTGAATTGACAGTGGAAAATCCTTTTTCCTATACCTAAACCCAGCTTAGGTGTATGGTTATTAATGCATACATTCAAATGGTTATTAATGCATACTATCAAAATAGCAGTTCCCAGAATGTGCTTTTTAGAGAGCTTTCTGGTAGCCTTCACGAGATTAAAGTCTGGTCTCTGGCTGCTCTAATCAGCCTCTCTCTAAGTGGTAGGAACCAGGTTTTCCTGTTGTAGCACCCGATCTGCAGCAGGAACCACAGTCCCACCCAACCCATGTCTTCAAATGCAGGATGACTTACAGACTCTGTTCCAAATGCTCCTATCGCCAATAAGCATTGGAGGATCCTTTCTGGTCACTTTCCTGTGCCTTGGGTGATGTCCATTTCAAAGCTGGATTTGTCTTTGGGGGAGATACATCCTAGTGCTTTTAAAGAGCAGCAGGACTTGAGAGCCAGCCCTTCTGGATGCATGAAAATTTCAGGGTAGAAGTAATGAGACAGACATTCCTTCATCAGATCATTAATCTTTCCAATGTTGTGTCAATCCTTTTGTCTTTTTTAAAAAAGTTTATTTATTTTGAGAGAGAGTGCACGTGAACACGCACGCATGTGTGCATGGGGAAGGAACAGAGAGAGAGGGAGACAGAGGATCCCAAACGGGCTCTGTGCTGTCAGCGCAGAGCCTGACAGGGGGCTCCATCTCACGAACGGTGAGATCATGACCGGAGCTGAAATCAGGAGTCGTATGCTTAACCTACTGAGCCACACAGGCACCCCAATCCTTTTGCCTTTAGTAGGGTTGCAGTGGACCACTCAGGAGGTATCACATAATTACCAGCACTCAAGGGAAAAGTAGAGAGGGATTTTGAAGAGAATTTCCAACGGCAATTAATTAACCTGATACCGATAAATTCTGAAGGCCATAGTAATCTGGAAAGAAAAACAGTGATCTGGGAGTCTCTGACAATGCTAACGGAATCATGCTGCACAAAAACTTTCCCCTGCTTCCGGATTTTTTTTTTATCTGCGTCTTTTGTACAACCACCAACACTACAGGCAACACAGACACAATGACTGGGGAATCTGGCGAATTTCGTAAGTCCTTCCAAAGCGCTCAGGAATCATTCCTTCTCATTGCATTTCAGGGAGGAATCAAATATGCAAGCTTAAAGCTAAAAACATGGGACTTGGCATCTGTAGGTAAAACAGGAATAAGCACCATGACCTTGGTCATGTCACCAGAACAATTAGAAATAGTCTTCACCTGCCCAATTTGAGAAAAGGACTCGACTCCCACTTATCTTCTGCGCAGTGAGAGGCTAATGGGAAACGAGCTGTGGGGAAGGCTTCCATGGCCTCGGAGTAGGCTCCTCTGCTCGGTGCGGTGCCCTTGGCAACACAACAGAAGGCTGCGGGGGCTGGGGGAGGCCAGACTGAGAAGAAAAGAATGGCATGAAATACGATGCAGCTGCTGAACTTTCTTTTCATTAACTTTAAATTATATCAGTTTTTAGACTTTTGGAAACTTACTGAAAGGGGGAAAAAAAGTAAGAAGACAATCTGTCTGCTTTTAACCTAACTTGAATTGAGCAATAATAAAAGTAATTTAACCAAGGGCAGAAAGACAGGACCACTGCTGTCCCTGCTCCCCCTCTTCCAATCCCCTTTAGCTAGAAGTTTCCATTTCAGCTCTCCCCGTCTAAGACAAGGAATACACAGCTCCAGAAAGGAGGCTGTCCCTGCAGCTGTCTCCTCTGCCTGGCCTTACAAGAGTGACTCAGCAAAGCAGCCCCTTCCAGGGCGGGAACAGGCAGGGCATTTGTTAAAAGGCTGTAGAAGTGCGTACCATCTTTCCAGCTTGCTTATTCATGCTGTCCCGAAGCTATTAGAAATGGCCATAGCACCTGGATCATTAAATTATCTATGTACTCCATATTGCAAGAGTCTTTTGGGGAAGAAGTGACCAAGAAGAGAGACCAGCTGAGATTGGTGTGAGTGGGTGGGCATATATTGGGTGGAGGGGCAGGTATTAACATTCACCTCCAAATCCCCCAGTGTTCAAGATCCTAGCACTCTAAGCCCTTCCCTGATGTTCGCCATGAGATACCTTTTGTTATAACTGGAGCCATGAATGTTCTGAGCTTCTCCAGAACACCTGTACCTCTTGGCCACAGGATAAAAAACAAGGAAGTGAAGAAGGGAAGGGAATGGAAAAAATTCAATACTCCAATGCACATTTATCGAATACCTACTTTGTGATAGTCCTCGTTTTAGGAGCTGGATGTATAGGGATAGGTAAATCTTACATTCATGTGGGAAAAACAGACAATGAAAATATAAGTACGTGAACAGAACATTTTAGGTAGTGGTGAGTATTCTGAAGAATAGTCTTATTGGAGAGAGTGAACAGAACATTTTAGGTAGTGGTGAGTATTCTGAAGAATAGTCTTATTGGAGAGAGTAAAGGGGCAGGGTGATACTGGGATGATAAGGGAAGTCATCTTTTGGGACATGCCATTTGATCTGGGACCTCAGTAATGGAAGCAGCGAGGCATGCAATGACCTGGGTAAAAAGCCAGTCAGCAGTGACAGCAAGGATTAATGCCCAGGGATAAAGTTAGGTGATCAGGAGAACAGAGAGAAGACAAAGGCAACTTAATAATGGTATTGGAGGGACAGGCTGTGACCAGATAGGTAAGCTGGGATCAGATCACAGAGTGGCTTGTAGGCCACAGGAAGAGTTCGGGAGCCACTGGAGTGTTTGTAAGCAGTGGAGTGACATGATGTTTACCCTGTTTCCCATTTCCATATACATAGGTACTTACATACAAACACAGGGAAGGTATGTGGCTAGGGTGGAAATTGAGTTTGGGTTGTGAAAATATTTTACATTTTTATAATTGCATGCCACTTCAGATTTGATATTTAGAAGGGCAATTTCAGGGGGGTCTGCATGGTTCAGTTGAGTAGGCATCTGACCATTGATCTCAGCTCAGGTCATGATCTCATGGTTTGTGGGATCAAGCCCCACATCAGGCTCTGCACTGACAGCTCAGAGCCTGCTTGGGATTCTCTTTCCCTCTCTTTCTGTGCCCCTCTCCCACTCATGCATGCACCCTCTCTCTTCCTCAAAATAAATAAATTAATTAAAAAAAAAAAAAAAGAAGGATGAACAATGTCAGCAATGCAAAAGGAAGGTCTAGGTTGGAAAATAAGGCAAGTGTTTTCTTAAAGCCCTTTTATGAAATTAATACCCAAAATGAAACATCATCCACGCAGGTCATGCTGGACATTGACCTTTCAAAGCCAACTAACTCTTAAGACATTTTGAATTAACTAGAACAGAGACAGAGCAGGGAAGAGAAAGCTGGTTATCTTTCTCACTAAGTCTGCAGGACTTACCCATTAGAGAAGGCATGACTTGGTTTAAGAAACCAATAACCAGGGGCACCTGGGTGGCTCAGCCGGTTAAGCGTCCAACTTCGGCTCAGGTCATGGTCTCACAGTTTGTGGGTTTGAGCCCCATGTCGGGCTCTGTGCTGACAGCTCAGAGCCTGGAGCCTGCTTCAGATTCTATGTGTCTCTCTCTGCCCCTCCCCTGCTCATGCTCTCTGTCTCAAAAATTAAAAAAAAATTAAAAAAAAACATTAAAAAATGTTAAAGAAACCAATAACCGGTAGTTTACAAGTGCGTGGTTTATCCATATTTGCACAGAATACCAGGTCTCCCTCTGAGATCCAGACGAGAACCTTCAGTTTTAGCCACTTGTTTAACCACGATGGTCTCTCTTTGTTCCAGGACATTGGAACCGCCCTGGAAGATCCAGTCAATGAAAGAGCTTGGACAAATAAATGTTTTGGGGTGTTGACCTATGAAGCTCCTTCAAATATTCCTTTTCTATTTGGCTTACATTTTCTTCCTTCCTTTCTTTCTTTCTTTCCTTCTTTCCTTTCAAGAATTTTAAGAACAGGAAAGGAAAATATGAGGGAAAGGGGACATAATTTTTATTATGAACTCTGTGATTATGTCTAACATGGCTAAAATTACATAATATTATTTTTGTAAAAGGATGGAGTTTTAAACACCTAGTGATTAGAGGCATTCTTCAGACTACAAGTAAACAGAGACTGCATACCCACAAAATATGTACAAAAGGGAAACAAATACCTTTTTTTTAAACAAAGTTAACGTCTGTAGAAAATTGATGGACTTGAGCAGAGTAGCTACTAACAAAGAATAAATGAAAACATAAGTTACATGTAGATATGTTTTTATTCAGCTCATCATATTTATCCCCTGGTGACTTAAAGACATAATGGAAGACAAAATGTTTTAAAAGAGTAAAAAAACCAGAGGTCAAATACTAAATAAGATGGAGTATATATAAAATAGTAAGAGAAGCTACTATAATTAAGCAAACTACATAACTCTGAAAAATGTGGAAACTTTCTGCCATCCTGTTTTACTTTGATAGTGATTCCAGAGCCCTAAATCAATTAGATTTAAACATTTTATTTTTACCTCAGAGACAGTTCCTTCATTTGAATAGACATTGGGAAGTTAGCTCAGTGATTAAGAATCTAAAGAATGAAAGTATGAGAGACCGAATATTGACTCCCAAGGATATCCACATTCTAATTCCTGGATCCTGTGAATGTCACTTTATACAGCAAAAAAGGACTTTGCAGATATGATTAAATTAAGAATTTTGAGATGGGGAGGTTATCCTGGGTTATCTGGGCAGACCCTAATTTAATCACATTTTTCTCGTAAGAGTGACAGAGGGATATTGACACAGAAGAGGAGAAAGGAGCATGACCACTGAGGCAGAGAACGGTGTGAAGGGGGGCCACAAGCCAAGGAATGCCAACGGCCAGTAGAGCTGGAAGAGGCAAAGAATAGGTTTCTTCCTTGAGCGTCAGGAGGAATGTGGCCTTAGTGACACCTTGGTCTTGATGTGGTGAAACAGATTTCAGACCAAGGCTTCTGACCTTCAAAAATGTAAATGGGTATTGTTAAGACAGCCGTGGAAAACAAATATACTAACCAAGCAAGATAAGGATATAGTCACCCTTACTATTTCCTTAATACCACCTCTGTTTTCCTGAATTGCGGTTTTTATCAACTGTGCATTTACTTTCACATTTTCAAGGTTAATGATGTTTATATTCTGTTCTATCCCAGTACTAGAGGCGTCGTATGAGAATGGGGTCTGTAGCAGGTTGGGCACATTTGAACCTGGTCCTACTTAACATCAGCATATTAAGTTTGGGTAAGTAATCTCTCTATACCTGAATCCTCATCCATACTATAGAGACAGAAAAATAGCGCCCACCTCAGTGTTATTGTGGGGAATAAACAAGTCAGTGCATATTAAGTGCTTACAAGTGTGATCAGCACATCATCATCCTCTTCATCAGCATTCAAGAAGTATTGCTATTTTTATTACTATGTTTACATTTTTGTGATTTGAATATATTTATTCTAAAAATTGAAAACCAACAAATTGCATTTACATAAGTAGGACTAAGTATTGTTCACAGCAGTGCCAAATTGTGTGTTAGTGTGAAATATCCTTATCTGCAGGCCCCATGTGATAACTTCTGGACTATCTGAAGGAAAATGTTCCTAGCATCAAGGTCAAGTGGATACTATTTTTTTTTCTTATATATACATCATTAGTTTCTCAAAATTTGTCGTATTTTACTTTACTTTGTATTGGACAATGGCTTTCTTATTGTTCATTTTCTCATCTTTGATAAAAAATTATTTTTCACAATACCTCAAAATGACCCAGTATTTTAATAAGTCAAAAAAATTGATAAAAATCTACTTTCTCTTCAGGGGTATTTCTCAGCTCTAATCTGGACTACTTCTTAAAGCTGTGAAATAATGGTTCAACTGGGGTTTTATGGTAAATACTTGAACACTTTTTTTTTCTGTTTGTCAGTAAAAATAAACCAAAAATAGCACATAAAGTACATTTTCCTGGAAAATTCTGTTGGTATGACAATCACATATTGGTAGTGGTTGCCTGAGGCAGAGGGTCATCTTTGAAATCAGACACTCCTGAAGCCTAATCCTACCTATACCACGTCCTTTTTGTGGGAGTTGAGGCAAATGATGAACTTTTCAGAGCCCTGGTGTCCTCATCTTCGGAATGATGACAATAGTACATTGCTGATAATTCTGTACATGACAGATTAAATGACATAATCAGTGTCGAGCTCCACCTGTTACATGGTAAACTTTTACTAAATGGGAGCTATAAGCACTCTCAACAGTAACCGAATTATGGAAAGAGCCTAAATGTCCATCAACTGATGAATGGATAAAGAAATTGTGGTTTATATACACAATGGAGTACTACATGGCAATGAGAAAGAACGAAATATGGCCCTTTGTAGCAACGTGGATGGAACTGGAGAGTGTGATGCTAAGTGAAATAAGCCACACAGAGAAAGACAGATACCATATGGTTTCACTCTTATGTGGATCCTGAGAAACTTAACAGAAACCCATGGGGGAGGGGAAGGAAAAAAAAAAGGGGCGTTAGAGTGGAAGACAGCCAAAGCATAAGAGACTGTTAAAAACTGAGAACAAACTGAGGGTTGATGGGGGGTGGGAGTGAGGGGAGGGTGGGTGATGGGTATTGAGGAGGGCACCTTTTGGGATGAGCACTGGGTGTTGTATGGAAACCAATTTGACAATAAACTTCAAATATTGAAAAAAAAATAAAATAAGTGGGAGCTATAATCATTATTAGTCAAGAACTATAGCTAATCACCCTCTTAGCACTTAACTCATTTGAATAAAATTATTTATTTTTAACTTATAAATTCCGGAATATAAAACAGTAATAAAAAGCATGTAAAATGTAAATGTCCAGTTTAATCATTAACAAAAAAGTGTTTCACAGATAACAAACACAGATTTTTGAAAAATGCATCGCCAGAATCCAAAAGCCCTCACTCTCCTCTCCCCTTCTACTTCTCCTCCTTCAAAAACGTTCCCTTCCCCTATACGGGTAACTGCTATTTAATTTTAATTTTCAATTTTCTTATTTTATATGGCAAACACTTCCCCCTTTGTTCTTTTAGATTTACCACCTAAAGAGAGCTACCTCTAGCAAGGCTTAGATACCTTATAAGTTGCCCAAGAAAGTTTGCTACATTGATTGAATATTTATTGAGAGATATAGTGTGCAGAAACTATACAGAAACTAATAAAGTATTATACTATTTACTCTCTAGCAGCTTGCAGTGATGAAAAATAAAGCCATGCTCCCAGCTCCCAGCTTTCTTAATGCCCTTTGTTCCACTTTTCTATTGAGTCTAACAATATTTACTAGAAACAAAAGTAATGCTAGCAGTTGCCCTTGTCAGAATAGTTTTCAGGGGTGCCTGGGTGGCTCAGTTGGATGAGCGTCCGACTTCAGCTTAGGTCACAATCTCACAGTTTGTGGGTTCAAGCCCCGTGTCGGGGTCTGTGCTGATGGCTCAGAGCCTGGATCCTGCTTCCGATTCTATGTCTCCCCCCACCCCCCCCTGCTTGTTTTCTCTCTCTCAAAAATAAACATTAAAAAAATTTTTTAAAATTGTTTTCAAAGACAACTCTGTACCCACTCCCATAACATGAAAAAAGGGAAAATGGGAAGGGGCTTAATATTTATTGAGTACCTGCTACATGCCTAGTGATGTGCTAAAGATTTTCCACTGTACTTATTAATTGTTACACAATCTAATATGATAGATATTATTAATTCTATTTGAGTTGTAAGGAAGTTGAGGCAACAGCTAAGAGTCAGGACAATATAATGTTAAAAATGGAAAATGAAGAGACTTCCATGTCACTTCATCAGGAAAATATAATATGTAAATGCACCTAATAATAGAGTCTCAAACTGCATGAAATAAAATCTGATAAAATTGAAAAAAAGATTAGACAACTCAATAACCAAGGTTGGAGATTTCAAAACCTTATTCTCAATAATTGATAGAAGTACTACACAAGAGGCACCTGGGTGGCTCAGTTGGTTAAACATCCGACTCTGGCTCAGGTAAAGATCTCGTTGGGATGCCTGGGTGGCCCAGTTGGTTAGGCAACCGACCTCAGCTCAGGTCATGATCTCACGGTTCGTGGGTTCGAGCCCCGCGTCGGGCTCTGTGCTGACAGCTCAGAGCCTGGAGCCTGCTTCAGATTCTGTGTCTCACCCTGTCTCTGCCCCTCCCCTGCTCATGCTCTGTGTCTCTCTGTCTCTCAATAATAAACATTTTAAAAAAAAATTAAAAAAAAAGATCTCGTTGTTTTGTGAGTTCGAGCCCTGCATTGGACTTTCTGCAGTCAGCGCAGAGGCTGCTTTGGGCTGTCCCCCTCTCTGCCCTTCCTCCACTCATGCTCTCTCTCTCTCTCTATATATATATATGTATGTATATACATACATATATATCAAAAATGAATAAACATTAAAAAAAAGAAATACTAGACAAAAAATTATCAAGAATATGGAAGACTTGACAACACTATCAACCAACTCAACCTAACTTACATGTGAAGACATTCTGCCCAACAACTGCACAATGTACATTCTTTCAAGCACACATGGTTAGATCAGGATCATCCATATGCTGGAACCTAAAACAAGTCTCAATACTTTTGAAAGGGTTAAGGTCATACAAAGTATGCTCTCCAACAGAACTAGAAATCAATAACAAAGAGAAATCTGGAAAATTCCCAAATATTGGGAAATTTAAAAATGCAATTCGAAAATTAGAAAATAGTTTAATTGAATGAAAGTAAAATATAACACATCAAAATTTAAGAAGCTACTAATTTAGCTAATGTAGTGTTTTGAGGGGAATTTAAATACATATATTAGAAAAGAAGAAAGGCTTCAAATCAATAACCTAAGCTTTCACTTTAAGAAATTAGGAAAAGAAAAGTGAGCAAAACCCCAAATAAATAGAAAAATGTAAGTAATAAATATTAGAGTAGAAGTCCATGAATAAAAAAAATACAAGGACAATAGAGAGAAGCAATGGAAACAATTTATTTTTATTTTTTTAATGTTTATCTTTATTTTTGAGACAGAGAGAGACAGAGCATGAGCGGGGGAGAGGCAGAGAGAGAGAGACGCACAGAATCCGAAGCAGGCTCCAGGCTCCGGGCTGTCAGCACAGCCTGACGCGGGGCTCGAATTCGTCAACTGGGAGATCATGACCTGAGCTGAAGTCGGACGCTCAACAAACTGAGCCACTTAGATGCCCCTGGAAATAATTTTTTTTAATGATCAGGAAAGTTGACAAACATTTATGGAGACTGATGAGGGCAAAAAGAAGACGCAAATTACCAAAATCGGGATGAAATGGAGGATGTCACTACTAACCCTCCGGAAACTGAGAAGGGTTATAAGGGAATATTGTGAATAACTGTATGCCAATAACTTAGACAGCTTAGATGAGATAAACAAATTCCTAGAAAGTCACAAATTTCCAAAATTGACTCAGGAAGAAATAGAAAATTGGAACAGATCTATAACAAATAAAAAAATGAAATTAGTAATTAATAATCTTCCCGCACAGGCAAGCCCAGGCCAGAGAGTTTCACTGGTGAATTCTATCTAGTATGTACAGAAATAATAGCAGTTTTTCACAAAATCTTTCAGAAAGTAGAGGAAGGAATACTCCCGGTTCATTTTACGAGTATTACCAGTATTACCCTGATACCAAAGTCAAAGACATCAAAAGAAAACTGCAGACCAATAATAACCTCCATGAGCACAAATGTAATCATCATTATTAACACTATTTTAGCATATTGAATCCAGTAATATATACAATTAAGATAAAGTAGGATTTAGCCTAAGAATGCAAAGTTGGGGTTAAGATCTGAAAATAAACCTAAAATACAAACAGCCCCTGATCATCTCAACGGATACAGAAAAAGCATCTGACAAAACATGACATCCATTCATGATTAAAAGCTCTTAACAAACTAAGAACCTAATTTTTTCAATCTGTGGATGTGGTGATGCTTGCTATATCTCTTAATTTACTATAATCATTTGTGTATTTACAGTAGGTAAAATTTTTTTTAAGTTTCTTTCTTTATTTAAGTAATCTCTACACCCAGTGTGGGGCTCAAACTCACAACCCCGAGATCAATAGTAGCACACTCCTCCGACTGAGCCAGCCAGGTGCCCCAACAGTAGGTAAATTTTATTACATGCAAATCATACCTCAGTATAGCTATTGTAAAAAATGAAAAAGTTCTAACATGTTTAATTCTTATCAGTAGAAACCACTATAGGCAAGAAGAGTATCTTTATTATGTTGTCTTTGGAATATAACTCATCAAGATTCTCAATCAATTTTTAGTAATTTATTCAATGAACTTTAAAAAGTTAACCATGTTCCATGGACTATACAATCTATAGCCTGGCACTCAAGTTGCTACATGTTCTTGCCACAATTTATTCTGTTTTATCCACTCTGTTTCCACCAAAGCAGCTTTTGGTATCCACTTTTTCATGTCTGTGCCTTTGCTCATGCTGTGCCCTTCATCCATGAGGTGGTACTTTTGACACTTATAGCTTTGTTCCTACACCAGGGTAGTTTGAAAGAGGGAAACTCATCATGTAAACAGGCCATTTTTTACTTGAGTAGTCACAAGCCAAAGAGTCCCTTTACTAGATGTAATTGGACAAGGTTAACTCACATTCATAGAATAAATCTTTTCCTTTTCCTCAGCAAAAGTTGAATATGAAGGATCTCATGTTACAGAATTTTTTCCAAAATGTGCGTTCCTTGGGCTAAATTTAGGGCTTCATTCATTAACTCTTCAACCAGCATGTATTGAGAGTCTGCTCTGTGCCAAACACTCTTCTTGGAGTTATTGGAGATAGAGCAGTATACAAAACAAAGTTCCCGCCCTCATGGGGTTTACACTGTAGTTGAGGAAGAAAAGAAATAAACAAATAACTGCTGATTTTTAGTAGGTAAGGGCTTTGCAGAACCCTGAAAAGTGGGAAAGGGGGGAATTGGGAACAGTGGAGATGGCAGTTACCATTGTGTGTGGAGTGGATGGCCAAAGCTTTTCTAACAAGATGACATTAAGTACATCAGAAAGAAATGAGGGAGGGAATCATCAGCTAACTTGAGAAAGCAACCAAGGAAGAGAGAAAGCAGAATATACAGATGATTTTAGGCAGGAGCATTCTTGGTATATTAATATATGAGCAAGAAGGGCAAGCATGTGGGAGTAGCACAGTGTGGAAGGGGTATGTGGCAGAGATAAGTTTGGAGAAGTAGACGTGATCTGGCTTGTAGAGCATGAAGGGACTTGCAGGGCATTTTAAGGTCTTTTGGTTTTACTCTGAGTGAAATGGAAGCTACTGAAGGATCTTGAGCAAAGAAATGACAGCTGACTTCGGTTGTAAAGGGATTACTCTAGTTGCTGTGTTGAGATTGACTATAGTAAGGCAGAGGCAGAAGCTGGGAGACCAGTTAAGACACATACTAATAATCCAGGCAAGAGGTGAGAATGGCTTAAATCAGGGTTAGCAATGGAGGAGATGAGAAGTGACCATATTTTGTATATATTTCTAAGGAAGAGCTAACAAGATTAGCTGATGATTAGATACAAGGTGTGAGAGAATGAGAAGAGCCAAAGATGATTATTAATTTTAATCACTTAACTGAACTTTATGTAGTACTAATTGTATGTCAGGGGCTGTTCCAAGATCTTGACAAATATTGACTCATTTAATCTTTGCAAGAGCCCTAGGAGATAGCTACTATTTTTGTTCTCACTTCCTGCCTTCAAGGTTTGGCTCTGAGAAGCTGGAAGGATGAAGCTGTCGTTTACTGAGAGAGGGAAGACCATGTGAAGAGCAGGTTCAAACTGATATGTTAAGGTTGATGAGACCAAAACAACTGTGTGAAGGCGTCAAGCAGGTGGTTGGTCACACAAGTCTGGAGTTAAGGAGAGTGGTCCTCTGTGTAAAGATACTTTAAATGGTGCAATTAGAGGAAATCTCTAAGGGAGTATAGATTTGGAAGAGAAGAGGACCAAGGATCATGCTAGGGGCCATCCAGTATTTAAGAATGGGGACACAAAGACGAACTACCAAAGAAGACAGAAAAATGGCCAAGGGGCTTGGCATGCTGGAAGCCAAGTGAAGGAAGTGTTGGAAGGAGGAGGGAGCAAGCAACTGTGTTGAATACCAGATTGGTCAAGGAAGAGAGAACTGATAATTTATTTTTTGGTTACTTGGAAAAGAACTGTTTTAAGAAGTGGAAGTTTGAATGCAACGGGTTCAAGATAAAGCTAGAGGAGGAGAATAAGAAATGATAAATAAAGAGAACTTTTCCTAGGTGTTTTCTGTAAAGAGTAATAGAGAAATACAGCAGAAGTCATGGAAGAGTATGGGGTCAAGAGTGGGACTTGTGTTTCATTTGTTTTGCTTTGTTTTAAATATGGGAGAAATAGCAGCATATTTGTATGCTGGGGGGAAATGGACCAGTAGAAAAGGAAAAAAAAAATATTGCTACAGGAAAGAAGAGATGAAGGGATGTTAATGAGCTGATAAAAGAAGATGGTAACATACAGGGCTTGGACTTAGACGCACAGACAGTTCACCCTCAGCAAATGGAGAACAGACAAGGATATCTCTACCCCCATATATATGTGAGAGATGTGGTTGGCTGTCTGTGGAAGTTCTGATTGCTTCTGTTTTTGCAGTGACTGGAAAAAGGTCGTGGGCTGAAAGAGAAGCTCGGAAGAAGTATTGGACTTTTAAGGAGAGCAAAGGTGTGAAATGAACTTCTAAGGAAATGAGGACTATGATCCAAAACAGCCAACAGTCCTTCCATCATTACAATTTCATTATTTGCGTTTAGAAAAGTTTGGTCTTCAAGAGGCCCCTATTAAAATGCAAATACTTAGAAGCCCCGGTGCTTTTCAGTTGGTTTTCTCAGATAATGCATTTGTTTTTATTTTTTAATTTTTTTAATGTTTATTTATTTTTGAGGGAGAGAGAGACAGAGTGCAAGCAGGGGAGGGGCAGAGAGAGAGGGAGACACAGAATCAGAAGCAGGCTCCAGGCTCTGAGCCATCGTCAGCACAGAGCCTGACACGGGGCTTGAACTCACAAATGGTGGGATCATGACCTGAGCTGAAGTCAGAGGCTTAACTGGCTGAGCCTCCCAGGCACCCCTTGGATAATGCATTTGTGTCAGAAGATACCTGAGTTTTCAGATGGCTGAGAGTAAGATTCCTCAGGTCATGATGTGTGTACTCTATTTTTCTGGAAAGTCTAAATTTCACTTCAGTTTCCTTTTTTTTTACCCCCAAAGAAGCAAATTGTGACATGTAGAACTGAGTGTAATTCATTTGAAAAACTTTTCAAGATTAAATATAATTAAATCCACATATTAGAAAAATAATTCATCAAACCACTTGTCCACTTTTTTTTTCCCTATAGAAGTAAAACATAAGTCCAGGCCCTTGGCAAGAGTTAAGGAGGTGGGGTGAGGAAAGACACTCGTTCTTAGAAAGGGGCTTCCTATAGGAGATAAGGAGTTGTTCTAGACTAATAATTAGTTACAATCATGGGGTTCTTCTTGGTGTCTAGCATCTCTAAGTAATTAATTAATACCCCCTTTCAAATTAATAACTAATGAGCAGGAACATACTTGTTCTCTCCTCTACTATTATGACCAATGAATTTCTATAGAATTTTCTTTTTTAAAAATGCATTGCAGGGGTGCCTGGTTGGCTCAGTTAAGCGTCTGACTCCAGCTCAGGTTATGATCTCATGTTTGTAAGTTCAAGCCCCACATCAGGCTCTCTGCTGTCAGCACAGAGCCTAGTTGGATCCTCTGTCCCCCTCTCTCTCTGCCCCACCCCCGTTTGTGCTCTCTCTCTCTCTCAAATAAACATTAAAAAAAAATCTCAGAAAAAAAAATAAAAATGCATTGCATCATCCTAAGGGTAGCAAGGGAATGGTACACATAAGGTACATGGGCCTCTAAGCTTGAGTTAGAGTCCCAGTTCTATCACATCCCACTTTGTAATACTGGGCAAGTGTCTGATCCTCACTAAAACAATTCATTCTTTATAAATCATGGGGGACTGACGAAGGTTGTTGTCAAATTAAATAAAGCAATGCCCCATAGTACATGTGCAGCACAGTGTCTTGCTCATTCAAAGACTATTATTTGCATGCTGCTAGACACTTAGGTGGTATCTTCCCTTGTACCCGGAGAAACATCCAGAGCTTTCTTTCTGAGGATTCCTGTTTATGCTCAGCCCAAAGATCCATATACCCCTAATGAGAGGGAACTGAATGGCCAAGAGTTGGAAGAGTGTTGGAGATTGGAGGAGAGTGGAGAATGTACACTCTTTCTATCTTTTCTTCTTAGAAACAGTTTATTTAAAAAAACTCTTTTTAATGTTTATTTATTTTTGACACAGAGAGAGAGACAAAATGCGAGTGGGGGAGGAGAAGAGAGAGAGAGAGAGAGAGAGAGAGAGAGAGAGAGAATCTGAAGCAGGCTCCAGGCTCTGAGCTGTTAGCACAGAGCTTGATGCGGGGCTCAAATTCACGAACCGGGAGATCATAACCTGAGCCAAAGTTGGATGCTTAACCGACTGAGCCACCCAGGTGCCCCTGGAAACATCTTTATTTTAAGTTATTTTTGTTCATTCGTTTTCAGGGATGGATTTGGGACTAGCCCTCACCTTTTATGAAAATTGAGATATAACTGACATATAACATTATGGTAATAAAGATTTGATATATGCATATATTGTAAAATGATCATCACAATAAGTCTCCTTAACATCCATTACCACACATAGTTACAAAAATGTTTTTCTTATGATGAGGACTTGTAGTATCTACTCTTTTAGCAACCTTCAAATATATAGTACAGTAATATTAATGCTGTACATTACATTCCCAGAACTTATTTATTTTAAAATTGGAAATTCATACCTTTTGACCACATTCACTTATTTCACCCACCTCCAACCCCCATCTCAGGCAACCACCAAGCTGTTTTCTGTATCTGTGAGCTCGGAGTTTTTGCTTTCATTTTGTTTTGTTTTGTTTATGGTTCTGCACATAATTAAGATCATATGGTATTTATCTTTCTCTGTCTGATGTATTTCACTTAGCTTGATGCCATAACATCTATCCTGGTCACAAATGGCAGGATTTCTTTCCTTTTTATGACTGAATAGTATTCCACTGTATATATTTATGCCACAGGTTTTAAATCCATTCATCTGTTGATGGACACTTGTTTCCATGTCTTGGCTATTGTAAATAATGCTGAAATCAACATGGGACTTTGGGTATCTTTTCCAGTTAGTATTTTCATTTCCTTTAGATAAATACCCAGAAGTAGAATTACAGGATCATATGGTAGTTCTATTTTTAATTTTTTGTAGAAATATCCTTTCCAGGCTATGTTTTTAATTATCTCCTTGGTAATGTAAAAATGTCAGGGACTGCTATACATTTTGCTCTTTTCTAGCTTCCTAACACTCTGGGAATCCTTAGAAAACAGATGAGGAGAACATCTTCATTTTATCATAATATTTAAGAAGTTCCAGAAGGGTGAGGACCGTATGTCTAACTGAACTCAGTGGGGCTACTTCATAACTCATTAAATGAAGGATAGTAATCTAACCAAAATGTATGAATTTCTTGAGCACTTGGGTTTTAGAGCACTGCAACCGTGAGCTTCATCTCATACTGGCTTGGGCCTGGGAAGTGAGTGGGTGTACTGGCTGCTGGGCTTGAAGCTAGATTTAATGATATCCTCCAACACTGCACCCTTTGCTGATATAGCTGTTTGAATATTACAGCTGTTTTGCTGTTGTGTGTATTTTCTTCTATGTTTAAATGACAAGAGCAAGAAGAATTCTTGGAGCCACCTATGGAGCCCCCGTGGGCAGAGTATCCACAAGGTAGGATGCTTCAGGAGCAAGAGAGACAAAGTTCTGTTGTCCGTTGTCTTCTGAGACTTCTGTGTATCACTCAGCCCAGATTCCAGACACTCTGGCCTAGGGAAAAGGTTAGGGCTCCAGAACAGCCCCACCAGACAAAGGCCCAGCCGATAACAGGAATTGTTATCCATTAACTTGACCAGGTGGAAAGGAGTCAGCCTATGCCTGACCCACTGGTTTACAGGCCACAACTATGGGGCCATATGTCTTTTGCAACCAGCTGCAGGGCGGGCTGACTCCCATGCTTGTCATCTGGCCTTTTTTCTGTCTTGGCAGGTGACTGTTTACTCTTCTTTCCATAACTCCAGAAGCTGGGCTAGGGCTCTTGGTACAACTTGCAGGTTATGGTGTGCAAGGGTTTTTAGTGTCTTTATTTAGCCATGGACACTCTTCTCCCAACAAAATCTCACACCAATGTCCAAGATTTAAATACTTCCAGTTAATTCTGGAAGTATTTGGCACGAAGTGGGAAGTAGATGATCCAAAGCTGACCATCTCCACCCTTCCCAAATCTATCATACACACACACACACACACACACAGTCCTTGAGGCAAAGACAGTTTGATAGTCTTATCCTTTCTTTTTACAGATGATAAAACAGATCTAAATCTGCCCTGTCCAATATGGTAGTCACTAGTCATGTGGCCAGGGAGCATTTGGAATAGCTAGTCTGAACTGAAATGTGCTTCAAGTACAAAATAAACACAGCATTCCAAACACATCATACTAAAAAAAAAAGATTTTAAAATATCTCACTAATACATTTTTATTGATGACAGGTTGAAATGATAATATTTTAGATAGTCTAGTTTCAATAAAATGTATCATTAAAATGAATCCCACCTGTTTCATTTTACCTTTTTAAACACAACATTAAAAAATTAGAAATTACACAGGTGGCTCACATTCCGGGCTCATGTTATACTTCTATTGGACAGCCCTGGTCTAGATTATTCTGCTAAATGCATTGTTCAAGGCCACCCGATCAGTGGAGGCAGGTCAGCACTCAGGGCTCAGTGTTGCCTTTGTTCCACCCTCCTCCCATTACTCATGTACATGGACACATAACTGATAGATAACACCTTAAAATGCCATCCCTGGGCAGTTTCATTTAATGTGATGGGAGAAGAGGAAAGAACTTGCAGGTGAAGGTGATGGTAAGTGTGGGGTAGTATTAGGCCCATGGATGGCCTCCCCAATCATATATGTTTGTTTGGCATCTAGGGGGGACATTTACCTAGAGAAGGAGAATTGACTTAGAAGTAGAAAAACCAAAGTCTTAGACCCTTTGCTGATTACTCTCTCTCCTTGAACACATCTCCAACTTTTCTGGGTCTCCTGTTCCTTATCTGTAAGGTAAACCACTCCTTTGGCAGTTTCTTGACCGAGCAGGGGCTTCTGAAGTCCTGGCCAGGCTCCAGGTGGGTGAGGGTGTAAACTGGGGCTCAGGGAAGGTGCCCCTTGGAGTGCCCAGGGCCCTCTTTCATATGTAAATTATGTGATTTACCACTTGTGCATTCATGATATTCTTCCCTGCTAGTGAATACTTTTTGATGAGGTGTTCCTGCATCCACTTGTTTTCTTTGTTCATATTCCACTCCTAAAAACTTCAACAAAGAGAAGTTGGATTGGATAGGGGAGATTACTTCAAAGACATCTCCAAGTCACTTCCTTCTGTCCTTGACCTTAAGAGCAATAGAAGATAAGCTATGTGTTTTCACCTCTATTCCAGTAAAGGAAGAGGAAGAGGGAAAGGGATAGATGAAGGGGTGGGACAATGAAAGGAGAGAAGAAGGTGAAGAATCAGAAGGACATGAGTTTTAGAAATCAGTATCTAATGGGATGATTGCTCTTCTATCTGGACTCCTTGGCCTGTAAACTCCCGGAAACCAGGGACTATGTCTTATTTTCTTTGGAGTGGGCTTATCCTATGCAGTACCCAAGCACATTGCTCCGCAATGGACAATGAACCTGAAGCGATCTCTTCATTTGTTTCCTTGGGTTATTTATAGCCCCTCCTTTTCTGGCTGGCACATTCCTAACAGACATGATAATGAAGGTGAATGAAACACATAGGCACAGAAAGTAAGAGAAGTCAAATTAAACAACAAATATTAAAATTTTACCCTCCTTCAGAGGTCCTATGAAGCAGAAAACACCCAGACATTGTTTTAAGTCAGGGAGTTTCCAGCTTTGCAACTGAACTCCCTGGCAGAGGGCCAGGCCTGCCGTCAGTGCGTGGGAGAGAGTGGCATTCTCAGGGCTGTGTTGGAAGTTCCAAGTTTATGAGGCATTTATGTCAGGATTTAGTGGTTACCTATGGGTTCAGGGTTTAATTTTTTTCTCTAAAATACACTTTAGCTCTGAATTGCAGCAGGTGCTAAGATGCTCTTTGTGCTCTGTTTTCTTCTTAATGCAGCTCTAATTTTTGTCTTGGATTAAATGATGAGGTTACCAGCTTCCATCAGATCCCACCCATACCTGAGAGCCCCCGCGGCGGGAAGAGTAGTGTTAGGGGGGAGTGGCTCTGAGAAACTGTCCTGAGACACTGGCTCACAGCGCCCTATTGTCCTCTTCTTGGTGTGGGTGCTGTAGAAGGGACAAGGCACTGATGCAACTTTGGAAGGGCAGCTTGAACTCCAACTTGCCTGCCCACACCGGAACGTTAACAGTTGAGGTTAGCTTTGCCAGGAACCAAAGAACATTTAATTAAAATAGACGAAAGAAGGAAAGAAAGAAAGAAAGAAAGGGAAGAAGGGAAAGGAAGGGAAAGGAAAGGAAAGGAAAGGATAGGAAGAGAGAGAGGGGGAGGGAGAAGGCAAAGCTAGGATATTTAGTTAAAATATCAGCTTTCTGGAAGGTTAGAAAAGATAAAACTGAAGCAACTGATACAGTGGGGGTGGGGAGAGGGATCCAGTCGTTAATCCTTCAGGCTGTTATCCTGCTGATGCTGGTGTCCAATACGTGCCTCACAGGAAACAGAACACAAAACTGAGCTCTACCAAAGCTAACAGCCGACTATCTAGTATTGTGCATCAGGCAGGATTCGTTCCTCAAGGGTCGACTGAGACCCTCTCAGCCAATGTCTAAAATTAGTCTCCCTTGATAGGCTCGAGGTACATGGATAAAGCACTCCTTTGGCAGTTTCTTGACTCAGTAGGGGCTTCTGAAGTCCTGGCCAGGCTCCAGGTGAATGTGGTTGTAAACTGGGGCTCAGGGAAAATGCCTTGTAGGTTGAGCACACTCTATTCAGATGGTGCTGGTCAAAATGTCATGGCCTAAAAAGCCCACATAATTGTATTTCCTTATCGGGGCCTTTGGAAGACTTTTATGCTTCTCCTCACCAGGCCTATGGGCCTTTGCGTTTTGCTCAAAGAGCCTTGAAACTTGGTCTTCACAGTTCCATTCATGCTCAGGGATTGTAATAGCGAAAGGAAGCCCTCTCTGTCTGCATGCCCCAGCTTGTCTTCTGAGAACAGTACATAAGAGGTCAGTCTTTGAGCTACAAAGAAAAGCCAAGGTCTCCAAGTCTAGGGGAAATGCAGGGTCACCATGTGGCAGTCTGCTAGGGTTACCACAACAAACTACCATAGGCCGGGGAACTTAAACAACAGAAATTTAGTGTCTCACAGCTCTGAAGGCTGGAAGTCCAAGATCAAGGTGTCAACACAGTTGGTTTCTTCTGAGGCCTTTCTCCTTGGCCTACAGATGCCTGTCTTCTCCCTGTGTCTCACGTGGTCTTCCTTCTGCAGGTGTGTGTGTCCTAATCATCTCTTCTTATAAGAAGACCAGTCATATTGGATTAGGGCCCAACTTCTGACCTCATTTTAACTTAATTTTCTCTTTAAAGGTCCTATCACCAAGTACAGTCACATTCTGTGATCCTAAGGGTTAGGACTTCCACACACAAATGGAGGGGGACACAATTCAGCTTATAATACCACTTCTCTGACGTTTGGGAAGGCTGAGAACCTCAAGACAATTCCCTTTTCATGGCGACATACCACATTTGGATAACTCAACATCATTCCATCTCCATTTCTTACCAAAATGCCCCAAAGTTGCTGGTCTTCCTGAGTGCTTTAGGCCAGCCTTCTCAGGATCTAATTTCTCTGTGATGTTGGGGATGTTTCCTGGATCATTCCCCTTGAGGACAGCAACATTGCCAAGCTCATGCTGATATGCTCCCTCTCCCACAAGTCCTTCCCTAGGAGCCCTTCCCAACTCAGCCCAGGCAGACAGTGAGGCCCAGCTAAGGAGGGTTGTGGTCTTGTGTAAGGAGCCGGGTATACACACCCCCCAACCTCCTAGGGGTGGCATTAAAAAAAGATAGCCTCCTTCTCATCAGTTTGTACTTCCTGTGGCATTTATAAGCAGGCCTTCTCTGTGTGAAGCAAATTCCAGAAATGGATTTTCAGAATTTGTTTTGCCACTACTCAAAAGTAATTCCCTGGCATTGCAGTCTAGGAAAGAAGACAGGATTACTGAGCCCAGAGATGATCTCGTCTAACCCCTCTGTTTCTTTCGAAGAGCAATTTAAAATCACTTCTCTCCCTGAACCAGAAACAACTGTCTCCTTTGCAATTCAACTCTATTTTCTCTGATCACAGTGCTGAGCTTATTACACAAAAACAGCCTTTGCGAATCCTCCCTCCCCCAAAGATGATCATTCTTGGGTGGTCCTTCTTGGGTGGGTCCCTGGGCACTGAAACCCCATGCCATGCTTCCTTCTCGGCTGAGCGTGCCCGGGGAGAGTCTGCCTCACGAAGCTCTGCTCCAGCTCATCAAGAGATAAGATCAGAAACACCGTGGAGGGGCCGCGTTTTAACAAGGCAGAAAATACAAGCTATTTCAAACATCAGGCCTACTGTGCAAAAAACAAACCCCTGCAGCACACTCAGGTTCGGGGGCCTTCTCCTGGAGCGGTTTCTCCCCTCATAAAGATTAGTATCATGGGGTGAAGAAAGAGTCATGTCACTCCCAGCAGGGTTTCCAGTCAGAAAGGCTTCACTTTCAATTACCCAAGAGCAGCTGTCGACCGCTGCTTATGTAACGGGCTCTGTGCCTCCTTCTTGGGAGGAGGATGTGGAACCATTTGGTGTTTGCTGAATAATGAGTCATGGTCAGATTTAGGGAGTAGAAACAGTGAATTTCTCCCCTGCATTGCTTCATCCGGAACTTCTAGTAAAGAATGATAAGCACTGAGTCAGTGCCCGGGGGTGCCTGCCCTGGGAAGGGAAAGCACCACAGAAAGTTCTGAAATGCAGGCCCCCAGAGGGCTCACGTGTCGAGCTGCTGAAGGGAACTTTAGGGACATTTGAAGCTTAGCTGGGCAGTCTGTGAGGAGAGTCACTGTTTATTTAGGCCTGTGGCTGGCCTGACAGGGGTTTTCCTACCTTGGGCAGTTGCAGCCTTTTTCCAGGCCCCAGTCGGGATCCAGGAGTGTCGAGGTGAAGACAGGAGCTGCAGAACGAATAGAGCTTTCTCCAAACCTTATTTTAATTCTCAGAAATGAAACGAGTCTGATATGTTGGTGGGGGGTGCCTATTTATATCAACTGAGAAGTTAAAAGGTTCGGTTTCAGCCAGACATAAAAAATTAAGCTATTCTACATTTCATCATGTTCTGAGTTAAGCAAACAAACAGAATCTCCAGAAAACGAAATTAAGCCGTGTGCGAAAATGAACCAGAAATTATTTGTCCCTCTTCTAAGAAATGCAATCAAACTTTACAGACTTTTCATATCAGCAAACAATTTCTTATAACCTTCTTCCCCATCCCCTGTGATGCTTTTCAAAATGCATGGCAAGAAGTACAGCCACCTCTGGGTGCCTCAGTGGTTCAGTTGTTTAAGTGTCCGACTTCAGCTCAGGTCGTGATCTTGGGGTTTGTGAGTTTGAGCCCCGCATTGGGCTCTGTGCTGACAGTTCGGAGCCTGGAGTCTGCTTTGGATTCTGTGTGTTCCTCTCTCTGCCCCTACTCCACTTGCATTCTGTCTGTCTCTCTTTCTCTCAAAAATAAACATAAAAAAAAACTTAAAAAAAAAAGAAGTCATAGCCGCCCATTGTCCCTCTTTAGCAAATCACAACCCAAATCTTTGTGCACATGTGGATGTCTCTCACGCAGCTGGTGGTTCTACCTGATGTTGTAAAGGATGCTGCAAGAATTTCAGGGTGTCTTGCTTAAAGAACAATGTAGGGAACATTTTCCTCACTGCACAAAGCTCGGGAGGCTGAGAGCTCTGCTTCGGAGAAGCAGCATCTAAAGGTCAAGGTCAAACTGCCTGGGTTTGAATCCCAGCTCTGCTACCAACGGCCAGCCATATGACTTTGACATACAATTAGCTTCTCTTCTTGGTTCCTTCACCTGTAAAATGGAGGCACTGAGAGTGTCTACCTCATAGGGTGGTTGTGAGGTCTGAGGTAAAACATATAAAGCATCCTGAACGTTTTTTTAAACCTTCATTAGTGATAACGATAGTGATTTTAACAGTATCATTGCCATGACTCTCATTATTTAATGTTAGCATACTCTTCATCTCCAGGGATTTCTACCCCAAAATATGTTAGTGAGTTAGACTAGCAGGAGCAGTTCCGATGGTCAAGCAGATAATGGCCTTTTTACAACTAGTGGAGATTTCCTTTAGCATTTTCATCCATAAAATGGGGGGAAATATAGGTTTATAGTGAAGATTCAATAGAATGAAGTATATAAAGTTGTTTGGCTT
Source organism: Lynx rufus (assembly GCF_022079265.1). Classification (NCBI taxonomy): domain Eukaryota; kingdom Metazoa; phylum Chordata; class Mammalia; order Carnivora; family Felidae; genus Lynx; species Lynx rufus. The sequence continues at coordinate 59,537,294 of NW_025814889.1, forward strand.
GGAAAGTACAATAAATGGTAGCTATTTTGGTTGTTATTATATTATCTAGCCCATAAACCCGAATCTCTGCTCAAATAAGTTCCAGGTTTCTTTATCCCATATAGCAAAATGAAGTTCCAACCCCCAGATCACAGACACCCCTTTTAGAGTATTCCTACATTTATTTATGACATAAAATTTCCAAAGGGAGGTGAGTTCATAGAATTCTAACTTAACGCAAAGGTCAGAAGGGGCCTACTCCGGAGTTTGGTTGAGAAACGAAAGGATAAAAGAGAAAGCAGATCTTTAGATTCTTTAAGAAGGGCTCTTTTGGCCTCAGTTATATTGATTGATTTCCTGGCTTGATTTACTCCATAGTATCTTGTTCAGCTCAGCTGACCACAGGAAGCAGATGACGCACCACCTCTGGGACTGGCTCCGAGTGCTGTAGGATGAGGAGGCAGCCACACAGCTGACATCATCCTCCTCCTCATCGCCCCACATAGCAGCCACATTTAGGGAGCACTCACTATGTGTGTCAGGTACAGTCAAAGGCCATTCACCTCAATTTTACAATTAAGATGGCCATGTTGGCTAAATATTATTTTCTCCATCCTAAGGACGAGAAAACAGTATGGTTCAGAGGCATGCAACCTGCCCATGATCCCACAACTGGGGTTCAGATCTGGGGTTCTGATCTTGGAAGCATCATGTCTACCAGGCTATTACTACTCAGCCATTACTGCTGAGGGTTAGCCCCTCTCCATGTGGTGTATAAGTCATCTATCTGCCTTCCTATCCCTGCTGAGTAGCCATCAGGTGACCTGCTGTCCAGGAAAGCTCACAGGCAGTCTGTATTTGAAGGGAAACTGCAGCCATTTCCAACGGACTGGAAGAGGCCTTTGTCATCCTTGGGCTCTTGGTGTAACCGAGACAAACTTGAGAGAGACAATTCAGTTCCACGGAAGAATGAAATTCCCCACGGCACTTCCAAGTTATTCTGTGGAGTCAGCAGTTAGGGATGGGGGGTGCTCCCTCCCCACCCATCCTTTGGTGTGGTGGCCTCACACGAGAATGACCCCAGCCCCCGTGTCTTAATGCAGCTATCAGAGCCCTTTGAGAAGGGCAGAGCTGATGGCTTGGACAAGTTTCTTTTCTTGAAACAACTCTAATTTGTCCAGTTTTGTGGCTTTTTTATGTGGAACAACATTAGCTCATCCAAGCTTGTGGTTTATTTGAAAATGAAATTCCGGTAAATCTTTCGCACCATCTGGCAGTGCGGTGATTGGCCGCCAGTTAGGAACAAGCCACTGAGCACACAAGAAAACAAAGCAAAGAAAACCCACCCCAAACAGAGAGGCTCTCTGTAATCTCTGTGCCCAAGCTACCCCACAGGGCTCTCTGAGGACGGGGCTGCCCCCATGAGCGGAGCTGTAACCTGTCACTCTCAGGGTAGGACCTGATTTCTCTCAATAGCTGAGGCCCAGTGGAAGTTCTTAGCTTAAGCTTTAGCCAGGGTCTTAAATGCTTTCTATAGAAACAGATTAGAAGGGGCCCTCTGAGGGCAAATACAGAGGATCTAGAAACCAACATCAATGATCAGGAGAAAAGGGAACTTGAAACATTGGCGGTTGACTCTTTGGAGTGTGGAAAAATGATGAGGTCTGGGTCCCTGAGGGACCTTAATGTTATTCTTACTTATGTGTCTACCACACCCACCAATCCTGCCCCAGTCTTCATTATACATACATCAGATGCTTCCCCAGTGCTATGTGCCTCGCACTGCCCTAGGCACAGTGGACAGAACGAAGAAACAGGCAGAGATCGCCCTGTCTTTTAAATCTTATATTCTGGTAGGATAGATTAGAAAATATATCATTTAAAATAATCATTTCAAGTACAGTAAGTGCTATGAACGGAGAAACAACGGGCTGAGAAGGAGAATCAATGTGGAGGTTGGGCAGATCAGTTTTTAGTGGGACTCCTCAAGAGAGGCCCTCTGGGCAGGAGACATTTAAGCTGAGACCTCACAATGAGGTGTTGTTGGCCATACAAGATGTAGAAAAGCCTAGGGCTTGAAGGAAGTGAAGGGCTAGCCCGACTAGACTAGACTTCTCAAAAGAGAAGGAGGGAGGCATGAGATAAGGATGGAGAGGCAGGTGAGGGCCACATCCATAAGGCTGAGAGAAGCCATTTCCCCCTTTTACCCAGCAAACAGGCATGATCTAATTTATATGGACAGAAGAGCACTTTTGTCACTCTGGGGAAAATAGACTGTAGGAGGTCAAGAGTGGAAGTAGAAAAACCAGTTAGGAAGTTACTTCGCTTGTCCAACAGGAGATGATGGTGGCCTGAGCCAAAGGGATGGCAGTGGAAAGGGAGAGAAGAAAGAGATTTGAGGTAGAACCAATAGCATTTGCCAATAGATTTGATGTGGGATAAGAGGGAGAGATCCTCCTAGGATCTTCTAGTTTGTGCTTCTAGGTCCTTCAGATTCACCAGCTGGGTGGATAGTGACACCGTTTACTGAGGTGAGGAAGCTTGGAGATGGGAGCAAAATATCTTGCGGGGGAAAAATCAAGAAATCTGTTTTCACCATGTTAAATTTGAGATATCTGATTTATTTAAGCAGGCATATCAGGTAGATACTCTAGAGCTCAGTGGATACAAATATAAATTAAGATGTCATTAGCATGAAGCTGGTATTTGAACCCATGAGAATTCATGAGCTGACCTAGTAGATGGAAGTAGAAAAGTGTTCCAGAAAGGAAGGTTTGGGGATTTCTCATGCCCTGGGCTGCATGGGCCCTTGGCCTGGAGTATTCAAGGAAGCTCTAAGTCACATCAGGAGGGGCCTCATGCATGTGTGTGTGGAGACCCCAACCCACTTGAGCACAACCCCCAATCTCCACCACCTGCCTCCGCACATAACACTCATTGTCCACTAGTCAGGGATGAGTCTGGAGAAGAGACCCCCATGCAGGTCTTAAAAATGGACCTTGAACTGTTTGGACAGGAATTCCAGGGCCCTGGGTAGGCATGTCTTCTCAGACTTGTTGACTCTCACTCACCTGTGTCAGCATAAGAGCAGGGACTTCTAAAGCATGGGATATAGGGCAGGTTCTCCAGCAAAGGGTGGTAATGTGCATGTTATATTTATCAGGGTAATTACGACCATTTCTCCAGGCAGCCGATAGGTAGATCTGGGAACAGAGCCTATGTAACTCACTCTGCCAACCCCCGGACTACTCCTACAGTTTCTCTTACACAGACCTGCACCTTGCCCCTTATTGACCTTATCACACTGGGTATGGGCACCTTTCTAAAGTTGCCAAAACTTACACTGGTGGGGAGAATGAGAAAGCTAAGGTGAAGGTTTAGGTGAAAGAGAAGCAATCTACCTACAGAGGCTAACCCCAGCTAGCTTAGTCATGGGCCCGATGCATAGGGTCCAGTGGGCTTTTAATGGGTTAGAATGTTAAGTGTGGTTCACATAAGTGCCAGTGGGAAGCCATCCCTCATGCTAAGCTAACAAAGGGAGTTTCAGACCCTGAGTGATGTGCAAGGAGGTAAAAAGTACCATGGCTTCTGTTGGACTGTCGATTGTAGGCCCAGATTCAGCCAGGTGCTGACTGGCTGAAAAATAAGTGCCCTTTGACTACATGCAAGTGCCCTTTGACTCCAAGTTCTGGGATTTAGCAAGAGTCAGCTAAGGAATTTGAGGCTTAGAACTATCTTCCCATCTTAGTGCGTTATGAGGGGGCTAGGGAAAACAACTCATTTCCATTCTGTAAAGTGGATCATCATTTTGGAAGAGAAAGGGATACTAGGGGTGAGATAAACTTGGTCATTCACATACTCATACCTTCAACACTGGGACTACTGATGTCATGAGTTAATTTCCTATTCCATGTAGAGGGCTAAGTCTCCTGACATGATTGGCTCAGGCCAAGGCAAGGCTGCAAGCAAGGCCTATCGGCATTCCCTTTCCAAAGACTCAAGGACTGGCAGGCCTCCCATCAATTCCAGGACTGGTGACCAGGCTTTATTCGCTGTCTGAGTAATAAAATCCTTGGCTTTCCTTGTCTACTGAGCAAATTCACAAGAGGCAGATGTCATCTACAATAGGGCTATAAAAATAACAGCAAAATGATACCTTGTTTTTTTTTAATGTTTATTTATTTTGGGGAGAGAGACATAGAACACAAGAGGGGGAGAGGCAGAACATGAGAGGGAGACACAGAATCTGAAGCAGGCTCCAGGCTCTGGGCTGTCAGCACAGAGCCCGACGCGGGGCTCAAACTCACAAACCACAAGATCATGACCTGAGCCCAAGTTGGATGCTTAACTGACTAAGCCACCCAGGTGCCCTTAAATGACACTTTCTAATTCATTTCTTTTTGTCTTCAGACTAACCCCTGTAGCCAAATAGAGGTAGGGCTGTGAAGGCAAGGTCCTGAAAGCCAGGAACTATATGTCTCATTACAAACCCTGGTGGTAGTACATTCTGTGGCCTTGGGCAAGTCACCCAGTCTGTCTGCTCCTTCTTTCCAAAGTGAAAAGGGACTGGGAGAATTCATTAGTCTGGTGGAAAGGCTTGGGCAACTTGGTTCCATCAGTGTAATAATGACCTCTTTCTATTTACAAGACTTTGGCTCCTATCCGCATTTCGCTTTTGATAGTCAAGTGGATTTGCAAGTTAATGGGAGCTCTCAGTGGCAATCTGTAGAGCATTCTAAAAGCCATGGTTTGCAGTATCCCGAGAAAATGTCAGGGACTCTTTAGAGTGTTACTTAAAAGGGCTTTCAACAAAACTTAAGTCAAGACCACTCTGAAAAAGGTTTTTTTGTGCGAACAAATTATGCTACATTCCTTTTGCAAATTAAGGCAACAAAATTTGTGTTTCTGAATTGTGACCCTGAACTTTATATATGTTTGGTTACCTCAAATGTTTGACTCATACCTAGTGTACTATTTTGCATGTGACACATTTAAATGCTTAACAAATGTTTCTGGCGAGATAGATGGGCGAAAAGATGACTAAATCATACTTAGGAGAGTCACTTGTCAAGTTTGACCCTTGTTCAGGAATTCTCAAGACTTGGGGTTTAGGATTCTTAGGCTTACTTGATGTCATCTCCCATACTCTTACTTCATCAGATTTCAGGTTTTACTTAGATTGAAGTAAAACCAAAAGCAGATTCACTATGCTTCTTGTAGTTATGGAGGGCACTAAAAGTATGGGTTGTGGAGGGCAAAACCCCTCTGGTATGGACATGATTTATAGCAAAAGAAACTAAGGCTTGGAGACATTGTACATTTCAGTGTGGTCTTATCCCTAGGTAGCCACCGGTGATTTCAGAGCCATTGAACCCTCTGGTCCCAAACTTTAGTCTTCCATCTTGCTTACAATTCTCTAGATGCTCACCGATTCTCTGACACAGGAGATTCACTGACACAGGAAATCAATGTCATGTATAATATCTTTGCAAGATCAGTTTATCAGATCAGTTTCTGAAAATGTCAGCACTATCAGGTCCAGAGAAGAGACCAGTTAAACCTTAGTGGCCACCAGCTCATAAAGCAGCCCAGACCAGCCACTAGGTCTAGGTATGGTCCAGAGGGTTCCAAGTAGGCTCATAAATACCATCTCCCCATTCTACCATGAGGTCACTTAATACGTACTTCTTCCCCAAATACCCAGACACTATTCCTGTGGGGGAGGAGACAGAACTCTGAAGGAATTAAGTATTTTATGTAAGAGAGACTACAAAATTACATAAGGAGACTATTTAAATTATAATACTAATACTAAAATATAATACATGACTAAGTTTATTGTCATGTCTAAAAGCCTTACTACTCAAAGTATGGGCCCCAAATCAACAGCTTTAGCTAGGAGTTCCTTAGAAATGCAAAACTCAGGACCCACTTCAGATATGATGGATCAGAATCTTCATTTTAACCAGATCCCTAGGTGATTCATTCATACGCACATAAAAGTTTGAGGCAAGCTGGTCTGAAGTGCAGAACTCTTCCTTGTCTCTTCCCCATTGTCTGATAAGGGTGATAAGAGCAGCTGTAGCAGAATATAAAACTATATTATATCTATAGATCTGGGTGTAAGAAGATATGTGACCTTGCCATAGTTGAATGAAAACAAGGAGCAAACTGAACAGAACAGTGGGAGCTACCAGCATCCTTCTGAGTCAAAAGAAGCAAGGAAAACCATGTTGGCAACTGGATGTCCATTCACATGTTGGTTCCTTCTGTTGACAACTTATGTCTTAGGTGCTGGGTTAAGAATTCTGAGTCACAGGAAAGGTCAGTGGGAAAGAATGCCACGCCAAATTAGCCATGACTGCCATGGGTGGAGGATGGGTGAGTACCAGCTTACCTTCCCCTAATTTGCCAGCTCTGGGGTAGGAGGTGTGCTGAGAAAGAACTGGCAAAGAGCCCTTGACTGCATCTCTCAAAAGTTACAACAGCAGAAATTCTAAATGCTTTCTACTTTTTGAAGGAAGTTTGTCATTGGATCAAGTGGCCATATAGCAAGCAAGCCTACCTCATCATAGGAGAGGCCATGAACCTTATTCTCCAGGATGTGTCCTTACTTGGGATTCCACTCATTTGGTTTCATACTCATTAAGATGGGAGTGGCCAAGAGAAAGGGTTTTGCTAAGCGAAATAAGACCACATTATCAAGACCATGCTCACCTTGTTTGTGAAACATTGCTTTCTTAAGTTTTAGATTATATTATAGATTACATTTAGGTTACATTTTAGGTCTCCTATGAATTTTACCGGCAAAGATACTTTTTGTGAAGTCAGAAATACATTTACTTCAAATTATATTGTTTAAAAGAAATTCCATAATTAAAATTTTAAAACTCAAACTTCTCATTTCCTTCCTTTCCTTATGGTATTATGGTAAGAGCACTGGACTGGGACCGAGGAGGTGTGGATTCAAACTCTAATCCTCCGACTTACTAGCTATGTCTACAGGGAAGTTAATAAGTCTCCCTAGACCTCAGTTTCATTGGTGACTAGTATATACTAAGCAATAAATAAGGTTTTTTTTTTTAATTCAATCCTAGCCTCCACTATAAATTGTATTTAGTTTGAGTACATATTTTTAATAGAGCAACTTTCATCTGTGAAATTTTCAGGGCATCTGGCAGATGCTGGAGGTGGCAGGGAGGAAAAACCTTTGCTGCTAAAATTATGTCTTTTATGTCTTGAATGGTTTCATATTACAGAGCTTCCTGGAAGCAAGAGACCAGGCCAGAAGACCCCTTGAGGTCCCTGGTACCTTTCAGGTTATACCATTCTCTAAATAAATGTGGTCAGGTTGAAGAATATGAATAGAAGCAAAAGTACAACAGGAGTTTGCTTCTTAATCTCCCCCTCCCAAGCAGCTAAAAACAAAAGAAAACAAACAAAAAACCAAAAATAGGCTTCTTTAGATGGCCTGGCCTGTGCCATGTTCCCAGCCAATCAGAAGGGCGGAGGAGGCTCCCCGATGCATGAAGTGCTGGTCCAGTGTTCCCAGACAGACTCTACACTTCTTGATTCCAAAGGACACATTCCAACGTCACTCACAAACAGTTGCATTTGCTGGGCATCTTTAGCAGCTACGATGGTCCCACTCTCGACAGTCAGAGAGCACAAAGGTTAGCTGACTGGGCCCTCTCACTTCCAGTGGGCAGGGTGGGAAAGGGGGAGAGGGCTGAGGTCCTCTGGCCGATTCCCAGCTGCCAGCTCTATTTGGAGGCTGAGAACAGGGACAGCAGATGGGAGAGAGATGATCTCCTCCTGCTGCAGGTGATTCATAGGGCATCCGGGCGCATGGCCCACCTCCAACACCAGTGGGAGCAGATTTCACATGGATCCAAGAGCCTCTGCTGGCACATGAGAACCGCATGAGGCTGGGAGGTGGCAGGGAAGTGGGGTGGGGGGTGCCAAATCCCCGCACATCTCCTTGCTTCATTTGATCCTCAGAGGCTTTGGTTCGTTTCTCCATGAGCCTGCTGAGGGCAGCTGCATTTGCAGCCATATTTGCCTTCAAACTGCTCCAGCTGCATTTCCACCTCACTTTCATAAACATCCCACATCTCTGCCTCTTGGGGGTGAGTTCTATATCTCTTCTGCTGATATCCTCACTGACAGGAGTCCCATACTTCCTGGCAGGATGCAATCACTTTCTCTGCACAGCAAAACAGCATTCTGGCCAGGTTCTCTGGCACCTTATTGCCTATGCAGTTGTGTGAGGCTTGGGCTCCCTGCCTTGTAGTGTGAGGCTTCTCAGACTACAGGGAAACAGAGTAACTCAGTTCTTTGGCTTTTTCCCAGGAGACAGTCTCCAGTGGGGTTTGACCCATTTATTCATCTCCTTTCTCCTTGCCACAAAATGCCTTGGTCAGGATATTTGGCACTGGAAATCCATCATGTGCCAAACAGGAATTGAGGTGCCCCCTTGATTCCGGGATCAAGGAATCCTGATGCTTCCAGCGTGACGGAGGCTGACAGTGGCTTCCTTCTCTTCATTGTCTAAGGGGTTTTCCCCCTTCTGGACATCTTGAAGGCATTATAATCATTCTACCCTTCCCTCTCTTGTACCATCCTTCTCCCACAGAGGGAAACTGAGAGTTCTCTCCTCATGTAATTTCTAGTCACAGACATAACCCTGAGGTCAACACTGGTTTGCCAAAGCTTATGTCTGTGCTGCCTACTACCCTTCCCTAGCTGCCTGGTTGGGCATTACCACAGCGGGAGTCTGGAGTCACTTCCTGGCTCCCAGCATGTGACCCACACATGCCCAGAAGCATGAGGAGCAATGCTACCTTTTAGGAGATTTTCCAGAGCAAATGAGACAGTCCATGGAGTGTTATTTATGTCTCTTCTTCTTCTTTCCTCTTTTTGGAAGCAGCTATCTGGAATGGACAGACAGAATAAAACAGAAGTCAAAGAAATTTCTATGCATCCTTTCCCCAGCTATAATTAAGATGGAAGCTCATTTGCCATCCTGAGGATTGGTGTAACCAAGCATATGACAGAGCAAGATTTTGGACCATTTTTATCAGTTTTGGAACTACAGCTCTCCCATGGCCAAATTTCTCTTCATGTTTCAGATTTCAGAGCAAGGACTAACATTTCCTGCACAGACAGGCCATCCCTTAGCAATCCTGATTCGGCTGACCACTGTTCACTGGAGCCGCATGCAAAGGATAGGGTGGATGCATTCCAGCACACTGGGGTTTGGAACAGCACCTCTCATCCCCAGAGAAGGGATTCTCTGTGGGGGCTGAATTGGCAGTGCTTAAGCTTGCCTTGCGGTCGGCACGTAGGCCATCAGAAATCATCTGGGCGTCAACCTGCCAAGCTGAGGCTGTCCTGGGGTGAGGGGATTTATTGCTAACAGAAGAAAGAAAAGAAGTCATTTTCTTAATTCCGCTTTGCAGGCCACTTTTATGTAAAGAGACTCCACTGTTGCTTCAATCAGTTCAATATCTAATTCATCATGCCTGTGTTCTTCCAGCAGTTCAGGCCTGCCTGCTACCAGGAGCAGGTGCCAAATCAGAGTGTGGAATTTTCCCAGCAGGCCTTAGGGTGTGTTGCTGCCAAGGCAGCTGTGGTAGGGTTGAGGAATAATGAGTGAACCACAAATCCAGAAAAGGAAGAGGAGGCTGCCTTTTTGGCTTGGGCTGACTCAGGTACAGGCTGTCCCTTGAGGAAAGATGTGGGCTGTGAAGACCCCTCCAGTGCCAAGGCTGGACAAGGCCAGGGCAGGCAAGAATGGACCCCACAGAGCAGCTTCCCAGAACTAGGTTAATCAGACCAGGTGAGGACAGCTCAGAGTGGCTGCCTGCTAAGGCCACAGCAGGCTCTGCCCAGTAGGAGTAGCAAAAAGCAGTTGGTTGCTGGGAAAGTCCTAGAGACCTATGTTCAGTGAGCAACAGAGCACTGACTGAGCATCTGAAGTGTGGTCTGGAGCTAAGTGTGTGCCAGGGAGGAAGCAGAGCTGTGTGCCACATAGGGCATTCAAAATAGCAGGAACAAAGCCAGTGATAGCCAAAGAGTTGAGGTCAAAAGTCCAAGCCAAATGAGTAGCAAAAGAGAAGCAAGTTCTTTGGAGTCAATCAATGGCAAATACATATTGACATCACTTGATAGAGTATGTTTTTTCTCATGTCTCATGGCCAACATGGCACATAGTACACCTAGACAGACACAAGACTTGTCATCACAGCTGTTAGTCTGCCTTTACCTGTCCTGGACTCCACTCTCTTGGCTGCAATTCTGAGACCACATTCAAGGTCTTTGGGAATGAGTGCCATGGTGTGATGTCTGCCACGGGAACAGGAAAGGAAACAAGGTACACTGGCCTTGGCCATGGTTTTGTTCTTCCTTCGTTTGAGGGTTTCTTTAACTTCACAAAGACAACAAAATATTTTGTTGAGAATGACTGAGCCCGTAATAGGACATGAGAACCATAGTTTTGCATTTTACTCTACATTAATGTAGACAAATCACCTAAATCAAGCTAAGGGCATGGGGTGAGATTTGATATGAAAGTCCAGGACTTCATCATTAAACAAATGAACACTGTCCCTCAGTGTAGCTGTGTTTTCTACCCTTATCGGATTTTGATTCATCCACTTCTATTGCTTCTGTTCCATGTACATACTCTTTTGATAGGATTAAGATTTTTCTGGTTTGAATTCTGAACTGAAAGCTTCACTGGGCTGAGACATAGATACCATGAGACTCCCTGTATTCCAATATTAAACATCCCCCTGGTAGAAAAATCTTGAGATTTTCCTTTCTAAAAACAACTGAGTAGGTATTGAAGGGTTGTTTTAACCAATGTCCTTTAAGGAGGAGGAACAAAGCTATTTCCTTCTACTTTTTAAAGGGACATAGCTCTGAATGTCTAATATTTGTATGGGGTTTAAAACCTCAGAGTTTGGAATGGTCATCTGGTAAGACGATGAGTAAACAAACATTGAGTGGTCAGGTGTCAGGTATTGCACTAGTGCTTTCCTGCGGGTGTGTCATTAAATCCTCAGAACAATCCAGAAAGGAGTCTTCACTTATGTCTTTATGTATGAGTATGGGAAAGTTCAGGGAGTTTGAACGTTACAGACTCAACTGATTGAATGGCATTTGAACTGCGTTCTGATTCTAAACCCCATGATGCTGTTGGATTCTATTCTCCTGGTGGTGGCTGTTTTGAACCACTTGTTTCTTTAAGCACTTTATGCTATAGCCTTGTGGCCTAAAACATTAACTGCATTAATAATTACATAAACAAACTAATACAAAATGAGCTGATTAATCAATTTGGAAAAGACCTTGATGTTCTTATTTCCTAGTAGTTATTGTTTAATATTGTGTTTATAACTTAAATGTGGGTGATATTCCAACAAAATTTTTAATTCATAGGCAGGTTATTCTGAAAAGTTTATGGTATGCAATAAAAGGCAAAAAAGTACAACATGAGGTGACCTCATTAGTTCCTCCACTTCCATTTGGAGATTTTTAAAGTTTCCCAGATAGTCCATGGGCATCATAATTCCTGCTTAAGAACTAGGTTCATTTTCCTCTATCATCTTTTTTTCCCTCACCTGCTCATTCTCCTTCATGTGGGGTATGCAGATCTCCTGACTCTGGAATTTCAACTCAATAGAGAACTATATTTTAAAGCACGAATAGTGCTGGTATATCTTTTGGAAAGATCTCTGAGGTATATAGGAGTATGGCGGCAAAGAAATTATTGGCCTATGTCAGAACTGATTATAAACAGATGCTCAAAGTCCAGACCTGTTCACAGGAAATCTGGCTATTGCAGAGAAAATAGGCAGCATTTGAGTCTCAAAACAGAGAAAACCAGAGGCTCTTAGGAAAGAGTCTATAGAGAATACAAACCCTTGAACAACAACAAAAAATTAGTTGGGTGCACAGGTGCTGTTTTTATCATTCAATTCTGCTGAGAGTATAGATTTCAGATAGAAGAGAAAGAGCTAAGAGATCAATGACTGCCTATCCAGACCGTGATGATGAACTGGATTTGGATTTGGGGCCCATTTGCTTAAGATGCTAGAATACTAGGTTCTTGGCCATGAGTGGTTCACATTTCACATGCACAAAAGGAGTGTCTGCCTAGAGGCTAGATTGGCAGAACCAGAGGCTTTTAAGTCAGTATAGTGGAGGAGGAAGAAAAATAGTCCCAAACATGTGAAAACAGTTACCGTGGAAGGTAGCAGGTAGAAACATGTAAAGAAACAATAGAGTGGGAAAGAGCATAGTGAGTCACAAGTGTGATGGGGAGAAGGCTTCAATATCAGTGCACACAGACCATGGGGAATTCACAGTGGAGCTGGAGATGATGATGCAGATATCAGTCCTCTGTCACTAGGGCTTGAGGAAACTTTAGAGCAAATGCACACCATAGCTGTGGAATAAAGCAAGAGGCCAGGAGGAAGAGAGAAAGGAATAGGTTGTGAATTTGATCCCAGAGTGGTTTGTAGTGACGGTTCAAGAAGTAGGCTGTGGTCTTCTCTAGGTTGCTAAGCATTATTGAAACTGGTGAATGTATTTGCTTAGGAGGTGATGAGTGAAGGATAGTTTCTTAGAAGGCCTAAACCTGGGCCATAAATACATCATTGGGCTTAATTTTATACATGTAAATAAAATTGGGTAGAATGGGACTCAAGAATCAGGTAATGTTTCTTACTGAGTCATTGCTTATTCATCAAATATGAATTGAGTGCCTACTTTATTAGGGTGCTGAGGATAGAGCACTGAATGAGAGAGACAAGAGCCTTTAAATGATGCAGCTCACTAACAAATGGGAGGGTGAGAGGCAAAACATAAACAGGATAGCAATTAAATAAATAAGAACATTTCATATAGTGATTTTTACTATGATGAAAAGGTAATAAAGATTGAGAACTGGCAGTGGAGATGTAGTGAGATGAACAGTTAACTTTGGATTGGAGGTAGTGAGAATGGGCACTCTGAGGGTACATCATTTGAATAAAGTGCCGAGAGATGGACCCACAATGTAAAGGAATGGGGACAGAGTGATCCAAGTAGAGGGAACCACATCGGCAATGGCCGTGAGGGGGGAGTCCACCTGAAAAGTTTCAAACCAAAAATAAGCTAGAAAAGCTGGAGGATAATAAAGGGGGTGGGGAGTGGGAAGAAGTGAGGTTGGAAAGGTAGATAGGGCCTGATCATGTAGATATTTGAGAGCAATGATGAGGAATTTTGATTTCTTTTTAAGTGCAAAAGGAAGCCTTCAGACCCCAACAAGACTATCAGTGGATTTCTCAGCAGAAAGTTTTCATGCCAGAAGAGAATAGGATGATATATTCACAATATTGAAAAAAATCCCGTCAACCAAAAATACTATACGTAGCAAAGCTGTCCTTAAAAAATGAAGGGAAGATAAAGGCTTTCCGAAACACACAAACACTGAGGGAGTTCATCACCACTAGACCTTTAGAAAAAAATGTTTAAGGGTGTTTTTCAAGCTGAAAGAATGCTAATTAACAGCACAAAAACATATGAATGTGTAAAGCTCACCAGTAAAAGTAAGTATAAAGTCAAAGACAGATTCTCTAATGTTGTAATGGTGATGTGTAAATCGCTTACAATTCTAGCTTAAAAGTTAAAAACAAACATAGCTTGTTTGTTTTTAAAACAAACAAACAAACAAACAAAAAATAGCCATAGCTATAATAATTTGTTAGTGGATACACAATATAAAAAAGATGTAAACTGTAACATCAGTAACCTAAAATGTGAGGAAGAGGGAGAAGTAAAAGTATAGTTTTTCTGTATGCTGTCAAAGTTAAGTTGTTAGCTTAAAATAAGATGCTATAACTATAAGATTTTTATCTAAGCCTCATGGTAACCCAAAGGAACAATCTGTAGTAGACACGAAAAAAGATTATATCGAAACATACAACCACAAAAAAATTATCAAATCACAAAAGAAGACAGCAAGAGGGGAAGAAATTAATAATAGAAATACAAAATAGTCATAAAACAATTAATAAAATGGTAATAGTAAGTCTTTACCTATCAATAATTACTTTAAATGTAATTGGAATAAATTCCTTAATCAAAAGACATACAGTGGCTGAAAGGATTAAAAAAAACAAGATCCAATAATATACTGCTTACACTTTAGCTTTAAGGGCACACATAGGCTGAAAGTGAAGAGATGGAAAAAGATATTCCAAGCAAATGGTAACCAGAAGAAAACAGAGGTAGCTATACTTATTCATGTCAAGTTAGATTTTCAAAGACAACTGAGACTTGTTTTGTGACCTAATATATGATCTATTCTAGAAAGTGTTCTGTGTGCTTGGGAAGAACATGTGTTCTGTTGTTATTGGATAGAATTTTCTGTATATATGTTTAGTATATTTGGTTTTTAGTGTTGTCCAAACCCAATAATTCCTATTGATTCTCTGTCTGAATAATCTATCCATTATTGACAATGGGGTATTAAAGTCCCCAACTATCACTGTATGCTTATTTATTCTTTCAATTCTATTAATATTTGTTTTACATATTTAGGCGCTTCAATGCTGGATGCATATGTTTTTTAAATTATATCTTCTTGGTGAATTGCCTCCTTAATCATGAGATAAACAAAGATCATTATATAACAGAGGATAAAGTCTCAGCATATTCAAGAAGATAACATGGATAGACTTATGGGAGTTGAACATGAAATGTAAAAATCTTTGTTTCACATTTTATCTACATATCAAATAGCATCAACCACAAAATACTAAAATATTAATCAGAACGACTTAGCCAGTTGACATCAGCAAACCTCTGTCATCAACCACTTGAGTGCTGACACAATGAGATTATGAATGCGATACAATGGTAGCATGATTGGAGGATATTCATGGGCTCAACAGCATGGGCTTGTACTCACCAAGCCTGCTGTAGATACTCCCTCTGCCTAATGTCCAATCTGCCATCAATAGAACCAATGCTGGTAAGATACAATCCCTTGAGATCAACCAGCCACTTGATGGCAAGTTGATTACATTGGACCCTTCCACCTAGAAAGGACAGTGGCACATATTATGGGTATGAAATTTGTCTGTCCTAGGGCTTCAACCTGTACTGCTATCCAAAGGCTCATAGAACATTTGAGCCATTGACTTGGGATCTTGCATAACAATACATTGGACCAAAGAAGTCACTTTACAGCAGTGGTTCTCAAAGTGTGGTCCCTGGATCAGTACCTTCATCATTACTTGGGAACTTATTAGAGATACAACTGAGCTAAGGCCCAGAAATCTATGTTTTAATATGCCTTCCAATAAATCTAATGTACATGAGTTTGAGAACCACTCCTTATAACAAAAAAAAAAAGATGTGGCATTGGACATATGGCCATAATATCTACTGGTCTTATCACATACTGTGTTACCAAGAAGATACTACCCTGACAGAGTGACAAAAGGGTCTTTTGAAAGTACAGTGCCTGTTTGGAGATAGTACCTTGTATAGATATCATCCTCTAGGGTATATTATATATCTCAGGCTTTCTTAATCAGAATTCCATGAGAGATTTAGACCATACCAAAAATTGTCTATTTTTTCAATTTTCCCAAAGATAGTCCATAGCTAATACTATTTTAGACTCTTAGGAAGAAAGTTAATTCATTTAATATAATGGATATACTGGGGCATTAGAGCTTAATTATCATGGAAAATGCTTGCTAAGAAGAGCTTCCATAAATCAATGACCATTATAATGTGTTGTGCCTCCTAT
Organism: Lynx rufus; assembly: GCF_022079265.1. Taxonomy (NCBI): domain Eukaryota; kingdom Metazoa; phylum Chordata; class Mammalia; order Carnivora; family Felidae; genus Lynx; species Lynx rufus. The sequence goes on from NW_025814889.1 coordinate 59,553,084, forward strand.
AGGAAGAATAAATGGGTCTAGGAAACAAGGGGAGAAGGGGAAATAAGAGTGGTAATTCTTATCATCCCTCCCAGTGACCCTTCTAGGAAATTTAGTCTTCTTGTTCTCATAACTCTGGGCTCTGTGAGTCTAGAAATCCTAGTTCCCAGAAGATGTGTCCCAGCACAAAGAAGTAAACTGAGAAAGAATAAAACATATTATCTAGAAAAGAGTGGATTCAACTTGGGAGAAGAGTAGAGAGAAGACTTAGGATACCCACTACATGACCTAAATTGAGAGCAACATTTACACTTTGGAACAGCAGTATAGGGGGCTTGGGAGACAGGTATCCAAATTCAATAAGGCAGATATTATGGATGGTTATGTGATGGAGCATCCAGAAAAAAATTAAGAATATGCATATGGAAATTATGCAAGTGAAAATTTTTAAGAAAGAAAAAATTATGGTAAGAGTAGTATATATATATATATATATATATATATATATATATATATACAGTTGACCCTTGAACAATCCAGGGGGTGGGACCCCTAACACTCCATGCAGTCGAAAATCCACATACAACTTTTGACTACCCCAGAACTTAACTACTAATAGCTTACTGTTGACTAGAAGCCTTAATGATAATGTAAACAATTGGTTAACATATATTATCTCTGTTGTATGTATTATAACTGTATTCTTATAATAAAGTAAGCTAGAGAAAAAATGTTACTTAATAAAATCATAAGGAGGAGAAAATATATTTACAGTAGTGTACTGTATTTATTGAAAAAAGTCCATGTGTGAGTGGACTCATGCAATTCAAAGCCATATTGTTTAAGGGTCAACTGTATGTGTGTGTGTGTGTGTGTGTGTGTACATATGAATATATAGCTATACATATATGTATGCTTCCTGTCCCTATACCTCTGGTCCCCAAATATTGGTACAGTAAGTTAAATTTACCAATGGCATGTATCTACCATATGTGTGGGGATACATATATTTATGAATAATAACTCAGGTAGAAAGAAGTAATATGAAGAGAAAAAGAGAGTTGGTGATGGAAGGTGCCCTCCTAGCTCAGGTGTTTAGGGAAGGCTTGAACAAAAACATAAATAAAATGAAGGAGTAAATCATGAAGTTAAGAAGTTAAGAAGGTGGAGTGCAAGAGAGCCCCCAAGGCAGAGCAACAACAAACACAAAGGAACAGAAGGAGCATTAGTATCTAGAAGGTCAGCAGGAAAGGGAAGGAGTTGTTGAGTATTGAAGGAGTGAGGACTTATATGAAAACATCAGCTAGGAGAGTGGCAAATCAACTACTAGAGAAATAAATAGGTAGTACCAAGCAGTGCTATGAGCTCATTTGAGGTCTTTGGTCTTAAATTTAAAGGAAAGTATTTAAATTTAAAGTGAGACTACTCAATATGGTTCTGTGATTTTTTTTTCCCAGCAATATTATAAGATGGAAGGAGGTAGGCACAGTATAGGATATAATCAGGACCAGAGTTTAACCAAGTAAATACAATGGGGAAAAAAAGAGCAAGATATTTAAGATGCTTGTGAGTTTTTCTAATGATGAAATTTAAGCTGACTCTGCAGGGAAGTGGGCACATGAGGGAGGATAATGGAGAATGAAAATTTTCTAGGTTCAAAAGATTTAAAAAGATCTAGCCCTGGGGCACCTGGGTGGCTCAGTCAGTTAAGCATTGGACTTTGGCACAGGTCATGATCTCACAGTCCATGAGTTCAAGCCCCACATCAGGCTCTGTGCTGACAGCTAAGAGCCTGCTTTGGATTCTGTGTGTGTGTGTGTGTGTGTGTGTGTGTGTGTGTATATATATATGTGTGTGTATATATATATGTATATATATAAAAATATATATATATTTATATATATATATAAAATATCTAGCCCTGTAGGAGGGGATACAGTTTACCTGTATGCCTGTGTAGAAATGTATACATTTGAGGATGAGAACACCAGATAGGCATATGGGTAGTTTTAAGGAGACCACAGTTGGGGCCAGCTGGCAGAGAGGATACTTTCCTGACCCAGATCTCAACACAGCTCAGAAACCTTCTCCAGCCAGGAGGGCATCTGCAAGGGGTCTCATTTGGCTCAAAGCGGAGCATCTGACAAATTCTTGCCTTACTTTGCTGACAGAATTATCAATCACTAAGTGGAGGAAGAGACAGAGGGAGCTTATACTTTAATAAGGAAGAATGTCTTGGTGAAAGTGAAGTTGATAGGAATTTTGAGAGAAAATGGTCTAATTCCCTTAACTACTCTAGATGAGCCTAATTCTCCTGGTTCATGAGATCAGTGAATCCACTAGTGGTAAATTTTGTGGAATTGTAAAAAAGTAAAATACTATTGGAAATAGGTAAATGTTCTGACTTCAAGAAAGAAGCTACTGGGGCACCTGGGTGGCTCAGTTGGTTGAGTGTCTGACTTGATTTTGGCTCAGGTCATGATCCCAGGGTTGTGGGATCGAACCCCGTGTCAAACCCCATGGCAGGCTCTGCACTGTGCATGGAGCCTGCTTGAGATTCTCTCTTTCTGTCCCTCTGCTCCTCTCCCCTGCTCATGCTCTCTCTCTCAAATTAAAAAAAAAAAAAGAGCATAAAAAAAGAAAGAAGTTACCTTCTTTTTCTTCCAAAATAGCCTAAGGACTACTAAAGAAAAAGATAATCAGATAGAAAAATAAAAAATTGCTTACCTTACTTGAAGGATGAAGATTAGTCAATCAGAAGATGTTATTGGTGGCAGTTGACAGAAAGCAGGGGTGAAGGGTTAACAAAAGAAGCTATCTCAATCCCAAATGGATGCCAAAGGTTAGTATGGTGAGCTAAATCTACCAATGGCAATTACTAGAAAAAAGTAACTTTTTTTTATTGTGTACTTACATGGATTAACATTTATATACCTTATTTCTAATCCTTAAAACAACTCTGTAAGTTGAATTTTTATACTTACCTTATGGTTGAAGAAACTGAGGTTAGACAAAATAATTGACTCTCTTGAAGGATATGATGGAGCCAAGATTCAAACTAGGTCAGTCTCTCTAAATATCACTCTACAATGTCGCTTGTATCTGAAAAACAATTGTTGATGTAAAGTGTATGTAACAGAACTTTGTAGTGAAAAAGACAGTGGTTTTAGTTGGCAGTAAGCTCATTTAGAACCAAAAGCATGGTTGGGTCATTACTAAAACTAACATTACCTTAGTTTGCATCAACATGGGGTCAGAATCTTGAACGGTCCCCATGTGTCCCAGCCACATCCAACTGTGAGCACCATGCTTAAAAAGAGATACAGGGGTGCCTGGGCAGCTCAGTCAAACACCCTACTTCTGCTTAGGTTATGATCTCACTGTTTGGTTCATGAGTTTGAGGCCCACATCCGGTGAGCTTGAGCCCCACTTTCGCTCCACACTGACAGTGCAGAGCCTGTGTGGGATTCTCTTTCTCTCTCTCTCTCTCTGCCTCTCCCTCACTTGGGCTCTCTCTCTCTCTCTCAATAAAAGAAAGAAAGAGAGAGAGAAAGAATGAATGAAAGAAAGAAAGAAGGAAAGAAAGAAGAGAGATATAAATAAACCAGATGATATTTGTAAGAAATAATGGAAATTCAAAATCATGTTGAAGGAACTAGGCATTTGGAGAAAGGAATGTCTACGTAGAATATGATATCTTTTCTAAAATATTTGACAGGCTTTTTGTGGAAGAAAAAATATGATTATTCTGTATGAAAACCAAATGATAGACAAAAACTGATAAAAACCAAAGATCCAAATAAAATAGGGACTACCTAACTAATTAATTAATTAATTAAAAGCATTAAATTTGTCATCCTGGTATATCTTCCAACTACTGGTATATTATGGAGGCATCTCAGGCCTCAGATAGGTGATTGTGTTACATGATTCTTCTATTTTCTCCCAACTCTAACATTCTATGGTTCTATGCCTTCTCATTTTTAAAAGACCAAGTTTCTTTACATACACAACTGTATAGTTTTGTAATGCATAAATTCTACTGTATCATACCTGATTTATTTAGTAAGTAAAGTCCGATACTTTTCTTCTTTTTAAATTGGATTTCCTCTCTTAGTCTCCTCAATCCACTGATTTCAGCAGCTCCACACCTCTATGGGTTCAAATCCTAGCTTCGCCACTTACTAATTGCCTTCTTGAACAATTACTTAACTTTTCTATAATAATACCTAGTTCACAGGATTATTATGAGGATCAGTAAGTTAACACATGTGAAGCACTTAGAACTGTACCTTGCGTTTAGTAAGCAGGAGATAAATCTGAGGCATTGTATTCCCCATGTAAATCCCTCCATGTCAACGGGCAGAGTACTAATCGACTATAATGGCTACATAATATTCTGTAATTTATTCACTCCTTCTTTCTTTGATGAGTATTCTCTTTTTTTTTCCAGCTTCCTCCCTCATACAAGTAGAATTGCAATATATAAGTGTACTTATATCTTTTGTATTGCTGTTTCTATGTCTATCCACAGGAGTGGAGTGAAGTGGATTGTTGGATTGAAGGCTAGATGTATTTTTAATTTTAAGAGATGTTGCCATTTTGCCCTCACCAATAAGGCTGTAAATCTTCATATTTCCTCGAGTAAGGTATAAAAGTCCACTTCTCTCTACATTCCCACCAGCAATAAGTAGTACAGCTCTTTCTAACTTTTGCCAGAGTAACAGGTATCAGTAAAGTGATATTTTATTGTTTCTTTAATTTGTGGTCCCATAATTTTAAGGAATTTGAACACGTTTTTCATGTTGGTTAGCCATTAACTCATTTTTCAATTGGGTTGTTCATATTGTTCTGGTCAACTTCTAAGCACTCTTTGCATACCATATATATTAACTACTTGTGTGACTTCCCTTAAAACAGTCTTGGTTCAGACCATGAGCACAGCCATATTTGGCCTGCTTCTGTCATTTCCTATCCTAACCTTTCCTCCATTCTTGTCTCCCGAGTACCTTGGATGGAGATTAGCCTATGAGGAAGTAAAGTATCCAATAAGAACATAGTGGGGTTCCACGGCAGAAAGGCCTGCTACCCTAGAGTTTATGAGAGAAGAAACAAAGACTAGGCAATGGGGTGAGCAGGATGAGAGACTAATCTGCAGAAGCCAAAGACACAGGATCCAAGTCAGGATCCCAGAGACATGAGTGTGGAGCCAGAGAGATGAGATCAAAGTGGAGGTAGGTCAGGGGGAAAGGGCAGTGGTGTGGGCCATTTGCTTAAAATACCCACTAATGTTTGAAACTTGTTGTTATAGCCCAGCAGGAGTATAATGCATGCTGGATGGACCTGACTTCAAATGCTCAGGCAGGAACAGATAATTTGCTTGTTCAAAACTCTTTATTGAAGCCTTAGTGCCTAAATAGCAGAGTCCCAGGTACTTGAACTTGCTCTTCAAGGTCTTCTAAAATATGATCTGACCTTTCCTTCCTCACTTTGCACTCTCTATTCCTTTATTGTTCCTCAAATTCCTTTCATCTTCTGGTTTTTGTCTGGAATGCCTTTCTCCTGCCTCTCCTTCTGTACAAATTCTATTCATTTTTAAAGCCTCTGTTTCTCTGAATGCTGTCCTGACCACTCTAGCCTGATGTGAACTCTCCCCATTCTGGACTCTCACAGTCATTATTATCTGCCCACGCATTTGGCAATTGGTCATTGTCTCCTTGAGATTCTTTTGGAAACAAATCCCCCACCAAGCCAACTTAAGCAGTAAGAAATTTATCATCTCATGTAGCAGGAAACTCTGAGTTAGGACAGACTCCAAGGTTGATTTAGGGACTTAAATGCATCATTGGTGACCCAAGTTTTCTCCACTCTGCCATCCCATATCTGGTTTCTTCATGGCCATAAGATGGCTGCCAAAAGTATCTAGGGCCACCTTCTTCTAGCAGCATACAGTGGGAACCCTCTCCCTGAGCAGTGGCTATTGTTTCTCTCAGTTGGCTTGAGCCAGCATTGGTCACGTGCCTACTGCTGAACCAGTAGCAGTTGCACAGGGAATGTCACGCGTTACTAGTCCTTACTCATTAGGACTATCACTTGGTCTGGGGAGAGATCCATCTTCTCTATCCCCTGGGAGGAGTGGATACTTGAGTAAATTTGGACTTCTGGTAGGAATCAAGAAGAGGAAAGATAAATGCTGCATAGTCATTTATGGTGTTTATTATCTTGAACTGCTATTTGTACCTTGTATTGTCACCTTTTCACATTTTTTATACCTTTTGCCCCCAATGTAGATCGCAAACACTTTAGGATAAAACCTATATCTTAAATTTTGTAACCCCCAAATGTGTCAGTAAATATTTATTGTAGATGTAGATGTGTCTGTAAATATTTATTGATTGGATTTGACTTCTCTGAGATTCACCTACATTCTCTTTCTAGTGCTATAGAGGATGCTACTGAGGTTTCCAAACTTCTGACCGTAAACACAAAAATATAAGACTTTGGAGACCTTAAGCCCAGAAAGCTAGAGGTCAGTTTGGCATCATGTTGTGCTCCTTCCCTACCTCTGCCCCAGGAACTACCTGGATATTAGCATCAAACCCTGATCAAGAAAGTGAGACCAAAGAGACTGCAAATTATATAGGGCGATAGATCTTTTCAGCCTTGATACTTGCATTTGAATACATCTCGCTGCTGACAACTACATTTGCCTTAGCTACAAAGCATGCATTTTATTATATTCTCAGGAAAGACCGTGATCACAAAAATTGATATTTAAGATATTTCATTCATTCATTCATTTAACAAACATGTTTTTGAATACTTATTACTGATCTCTGTATTAGGTACAGAAAATATAAATTTGGATAAGAAATTCTTCCTGCACTCAAGCTGTTCATTAGCAGATATGCTATCACTTCTTCAAATTTGGTAGAAGTTATTTCTGTATAGTCACTGGATTTAGACCTCAAATCATCACCTGGAGTGGCTGATCTAGGGCTAAGTGTTTTGCTATGGACACTGCTGAGGAAGAACTGTAGTTTCACACCCTATTCAATGTCTAGCCTAAGGTGATTCACTTAGATCGGCTTCTACATCACTAAAATGAAATTATTACTACTAGCCTACTTCTAGTACAACTATAAAACCCATTACCCATGTGTGAGGCATAATTCTGACAGCCTAAGCTGGAGAATATCATTAGCTAAAGTATAGTAAGATTGGGTGAGGTGGTTGTTAGGAGGTTTCTGAATGAGTCAGACCTCTAGTGCTAAATTTATTAATGAGTCATTTTCCTTGCCTAGCAGACACTGTGGCAGAAAGTGAAAGAAGAAGCCATTCAATGTCTGTTTTTAAAAAAATGTATTCTGACCTTCAGTCTACCAAAGTAGATTTCAACATATTTTAGCATTTTAGACAATAACTTGTCACTGAAGCATCCTCCTGGTTCCTCTCAATTTGGAAAAAGCAAGTGAGGTGTATCCTCCAGAAATGGAGAAATTAGTTTTCATTTCTTCCCAGGGGTTTCAGATGATAAATTTCTAGTGGCCAGATATGGCATCTATCACCTTGTTCAGTACAAAACCTAAAATTCAAACTTGATTATTCCAGCCTTTACTAAAAGCTTCTTAATGACAATGATTATGGCAACTTACTGACCTTACATCCTCTTGCCTTTTATGGCTTTACTGGCCTTCATCTCCAGGCCATACCAGGTTCCACCCACATAGCTATATCCTGGTTCTCTTTGTACATTTCCCAACTGAGTTCTCAAATTAGTCCTTTCATTGTTTATATTGCAACCTCGTCATCTATTATTTCTTACATTCACTCATAAGAACTAAAAGTCCTCTTCTACTATTATTTTAGCTTCAATTATTTATCATTCTTTCTACCACAACAGCACATGGGAGACCTTCTAACTTCTCTTGATGCTTCATTCAGTTTGGGCTACATGGTCAGCTATTATAATATTGCCCCCCTCATCTTAGGCTCCTCTATCCATTTGGCATTTTGCTGTGTCCATCATGCTAACCCCAAGCCCTTGTCTTCACCCACTATGTTCTTTGGACCTACCCTTAACAATCTGAAACTTTGGAATCAAGACTCAAAATCTTATAGGGTTTGTCTTCTTCAAATTTGCACTTTCAACTGATCTACAAAAATCAATTAAATTGAAAAGAGGAAATCAATAGAGAAAAAACAATGAAACCAAAAGATGGTTCTTAGAAAAGACTGATAAAATCAATACCTCCCTAGACAGGCTAACTGAGAAAAAAGAGAGGACATAAATTAATGATATCAGAAATGAAAAAGCATCCATCATAAAGGAATGATATAAACAATTCTATAGACACAAATTTGATAACCTAAATGAAATGGACCAATTCCTTGAAAGCACAACCTGTCAAAATGCACACAAGCAGAAATAGAAAATCTGAATAGGACTATATCAAATAAATGGAATCAATAGTTAAAAACTTTTCAAAACAGAAAATGCCAGGTCCAGATGAATTCACTGGTAAATTCTACCAAAAATTTAAAGAGATAAAAACAAAAGGAGGATTTCCTAACTCATTCTATGAGGTCAGCATTACTCTAATACCAAATCAGAGAAACATTATAAGAAAAGAAAACTACAAACCATTATCTCTCAAAAACACAGATGCAAAAATCTTCAAGAAAATATCTGCATATTAAATCCAACAATGTGTAAAAAGAAAATAATTAAACAAACTATGAGAAAATAGGATTTATCCCAGATATACGAAGCTTGTTCAATATTTGAAAATCAATTAATGTTATTCTTCATATCAACAAGCTGAAAAAGACAAGTCACATGATCATATAGACATAGAAAAAGCGTTTGACAAAATCCAACACCTATTCATGATAAAAACTCTCAGTAAACTAGGAATAGAGGGGGAACTTCCTCAACCTGATAAAAATAACTACAAAAAACCTACAGCTAATATCATCTTTAATGGTAAGAAACTTGAAGCTTCTCCTTAAGTTCAGAAATAAGACAAAAATGTCCACTCTCACTACTTGCCAACATTGTCCTGGAAATCCTAGCTAATGCAATAAGAGAAGAAAAGGAAATAAAAGTATGCAGGTTGGGAAAGAAGAAATAAAACTGTCTTTGTTCAGAGATTACATGATTGTCTACATAGAAAATCTAAAAGAATTGACAAAAAAGAAAAGAAAGGAAAGGAAAGGAAAGGAAAAGAAAAGAAAAGAAAAAAGAAAGCTCCTAGAACTAAGAAACAATTACAGCAAGGTTGCAGGATACAAGGTTGATATACAAAGATTCTTTGCTTTCCCATGTACTTGCAATAAACAAATGGATTTTGAAATTAGAAACACAATATCATTGTATGTATATACCACGTCTTCTTTATTTATACATTAGTCAATGGACATTTGTGCACTTTCCATAATTTGGCTATTGTCGATAATGCTGCTATAAACATTGGGGTGCATATATCACTTTGAATCAGTACTTTTGTATCCTTTTGGTAAATACCTAGTAGTGCAATTTGTGGGCCATAGGGTAGTTCTATTTTTAACTTTGTGAGGAACCTCCATACTGTTTTTCAGAGTGGCTGCACCAGTTTGCATTCCCACCAATAGTATAAGAGGGTTCCCTTTTCTCTGCATCCTCATCAACATCTGTTATTTCCTGTGTTGTTAATTTTAGCCATTCTGAGAGGTGTGAGGTGATATCTCATTGTAAGTTTGATTTGTATTTCCTTGATGGTAACTAATGTTCAGCATCTTTTCATGTGTCTGTTAGCCATCTCAATGTCTTTGGAAAAACGTCTATTCAAATACATAATGGAATACTATCCATAAAAAAGAATGAAATCTTGCTATTTGCAATGATGTGGATGGAGCTAGAGTATTAATGTGAAACAAAATAAGTCAGTCAGAGAAAGACAAATGCCATATGATTTTACTCATATGTGGAATTCAAGAAACAAAACAGGTGAATATGGGGCGGGGGTGGATAAGAGAGAGGTAAACCAGAAAACAGACTCTTAACTACAGAGAAAAAACTGAAGGTCACTAGAGGGGAGGTGGGTGGGAGCATGGGTTAAATGGAGGATGGGTATTGAGGAGGGCACTTGTTGCAATGAGCCCTGGGTGTTGTATGTAAATGATGAATCACTAAATTTACACCTGAAACTAATATTACACTATAGGTTAACTAACTGGAATTTAAATAAAGACCTGAAGTAAAAAAAACAAACAATATAATTTATATTAGCACTCCCCCAAATTAAATACTTACGTATCTCTAACAAAATATGTATAAACCTATATGAGGAAAACTATAAAACTCTGATAAAAGATATCAAAGAAGAACTGAAAAATAAAGAGAGATTTCATGTTCATGGATAGGAAAACTTAAAACAGGTAAAATATCAGTTCATCTCAACTGGATTTATGGATTGAATGCACTACCAATTAAAATCCAGCAAATTATTCTGTGCTATTGACAAACTTATTCTACAGTATATATGGAGAGGCAAAAGACCCAGGATAGCCAACACAATATTGAAGTACAAAGTTTGAAGAATGACACTACTTAACTTTAGGATGTGCTGTAAAGCTATAGTAATCAAGACAGGTGGTGATTGCAAATGAATAGACAAATGGATCAATGGAATAGAATAAATAACCGTTTTGAAAAAGGCATGTGATGATTGATTTTATGTTTCAACTTGACTGGCTACAGTATTCCAAGATTAGACATTTCTGGGTGAGTCTGTGAAGGTGCTTCTTCATGGGCTCAATGTTTGAATTGGTCGACTTGTAAAGTAGGTTGTCTGTGTGTAAGCATTATCCAATCCACTGAAGGCCTGAATAGAATGAAAGTTGCAGGAAGGAGGAATTCTCCCCTTTTTGCTTCTGCTTGTTGAGCTGGGATATCTCATCTCGTATTCTCGGACCCTTTGACTGGGATGTACACTATCAATTCCACTGGTTCTCAGGTCTCTGGACTCAGACTGAATTACATCACCAGCTTTCTTGGATCATCAGCTTGCAGATGGCAAACTGTGGGACTTCTTACCTCCATAATCATGTGAGACAATTCCCCATGATCAATCATCTATATCTGTATCTATATCTATCTATATATAATCTATACTCTCCTGGCTCTGTTTCTCTGGAGAAACCTGACTACTACAAGCAAACCTATGGAAATAGTAAAAAGATTAGTGGTTGCCAGGGGTAGGGATAGAGAGGGGATGAATACACAGAACACAGAGATTTTTTTAAGGAAGTGAAACTACTCTGTATGTTGTTATAATGGTTGATTGATGTAATTAAAAATTTGTCCAAACCCATAGAATGTACATCACCAAGAGTGAACCCTAAGGCAAACTATGGAATTTGGGTGATCATGATGTGTCACCGTAGGTTCATTGTAACAAATGTAACACCGTGGTTGGGGATGTTGATAACAGAGGTGGCTACGTATCTGTGGGAATAGGGGGTATCTGGAAATTCTCTGTACCTTCTCTCAATTTTTCCATGAATCTGAAACTGCTCTCATGAATAAAAATTAGACAAATGTTCATATTTAAGGATGTTCATCAGTGTTATTTTTAATAACGAAAAACTGGAAACTATCTTAATACCAAGCAATAAAGATTTGGTGCATTAAAATGGAGGGCTTTGGTATGATGAATACATTAGCATTTATTACTAGGCTTCCTGTTTCTGGCCCTAACCTACCCTCCAGGCCTTTTTAAAATCTCTCTGACCCTAAGATTTCTGTGAGTCCCCAAAGTTCTTTCACAGGAACTGGAGTCAGTCTATTGGATACAACCGCATGTGGGTTTTGCCCAGTTATTTTTCTTGCCCCTCCCCCATTTAGTGTTCTCTATTCTCAACACCCTTTGAAGGAACCTCACTCATACCACTGAGGGCAGGATCTGTCATGAGTGTCACCATGGTCCAAGCTCAGAGTCCCAAATCCACTGACCTCCATAATGTCAGAGCAGTGCTGAGTAGAAGTGACTGGAATCCCTCTTGTCTTCAGGGCTCAAAAGCACTCTCAAAGCTCCTGAAGGAACCAAATACCATGCCATCCCTCCACTGTCCTCATCCCTCCCAGCTTGCTCTCTGTCTCAGGAATTCCTCACCAAATGCCATCATCATCCTTTGGGTAAAAGCCAAAGCCTTCCTGAAACCCAAACTCATGAAAGGAGTTCCTGGTTCCTGGTTCTATAAACAACCCCCTGGATCCCAGTTTGGGGTCAGCAGGGGTACATGTTTGTGTATTTATACATGTAGCTAAATAAATGTGGCAGTTATAGTACAGCTTCAGTGTGTTTATTTTATTTTAATACATTACACACATAATAATACATTAAGCATATCTGTTAATGCAAAGGATGTAAGTGATCTACCCTCCTAGGGAAAGAGCCAGGAGTCATCCCCCCATTGTGTGGATGGCTCAGTGCTCTACCCCTTTCTCTTTCCACTTGTGCAAGTGCAAGTGGTAGTGGTACCTAAGAGGGCATCTGAGCTTTAACTCCTACTATGTGTGGCTAAGTGTCAGAACAAAACACAATGTCCAAGGAGGGCACTGAATTCATAGGCACCATTCCAGGGAGTAATCCAGGGATAGTGAACCACTGGAAGCACAGACCCATCATGGAACAGCTATAGTCATTCACCATATTGGCCCAAACACCTGCAGAGACTCAGTCTTATTAGGTTGGCTGATTCTGGGTCCTTTGACTTTAATTCAGTTTGTTGAATAATGGATGATGTAGACAAGAAGCCTTCATCTGGGTCACCAGCGTTTTGTTCATTTGTTTGTTTTTATAGCTTGGACTTTATGTATAAGTCATAATGAATTAGGATTTTTGTTTTGATCCGGTTCAGCAGTTATCTGAGTCTGAAAATCTCAGATAGACACCTGGATACATCCATTACATAGTTTCATTGCAAATTATGTTGTGAAGGGAAACTCTATAAATCATTATCTGATTCATTCCAAAAAGGAAAAAGATGGCAGGATTATATAGCATTTAGTGTCACCAATTAGCAAAGTCATGGGGCTGAACCAGTCATTCCAGAACTTAACACCCACAAACTCAAGTGTAAGTGGCCTCTTTTAATGATTTGGGAATAACGGGCCTCAGGGAAGTGAGTGCTTTCAGCCTTGTGATCTGAGCAAGGTTCAGGAGCTGGAGCCGATTTGGCTGAGTCACCACTGGCTGCATGACCCCACACACATCACCTGACCTCCACATGCTTCAGCTGGCCCAGCTGTAGAGATGAGTAAACGTGGCCCGGAAGGCCCTGAGGCGCAGAGACAGCTTTCTGCACACGGCTGCCCTGGGGCAGCTTCCGGGGGTGCAGGTTAGCTGTCTCAGGGGCAGGAGACCCTAAGAGAGACTCCCAGAATAGCCAATCTAAAAGCCACCTCTGGAAAAGAGACCCTTTCACGGTCTGCGAGTAGCAATATAAATTGGCAAAAACTTTTTGAAGGCTTAGAAATATTTATGCTTTTTGGTCGTATGATTTCACTTGAGTGAATTTATTCTTCAAAAATAATCAGAGATACACATCACTATGTATAGTCAACAAAGTTCATCACACAGGTATTTTTAATATTGAAAAATGGAAATTATCTAAATTTTAAACTGTAAAGTGTTTTTAAATAAAATACAGCACATTTATATGTTGGAAGGCTAGACAACCATTCAAAAAAAATCACTGTGACAGAATAATGATCTGGAAAATGTCCTCAATAGCCTAGTAAGTAGAAAAGAATTATTAAACAACGCTGTTAGAATAATCTTACTTTTTTAAAACTACATATACTTCCACACGTACAGACAAGTGACTAGAAGGATATACACTAAATTGTTAAGAATGTTTAGTGTCTGACTCTTAGAATTGTGAGTCCCTCTTTAATTCATGATTCTTCCTGTATGCTCTGAAATTTTTGCAACGACCATGTGTTCATTTTGCAATAAATATCAATTTCCCAGGTCTCTATTAACTTGGACTGTTGTGTATTGAGCAAACCTATGTGCATACCTATGAAGCAAATATAGTGACAAGCCTGAGAACCACAGCTTGAGCAATTCCAGCCCTAGAGGCTCATTGGCCTGGGAACAGAGTGGGATTTTTGTTTAAGGAGACTGAGCCTGGAAGAATGATGGCTCTGTGGGTGGTTTCTTAGATCTCCAATGCACGTGGCTTCCAGCCCTGACTCTGCCCTGAAATTCTGGCTTGCTGATTAAGACTGAAGAGTGAGTTTGCCTAAGCAGCTAATTCCCCTACAGGAGCCCATGGTTTACTCTGTACCTAATATATATTAAGCAACAGGTGACCCTGTTCACCAGGAAGTATGTTCCCAGGGAAACATTTCTTTCAAAATTAAGCAAACAACCTTGGTAAGGGCCCTACACCTGGGAATCATGCAGTTAATGTTTTCAAGCATTCAATCTGCATGAATTTCCTGAGTCACATTACCACTTTTGGCTGGATGGTGATCTCACTGTGGTGCATCCTGCATGGGAAAAAATTTTTTCAAATGGCACATCTTCCTTTGAGAAGAAAGTTGTTTCCTCCATAATTCATATGGGAAAGAAAACAGGCAATTTATGAGACAAAGCTCATCCCCTATACAGCTTTCAAGATGATATTTTCTAAAGCAACTCAGTCATTCTTAATCCCCCTTACCAAAGCCAAGAGGCAGGGGAAGTAGGTAATCTCAACATTCTTGATATCAGACTTTGGGATATAGTGCATCATTTGCCTTGCTTAGGTCAACAGTGAGCATGTGCCTTCTCTGAGCAGACTTGTTAAAGATGGCCCAGAGGCATGGGAGTAAGCAGAAAAGGCAGTCTAAAATAAATTTTAACATTGTTACAGACACATCACAGTGTGAAATAGGGGTAATATTATCTCCATTTCACGTAAAAGAAATAGAAGAATCAATCAGATTACTGATAAACTTTATTTAGCATGTACTTTGTGTCAGGTACTGTTTTAGGCACTGGGGAAATGGCAGTGAACATAACAGATAATGTCCTCACCTTGCCCTCAAAAAGTTTACATTCTATTGAGAGGAAACAAGCAGATATAGAATATATTGGATACTAACTCATGATGAAAAATAAGGCAAGATAAGGGGATAGGGAATAAGGGATGTGCAATTTTATAAGGAGTCCCTGGTGGAGCTTTCTCTTGTAAACTGAGGACAGACACAAAGACAGTGGGGAAATGAGCCATGTGAATTCTTGCAGGATAAATGCTTGGAATAGAGAAGAGAGCAAGTGCAAGACTTTGAGCTGAGACACATCGTGATGTGTTAGAGGGTCAGCAAACAAAACAGTGTAGCCGAAGGCCATGGTGAGGATTTTGGCTATTGCTCTGAATAAGGTGAGAAGCCATGGGAGGAGTGTCAGCAGAGTGACATGATATAACGTATCTGTGGGTTTGGGGGTGGGTGTGGCCGTAGATGGGATCAAGATAGCCAATAAGGTCGCTACTGTTATTGTTAGCGTGACCATGGTTTGCACCTGGCTTCAAGCAGTAAGGGTGTAAGAGGTGGAGCAATTTCAAAGGAAGATACAAAAGGACCGGCTGATGTAATGCACGTGGGAGGTAAGAGGAACCTGTAACGAAGGAAACTGTCCCGAGCAACCGGAAGAATGAAGTTTTCTGACATAAGAATGGGGTTAGGGGTGTCTGGGCCGCTCAGTCGGTTAAACTTACGACTTCTGCTCAGGTCATGATCTCACAGTTGGCGAGTTCGAGCCCCATATCGGGCTCTGCATTGGAAGCTCAGAGCCTAGAGCCTGCTTTGGATTCTGTGTCTCCCTCTCTGTCTGTCCCTCCCCTGCTCACGTGTGCTCTCTCTCTGCCTCTCAAAAATAAATAAACATTAAAAAAGAATTAAAAAAAAAAGGAATGGGATGAGAGGGATTCACTGTTAAGTTTTGGATATATAGTCAACTCTCATTATTCACAAGAGTTATGTCCTATAATGTCACCATGAACACTGCATCAGTGAATACTGAACCATTACTCCTAGGGGAAATACAGGGTGAGCTTCCCATGAGCCCCTGGTGGCAAATTTTTTTTTTTTGTCAACTGATCAATACATGATCTGCTTTACATATGCTTTAATGACACCTTACTTAATATATATTGTTCACTCATTGCCATTGAACTCATGGCCAACAGCATTAAAATTCATGTCTGAATGAAACTTACCTAACACACATATTTTCTCCATAAGGCACATTGCAGCCTTCTTGCACTGAGGAACACTAGACAGCACTTTGAGGCAATGCTTCAGAACCATTTTAAACAGTGAAGTCACCATCAAAAAGCACAAAAATGCGAAGAAGGTAGCATTAAATAGATCACAAAAGGATGCTTACTTATAAGAGCTGAAACAAGAAGGCAGTGTGTTGTCACGTTCAACCTCAGCTAGAATGTGTTTTTTGCAGCTCTTCGCACATCTGCAAATGACTGTGAAAGTACCAGGGGGTGTTGATTTGGGTGTCACAAATCAATTTTAGCAAATAGGCAAATTCGCAAATATGGAATTCAGCAACAATAAGGGTTGACTATGTTAAGAGAGGCCTATTATTCATCCAAGTGGAAACATGAAATATGAGTTGGAGTTCAGGGGATTCCAGGGGAAATGGGACTGGAGGTATCGATTTGGGAGTGTATCTAAATCTACAGCTGTAGGGGCGCCTGGGTGGCGCAGTCGGTTAAGCGTCCGACTTCAGCCAGGTCACGATCTCGCGGTCCGTGAGTTCGAGCCCCGCGTCAGGCTCTGGGCTGATGGGTCAGAGCCTGGAGCCTGTTTCTGATTCTGTGTCTCCCTCTCTCTCTGCCCCTCCCCCGTTCATGCTCTGTCTCTCTCTGTCTCAAAAATAAATAAACGTTGAAAAAAAAATTAAATCTACAGCTGTAGCTAGCGTGAGACTAGTTGAAATCATCTGAGGAGTGTAGAAAAAGGAGAGAAGAGCTCAGTGGCTGAATCTCAGGGTTCTCCAGTGAAGAAGCGCCTGCAAAAGGAGTCTAAGAAAGTCGGGCGTATGCAGGAGGCACAGAACCAAGAAAGAGCCGTGTTTCAGAATGAAGGAGTGGAGAATGGGTCTAATGTTGCTGAAAAGTTGTGTCCCATGAAAGGGACCTTTAGAATTGACCTTCAGATTAGACAAGATGGAGGTCACTGATGATTTTGATGAACAGTTTCACTGGAATCACAGAGATAAATGTCTGCCTGGGGTGGATCAAAGAGCAAATGCACATTTTCCCCCCCACAGGAGTTTGATGTACGTGGGAGAAAATGAATAAGGTCAAAACCGGAGGAGGATGACGCATCAAGGATTCTTGTTCAAGGAAGCTATGACAGTCTGTGTGTACATTGAGGGGAATGAACCAATTGAAAGGAAATGATCAAGAGAAGAGAAGAAACAATTACGGCTCGCCTTCTCTCAGTTGTGGTAACTCATAACATCACATCAATTTTATGTGATGGGTACTGTTCCTTGTCTGCATCTGTGAATGAGAAACACGAGGAACAGAAAGACCAGAACCCTGTTCCCGGTCTCCCCGAGAGTAAGTGGCAGAACCGGGATGCAAATCTGGACCCTTGTGGTGCTTTTAGAGGCCGCTGTAGTTTTGCAACTTTAGATTCTAATCAATGCACGTAGATGGGTTACCTTGTGTCTAGCAAGGCTGAAGGTGAGAGCAAGAAAGAGTGAAATCCCAGACTTGTGCCTTTTCGCTCGCCATGCGCTTGGTTAGAAACCCCACGCTTTGCCCTCCCAGGCAAGTGAGGGAAAAACACTGCGGCTGCGGTTTGAGGGAAGCCCGTGAAGTCTGGGTCAGTGCTAACACCTGATGCTTCTAGAACGTGTCTCACCTTCAGAAATGCTAAGAGGTCGATCTTGTAGCACATGGGAAATAAAATCCATTCCTTAGGGTCATTCCCAAATCAAGAATTTAATTAATTTTCTCATAAACTTCTCCTGCTTTTATTTTGGTCCCACATGAGAGATTTCTGAGAAAATAGCTCAGCTTTTCCCAAAATGTATGCAGCTTGGCATCCCTCGGACCCTGTCTAGAGTAGTTAAATAAATCACTTGTTGCTAAACAGAGCAATTTATTCCCCTGACATCTACATGGCCCTCTTGGTTTATTTTAAAATATATCAACTCACTTACCACAACTGCCATTGATTTTAATATGTCTGACACATCCAATTTCAATAGCTCAATGAAAATGTCACATAATAAAATAGAGAGAAGCAGGCAGAGGAGGCAAGGAGAGCTGATGTGTAGACACGCACCCTTGGAAAGTAAGCAATGAAGACACTTGTTTAGGTGGGTTTCAGGAAAGGGACTTCATGCCAGCAGTTGGAGAAATTAATTAGTTTGCATGGAAATACTTCTTTTAATATATGCTCTTTAAAGCATTAATTCTCCCATATGCATTATTTTAGCTAATGGAATCTGCCCACTCCCCCAAGCTACTTCACATGAGGTAACGCCTGCTTAACTAATACCTTTAATTTTTCATTTCCATGAAAATATTTACTCCGGAATGTAGTCATGTTATTTATCAAAGTAAAGAATTCTGGCAGGGTAGATGTGTGGCACCCCTCCACAAATGAATAAATCCAGTGATTCAATGCCAGCGTACGCTGGGCATGGTGATAAGCATCAAGATCACAAGAATTAATAAGAGCAGTTTTGACTTTAGTGAGATTTGCAGGCTCATGAAGATGATCTTTTCCATAGGAAAAGGTAGAAGAAGGTGGTTCAGTCTTCGCTCTGCTTCTTGCTGGGTGATCATTAAGGCAACTGACTTCGATTTGTCATCGGTCAAATTGGAAGGATATTCAACATTGCCTTGGACAAACATTAAATACAGACCTTTAGGATTATTGGGGCAGGGGCAGGTTTAAAAATAAGATATGTCAGGGTGCCTGGGTGGCTCAGTCGGTTGAGCGTCCGACTTCGGCTCAGGTCATGATCTCACGAGTTCGTGAGTTGGGGCCCCGGGTCAGGCTCTGTGCTGACAGCTCAGAGCCTGGAGCCTGCTTCCAATTCTGTGTCTCTCTCTCTCTCTGCCCTTCCCCCACACGCGCTCTGTCTCTCTCTGCCTCTCAAAAAAAAAAAATAAAACTAATTTTAAAAATTTTTAAAATAAAAAAAAATAAGATGTCAAAGCACTGTAAAACTTGATACAAGTTTTGAGTGTTTCTAACTGAATTCATAGTACATGGGGATGATTGCCTCTTCATTTATAATGTTCAGGAAACTGATTCGGTTGCTGAATATTTACTATCCATTACTAGTGTCTTTACAGTAAAGCTATCTGGTACTGAAAATAAAGTGTTAGGGAATCACGATGATATCGTTTTGCCTCAGCAATTATAGAGTCTATGGTAATATGCCTCTAGGTGCCGTGCAGATTCCTCAAACTCAACAGATCACAAACACATCCACTGTTATGAATTCTCGGCTAATGGACATCTACCCTTTTTCTCAAATTAGAACCTTAAGATAATCCTCAATAATTCTCCCCTTGTTGGTCTAAAATCCCGGACCCTTACCTCACGGGCATCTCTCGGGTCTGGCCACACTTCTTTGTCAGACTGATAACCGCCCTGGTACAAGCCTTCTGTTCTCCTAACTGAACTGACCTTCGTGTCTATAGCTTCTTCTTCTCCAATCCATCCTCACTCTGCCTCTAGTTATATTCCCCAAACTAAACATGATCATGTTCTGCTTCCTAAATAGAAGCTTTTGCTACCTGTCCCTGCCCCCCCCCATTTTTTCCCTGGTTTAGCAACATGGAACAGTTTCATAACCTGACTCTTACTACTCCCCCATGACATACCAGCCATTGTGACTTTGGCCATTCCATGAACACGGTTCATTTTTTTCTTCTTTTCTCTCTGTTTGCCTGTACACTGCCTGTAACTTTGAATGCCCGTTCTCCCTGATTCCTTTCTGGACCATTTCTAACTTCCCATTCAGTTGTTCAAATGTCATTTTTTTCTGTGCCATCTCAACACTTTGGACCTTCTTCTTTTAAGCTCCCATGGCACCCTCTGTACTTTGACCATAGTATGTGCTACATTGGACTCAAATACATTCTGCACTGTCTTACTCCTGAAACGTGAGCTTTGTAAGAACAGTGTCGGTGTTTGATTTATTGTTGTATCTCCAGCGCCTCGCTCAGTGCCTGCAACAGTATCTGACCCTGGCAGATGCCTGATGGATCAATAAATGTATGAAGAAGCACTACCTCCTATCCTTCAAGCATTTTTCCTGGATCTTCATCTTCTGAGAGCTGCCTAGCTTTCTTCCCACGTCTACCTCTCTTGTTTCTATCTTTCTTTAACTATTAAACCACAACGCTACATCCCCATCTCTCCTGGAACATTATTTGTCCTAGATCTTCTATTTGTTTATCAGTGCACATGGTTGCGTGTGGGTTAAGAGTATGAATTTCAGAAGCAGACTGTCTAGGTTGAGATCTTATAGGCTGTGTTACTTTTGGCAAGTTGCTTGACTTCCCTGTGCTTCGTCTTCATCCTCTTTAAAGTAGAGATTATTATAATACTTACTTCATAGGGTTGTACGAGGATTAAATGATTTAATACATGTGCAGCTTTTAGTGACCTTTAGTGCACGCTCGGGAATGTTAGCCACTACTAGTATTAGTTGAAATGTGAATCTCCCTCTGCAAACTCTCCTTTCTCCTCCATGATCCTTATTCTGGGCTCCACAGTCTACTTCTCTTATCACACTTACCACCTGGCTTTGCAGTTGTCTATGTATCATTATCCCTTAATGACTGTCAAGTTCTTTTAAGACAGATCATGTCTTTTTACTTTTTCTTCATTCCTGCCTGCCACTCTCTACCTAGAGTACGGTATTAGGCACAAAGTTGGCAATCAATGTATTAATTCACTTAGGGATGTGTCACTGACCTTTAGCCAATATGATGACCTAACGGGAAAATGTTAGAATGCCACGGTCCTTTTTCTCTTCCAATCAGTGCTTTTTTACAGGGCGTGTTCTGAAGTCATGCGTCCACTACTTTATCCCTCCATTCTCCACACACAGCAAAAGTATTATTAATTTAAAGAAGTGACTAATGAAAGCAGGCATTTATAATCAGAAGACAGTGGAGTCCAGCCACTCAGCAATAAGTACAGCCTTCACAGACTCAGCCATCACACCGTTGGATTGGCTGCCCCCATAGCTCATTCACTGAGCCAGCCCAGGGTCTTTAAAGGAGACACGAGAGAAATAAAATTGAGCATGGTGCCAAGTTAGTCTCAAAAGTTTGTAGTATAGTACACTTGTTACGTGTGTTTATCTACCTGTGTGTCTACACACAATATTGCTGTATTGCTTTAAGCCAACATAAGGGACATACCACAGTGTATGTGTCAAACCATTAGAACAATATTGAAACTGTTAAGGAAAAAAAAAAAAAACACAGGTAAATTATCATAAATCTTGAAGCCAGAACATTGAAGCCTACAATTAGGAAGCAAATCTGAACTGATGATGGCAAAATGCTTCTCATTTCAAATATCCTGACCTTATACTTATTTGTAGTTCTTCACGTAGCTAAATTTAAAAGTTCAGATGCAGGGGAGGCTCCCTGGCATCTTTCTAGTTCAGCATTCAGCTATATCTCTACAATGTGAAGGTTGACTTGAGAGCGTGACTGAGACATGGTTGCTTGGGGCCTTCCATGCTACACTGAGCCGATGCTATTTGTTATCTTCCTAGATGCCTTCCAGTCAGTAATGCTGGAAGAATGAGAGGATGAGTTCCTTTTGATAGAAGGTCATTTTCTTTACTCCCACTCTACTTCTCTGGCTTGAGCAGGTTGATGTGCATAGCTGGCAGCCCAAATTGCACTGTCCAGAAAACAATCCTTGAAGAAGCAGAAATGCTTTCCCTCTGCACCAATTCTAGAGTCAGATGCAGTGCATTCTTTCTTATTTAATATATGTGGAGAATCACAACGTCCAGTAAGCATTACTGCCAGCAACCTTCCTGTCCAGGCTCATACCACTTTTCCTCCACTGACTAGATGTGCCAAGATGAACCTCGCTTCTCAGCCACCTCATTCTATTTCTTGCAGTGTCATAAACAAGAAGTTTACCTCTAGAGGTAGAATAAGAAGATTTGGTGGGTATGGAAGGGAATAGAAGGTTGACATAAGAACTGACTGACTCAGAACACAGTTCTCCTGTAAAAGGGGATGGTCACCTCTTCCTCAGATGAAGATGGAATTAGAGACAAGCTGTGAGAGCATGTCAAATTTTTCTCCTAGTTTCTTACGCTAGGCTGTCAACAGACTGATTCTGAGATTGGAATGCCTAACCCGTGGCCCAGATGCAGGTAGAAAAATTCCTTACTAGACTTTTCTTAGCTTTAGTAATGGTATTAAGTTACCTAGTTTCTGTATGATTATGGTATTTTGTTTTTATATTATATTATTGGGTGTGGTGTTACCCTCTACTTTTTATATGTTTATGAGTAGAAAGTTAGGAAGGGATAGATGAGGCTCTGAGAGGATATGAGCACATTTGTTAGGAAGTTCCTCTCTCAAGGAGTTTTGAAACTCCTCCCTTGACTTCTGAAACCTCATTTCTCTTTGTTCTTACACTTGCTGATTTTTTTCTATTTTTTTTTTTTTTTAGCTTCACTTGCTTGATTTTCTTTGGGAATGTATCTTTGATCTTCTCTTCTTAATGTCTACAGTCTTTTAGCATTCATTTATTCCTTTTCTCTCACCTCCATGTATGGCTGTCTTGATGACTTTTGGATCTTTTCTCTCTAGCCTTGATTTCTTTCATGGACCCTAAACCTCTATATCCAACTATCTAACAAATCTTTTTTCCTGATGTCTCAAAGAACTAAAACTTAGTATGTCCAATAATGAACTCATCTTATACTCTCCTACAGCCTACTCCTCCAGTATTTCCTATCTCAATGGACAACATCACTGTTTTCCCATTCATCAAGCCTAAAGCCAAGGAATCATTCTGGATTCCTCCTTTTTTCCTCATTCTTCACCCAACTAAGTACCAAAATTCTGTAGATTTTCCCTTTTGAATATTATAACCAACCCCTCTTTCGACTTCCAGTGCTTACTCTTTGAGATAAAACCCTCATCATATCTTGTCTGGACTCTGGCAATTGTCCTTAAATATAGTAAGCACTAAATAAACATACATTGAAGTAAATTAATATATGAATGTGAAGCTAGATGTTATTCAGAATTTCATGGATGGTTTTGTTTTTACATGAATGATTGTCTACTCTATCATATATTTATTCACCTGAGCTTTTTGGAGTTAAACTTTACATGTATCCGAGTTAAAGTTCATCAGAATAGCTTTGTTCATTGTAACAGTTTTCTGACATTATTGTTACTGTCATCCATCAGGTTCACTCTACTCCCCAACTTTATGTCGTCTCCACATTTTATAATTTTGCCATCTATTTCTTTATTCCAGACATTGAATAAATGTTGGTAAAGAAAAGGCCAAGGGCTGACATCCTAAATAAACCAAGGATATTTTACTCTAACCTCACATTAAGTAAAATCATTCACTTGCATAGGGGATTTGTAGAACCCTACTCTCTTCTAGGACATATTTTTCTACCTCATCTACAGGAATATCATGCAACTTTTCAAATTTTTATTTAAATTCCAGTTAGTTAACATACAGTGTAATATTGGTTTCGGGAGTAGAATTCAGTGAGTCATTACTTACATACAACACCCAGTGCTCATCATAACAAGTTCATGCAACTTTTCTTAAATGTCTTTATGAAATCAATATAAGTGGTGGTGATGGTATTCACTTCATCTACAATTCCAGTTATAAAAATTTTTAAATGAGTTTGGGAAAACTTGCTGGATATCATACAACTTTTATTTCCTTTTAAAAAATTATTAAACTATAAAAGCAGTTTTAAAAATTTAGAAAATAAAGGCAAAGGAAAATAATGTATAATCATATAATTATTTTAAAACAAATATCATTATAGTATATTTTGTTCATGCCTTTTTGAGAAACATGTTTTTATATAGTTGATGGTGTACATATAATTTGTAGCTATTTTTAAAGTTTATCCTGTTTTGGGGTGCCTGGGTGGCTCAGTCGGTTAAGCGTCCGGCTTCGGCTCAGGTCGTGATCTCATGGTTCATGGGTTTGAGCCCCATGTCGGGCTCTGTGCTGACAGCTCAGAGCCTGGAGCCTCCTTTGGATTCTGTGTCTCCCTCTCTCTGTGCTCCTCTCCCACTCATGCTCTGTCTCTCTCTCAAAAATAAATAAACATTAAAAAATATTTTAAAGTTTATCCTGTTTTACAACATTGCCTCAGTTTACATACTTCTCATAGATTTCATAACATTCCATTCTATGAAGTATAAATTTTTACACACCCAAATTACTGGACTTTGGACTGCATATAATTTTTGAATTATAAATAATGATATGATGACTATTTTGTATATATAGATGTTCCTTTATATTTTTCCTGGGTACATCCCAAAGTGTATTTTCTGGTGCCAAAAATGCATATATAATACATATATCTGTATTAGGTAGTCTGGGTTATGCTGCAGTAACAATCACACATACCCACATTAGTTATTTAACAACCAAAACTCCTTTAATTTCAATGGCTTAACACACGAAAGTTGATTTCTCATTCACACCAGTTCTGCTCTGCCCGTCAAGGCTCTTCAGGGTAGTTCCCTTCAAAGAGGTGACGCAGGGAGTCAGGCTGCTTCCATTTTGGTTTCCATAATTGATGTGGTGAGGAGGGAACTGGAAGTTGTGCTGGGATTTTTTTACTGCCTCAGCTTGTCAATCACTCACAATCCATTGGTCAGGACTACTCATGTATTTCCCGCTCAACTGCAATTGGTGATGGGAATGTGTCTAATATGTGTTCAGTAGAAAAGGAACATCACTCTTGGTCTATTCCAGTGGGGTGGCTATATACTGTGTCAATCTAGCTTGGCTGGAACTATGTTTCCCAGAATTCCCTTTCTCATAGGATTACAGGTTGATTTTGAACTCAGGAAATTCTTTCACAAGATGTGGTAGATGAAGTGAAGCAACAGCCCTCAAGTTCAGAAGGAAGAGGAACAGCCTGATCTCCTGGCACACCTTGCTGGTGTGTGGCAACAGCCAGTCCACACGTCTCCAGCCCCCATCAGACTCCTTCAGCTTCTCTGAGTCCTGGGTCACATGCACACACAGCTCCAATGTGAAGAATGCCAACTTCTTTTTCGGTCACATGGGCTATGGAGTTTGGTGGCAAGAGCCAGATGCAAATTTTAGTTTGTTCCCGTGGCTTCCAGTTTGTCCTTGTTCTTTTTCTGCTTCATACCCAGCTTTTCTTTTTGACTGCCAGCCCTACTGACTTACTGACTTCAGACTCACGACTGGATGTAAAAGAACCAGCCTTCTGTAGAGTTCTTCACTACAACTGCATGAGGTCAAATCCCTAAAATAAATCTCAGTCATGATGGTTTTGCTTCTCTGATAAAAACTGTAATTGATATGAAGTATATTAATTTTTTTTTACAAAGTAGGGTCTAACTCTAAGCTATTATGTTTACAGAATTTTTATTTCAATATACTGCCAAGAAGAGCAGGATCACGAAGAAACATTTTATCCACGTTGAAAAAGAAGTACCAGGTTATGGCATATAGAAAGGCAGATACAATTGTCCAAAGTGAAGACAATTATAAACTCAAACTAAAAGCAGTTATTAGAACAGGGAGCAGCTCAGGCACTTTTTCCTAAGCAAATAGATGTGATGGGGTGGCGGTAGGGGTGGGACTTTGGAGGGATGTGTTGCAGTGGATTGCAAAAGAAATCCACACCTGTATCCACGTTTCCACAGCTGTGAGGAGATAATTCTCTCAGGAGGTGACTTTATCCCCAGGACCAGCATTAAAGGGGAACAGGCTATTCTAGGGGAAATCCACATTGAAGTGTAAGGAAAAAAAGAAAAAGGAGAAATTTCTGTTGAATTGAGTCCAACTGTGCTCAACGACTAATCTCTGTTCCTATAAATTTTCTACCTGCATAAAGTTGGGTTTCTGTGTTTCTTTGTCATGTGGCCAATTCCATATAATGTCCCAGCAGCTCTGCTATTGAGAAAAGACAGAAGGAAGGCTAAAATACACAGACTTCTGGCCTACAGTTGTGTCAAGAAGATGAGGCTTTCCCAGGACTTCCTCAAAGCACCGTGGCTGACCAAAGGCAGGATGACTTGTAGACGTCCATCACGCTCCCTCCACAGGCAAACTCCTGCCCTTCGTGCCAATTATTCTTACTGGAAGAGGAACTCATTGTCCAAGTCCCTTCCCCCAACCTTTCCTCTGATTCCAAGCAAAACAAAACAATTCTTGCCACACTGCTTCAAGGAACTGTGGCATACTGGAAAATGCCCACATGAGCAAAGAATTCCATTCACGGTTTGCATGTGATTCATGCAACTCATTTTGATTTCAGCTGTTGCATGCTTCGTTCTCTTCTGAGGGGAACTATCATTGCGAAGCACCAGGAAATGCTCGATGACTGAACAGCCTGTGTCCACTTAGCCCATCTCAGAGGCACCAGACTCAGTATACGTATGCCGGTAGGTGTTGGCCAGTTGGGGATTTAGCCAACTCCCAACAAATGTTGGGCAAAATGTTCCATTTGGATTAGTGCAGTGTGGTTCAACTCACCCAATTTTTTGCCCTTCATGTCTCGCTATGTAAAGCAGCAATAATAATGACTTTCATACTGATACATTATTTAGGAAAACGGTAAGAAATGAAAAAAAAAAGCACTTAAAGTGTCACACACAAAAAAGTTGTATAAATCCCATTTATTAATAATAATTTATAAATTATACTTATCTGGTCTTGACATATTCTATTAGAATCATACTATCTGAGGCAGAAATAGTAATACTCTACAGCAGGAAAAAAGTCTATTGGTGATGATATGAGAAGTACTGGTACGATAATTTTATAAACTATTCAAGTCCATGAAAACACTCCAGTTCAGAGATGACAGTTGGTTTTGTTTTCCGGTTTCTCCAGTTTCCCACGCACATTAGCTCCCCTGCTTGGTTTTGGCATTGTGTTTTCTTCTACTAAATGCTATGGTTTTACCAACAATTATTTTAGAGATAGCCAATGAGTGACCAGAGGGCTTCAAATGGCCTCGGGCATTTTCTAAATACTGGAAATGGTTGTCAAATTTTGCAAAGAGAGAGTTCACCGTAGCCTCCCCACTTGCTACAAATGGTGTACACCCCATAATGTCACGCGTTTTAGTGACTTGCCTGGCTCCTATAGGCACGTGTGTTTGCTCCACTCTGTTTCGAAGCGTATCATGTGTCGTATGTATTAGAGCTGGTCTGTGGGTCAGAATATGTCGATTCACTATTCTGTAACAGTTTAAGAACAGCTGAGGGACTATGCCTCTTAACAGATGCTTTTCCACCAAGCATTGTTCCATGCATGTTTAAGTGTGATCTCTTGAGCCTGTAATCTGTTATATCATTATGCCTGTACAATATTTACTTACTTTCCCCTCACCCGCCCCCCCGGGCTCCAGGGCCAACCCTTTTCTTCCTATTATCTATCATTTACTCCTTTTCCCTGATTATAGTGAAGATCCATCTCCACCTTCCCTGACCAAATCTTAAGACCACAAACCTCTCCACTCAGCTCAACCCTAGTATGTAATAAACAACTATAAAACAACTATAGGATAATAAAACAACTATAAAAAGAGACATCAAAACAATGCATTGTGAGCTGAGAATATGGAAATACACACGATTAGTTGTGACTTGAACAAAATATCTTCCTGATATAATCAATAAACTACTAGAAACTGTATCTTTGTCATCAACAGAGGAATTTCAATAAACAAGAAAATAAGCCCTTTCTAAATGAACTTTCTCAAGGGGTAGAAAAAATAATTTTTACATGTATATAATTTATTTACTAATATTACAGTCTTATATGATACAAACATTTTGTTACCTAAAATGATATTATAACTTAGGAAACATACTTTCATTAAACTCTTGGGCCTCACAATGTAGCATGCAAGGGAATAAAATCCTTTTGAAATTAAAAATTATATTCAGAAGAAATTGATCTTTTTAAACTAATATGCATTTTAATAACTAAAGAGTAAAACATTTCCCTTAACATCAAAATCAACGATTATTGTGTTCATTTTAATGTCACTATATAAGTATTAAAATGTTAACTGATACTTGCCTAGGTCAAATATTCCAGTTGCATTAACAAACATATACATAACAAATATAAATTTCTACCAAATGTCAAGTTTCCCGTCATCTTCTCACAACATCATGACTTTAAGAGCCTGGAAAGTGCCTTCTTTGTTTGCTTGTTTTTATTTCTTTTGCTCTACAATCTCCAAGATTTTAGGCAGGAGAGAAAACACAACTGAGAAATATTTCAATTTTGAACAAGAGTCTTGTTAGTTGCAATCTCTTTTAGATACTCCCCATGGGAAAAGATCTGTGAAATGGTGAGCTGCCACTAACACTGTTTGGAGACCTTAGGCCATTTGTTGATGGCAGTTATCTACCCAATGATTTATTCACTATAAAAAAGACCTATCACGGTCCCAGAAAAGAAGAGATAGTTCATCACATGAAAAACAGGTTGCTCTCATCTGTACAAATTAATCTATTCTCCTGATGTTCGGACATCAAAAATATTTTATTTTGTGTTCAAAAAGAGATGGGTTTCCACACCAGAGTATGGTCAATCCTTACCAATTTTCTCCACTTCTCCCCACCTGCACACTCTCTCATTAAAATATTTTAAAGTGTACTTTCATTTAATACTGTTATAACAATGATGGTCTTGGATTAAAACAATGGCTGCTTTGGTCTACTTTGGCTTTGGTGACGCCATTTAAAAAAATCAAGTATGTGATATAGTTTAAAGTTTTAATAAAGAATTAAGGGTAATTGAGTGTCAGTGGAATTTCTCATACACCTGTTGAATGCCTACTAGGCTCAAAGTTCTGTGCTGCATGCAGATAGATATCCCAATTTCTTGGTATTTTTGGATCATGGTCCTTCAGTGACTGGTAAGGGAAAATACTATGGTGTCACAGTAAAGAATTCTTAACATGAGGAAGTACTGGGGTGAGGGATGGGAGGTACCAGTAGATTCAGCTAAAAAATTGCTGCTCTGGGTTTCAACAGCTTCTCTCCAAATCTACATTTTAACATTGTGGAAGAAGGATTGGTTCAGGAATCCTTTATGATTTACCCAGACCATGATTTGAGAATTTTAAGAGCCAATAGTTTAAATGACAACAATTCAAAGGCTTCAAAATGGTCATAGCAAACCCCATCCAGACCTTAAACCTTGGCGGTAAAAACTTGAGAGTTTAAAGACTCTGGAGAGAATTGTTTGTTCCTATGGGGGCAGGGACCAGAGATCAACTTGCAAAGCATCTCCCAGAGTCTGGTGTCCTGTGCTTTCATTACTGTCAGTTTGCTTTAACATTCTAAATATATAGTCTCAAAAAATATTACGAGCATGGCAGGTTATTTTCTCTCTCCACAAATCCTGGTTGCATAATTTAACATAGAAACAATTTGGGGAAGAGATTATTATCTTTCTACATGTTGAAAAGCTCTTACTGATACAGTTTAAAATGTGCAATTGAAATGCTGCATTTTCTTGGGCATTCAATAAATTTCTTAGTTTTTTTTTTCCTAACTGCAGAAATAGGATAAATAAAACCACTCAGTTCCTTAAGCACAGCAAACATGAATCAAAAGCTTTTACTCCTTATTTGTAAAAGGAAATGTGACCATCATAAGTTTCTCAATATTCCCTGTCACCTTTAAGCACTTTCATTTATTATTCTCAATATATTTTAATAGCATACATAGGTTCACAAAAATTCCTCCCTGGGGCTTCCTGTCAGCTTTTACTTCCCCCAGTCTTTAAAAAGCTTACACTATACATGACATAAAACACATTTTGAGCAGGTTATATGAAAATCCCCTTTTGTGCTCCACATCGACAGAGCCCCTCCGAATCTCGGAGAAAGCAACCACATCTCAGTTGTGCTGTCAGCATGAGGGGCGGAAGCTCCAAAGCACGATGTTCGTGGAGCTGTAAATACATTGTGTCGCATGTGATAGATAAGAGAATTGCCCCGTGACAGCTACGGTTTGGAAGCATTAACATTTTTCTTTGCAACCCTCATTTTTAATCTTTTCCATTATTTTCCTTGGTAAAATGCAGCCCCCAGAGTCTGAATACCTGTATCATTAGCTTCTATGCCATGATTAAAAGAAAGAAGTCCCAACCAACCATGATGAAGGTTGCAGTCAGTATTTAAGACAAAACAGCCTCCCTCGTTGATTTAGCAAAAGGTAGTTCTTCTCTCTGCGCCACACCCCCCCCCTTTCCACCCTGCCTCCCGTCCCCTCTGCTTCCATGTGAGCAAGCTACTTGGAGTTACATTAAGAATGCGTGATGTGTGCTTTCTAGCTTTTAAGTTTGGTCTCCTCAACCATGAAAACAGTTATAAATTGTTCTCAGAGCTAAACCACTCCACATCTTGGCACTTGGTTGTTTTTAACTTTCAACAATAGGCACTGTTCACTCCCCTCCATCTCAGTTCTTTATTCAGTGATCAGGCAGGACACTGATGAAAGGCTAGTCACGGCTTCCCCCCCATGGTATCAGTGTGGTGGCATGTGATGATTCACATGGGGTGTGTTTGATCCGAGAAAGCCCAGTCTCTGCTTATTCTTCCTTTGTTCTGTCATCTGGGGGAAAAGAGAGAGTATGTTCAGCTCATTTTCTCACTTTTCCCCAGTGCTGGTGGGCTGCACAACTTGGGGGTAAATTTCCCAAGCACCTACAGTCTGTGTCTGGCATCATATAGAATCTATTTACCTTTAAAAAAGGGAAAATGTTTTTTTTTTAAGTGAATTTCCACAAGCAGAAAATAAGCAAACCCCTCTCTGTGGTTAAAAACAGGAACCATGGTTCTTTTAGAGCGGCTCTTTGCTTGTCAGACAATCGTCACCGTCAGCCTAGTCTTTTTAATAGCTACCACAGTAACTTTTGATAGTATTTTTACTACCACTAATAATTTTACACGATGAAAAGGTTGATTATAGCATTGAAATGACAGATTCTGAAGATGATCTGCCGTTCCGATGTACTTAGTAATGGCTAGGATGGCACAAAATACCAGTTTCTACCAAAAAGTGCAAAGAGGCCCTTGTACTTTGGCGTTTACTCCTCTCCCCCACTTCCGTGGGTGCAGAAGGGGCACACAGGTGGTAATGGGACAAATGGAAGCCTCTACTTGTGGGGATGTGGTTCATACAGCACAGTGTGAGGGTTCCTCGTTGGAATTTACAGTTCCCTGTGAATAACAATCTGGCCCCCAGGAGTGTCCAGGTCTCCCCGCACTCTCTTCACTGCCCTTCGCTCAATGGTGGTGAATGATTCGAGCCCACCCAGCTCTAGCCCCGGCTCCCTGAGCACACTGACCTGCTCCTTGAGCTCTGCTAGCTGACCAGACAGCTGTTTGACCAGACTCATGGTGGATTCCAACTTCTCCTGCAGGTTCCGAATCTCATTTTGCTCGCTGTCACCTTCATTGCTGACGAGGGACATGGCTCGCATCCGAGGAAACCAGTCTAAATTCTTCTCCTAAAAGCAAATACATGTTCAAGAACAAGGGAGTGATGGAAGGGAGCCTACAGTTCTGTAAAGAAGGTTTATAGGTGTTCATTAGTGTTAACATTTATTTTTTTAAGTTTATTTATTTATTTTGAGAGACATGGAGACAGCACCAGTAGGGGAGGGGCAGAGAGAGAGGGAGACAGAGAATCCTGAGCAGGCTCTGCACTGTCAGTGTGGAGCCGGGCATGGGGCTCAAACTCCTGAAACCATGAGATCATGACAGTAGGTGAAACCAAGAGTCAGATGCTTAACCAACCAAGCCACCCAGGCGCCCCAGTATTAACATTTAGATCAAAGTTTCTTAGTATTCAAAGCAAAAGTTACTTTTTCTGGCCAGGCCTGCTGGTGGGAATGAAGTGAGGGTTAAACGTTGGTTTTCATGAGCTGGGGGAAGATTTTAAGTATTGGCTCCAACTTCCTACAGGCTCCCACAAAGGTCCCAGATAAAGCATTTAGAACAGCACCCCGATCCCAGAGGGCATTCAGTGAATCCTGACGAATGATGAGGTAGGGTCAGGAGACTGAGGACAACAGATCCAAGTACGTGTGGGTACTGTAGGCATAAGCTGTTTCTCCTCCCCCGGCACAGGAGAGAGAGGGGCGGCAGGATAGGAGGGTGGTAAAAGAAATGTTTCGGTTCCAGCCACCCATGCTGAACTGGTTTACCCCCCACTTCCCCAACACGGGCTCTGAGCTCCACTCAGGCAAGAGGGAAGTGGAAGGGCATGGCCCTGGGTTGTTCTGTCTGCTCCCTCTGGAAACATTTTATTACAGTGAGGATGAGGTTTCAGAGTTACACTTCCCCAGAGGGCAATAGCTGGTACCACTTCTGTTTTTCTAGGCAGACTGGGTGTAGGGGTGTGAGTATGTGTGCAGCCCTCTACTGCTGCAGAAACGAGTAGTTAACCAGATGCCCAGCTCTCTTGACAACTCGCTTGCTTAACGTCATAGAATCACTGTGCATTACTTAGATTACACTTTTCAATGCTCAAAAGAGCTTGCAAGGTAAATCATATTTGTCGCCACTTTACAGATGAGCTGCCCCAACAATTTAACACCCATTGGACGAGCTAGGCAATGGCCGAGCTAGGATCTGAAGCCAGGTGAGCCTTTCTTTCCACCACCAACTGGGTATGCCAACCTGCATTGCGATTCACCTACCTGTTTCTCCAGGTAACCTTCTCCCAACATCCCTGGCAGTGATCTTCCTGCTTAAGATCACTTCCACTTTAGAAAACCCACCTCAGTGGCTGCCAGGACTTCTGCCTGGCCAATCACTAGAATGAGGGTCAAAAAAGTACTTTCCCCGCCTGAGGAAAGGTTCAACTTATCTCTGCCCTTCTGTTTCAGTCTCGTCTACCACTTTGTATCTATTGTCACTACTGGGAAAACAGCAAGTTCTTTATAGTTCCCTACCCCCAATATAATGAAAGGACAGATAGAAAATTAAAGATAAACATATCAAAAAGTTTTAAACTGAATTTACACAGCTGTAGGTAATTAGCATTTCAAAGGAGAATGGTAACATACTGGAGCACACAGTGACAGCCAAATTCATTCATTCAAGCGATCCTTCCAACATCTATCTATCGCCCAGGATTTAGAGGTGAAAATCAGATAAGACAATATGTCTGCTCCAAGGGGCTTCTGGCTTAGGACAGGTTTCCGTGAAAAGGAGACTGTGCATTATGCACATCAAAATCCTCTGGGGTTGCTTGTTAACATCGCAGATTTCAATCCCACTACCTCTTTCCAAATCAGAACCTCTTTGGGGATGTGCAGGATTCCTGTGTGGACCATAGTTTAAGAACCCTGGTCACTGGAGACAAATAAGATGAACGATAACACCTGGAGTAGTGGTGGGGTAGGAAGATGGCCCGAAGGGGAAAGGTTTGGAGTAGCTATTGTGGGAAACAGGAAGAAGAGCCAAATACAGGCCCATTCCGTGCTTGTAGGGCAGGATGGATGGCCTAGCAGACTGTGACCCCCACAAAAACCATTGTTTACCAACAGCCCGGGTGGATGTGCATCTGAGGCAGAGAGCCAGACTGATACAGGATGGTGTGTCCAGTATGAGAAAGACAAAGTTATAGGGAAGCTATAAATGTCAGCGAGGGGCTGGCTGGAGTGAGGGACATCAGTGTGTGGCCTGGTAGGCAGGATGGAGAAGAACGGACCTGGGCCCAACTGCTCTATAAGCACTCAGTCCTTTCAACAATCCCCTTAACTTCAGTTCTCTTATTATTTAATATCTATATTCTCTGCAGTATCATCTACTGTTGGAGCTTTATAGATGAGGAAACTGAGGTTAGCAAATGGCTTAGCTGGGACCCCAACCCAGACCTGTCTGCCACGAGGCAGCTCTCTTGGCAAGACAGAAGGTGGAACGATAACATTTAAGATTCTGAATGTAGGGGCGCCTGGGTGGCTCAGTCGGTTAAGCGTCTGACTTCGGCTCAGGTCATGATCTCACAGTCCGTGAGTTCGAGCCCCGCATTGGGCTCTGTGCTGGCAGCTCAGAGCCTGGAGCCTGCTTTGGATTCCGTGTCTCCTTCTCTCTCTGACCCTCCCCCATTCATGCTCTGTCTCAAAAATAAATAAAAATGAAAAAAAAATTTAAAAAAAGATTCTGAATGTAGAACGACTTCAGGAAATGAAGATTTTAGGATGAGAGTGCTTTAAACCTGCTAGAGTATCAGCAAACTGGGGGAGTTAGGATTTAATGGATATAGAGTTTTAGTTGGGGAAGATGCAAATTCTCTGCAGAGGGACATAGTGACAGTTGCATAGCAATGGGAATGTACTTAATGCTGTAAAACTGTATGCTTAAAAGGGTTAAACTGGTAAATTTTATATTATGTGTATTTTACTACATTTTTTTGAAATTGCTGGATTTGCAGGGGCTGATCCTTAGGATGAATTGTGTGCAAAGTCCCTGAGGTCATCCTGAAGGAGGTCACTAGTTGGGTGGATGAAGAGGCTGTGGGTGGCCAAGGGCCAAACTCTGGTCCCAGATGTGACCAGGAGCTACTAGAAGGCAGTGACGGGAAAGGCTTGAAAAAGGACATTTTCACGTGAAGGTGAAGATGTGATGGCTTCTCAGTGAAGGGAAACCCAGTCTGCTGACCCTCTTGCAGGGCCCTCAGTATGGAGGGGTTGGGGAAAGAGGCAGCTGCCACCAAGTGGGCTAAAAGACAAGGGGCGGTCTTGGGAGAGCCAAGAAGGCGGCATTCTGGGATGCGAGAGGTGGTCTGTACCATGACAGGGTTTCAGGGCAGGGGACGGGGCAGCTGATGGGCCAGAGGGCTGGAGAGCCTCAGACGGCTGGGCCTGGAGGGAGAAGGTCCCAGCTGACATGGCGATACCCAGGGTCGGGATGGTGGAAGCATCAACTTCCAGAAAGTTTCCGAAACAGAAGCACACCATGGCTCCGAGGCTTAGCAGACTGCAGAACATCTTTAGAGAACATAGGTGAGACTCTGTGAAGCCACCTTCGAACAAATCCTATCATAGGTGTCCCGGGGCCGGGACTCCCTCTCCCTACACTCTCTTTCTTCACCTGTTGTTTTGTCCATCCATTCATTCACTAATTCTTCCTATGTTGACCATGTCCGTGTTGGGCACTGGCGAAACCATGGTAAGCGAGAGCCTCATGGTCCCCGTGTTCATGGAGCTGGTACTCCAGGTGGAGAGTAAGGCTTCAGCCAAATGCTGATGAAAGCCACGGACAGCTTGTGCTTACAGGCCCTGTGCTCCTTTCTCAGAGTCCCATGAAGCTGTTCGTTTCAAATCCCCTTCTGGTCCTCCTCCTCTTTCTTTCTCTTGCTGCTTGTATCTTTCTCCATTTTTGTCTGGGTGCTTGTGTCTCCATCTATTCTCTCCCACTTCTGTGATTGTTGTTTCATTCTAGCCTTCCTCTCTACATCAACTGACCATAAACTGAAACTAAAAGATCATGTGTGATTAAGACTTTTTTCAATATTGAATGCTTTGTGGACCTTTTCTTAATTTTTAAGGAGCCCGACTTAAGTAGTTTACATCTCTCACTAAAACCGAAAAAATAACCAAGTTAAATTGTTTTCTGTCCTCTTTTTACAACTAAAGCCAGTCTTTTAAAAATAATTTTCACAACTGATGTTTCTTCAAATTAATGAGGGAAGTACTTTTTTTTCACCAAAATAACTGAAGTACAATAGTGTTCTCAGAGTAAATCCTGCATAAGCTTTTTCGTCAAAAGTGGACCCTAAGGTCCCTCTCTCTGCTCTAATGGCAGATAGAGCAGCTTCCATGGAAGGCTCGGACCAAGGAGGGTGAGACTCTGGATTTTCACCTGAGCCAGAGCCGCAGGACAGACACACGGAACAGGACACCACTTCCTTACTGCGCTAACTTGTAATGTGTCCGCCATCTAACAAAGCAGCTTGACTTGATTCGTTACTTCTCAGTTACTCATATGTGCTATGTACATCTTGTGATCATGCACATGATTAGTATATTCCCATGTTGACTTTTGTTAGTCAATATGAAATCATTTCCTTCTTTCACCAGGAATGAAAATATTTGACCACAAGGTAGCATAAAGTCAGAGAAGTCGCAGATCAACTGTTAGATTCTGTGGTTACAATGTATGAACTTGGTAACTGGGTGAGTGGAAACTCAGAGCTTCTTGAGGGTTCTAAAATGCAAAGCTCAGAAATGAACTAGTCACGTCTCTGAGAAAGGACTCACGGAGCATGCCAGCCCCCACCCTCTAGCTATCCCTACATTCTAAAAATAATGAATCTTTCTAGGTGACTAGAAATGTAAGAATCTTTCAAAATAGTACTTCCAACAGTCAGAGCCATTGGACTTATTTAATTGTGTAGTTATTCAATAACATGATTAGGGTGTCAGTGTCCCTCAAGGCTTGCTGTGCTATTCTTACATTTAGTTCTTCAGAGGGATAGCCCCATTTGTGTGGAAGAGGCAATGTGGTATAATGGAAAGAGCACTGACCTAAGACTCAGAACACCTGGTTTTGGTTTTAGCTCAGCCCCAAGCCAGCTCTGTGATACAAAGGGAGGGGGGCCTTACTCTCTGAGTCCCAGTTTCCTCATCTGTAAGACTAGAATGATACCCCAGGTCATCTCTATGTCCCCTCCGGCTCAGCATTCTGTGAGCTAGGAATTCAAGGAAAGCTTTACAACTCAAAGTGCTGAGACAAGCCCTGAGCTCGCCAAGTGAGCAAACAGAAACATTTCAGCTAGACGCAACCTTGAAACCACATAACCCAAGCTCAGCATATTATAGTTGCCCAGGCTGAAACCTAGAAAGTTTAGGTTTCCTTGAGGTCTTATATACAGTGGCAGATGTCCCTGCACTTGATTGCCCCTTCTGGACAAGCTTCTCCACATTACGTACTGGGATAGATTTTATATAATCTATCCCCGTTGACGCTTAATCGGCCACAGACTCAAGGACATGTAAGATTGTGATGATTTCTCTCCACATCCTAGTGAGATTAAGAAGTAATGTGAGGGGCGCCTGGGTGGCTCAGTCAGTTAAGTGTCCTACTCTTGATTTCGACTTAGGTCATGATCTCACGGTTCATGAGCTGATCTCACGGGCTCTGCGCTGACGGTGTGGAGCCTGCTTGGGATTCTCTCTGCCTCTCTCTCTCTCTCTGTCAAAAAATAAATAAACTAAAAGAAGAAGAAGAAGAAGAAGAAGAAGAAGAAGAAGAAGAAGAAGAAGAAGAAGAAGAAGTAATGTGACTGATTTCAGTGAGCCAAGTTTTGGTGAAGTTGCCTTATGTGTTTTTAGCTCTACTAGGTACACATTAAAAGTTGCTAGCTGGTAAACTGAATAGAAAGCAAGGGTATATTCTATCCACAACATAGTTATAGATCCCACTTGTTGGCTGCCTAGCAAGTGTCAGGCACTTTAGCCATGCTATGGTCAATAACCACAACAATTCCATAAGTTAGAGATTGTTACCATGCCCGTTTTACAGACGACAACACTGAGGCAGGAAAAGGATCAGTTACTTGCTTGAGGTCACACAGATGGAAAGTGGCTGGGCCAGGCCTTGGCCTCCACCCTGTGCTACTGGAAATCTCATGTTCCTTTCAATACACGGGACTATTTCTCTACATCTAACAGAGCGGTCAGTGCTTAGCTTCTGACATTGCCAAGGAAAACGGACTACAGTGAGAATACAATAACTTGCACCCCTTGGTTGCCTCTGAAGCCTGCTAAAGGCTTACTTATTGAACGTGAGAAACACAAATTCTTTAGGGAGGGCATCAGATCCATATGCAGATACTTGATGACAATGCATCAATGCTTGACATTCACAGCGATTTGCCGAGTGCTCTAAAATACTGCTAACGAGGGGTAACACACTGAACATACCACGTACTGTATTGTATTATGATGGGGTACCAATAAATCATCTCATACAGCCCTGTTTCCACTTTCTCTGCTGAATGTGCTGTCCCAAGACCATGTTTGCTAAGGTCTTGCTTCTTCCCATCTCTCTCTCTTCTAAGCCTCATGTTTATACTGCATTTTCCGATCTGCAATCATTTACGATGGCTCCTAAGCTGACAAGTGTAACCATTTCCCCAAAGCCTCAGTATGACCCCCTGCATTCCTCTCTTTGCCTTCTGGTTTGAAGATGCCAGCAGAAATGGCTCTCCAAAGGAACACTAGCAATGCAAATACTACTGACTTACTGGAAGTAAGTCGGAAGGTCCCCGAGGGAACGGCACCATTGCTGCTTTCCTGGAACTGCAGACCTACAAAAACAACCTGGAACAAGGATTCTTTCTGAAGTGGAAGTAATCATTTTGGTTACGGGGGAGTGCTTCAAGTACTCCATGCCAGTCTCCGCATGCCCACGTAGCAGCGTGGGGCGCTTCTCACCCTCTCAGCAACATGGTGACCTTGATGGCAGGGTAGGCATTACCTCAAAAACTTAAGGGACACCCAGGACACTGGCATCTGGGTTTCTAGTCTCATTCCCAGTCTTGAATACGACAGTCTTGAATATGACAAACATTGCTCAATGTAGGCAACAAAAAGGCTGGTTCTCATGGGGGTTCAGAAGAAGGAAGGGTGAGCTGGAAAATATACACTTGTCTGACAAGGTTTAGGAACTGGAGGTGACAGAAAAGATCTAGCTGTATCCTTTGAAGTTACAACACTATTCCCGGATTGGACAAATTTAGAAAAATAACATGTTACGGGACTGGAAGATTCGTTTGCCTGTCCTTATTAACTGTATCTTCCTTCTGTGGCTCTCTGTTTATTCTGTATCTGTATCTCCCTAAATTCTTCCTCTGCAACTGACAGGTTCTGACAAATGTAATGTAGAGTACCAAATTTGTGTGGTTTGAAAAGTTTTAAATGTGTTAGTTACCCAAAGCAAACCTGTATCGAATGATTTTGCAAAACAACAAAATCTCGAGTGTCATTGTCAGATGTTCAAATATGTTTAAAATCTAAATGCTCAGATATCAGGTTTGCATTATGTACGTGACAGTGGTTGGAACATTACAAAGCCTTATACAAACATAAAGTATCCTTGGACCGCTGGGGCCATACGTGTACACGTGTGGGGCCCTTACCTTGTGCCTGTGTAAGGCACCTAACAGATGCTCAGTGAGCAACAGCCACTGCTTTCGCTGCTCTGCTCCTGCCTGACCCCCTTCCATGGCATCATCTCCAGGGTGTAGATGCGAAGGGGGCTGCTGGCCTGGGAGCCTGCCAGGAAGTAGTCACTGCTCCGGAAGGCAGGGAGAGAAAAAGGTCCAGTGAAGGAGAGGTGTGTGCTTGTGAAAATGACTTAACAGGGCTGTTTGTCCCAGCAGGGATGCAGGTTTGGAATCAAAAAGTGACAGCTGGGAGGGACTGGAAGCCGGTCCAATTCTACAGCCCCCCCCCCCCGCCCCGTTTCCTATGCAGCATAGCTGAGGTGGGAGTGGGCATGACCTGTGGCCAGTGCAGGGTGAGCGGGGGGTGGAGGGAGCGGGGGTAGCAGGGATGCTCAGCACTGCATCACGGCCTCACAGGCTCCAGCCTCTGCAGGGGTGGAAGCATGAAGTCCCCTCTCTCTGTGGCTTCCTCACCTCAGGGAGCCAGGGTGAAGCAGGGGAGCATGGACCTCCTTGATGGAAAAGAGGGTCAAAACAGTTCCACAAACTTTTACAAAAGCATGTTAGGAAGAGTGTTAGGCTCTGGAGTTTCAAAGACTCATGGGTCAAGATTTCTGTCATCAGACATTTCCAGACTGGTGGAGGCACTAGGTAGTGGTAAAGGTAGCCGGTAACCGGGACTGTTCTCCTGCAACAGGCGGGAGGCACTGCAATGCACCAGGCTGACCAGAAAG
The DNA here is from genome assembly GCF_022079265.1 of Lynx rufus. Lineage (NCBI taxonomy): Eukaryota > Metazoa > Chordata > Mammalia > Carnivora > Felidae > Lynx > Lynx rufus. The sequence goes on from NW_025814889.1 coordinate 59,593,277, forward strand.
TCATTCCCTAGGGGGGGTCTGCATGCCAGATGGTGGGCCTTGGCTATTTAGGAGGTTGAGAGAACTGTGATCTTCAAAGTCCACCTAACCAGGTAACCTGAAAATGCACCAGTGTTTGAAGAGCAGGGCTCTGGGTAGTGACCTGAACAACAGGTGAGGATACAGGTGTGATGAGATCCCATCAGTTTAGCTTTGTGCCCGTGGTGGCTAGTGGCTGGTCTCATCACGGACAACAGGCTGGACTGTGAGCAGAGACCTCGGCCCCTGAGAACGTACCTTGCTTCCCATTCCTGTTCCCTATCCTTCCCTCCTTCCCGGCCTCCCTCACAGATTCCTTTTCTCCCTGAGGTTTCCTGAGTCAGTTGCTACTGTTTGCAATGAGGAACCCTGGCTGGTACAAGCTTCAAGAAATTAACGGCCAAGTGCTACTTAACACTGGCCAATTTTGTCCAGAATAAAGGCTGAGGGCCTTCTCCAAGTCATACAGCAAATTAATTATGACATAATAATTATATTCAGTAGCATATAATTAGATAATAATTATGATATTAACTTTTATGGAATTAAGTACAAATAGTAATCATGGATGGACCCAAAGAATCACGTAGAAGAGTTTTATCAGTGTTAGTGGTAATAGCAACAAATGGGGAATAGTTTAAGTGTCAACAAAGTGGTCAATGATCAAATGTATTACGACACGTCACAGTACAGTGAGCTATAGAGCCATTATATTATTTAATGATCCTGGAAAAGATTCATAATAAATATTCTTATGCCTTTCTTTATCATGGAAAATTCCAAATATTAAGTTTGGTGACTAGACTATACCCATCATCTAGTTTCAATGATGGTTAATTTACAACTAATCTTGTTTTATCTATACCACTTCCAGGTTACTCTCTCTCCAATTTTTTTCTGGGCCACCCCCTAGGCCCTCACTTAGTCCTGGATGAACCTCTTGCAAGTAGCAAGGGGACACAAAACAAATGTCAGGTCTCAGTCCCTCTGAAATTCCTCACATTACCTGTCTTCACCTTCCTCAAAGTTGTGTTTCTTTGACTTTGTCATGGACAATCCTCTGACGCGTGGCTTTCTCATCCCCTTCACCCATGTTTATTTGTTCTCCATACCAGGAGTCACCTTCTAACACACCATATAATATATTGATTTATTGCATGCCATGTCTATTGGCTCTGCTAAAATATGAACTCCATGAAGGCAGGAATTTGTGTCTGCCTTACTCATTCCTCTAGCTCAAGCACTGAGTATGCAAATGGGAATATTTGGTAATTGTCTAGTAAAGTGGTCAATGGTTAGTAAATGAACAAGTCCTGAAAGCCTGGTGGGAGCCACCTTGCTCACGCCAGAGGTTAAACCTCTGTGGCACCTCTATAGTTCTCATCAGTGGAGGGGTCAGGGATAAGCTGCATTTGGCATATGATTTTAGGCTGAAATCTCTACCAAGGAGAAGACAGCTAGCAATTTTCATTACCTAGCTGGTATCTGATCTTCATTTTTCTTTTCTTTCTTTTTTAATCTTTATTTATTTTTGATAAAGAAAGAGACACAGAGTATGATTGGGGGAGGGGCAGAGAGAGAGAGAGGGGGAGACAGAATCTGAAGCAGTCTCCAGGCTCTGTGCTGACAGCACAGATGCGGGGCTCGAACCCACAGGCTGTGAGATCATGACCTGAGCCAAAGTCAGACGCTTAACTGACTTAGCCACCCAGGCGCCCTGATCTTCATTTTTCATTAATTATTTTCACATCCTGCATCCAACCATGCCTGATGCTTCAGTTATTTTATATTTTTATTTATCTCGTCTCCCCTCTCCCTGCCCCTGGCAATCACCAACCTCTTTTCTGTATCTATAAGCTCGTGTGTTTTTTTTCTTTTGGTTCCACACAAAAGAAGGATCATTCTGTATTTCTCTCTCTCTCTGACTTACTTCATTTAACATAATGCCATTGAGGTCCATCCATGTTGTCACTATGGTTTCACTCTTTTTTATGGCTGAATAAACACAAGCATATGTGTATGTGTGCCCTCTCTCTCTCCGCCCCCCCCCACCGTGTGTGTGTGTGTGTGTGTGTGTGTGTGTGTGGTGTAAAGTAGTGATCCAGTTTCATTCTCTTGCATGTAGCTGTCCAATTTTTCCAAAACCGTTTACTGAAGAGACTGTCCTTTACCCATTATATATTCTTGGCTCCTTTGTTGCAAATTAATTGACCATATACGCATGGGCTTATTTCTGGACTCTTTCTTCCATTCCATTGATTCATGTGTTTGTTTTTATGCCAGTGCTATACTGTTTTAATTACTATAGCTTTGTAATATAGTTTGAAATCAGGGAGTGTGATGCCTCCAGCCTTGTTATTTTTTCTCAAGATTGCTTGGGCTATTTGGGAATTTTTTTTGTGTAATTCCATTCAAATTTTAAGATTATTTGTTCTATATCTGTGAAAACTGCCATTGGAATGTTAATAGGGATTGCACTGAACCTCTAGATTGCTTTGGGCAATATGGATGTTTTAAAAAAAATTTTTTTTAACGTTTATTTATTTTTGAGACAGAGAGAGACAGAGCATGAACAGGGGAGGAGCAGAGAGAGAGGGAGACACAGAATCTGAAACAGGCTCCAGGCTCTGAGCTGTCAGCACAGAGCCCGACGAGGGGCTCGAACTCACGGACCGTGAGATCATGACCTGAGCCGAAGTCGGACGCTTAACCGACCAAGCCACCCAGGCACCCCTGGATGTTTTAATAGTATTCATTCTTCTAATCTGTGAGCACGGAGTATCTTTCCATTTATTTGTGATTGCTTCCATTTCTTTCATTAATGTCTTGTAGTGTTCATTATCTCCTTCGTTAAATTTATTCTTTTTGATGCAATTGCAAATGGGATTTTTAAAAATTTCTCTCTGATAGTTCATTATCAGTTTACAGAAACACAACAGAATTTTATGTACTGATTTTGTATCCTGAAACTTTTCTGAATTTGATTTGTTCTAACAGTTTTTTGATGGCGTCTTTAAGATTTTCTATATATAACATCATCTCATAGGTAAATAGTGATAGTTTTACTTCTTCCTTTCTAATTTGGATACCGTTTATGGTATTATTGCTTATGGGGCCATCAATTACACAGAGGACAAATTTATGAACTGTTTAGTTTATGAACTTTTGGTTATCCACTTCTGATTTATTCTTATACCTTCCATTTGACAGAACCTGTATGACATGGGCACGTGTCACATAATGTTTGTAAAATGAACAGCTGATTAGGAGTTGTTGCATATGGTACTAATGAATATAGGTAAGCAAGGTAACCTGATTTTTTCAATAAGATATATTATTAGTACAAATTATTTCTCTTTCTTTTTGTTCTTTACTAATCCAAATCAAACTCAATCCTTTTTTTTCTCTTTTTCTTCAACATATATTTAATGAGCACCTACAAGGTAGTAAATACTGTTCCAGGTACTGGCTAAAACAGTAAACAGCTCAGAAAGAGTCCTTGACCTTTTCGAGCTTATATTCTAATAGGAGATGAATGATGGAAGGGTGGGGAGATGACAATGAATAAAGATAAATGAAACAAATTCAGATAGGGATAAATACTATGAAGAAAATGATGGCTTGAAGATTATCTTGGTGAAAGCTTGACTTCTTCTTTGCCAATTTTTATGCCTTTTATTTCCTTTTGTTGTCTAATTGCTAAGGCTAAGACTTCCAGTACTATGTTGAACAACAGTGATGAGAGTGGACATCCCCGTCAATCTTGGGGAAGAGGCCCTTACTGTCAGCTGGGCAGACCATGAAGGCTGCTCTGGGGAGATGATGTTTGATGGACAAGAAGGAAATAGCTTTACACAGAAATGAGGGGACAGAGTTTCAAGCAAAGGAAATCATAATGCAAAGGTCCCAGGGATGAAAATAATGCTCGTGTATTTGAAGAAAAGAAAGATTTGTGTAACAAGAGTGAGGCACCACGTGAGACACAGAGAGTGGTAGGAGGTAAGAAGCCAGATGTGAACAGGCATGAGTTATGGACAGCCTTGTATACAGAGGGAGATACAGGAGGATTTTGGCTCCCAACAGATGAATGGCAATTCCTGGTTTACAGCAAAAATACATACACACATACATTCGTGTACACACACACACAAATACAATAAAACTTTGGCTGCTACATGGAGAATGGACATGGTAGAGACTCTCATTGGGAGACACTGTCTCCAGGTGGGCATTAATGGTGGCTTTGGCAAGAGTGGTAGGAACGGGGCTACCAGAATAATGACAGCCAAGAGGGCTTCGAAGTCAGTAAATGGGTGTTTGAAAATGTATACTTGACAGCACCATTTCTTGCAGCATAAGATTGCATTCACAGAGCTCAAAATCTCTCATTAGCATGACTAATGTGAGCAAACAGACTGGATAGTCCAGACTTTAAATGAATTACTGGGCCAGAACCTCAGGGCTCTTCCCTCGGAGAAGAGAACGGGGTCATGCCATTGTGTTCCAACAACTACATTCAGTGATACCGTGTTGGTAGCTTGAGATCAGCCACAGTGGGAGTATTGACACCATGGAAAGCGGCAAATGCTACCATCAGGGTTTTCCCGTTACAACCAGAAGTGGTTGTTGCACATTAAAAATCACACTACTGGATTATATCCTTTACTAAAAGAGATGAGGGAATCCTTAAGGATAGTTTAACTTAAACCACTGACCCAAAGTGACATACCGGATGATCATGGCAGAACCAGCATGACAGTGGAAGTGTCCTAATATACCAAAGACACTCCTTTTCTTAAAGAGTACACTTAATCATGATGAGCAGTGACTAATGCATAGAATTGTTGAATCACTGTATCATACACCTGAGACTAATGGAACGCTGTATGTTAACTATACTAGAATTAAAAATAAACTTAAAAAAAGACTCTTGACCTTAAAATATGCCATGATTTGAATTTACTTTTGTTGACTGGATTCAGGATTTAATAATCTTTCTGAATCTTTGTTATTCTGTATTTACATAAATACTTTGGATATTACTCTCCTCGATTATGATAATGAAAAGCATATTTACATCAAGATCATCCTGTTTTTAAAATTAAAAAATCTCAACAATAAAAACAAAAAGTGCAGTTTATATATCCAATATGGTTGGGAAAATGCTGAGTAGCTTGTGCTGGCAGCAGACTCAGAGTGACCTAGAGAAAGAGAAATCTGAGCATTTGGGGGCTAGACTCTTAGGGAGGGGTCTGCCCAAACTTTATGATTAGAGTCTGTCTGGATATCGTTATGTGTTCATCTTCTAGAAGCAATCTTAAGAGACAGTTTGGAGTTTCAAGCCATGCTGAGGTTCAAATAACAATTGTTTTGTGCTTTAATCATAAAAATGATAATTTGATTTAGTGCCTGTTTCAGTTAATCTACAAGTTGATAAACTTCCTTCTAAAAGGTCACTCAGAAACGTTTTCCAAGTCGTATCTGATATCTGATATTTTGATAGGACTCCTCCGATATTTCTCTCAAATACAATCATCATATTCATCTCTGTTTTATGTGACTAACTAGTAGAATTAATAATAATAGATTTATATGTAGAGTTCAGAGAATATGTGTCTGTAATTTCTATACAGTGTCTCTAAGAATGTCTATATAGTCAATGCAAAATATCTATACGGAAAATACTGTATCTAGAGAAAAACAATTTCCCCAAATCTTTTAACACCAGAGTCAAATGCAACAACAAATGAAATTAAAATCTGTCATAACTGCACCGACTACTGTGTGAACTGCATTGCCTTTTTTCTCCTATGTGTGTGTATGGAGCACATATGTTTGTGTCACACAAAGAAATGGGTAAATCTTCTAAAATACTACTTAAATTCCTCCTTTGGGACAATAATAGTAATAACAATAACAGCAACAACAACAACAGCAACAGCAACAACAAAGAATATTCTTTTTGTTCCTTGAGAACATGCTAAAGAATGGTCACCAAATCCCAAAACCAACCAGCACAGCTCAGTGCAGAGTGCACCCTGTGGTTATCATAACTACAGAGCTTTAACCAGTGTAATTGGATTATACTAAGTTTGTAGCTGGCCTGCTCACCAGCTGATGTTCTTTTACTAGTCCCTCACATTAAGACATTTTCTCAAATTGTTCTTTTAACTTTGGGGCTATATTTAAGTCTTTCCCTTTGTCTTCCAAATGCTCCCCAAGCAGAGGAAAAGAGCTGGTGGTCTAAAAAGTGTTGTCTCCTCTGGGCTAGCAGCATCAGCACTAATTGGGCAATGGTTAGAAATGCAAGTTCCCAGGCCTTACCCCCAGTCCTGCAGAATCAGAAACTCTAAGGTTGGGGCCCCCTGATGTGTGTTTTAACAACCCTCTGGGTGATTCTGAGGTGTACTAAAGTTTGGTAACAACCACTCCAGATAACTCAAGACCTAACCAGTGATACTTTAACATCACTAGTCATTGGATGAAACTTAATGAAAATCCTTAATTGTACTCATGTTACACACTGATGGAATAATCACACAATTTGTTGTCTAAATAGGGATACATCTGAGCATGAAAGGAATGCTATTAAAAATAATGCAGAGACAGGGGCATAACCTGGACCATTACAGTCAAAACTATGGTCCCTCTAGGTTCCATTAAAACCTGAACTATCACTTATGGTATCTGGACCAATTAGTTAGGAGAATGAAAGAATTCTGTAACAGTATCTGAGTGGCCTCTTATAGATTGAAAATTTCTTTTATGTATGTAAATTGCTGAGGACCATTTTGAGGTACAATCAGCTAGGAAGTTGTTAAGTATTCTGGTCATTGTAAGTTGCCTATAGAAATGCGTTTTGACACATTTCTCATGGAAGTGGTCCATATTTGCCACTCTCATTTCATTATGTCCCATCTCTCTTTTTTTCCCCTTATAAAATGGATGTATATTACGGCTCCTGGGTGGTTCAGTTGGTTGAGCGCCTGACTCTTGATTTTGGCTCAGGTCAAGATCTCATGGTTCATGAGATCAAGCCTTGAGTTGAGTTCCATACTGATAGCACGGAGACTGCTTGGGATTTTTTCTGTCCCTTCCCAACTCATGCTCTCTCTCTCTCAAAATAAATAAGCTTACAAAAATAAAAAAAAATAAAATGGATGTATGCTAACACTCCCTGAAATTTCTCCTTGATTTTTCTTTTTTAGAAAATCCAATTTTTTCCCTTAGACTTTATCATTGCTGGTCTCTTTACCAGCCTCTGAATTGTTTCAAAAGTCCATCACCAAAGAGCTAGGGCATGGTCAGGATAAAGATCTGGAGTGGTTCTTTTGCGTTAACATAACACAGACCTAACAGTAAGTTCAAAGTTGGACCAAGATGGTGTACCAGGTTGCACAAATCTTATTCCGAGGCCAAACTTTTTCATTAGCATCAAAGAGCTAAAATTTCTTCACTAGATTCTTCAAATAGGACATCATGTGGATTGAATGATGCTGAATTTAAAACATATGAATTAGGTCTAAATCAATATGCTCTTCTGGGATAGGAGCAAGCAGGTATGATGTCAAAATGGGAATGAACTCCCAGTTAGAGGATAGCTTTCAAGAGTATAGCTGTGACCACTGTCTAGCTGGCTCTGGGACTTGGACCAACTACAGAATGGCACACAGCTTAAAAAGAATTTCACCATGGCCCTCAATGCATCAACTGCTGACTAGCTGAGTCAATGGACCATGTCATCCTGAACACGGTGAGGAACAGCAGCCATAGGTGATGACACACAACCGTGCCAAACAGCTGTTACATGGTGAAAAGAAGTGAGGTAATTTCAGGAAGGATGAACAAGAGGGATTACAACAGATGAAGCAGAGCTATGGGCTGCCTGGAACGCAAGCGAGGCTGAAAGAAGAATATAATATACTGTAACTTCAGAGGATGGTGGTTCCTTTTGGATAATGGCTCCTGGCTAATTATAATTACACAATGCCAAGTCACAAAAGGCACAGAGTTTTGGTGAACAGGAATTGCAGCCATGAGCCAGAAAGCAGTTTTACACAAATGCAACGCGGAAACAATAGCTGATCCCACAGAAGGTGCTGTATACCTAATGTTTGTGCAGTTTCATAAACAAAGTCCTCAATTTTTAAAAGTAGGTTATTCAGGTTTGATGCATTTTATCCATGTTTCCCTTTTTGAAACATTTCCCTGATTATTTGTTTTTACAGAGTCAATCTGAGAGAAGACTAAAAAATTCAAACAGATACTAAAGCAATTCTTACATGTAAAACTTGTTTCAGACACATGATGGAGCCAGTCAGATGAAATCATGTAATGCTTGGTTATGATTGGCTATTGTATACAGGTACTCGGTGCTGTTGAGGACTCAGATGCTGCACTGAGACATTTTACGATCAGTATTGGCTGACTTTGAAATTGCTTCCTGATTTAAGTATATATCTTGACCCCTCAATTAGATGGTGCACATCTTGAGAGTTGAAACCACACGCACACAAACACACACACACACACACACACACACACACGTTTATGGCACCCATAGCAGCACAAGCTACTCCTAACCTTACATTTCTCCTCCAGTTTCCTTCTACCTCTGCTGCCCTCCTCCCACTGTTGACTCGCCCATTCCCAGACCCATCAGTCTCCTGGCTGGGACAGTGTTGTATACTAAGGGATCAGACCGGTCTTTGTCCCTGGTCCCTATCGGGATACTCCAAGCCCTTGGAATTTTCCCAAATGATAGAAATGTCTTTGTTCTTCACAAGCCCCTTGGATCACACCCTACCAGCTTTAGGATAGGGGATAGTCACCAAAAGACCAAATGCACATGATTAAAAGGTTGGGACCTGGGGCTCACCTGACCTTGGGGGAGGGGAAGGAGGCTGAAGATTGAATTCAATCATGTTGCCCATGACTCAACAAATCGGCTTATGTAAAAAACACCTAATAAAAACCCTAAACACTGGAACTTCTTAGTTGGTAAACACACTGATGTGCAGGGAGAATGACACATCTGGATTCTATGAGGAGAGAGCGTGGAAGCTCCCCCCAAACTTTGTCCCATCCATCTCTTCATTTGGCTGGTCCTCCTGGTTTATATCCTTTGTAATAGAACTGTAATTGTGAATATAATGTTTTCCTGAGTTCTGGGTCTTGGTCTTGTGAATCATTGAACCTGTAGGGATGGTGAGAATCTCTGAATTCATATCTAGTCCATTAGGAATGCAGATGACCTGGGGACACCCAAAGTGTGGTTGGTGTCTGAAGTAAGGGCATTCTTGTTGGGGATCACATCCTCTAACTTACGAGGTTGACACTGGCTCTCAGTGGTTAGTGCCAGAGTTAAGCTGCAGTATTCCTAGTTGGGGCTAAAATGGAATACGTATGTGTTAGAATGGGCACCAACCCTGTTCACTGTCTCTGGTTGTGGGCCCTGTGGCTATCGGCTGCTGGTGGCAAGGGGCAGGGTGCCATGGTAGTGATGGTGAAGGGGCTGCAGGGCAGCCAGTCTAGATAAGTGGGCTAGGTGGGCGTCTACTGTTGCTGGCCTGAAATTAAGACATGGTCGACATTCGATTGTAGTGTTGTAAAGAGAAGAGCTACAGAAGACAGAATATACCCAGAGACCTGTAGCTATATACACACTCAGATACAACCACATAAGGCAGAAGGAAATACGCAGGGTGTGTTTAGGACAAAAGAATGAAGTCAAAAGGATGCTGTTGGATTGCAATCTTAAATAAGTTCTCTCTTTACCCCCTACCCATCCTGCCTTTGGGGTCAGGAGCAATTGAAAATCGACCAGCTTGTGAATGTTCTGTGGATTAAACTATTTACTCTAGTATGTTCTACCCATTTCCTTGTCAGGAGTGAATTTTGTGTACTACACATAATTAACATTGAACCCAAAAGTGAAAGCACTGATATACTTTTTAGAATAAATTTTCCTAGTATAAAGTCTAAACTCCTTTCCTAGACTGGGGGGCCTGGCATGATCCTGTCTATCCCTCTCCCTTCTCACATCCTTGGTCGCCCTTTGTTGTCCTGCTGGTCCTCCTCTTGTCCAGCCCATTCCTGTCAGAGACTGGCTCTTTCAGGTTCTAAACCTTTCCATGGCTTGCTCACTTACTCCCTTGACAGAGCACCAGCATGGGGAGAGGCAGAGAGAGAGTGAGGGAGAGAGAATCCCAAGCAGGCTTTGTGCCAACAGCACAGAGCCTGACAAGGGGCTTGATCTCACGAACTGTGAGATCATGACCTTAGCCAAAATCAAGAGCTGGACTTTTAGCCAAGTGAGCCACCCAGGCTCCCCAAGTAAATTGTGATTTAAAAGGGAAAGGTTCGGAGGCAACTTGGTGGCTCAGTTGGTTGAGTGTCTGACTTTGGCTTAGGTCACGATTGCATGGTTCATGAGTTCGAGCCACACATGGGCTCACTGCTGTCAGCGTGAAGCCTGGAGCCTGCTTCAGATCCTATGTCTCCCTCTTTCTCTGTCCCTCCCCTGCACTTGTGCACACTATCTCTCCCTCTCTGTCTTTCTCTGTCTCTCTCAAAAATAAATAAACATTAAAAAAATAAAAAGGGAAGGATTTTGGAGGCAGCCCAATCTCTGTCTGAATCCCAGGTTTGCCTCTCATTAGGTGTGTGATCAGAGAAGATTATTATTTAAGTTTCTTTCCCTGAAGATGCAGATAATAATGCTTATCTTTTAGGATTTCTATCAGGATTTGATAAAATGATGGAGAGGAACTAGGGCAATGCCTTTCTCTCATGGGGAAACAGAGAACAACATGCATAACATGCTTTCGGTGGGGGGAGAACAGGATGAGAGTTGGGGCAGGGCAGTGTGGGTGTAGCACGTGGGGACATAAGGTTAGGGGCAAAGAGGACAGAGAGTGGAAGGAGTCATCTGTAACTGGCCTCAGGGGACTACGACTTCCTGAAGTCAACAGGTTTTCAGGGATAAGAGCAAGGAGTCACCCTGATGCGAGGTTTTAAATTTTCCCACGTCAGTCAGTTGCTATTCGGGAGTTTCAGAGGGTTTTCCCCCCACTGTGCCCCACCTCAAGGCTTAGTAACCTTGTGCAAATGAGGAGCCCATTCATTTCTTCCATATCCCCAAGTACAAAGCGTCCACTTTCGAAAACGTAAATTCCTCAAGTCAACTTGGCTTTCAAAGTCGACTGCTTGAAAATCACGGGCACACCACCCCGGAATGGGAAAATTCTGTTTTTTTTTTTTTTCTCAGTTTCTTTGCAAGAGCAGCCTGTGGTCAGGTTTCGTAGGGGGTGGTGCCCACACAGTCAGAGCTGACCCATTTGTGTATCTGGACTGTTACTCTGAGAGCAAGCTGTGAAGCTTTTTTTCCAGGGTGTTTTAGCCCTTCTGCATTTTACTAAACACACTATTAATCCTCTTTTACTTCCTCCCTTTTCTTTATCTTACCCAACAGGATGCAGAGAACCTCTTCCACACATCAGGTTTATCTCTACCCTCTCCTGTTCTGGCCTCTCTGTCACCTCTTTCCAAGGCCCGACGTTTTGGAGAAATGATACTGACCTTTAGCTTTGCCTGGTCCCAAAGCCCATGGGCATGCGATGAATTGTGTTAAAGAAACCTTGCCCTTGAAGCCATTTTTGGCTTCGCCATAACTTTGCACTTAAAAATTAGATTATAGGGGATGTCTGCACTTTCGCCCAGTTTGCGGCTTCAGTCTACTGCCAGCGAATGCATGCCTACTTAACTTTGGAGCTGACAAGACTTTTTAATGCCCTGACAAACAAGATTTATTTGGACTTAAAATTTATCACCAGGAATGGAAAATTGATGATTTTGCCAGTTTTAGTAGCCAAGACTTCCAAGGTCCTGTTGAACTCAAATTTATCCTTAGCTCACCAATAGATGTTCTGCTACACCCTATAAATGTCACTGGGAAGATATGAAATATACTTTTCTTTCTATTCAGATTTTAATGTAATTTGATCACATCTTTGTGTGACAGTCATAAGTATTTTTAAAAGATATTATAGTTGTTCACCCCAAAGCTTAATAATTTTTTGGAATCTGGGTCCTTATTTAGAATTTAAAAGAAGGCTACCAATAGTCTCACAATTGTGTTGGGTTGGAAATGGCACTTTCTATTGGAATTATAGCAACATCTATTCAATATTACTTAAGGTATTTGGCTATGATTTACATCTCTGGTCATGGTTTATGTATCCTGTGAGATTTAACAATTTTCACACATTTTTGTTCTTCAGAGTAATCTTTGTTACCTTCCCCCATCCCACTGCTTCATAACTCTTTTTTAATTTGTTGAAAATGTGGGGAATGATTTGGTAATACCACTATATAATGCTGATTGTATTAGTTTAGATTGTGCACAACTACCAACTACTTCTGGAAAAAAGGTAATCTAATTATTTTAACTTAAAATAACAGGTGTCTTTAGGCTAATGTGACATTTATAAAAGAACCCCAAATACATTATTTGCTATTCATTTCAAAAGGCTTCTTTCCTAAAGGAATAACCACAGGATTTTTTAAAGTAACATTTTCCCTAGATGCATTAAAAGCATGAATCAATTTTCAATACAAAATACATTTATATGCAACATTCCAAAGACATGCCTAGTGTAAAAAGTGAGAGAGAGATTATTTCGATGTGTTCTATCAGGTCAGGCAGCTAATTTAGAAAAATCTTATTTATACTGACAACCATTTTATTGCAAAGTCAAATTTTATAGGACGAAAGCAGCTGATGCAATGTGCAGTGTAAACTTCCTACCAGCTAGATCCCACTTTTAATACAGAGTCTCCTGAGCTCATTCCCTGAGTCACAGTATCACTGCCTCACTGCATAGAATTCCACTGTAATAAGTACACTGTAATAAGTACAATAAGTACACCGCTGGAGCGAGGCAATGAGATGTTTCTGATATGCCCAGCTTCCAAGTGGCTTGGAATCCAGGGGCTGGAGGGCACGGCATTCCCAGGCTTCCAGCTGGGGTCAAAGTGCTAGAGCTCCATTAAAGAGGCTGGAATTACCTGTAGCCACATGTCACCAGAGGGTGTAGAGCAGCCTACCTGGCCTAGCTCATCGACAGCACTGGACGCGTTCTGCCCCAGAGCTGGCCACTGGCAATTTATCTCCAGTCTGGGCTGAAGATCAGCCCTGAGCTCACAAGGATGTGTTATTCATCAAAAAATAAAACGATTTACATAGTGCTTCTGAAACGTAAAGGCCATCATAACATTTTAGAAAACGTCCTTCCAGGTTGCCCTGCTATCACATACGCGTAAAGACCACTTAGATTTTTTTTCTGCTTATTGGCTGGCATGCGTAGCCCAGCAAGCACTCAGACATCTGGAGATGGATGTGCACATGCAACAATGTGGATAGACTTTTACCGTCATCACTCCCCACCTGCTGCTTAGTCACTGATGACTTATAATTGGTTTTTATTACATCTCTCATATCACACCCTTTTGCTTTACCATAGTGCTGCCAGGGGCCTTAAAACCATCATCATGGGCTGCTCTTTCGCTCAAACACCATCACTTTCTAACTTATCTAAATCTATCTCATCTAAACTCTTTGGTCTCGTGGTATAACATTAAAGCCCTACCATTACGGAGACACCCAACTTCACTGACAGCTACCTTTGCTTGTATCCTGCTTAGCATCTCACCCTCTGTAATCACTTACACTCTGTGTAATCACTCTCTGCAATGTACTTGAAGAATGCATAATTGGGAGGGCAAAAGCTAGGGAGCCTCCTGGCAGATGATCTGGGGTGAGTCACTTTTGTTCTCTGATCTTCCCTTAGGAGAGGGATTCCTGAGCTGGACTGGGAGATAGGACTAGTTCTTTGCAGCCCTTAGAATCTCTAAAGCTCAGGCTTTGTCATCTCAACTCCTACTTAGGTTTGTGGGCAAAAAATCAGAATAGATATGAAAGGAAATGTAGAGGAGAAACGATTAATAACATGAAAATTGGTACTATTTCAATCACATAATACTTTAGATAGTTCATTGTTCTTCTATATTTATTCTTTCATTCTGTTCTCTCATAAACCCTGTGAAGGGCAGCCCCACGTGTCCCCAAGACACAGGAGAGAAAATTAAGATGCAGCTGTCATTGCCTAACCAGTGTCACAGAGATAATGAGAAAGTCAGAACTGGAATAGAGGCTTCTGATTTCCAGGTCCCAAGACCCTTTCTTGAGATTGTGAAGTATTAGAATCTTTTTCATGATCATACTTTAAAAGAGAGTCCTACATACTGCTCTTAAGTATAGACACCTCTAAAATGCTTGAAGTTAGCCCTAAAAACTCAAGATAAATGCAATGTATATAATGACACCTTACAGATAAAATGTCTTTCAGCAAAGAAAAAACCAACAATGAATTAATCAATGGGATTAACACATCTAAAAGCAACTACATCGGTCAGGAGGAAGGCAGTTCGCTAGGAAAAAATAAGGCAGAAGGCAGCAGAACTGGTTTGTGTGCCCAGCACTCTCCCGGGGATATCGGGCTAGGCTCCACCTGCTCCTCATGGAAGATGAAATGAAAGTAGTAGTAATAACAGTAAGTTAGAATAAAAAATATGATGGCCCGGTGCCATCATATTTACATTGAAATTTTTTCTGTATTTAAAGGAACTCCACTGTCCTGGTTTTTTCCCTTCCCCACTTTGTTTTTCTCTGTAGCATCCATCATTATCTAGCAGCCTTTTTGATTACCTGCTATTGGAACATAAACTTCATGAGGGTAGGGATTCTTGTCTGTTCTGCTTACTGCCACTCCTCAGTGCCTAAAATAATACCCAGCACATGGTAAGTGTTTAATAAGAGGGTGAAAATGAATAACAGAAGAATGTACTTTCACAATAACCCTAAGATAGATGCTAGTCCTGACTCACTTCAAGAGAAGCAAACCGGCACATGGAGTGATTGTTTCACAAGGTCACAGAGCTGGTAAGTGGTATAGGCAGAGCTCACACACAGGATTAAACTCTAGTCTATAGCTGTGTGCAGCAGCTTATCTTAGTCTGATCCACTAAGCATTCAAATCATGCAACCAGCTAACTCCCTTTGCTCCAAACCTCTGCTCATTAAGCAACCTTCTGATTATAATCTGGCTCCTCGGGGGAAAAAAACACTGACCAGCCATCATTCATGTCTGTTCCGCTTGGAAATTATAATTTATCTTGTTAAATCAATGCACAGGCATTCTGATTTATCCACATTTCTGCCTCTTGACTCTGATTAGTGTGTTCCCACCTCAATTCATTCTGGGTCCTCTGACGGCATCAAGTATCTGAGATTGCAAAATTTAGTTTAGCACAGGATCTAGAACTTTATCACATAAGAAAGTGTGTCTGAAACGCTGTCTCTGGAAAAACCACCTGGTGATCTGTGGTTGGCCAGCCTCCCCAGGTGACAGAATACTGGGATAATACTGCTATCACTGTATTCCCATCTGACCCAAGATAAAGCATTTCTAGCAGAGCACTGTTCTGACCACAGTTAGCTCGTATAATTTGGGAATGACAGCGATGAACATGAATTGTGAAATGAAGCTCATTGGTATCATGCTGGCTCAGCCAGAGTACAAAAGCAAGCCACGGTTTTATTTCAGGGTTTAGTGGCAAGGTTAAACTGGAAACTCTAAGCAAGTCAGACAGTTTTCATGCCTGAACACAGAGGACCTGAAGAAAGGCAAACGAACAATGCAGCTCGAAAGAGTGAAAATTAAATCTAAGGCTTAGTAATTCCCATAGCCTGAGTGCCTAACGATATTCTTAATATAAGAGTAGGGCATTGCACATTCCCCAAACATGCGAGGATTCAAGAAATGACTCCTGCAATCTTAATTATGAGAACCTTTTTTTCCTTTTGGAAGCTGTTATTTTTTTCCTTGACATATGTGTATTCCCAAGACACAGGAGTTCAAAGTCATAGATCAGAATTTTCATTAAGTACACACGACAGACACACTTGAAACTTGAAATTGTTCATGCTTGTGTACCATGATATATATGAGTTTACAGTTTTAAATCTTAAAATAAGTTTGTTCATCTGTGCATTACTCTAGAAGGTAAGGAGCATAAAAGAAAATGTTCTCTGTAGGAAATAAACTGTGGAAAATATTTGCATACTACTTAAAACATACCATGTTTTAATTTAAAAAAATCTATCATTTAAAGGGTTTAAATAGGATGCTTCTTAAAAACAACTTTATCTGCTTAAGACAGTGTTAAATGATGAGAGCAGCTGAGGTGTTCAGGCATTAAGAGTCAGTGAGTGTGCAAGGGGAAACCCTTTCACCAACACTGGTCCCACAGCTGGTGCCCAAGCAGAAACCATTTCTGATGTGAGTATTTTGGGGTGATAGAGTATTATTCTTGCACATTGTCCAATTTACCACGAATACTATAAATTATTTTAAACTAGAAAGTAAAAATATACATAGGATGTCTTTAAAAGGACACAAGAGAAATCTATTTTAAATTAATTACCAGTTAAATATCCTCTTGTGCTTGCTGACAGGTTTTCAGTGATTATGCAACAATCCTACATTAGTTGGTCTCTTTTTCCTAGTTGGTCTCATTTTCCTACATTAGTTGGTCTCTTCATGAAACAGGTTAGCTTGCTTTCCTTGTTCTTTTTGCAAACTCTAAAGACATTTCTGTGTGATGTAGAAAATGTAGTTTCTGTTAGCTTAATGGCTAATTACAGCAACAGACAGGGGAAATAAGAAAATCTAACTAAAACTGCAAGTAAGGAATGAAGGGCTATGTGAGCTTTAACTATAATTTCACACCCTGTTGCAACTGTTTTTTAATAAAGCCTTTGTCGACAATTCCTTTTGCTAATTTTAGTTTGGTATTTTGATGTTTACTAGAGATATATTTTACAAAAAGTAGCTTTGGGTTATGTTTATGGCTTTCATTAGCAGAGATGTCTTTATCGAGAGTCTCCCAACTACAGTCCAATTTTTGCTCTATCTTCAAAATAAACACATTCTTTAGTTGTTGCAATAACTCAAACACAATCTACCATATTCTTCTTCACCATTGTTTTAGGGTTTCTTTTAGGATAAAAAGATGAAAGAGAATGCAAATTTTTTCAAGAACACCCCTCTTCCGGGGCGCCTGGGTGGCGCAGTCGGTTAAGCGTCCGACTTCAGCCAGGTCACGATCTCGCGGTCCGTGAGTTCGAGCCCCGCGTCGGGCTCTGGGCTGATGGCTCAGAGCCTGGAGCCTGTTTCCGGTCCTGTGTCTCCCTCTCTCTCTGCCCCTCCCCCATTCATGCTCTGTCTCTCTCTGTCCCAAAAATAAATAAACGTTGAAAAAAAAAATTAAAAAAAAAAAAAAAAAGAACACCCCTCTTCCTGTTGTATACCCCCATTCATGGTCATCATCAGAGGGTTGCATTCACTTGATCTGGGAGGGTGTACTTTGCTTGAATGTTTGCTTTTGAGAAATAGCAATAAAGACAATCTATTGAGCGGTCACTTCTAGAAAGGATGCCTGTATTGGTAGCTCCAATAGCCATAAGGAAAGAAAAGTGATTTTATCACCTTTGCTAATTCGGGAAGAATAAATTTTCTGGCTCTATAAAACCAACATTATGACTTCTTTTCCATGGTGAACAAAAGAAGAACATAACAAGACAACTTTGTCCTACAGAAGAACACTTATATGCCATCTGAACTGGGATTGATTAAAAGCAATGACAGTTAACCATGGTCTTTAAGGATTACTCAAAACCTCAACTTCCCCCAAATTTCCAAGCTATAATGCAATAATTGATCTACTGAATTTTGTGGAGTGACTAGAGGCTTCTATTATAAACAGATTGGATGAACCCAATTTACAATGTTATACACATATGTTTATTTCTGAAAGCCCTTTGAAGCAACTGTGTAAAATACTACATCAAGGATTATTGGAAATATTGAAAGATTTCATAATGTAAAAATAACATCAATGTCATTTAAATTGAACAAAATGAGGGGCGCCTGGGTGGCGCAGTCGGTTAAGCGTCCGACTTCAGCCAGGTCACGATCTCACGGTCCGTGAGTTTGAGCCCCGCGTCGGGCTCTGGGCTGATGGCTCAGAGCCTGGAGCCTGTTTCCGATGCTGTGTCTCCCTCTCTCTCTGCCCCTCCCCCGTTCATGCTCTGTCTCTCTCTGTCCCAAAAAAAAAATAAAAATAAAAAAAAAAAATAAATTGAACAAAATGACTCCTTACTATTCCATTATATGTTTTAACCATCTTCTCCACAAACTTGGTCAATAAACACTGCATGAAACAAGCATTTTGCACTTTATCCCATAGATGCAATTTGCCAACCTGATTGATTTCTTTCTCTATAAGCTCACCTGATTTCTACATACTCAATATATTTTCTCCTTTATTAAAGGTGATGTAATCTTAGCTCCTATCGCATTCACATTCTCCAAACTACTGAGAACAAGAGAGAGATGAAAAGATGCAGATAGGAAAGGATAAGGTTTCACAAAGCAGGCTTGCAAAGGAACATACAAATCTGACAAAAATTCGTAAGGCCAATTTGGAAGATTAATGAAACAATGAATTTATATGAAGAAAATAAATCTGGCAATAGAAACAAACTAAGACCCATACTTGGAAAAACCAAGAGAGAGCAATCGAGCAGTAGAAATAAATTATTTATTCTGGGAATACTCACTATGTTACTCTGATTTGAATAGATCAAAAAAGTTGCATGTTGCCAGATGGAGAAATTACATTTACATGTGTTCACTCATGTTTCTACCCAATTTGCCTTAGTGCCCTGTCTTTCACTAATGATAGAAGCTAATTACTATTACTTCTTAGGTAGTGCTTGATTAGACAAAGAGTAAGAAAGAAAAGAGATGGCTGACATGGATTGTTGATCTAAATCTGACTCCGGCTTCACCTCCATTTTCTTTGCCATTTCCCTGTACAGACCAGAGCTGGCAACCTAATTATAGCCAACCAAATGGTGATTTTCAGTGATGAGTTATGTCCTGTGAATTAAATTTAGTTGACACTGTAGGACTGCTTGGTGCCCACTTGAATGAGCAGATTATAAGGTTGGTATATGATCCTCCTAGAAACCTTTGGCTTCCAAGTCCATCCAGACTCGTGGTTTTGATTTTTAAAGCCAGAGAGTATCAGAGCTCGAAGGGTGTTTTAATAGATTTGGTAGACTGAATTCAACCCCTTTGTTTTTCACAAAAGAAAGCAAGAGGAGGTTAAATAACCTGGATAAGCTCTCTTGTATGGCTTAATTTCTAACTCAGTCTTCTATGTACAAGAGGTCGATTTTAGATCTATCAGGTCCTCTGATCAGAGGTTCCACTTGAATGTGTGTAGACTAAAGGGTTATGATGAATGGGAGGAAGCTCTTCATTACTGGAGGTCTTCAAATAGTTTTAAGAGTCAAGGTAGACAGTACTATCTTTTCTTTTTTAACAGATGAGGACATTGAGGCAGAGAGGTTAAGCAAATTACCCAAAGTCACATAGCTAGGGAGTAGCCACACTGGGATGTAAATTCAGTCAAATACCTGTGCTTTTCTTACTACAAATTTTTGTCTTCTAGTCATCATCTGCATTATCAGGAAGCTAAACTAAGTCACTAAGGGGATGTCATTACTTATTTCTTGTTCATTTCTTTGTTCATTCAGCCATCCATTCAATCAGCAAATATTTGCTAAGCATCTAGTAAGTGCCAACCGCTGTTCTAAGTCCTGATGATAGAACAATGAATGAAACAAAGTTGTTGTTATAATGCAGATTACATTCAAATAAGAGAGACACACAATAAAAAATATACAACATAATGTCAGACTGCAGTAAGTGTTTTGGGAAAATAAGAAAGCAGCATAAGAGGATTAAGAATAATAAAGTGGGGAGAAGGGGCCCCTTTAGAAAAGGTGACCAGAGAAAGCCTCTCTGAGGTAGTAGCATTTAAGCAGAGTGATGCAGGATCTGAAAGATAAGTATAATGTTGCAGAGTGAGAGAAGAACAAATATAAAGGTCCTCAGGTGGAAACAAGCCTGACTTATTATAGAAACAGCAAGGCCAATATGGCTGGAGCCAGTGAGTGAGGGAGGGGCAGAGGACAGCAGGTGTCAAAGCATACAAGCCTGGACAAGAAGTCTGCATTTTACTCTATGTACTAAGAAGCCAGTGGAGGGTTCTGAGCAGAGGAGTGCCATATTCTGATTTACTTTTCAAAGTTATCACTTTGTTCTCTGAGAGATATTCAGTAGAGGGACAAGTATAGACGCAGAAAGGCCAGCTTCATGGCACTTGTAGCAGTTCAGGTCAGAGTTGAAGGTTATTTGGACGAGAGTGGTACAAGTCTCAAGAAGCAGTAGATTCACGTCTGTTTCACTGGATACTGTAGGTAGAGGAGATATTTTGATGAAGTGTATGTTGCATATAAGAGAGAGAAGAATGAGGAAGTCTAACCTTCGGTTAAGATTTAAAACTTCTTTCAGATTAAGTGCTTAAAAAAAAGCAACATGTGCATGTGCAGAAAATGGGGACTACATCTACTGCCTAATAAAGCATATGACTGGTATTTGCCCCTGATTCTAGTGAGGGAGGTTCTAAAACCCTTGGGAATTTTCTACTGCTAGAAGTGTCTTTGTTATTCATGAGCCCCCTGGATCACACCTGAGCTTCTGTTAAGGGAGGAGACACCTCAGGATGGGGGCTAGTCACTGGTCAGAGCACCCGTGATTAGAGCGTTGGGGCTTTGAGTTAGCCCAGGCTCCAGGAAGGGGAATGGGGCTGGAGACCAAGTTCAGTATTGTGGCAAATGATTAAGTCAATTGTGCCTATGTCATGAAAGTCCAGTGAAAACTCTGGGCATGGGAACTCAGTAGAGCTTCCTGATGGTGAACACATTGCTGTGCCTGGAGGACGATGGGCCCTGTTCCACTTAGAAGGGGCACAGAAGCTCTGTTTGAAACCCGCCTACGTCGCACCCCATGTGTCTCTTCATTTGGCTATTCCTGATCTATGTCCTTTCTTATAAAACTGTAATTGGAGTATAGCACTTCTCTGCAGATTGTATGTCATTCTAGTGAATTCTCAAACCTGAAGGAGTCATGGAAACCCTGCATGTGAAGCCAGTTGTTCAGAAGTGCTGGGGGCCTGAGGACACCCAAAGTGCCATTGGCGTCTGAAGTAAGGGCAGTCTTGCTAGAGACTATTCCATCTAACTTGTGTGATCTGAGCTAACTCTGGGTGATGAGCATCAGAATGGTATTGCAAATCTTATTCTTGGGTTGAGCTTCTGTCCAATGAGAGCAGAGTGAGGGCAGTACTGCTAATGCCAGGATGGCACTGCACAACAATAGTTGGTGTCAGTATAGCATCTCCAGTTACCGCCGCTGTGCAGGACAGAATGGACCTGGGGAGAATGATTCATCCAGAGTCCAGTTATAATGGGAAGGGAGCATTTTAGTCCCACTACCCCTCTGTCATGAACAGTGAGCAAATCCATGTAAATATTACATGTTAAAATTGATTTACCATGCTAAAATCTCTCGCCATTTTCCTTTAGTGTGTTTCCCCGCATGTGGAACTTTCATTCAAATATCAATAGCTCTACTGATAGTTTCACATAAACAGACATTTGTTATTTCAGTTAGCAAACATGGGTCTTATATACCATTTCAAAAACTCTATCTTCAGTTTTGATCAGTCTTCGCTCCTAAATCCAGTTTTGTTATTTCCAAGGACCAATGGAATCATTGCCCAGGGTCCCAATACATGGAATGGACTGGCGACCAAAGTCACTATTTCTCTGAATGTTTTGGGGGGAAGAATAACTACTGATATTTCAGTCAATAAAAAGTATTCTTCTAGTCGCCCAAACTCAAAGCCTTAGCCTTCCTTTCCTTTCTCCTAAAGGCACTGTCAGTAAACATTTTTCTTATTTTATCTTGCACATGGAATTAGGGAGTTAAAAATTAGTGTGGACAAACATCAGAGATTAGTTATATCATGCATTCAATTCAACAAACATTTGCTGAGAGCCTTTTTATTCCAGAAGCTATTCTAGACTAGCTACTGGGAACAGTGACAAGGACAGTCAAGAGTCCAGAACCCAAGGAAACAAAGACATTTTATAAAAGTAGATACATGAATTCACAGGGAAATAATTTCAGGTAGTGGTGCAGATTTTGGATAAGTTATGACAAGATACTCATAGAGGGCCCGGGGTCTTCTTTAGTTGGGTTGGGCAGGAAAGGAGGATTTTAATTTCTGAAGATAAGCATTCCAGGTGAAGAGAAGAGTGGAAGACAAGTTGGCAGAATTGGAAACTTCAGAACGAAAGCCACGAAGGCTGGGGACAGGGAGGGGGTGGTCCCACCTGGTTCATGGTGGCGGAAAGGGGACAACAGCCCATCCTTGCTCTCGGTCAAATCCAGACATCCCTTGCTTTCTGTTACAGGTTTCTTCCATCACATTTTCCAGTAGTGTGTTGGCCACTGGTTTTCCTTCCTCCAGCCTCTTGTCCTTTTACTACATTTTACTACGAACTATTTGATACTTCATAAAAAAAAATCCCACTTAAAAAAATCATATGATCCCTCTACTTGAAAGTCATCAATGTCTCTCTTTTGTTGGTGGGCTCAAGCAGAAACTTCTTACCTTGAGCAATTAATTACTGCTACCATTTAGCCCCATCTTAATCCTGGGGGTGGGTCTACCTGTGCTTTGATATCAGTTACTCAAATCTGCGGCTTTCTTTCGAACACAGTGTCTTCTCCTCAATCTGCAGGCTAGCCCCTCATCTTTAGTTCATGAAATGTCGCTGCCTGGTGTTATCCTCCTACTTTCAGGATGATCTATCATGCTCTACCAGTTAGGCCCTAGATTTGTGAAGCAGAGAATTTATTTGTCTCATTTGTGCTCCCTACCATATCTAACCCATTGCTACAGATATTATAGGCACTAAATAAAAGTTGTTGAATAAATAACCATTTTTGAGCTCTGAAATGCTATTCTGATCCTCAAACACTTATACGTGCTTTAAAATTGAATATAACATTTACCACATGTCAGATACTGTATAAATATTAACTTGTTTAATCTTCATAAAAACCCTATATGTAGAGATATTCACCCATTTTATGGATGAAGAAGCTGAGACATAGGAAGGTTAAGTCACCTGCCCAAGGCTCTGAAAGTCCCCAGTCTGTGTCTAAAGCACTCAGCCATGCCGTCTCTCTCATGCACAAAACACCCCTCCACCAATTCCCTTTCAACACACCTGCCTCTGACTTTATTCTTGGTTACTCAGGCACAAGAAAACAAAGTGAGGAAAACATGATACTCTCAAGTAAGAAGCAATTTTACAGTCCCCCATAAAATGAATTTCCTTATTATTTATCTGTCAGCACTAAGCCTTTGTCCTTTAAAATGATATTTTCAAACTGGCTTTAGGAGTCCTGCATAGTATGAGGCCCTCAGCTCAGGAAACAAATTCTCTGAGGCCCTGAAGCACAGGTGCAGCCCGAGACGAAATTTCTCAACGTCTGCCAGAATCACAGTTTAATTTTCTCTCCGAGCATTTAGGCTTCAGGTCTTAGAGGAAAATTCATGATCTGGTGCCTTAATCGGTGTTGTCTTACAGAGATGGCTGTCGCAAGGAGGTGTAATCATGTGAACAGTAGGCCCTGGGGATTTAACAAACTCCAGCCAGGGCTAGGGAAGGGGTCAATTCATATATATCCTCCCAGTGAATACAATGGAAATAGTCAAATTCTGACCACTCCAAAACTCCTGCTACAATTACTTCTCATTTGTAATATAAAACAAAGAGTAACATACTCAAAATTTGATATAGAAATTCTTTAAGATATTCGAGTTGTCAGAACTTTCGAACTAAGACAGAAGAGACTTTGGAAACCATTCAGACTCTCATTATCAATGAAAAACTGATGTGCATGGGAGTCAAACCTCTTCTAAGTCACAGGTAGAACCAGGGCCAAGGACCTTTATATCACAACTCGGCACCAGATAGCTAGAAGAAAACCCTGGGCAATTATCTCTTTGTAAAGTTACAGGTACCTCTGCAAATAAACCACCCTTAAATTCAGCTATTTTTGTATTTCAGATCCTGGTGACCTGGTGTTTTTATGTCAGTTGCATTTGAAATGCTAATCAATAATCTCTGAGCAACATAAACACCTTGAAACCTTTCTTAAGAGTTCAAAATGACAGTAGAACACCAATGCAGAAGGAAACTTAGAGAGCTAGAACATTCGTTCTAAAGTAAAATGTGTGTGCTTTATACTGGAACTTTTTCAAATGCTGAAAGAAATGAAAAAGGTGATTACATGACTGCAAGTTCTTTACCTGAAGAAGCTTAAAAGGTACTCTTTGGAAAATGAAATAGACTTCCTTTGTTGCTCCCATCACAGAGCCAAGAAAAAGGCAAAGCTTGCCCTTCTCATTCCCCGAGGTGAACATGTCAGTAAGTGAGGTAAAATCTGTTCTTATACAATCTTTGTTCTGACTCAATGACAACTCCTACTACTCCCTTTCACAATGTCCTCGTGTGCTCTCGGGCACACTCCTGACAGTATCTCACCATACTCTCTGTCCTAAAATAGCTTGTAAAACTTAAATGGATTCATCAATGGTTCCAGCAATTAAAATAGTTAAGTGAGCTCTTGACGTTTGGGTTAACAAAGAAACAGGTGCCAAATGGACTTCAGTTTGAGTCAGGCCATGAGACAGGAAGGTTCCCCTGCCCACTCTGTCCTGGTGGTAACGCTCATTTAACCATGTAAAAACTGTGGTGACTTTTTAGGATCTGTCTTCTGCTCTGAACAGGAAACTCTGTGACAGGCCACATCTGTTCTGATGTCCTCTGTCCCCCTTTCCAGGAGCTAGCACAGTGCCTGGGACATGGTAGGTAGTAAGTGTTCATCGAACAAATAAAAGTTGACCGTTGTTTAACCTGTAAGAGGACCACTATGCAGAATCAGTAATGCATTTGAACACTAAAAGGCTTAAGAATACTCTGAATCTGCAAATTAGTATTTACATTTAGCCATAGTGAGTAGCTAAATATTTTAAGTAAAGTGGAAGGACCATTTAAATATTATAGAGCAATAACCCTGAACCAGACATCATGTAAGGCACTAGGATATATGGAACTTTGTTTAAACCATCAAGAATCTTACTTACCTTCATTTACAGATGAGGAAATAGACTCAGAGAGCTGGGGTAATCTACCTCAGATGCCATTATTTCAAAACTCTTTGCTCTCTAAATCCCCCAAACGAGCAACAGACTCCACGAACATGACATTAAATAACTAATCTTTGACATACAAGTATTGAATCACTTTTGTAAAGTTCAGCAATTTTTCAGGAATTCCCTTAGCTAAAACTAGTCCAAAATCTGATGGCAATTAACTTGCCTGATAACCTTACCTAACCCAAGAGCAGTCTTTCAGCTTAATTACCATCTCAGCTAATTACTCATGATATGGCATGGGCTATGCAAGTCTATTAAAACCACTAGACAGAATTCATGGTGGCTTTACGGTACACAGCTCTCATTCCCACAACTTACATTTTGCTGGTATCTTTACTCTCTGGAAGAAAGCCAGAATTTCTGAATAAAATGTATCAGTTCTAACAATGTGGACATGATTATTCCAGAAAGCCAATGGAGAATTGAACAAGATCTTACAGTAATGACTAGGACTGGGAAACAAGAATTTTCTTCAGCACAGTGGGAAGAAATCCTTTTATTAAGGTTATGAGAATCAGAGATGTGAACATCCCTTTAAGTTCAAAATAAATGACTTAGGATGGGCCTCTATTTCAAAGAGGCACTGAACAAAATACAAATCGTTTTGCTGTAAACATTTGGGTGTGCAGCATAATTCCATATTAAAACTTATTAATCAATGTTGGGTCACAAAATATCCAAAAAACTGACTTCTATGTTCACTGGCTGATGGATGAGAAGTTAAAATCCTCTTTCAGAGTCCTAGGAAAATCATTTTCTCCTTTCTGGGTCTATTTTTTGTTAAGTAAAATCTATGGGGAAGACTCTTGATATTATTATCAGCATCATCATTAGTTATTAGTGTTGATTAATGGTTATGCTGCTGTATCTTTTAGTCTAAGGGCATGTTTTTTTTTTTTCTAATTTACTCACTATATATAATTTCCCTTGGATAGCTTTGTCCCAGTCCGAAATGTCATGTATCATGTATTCTCTAGTGACTTAATAAATATTTATACTCATTTAATAAATCTTAATTGAGTATCTACTATATACCAGGCACTGTTCTATGCTCCTGGGACACCTTAGTGAATAAAAAAGACTGAAATCTTATCTTTGCGACACTTTATCTTTTCTAGTGGATTGTCCATTTTAGACTTCTCTCCAGAATTCCAGACTCTTTTATTCAGCTTCTTGTTGGTCATAATGCACTTGGAGACCCAAATTGGACCTAGGCACTTGGATACTATCAGGTACACTGAGATTATCACATTTCTTCAACTTACTCCTGTGGACCCCTGATGATTTAGGTTGAGCCCCACTGCTCCGCCCACCACCCCTAACTATTCAGGGCCAGAGACCTAAACCACCTTCCCCTCACCTTCAGTAAATGCTCCACCCGCATCCTTTCACATCTATCATTTCTTCTCAATCTCCAGTGGCCTTTTATAGCAGCTTTCATGATTGTTACTGGGGAATGAACTCTTTCTGCCGATTCTTCTTCTTGCTCCAGGATAGCCCCTTGTCTCTATTTCTTGTTGTTCCATGGAACATGCTTTCTAAAATACACATCTGACCATGTCTCTTTGGTTTAATATCCCTGAAAGGCTTCCTTTAGCTTTCAGGATCAAGTAAAGATTTCCAAGCACACCATGCCCTTGTGATCTGGCTCCTGGTGCCCCATGGTTAGCCCCACTCTTTCTCTAGACAGACTCAACTGTTCCATTCTCATTTACCTGACCTCTTTGAGCGTCTGGCATGACCTTATGAAGCCTCCCTTCCCTCCATACCCATGGCAGGCTCTACCACTGCACAGAGCCATCACCTCTCCTTTAGTAAGTAGATTTCTTTGTCTCCTAGATTTCATCAAAGCCTCCTGAGGGAAGCTAAACCTTGAACCCTAAGCAGCCCAGCACCTGGAGCACAGTAAGCACTCAGCCTGTGCTTGTTAAATGAACAAACCATTCACCAATGGGAAGTACTTTACTGGCCTGCTTTTTTTAAAGGCATTTTATATCTTACTTCAACTATTGCAGCCGAAGGACTAAGAATTCTAATTCCTTAAAATATTGGAGAAGACTTTTCTCCTTCCAAAGGATGTCTTTTGGTTTTGGGCTTTTTCCTACTTTTTCTCCAATACTTGACTTACATATATTTGGTCTTCGTTAAGTTTTGCCTCATTCTTCAGTAGGTGAAGCACAGAGAAAGGTAAAATCATAGACATTGGCCCCAGAAAAATTTGTATTTGGGTCCTTGTTCAAACATTTATTTGCCGAGCACCTTGGATAAGTAACGAGCTTCGCTGAGCCTTGGTGTACATAAAATGGGTATAATTAAATAACATGCAAAGCTGCTAGGACATATACACTTAGATTCCTTTCTTCTTGACAGTTCACACTTTCCCTTTAAGATACACACCTTGCCTGGAATATATTCCCCTTCTGTCAAAATCCTTTGTAAGGCCCAACTCCCCTCATAATCTTCTCTGTGCAACTGCCCCTAGTTCTTTTGGCCAGAAAGACCTGTCCTGTCCTCAGGGCTCCTGTGGCTCCACGTCTTATTCATTCTGTCCAATTAATCTATGCTGAGTACCTACGGTGTGCTGGGCCTTAATTTAGGTGCTGGGAATTTAGGTGCAGTGATCAAATCAGATGTATAAATGCTGAAGTCGTAGTGGAGAGGAATAAACACATCAATAAGTGTAAAAACAATTCTAGGGTCAGATTAATATAGGTGCTCTAAAGGGTGACAGGACAGAAGTAATTGGAACAGGGGTGTCAGGAAAGGTGCCAGGCATGGAAAGCGTTAGCAACAGCAACTGCAAAGAGAAGGCACCCCCGTGCCAAGGCTCTGACCAGGGAAGAAGTGTGAATTTCCAAGAAAAAGAAAAGGACCAATGTGGTTGAATTATAGTTGGCTAAGGAAAGTGGAATGAAGCAGACTGGGGCCAGATGGTATAAGGGGCCACGGGAAAGAGTTTGGATTTTATATTAAGTACCACTGAAGGGTTTTAAGCAGGGGGGTAACCGTATAATTTAAGATTTCTCCAGATGCTGTGTTTGTATGTCCATTATACCTCTTACTAGAGTTCGGATTTGCACTATAGTTTCTAGTGGACGTAGCTCTCTTTTCCATGACGGTGTGGTTCTGTGAGGGCAGTGATGATGTTTTATTCTTGTTTCGATCAGCACCTGTGTACAGCACTCCTGGAAAATTCTTGCCAAATTAAATTGAAATATCCTGCAGCCTCTGTCTTTCTTGCCTGCAATTGTAATAATTGTAATTGCAGTACTTCTAATCGCTGTAGGAAGCTTGCAGTTGCCAACCCGCTCTGAACGGGTACATTTTTCCCATTTGAATTCCTCTCAGGCCTTCCTGCAATTGTAGGGATGTCAGCTGACTTCCTGTCTCCCTGGCCAGGTCTACTCCCTGCCCTGAACTGAATGTTTATAGTGCCCCCTCTGCAGAGCACGAGGCCCACTCCTTGGGGGTGCTGGGTGCAGCCGGCCTGGCCCACTCTCAAAGGAACCACGGCTCCTAGCTTTATGTACCACACAGCATCAGATAATAACACAGTATTTATTGACCACTTGTATGTGTCGGGCACATTACAGACGCAGTGTGCTTTTCCACTGGCAGTGCAACTTTGGGCAAGTAATCAGTCCTCTCTAAGCCTGCTTCCTCATGTGCAGAATGGGGACAGTATTAGCAGAGTGCTACCTACGATTGTTACAGGGCCTCAGAAGAGATCCCGTGTCAAACACGTAGCACAGAACCTGGCTCACAGTCAGCCCCTCATCAAATGTCAGTTATATTGTAGGAGTACTGTCAGTACGCATGATTTTATTTGGTTCTTACAGCAACTCTGCAAAGAAAGTCTTATTATGTCCAGGGCCCACATTTATCTAGTACGCATAGATATGGCTGTACTGGTTGCTAAAACCATTGTAATATTTCCTAGTTGCCAAATTAGCCACTGTCCCAGCCTCCAAATCCCCCTCTCCCCCTATGACCCTGCAGCCTTCTCTGCCCAGGTGCTTCCCTTGGGATCCCTGCCTCTCCCTTCTCTCCAGGATCCAGAAACCACAGGGATAGGGACAGGGACAAGGTCCCGCTCAGCAGGAGGCATCCCGGATCCAGCCACATTCAGCAGGTTTTATTCTGAGCGCTGACTGGCTGCCTGCACTTATTTCATTGATGGGTAAAGTGAAGTTTGGGGTGGGGGGGAGGTCAAGTCACCAATCTTGTAAATGGAAATCCTAAGAAGTCAAACTTCAGAATCTATTACCTAGGCTGATTCCCTCACACTGAGCTTCTCCTCCACGCTGATTAGGAAAACTAACAAAACAATTTTTTGGCTTTTTGAACTTGCAGAACTATCTCCTGGACACCAGCAGTTTCAATTTCTGATCCATTCAGGAAGGAGTCAACGTTATCTCGAGTCAGCGTCTTGCTCTCGTCTTGATTCACCATCCCACTCCCATCCAAGAATCTCATTTAAACACGATTTGGCCCAAATTCTTCACCCTCACTTCTAGCACTGAGGAGAATCTTTGAGATGATGACCCTATGGATAGCCACACTGTTAAGTACTTACCATTTCTATCTCTATTTTACAAACTAAAAAGAAGACAAGAAAGATGTTAACATGCACAAAAATGTGGTAACTCATGGATATTACATATGACTACTAAATCAAAAATTAGAATAATGTAGAGGGTAGACCCCCACAATGACAAATGAAATCCAGAGTTGGGAACTGAAAAGGACCCCTCTTAAATTGAAGACACGTGTCTGGACTTAAAATATGGAAAGTGAAGGTGGTGTCTCCCTCAATATGCATATTTACTTCTTAATTGTGCATTCTGAGCTGCAGAGACCCCCTTGGTTTGTTCTGAAATGTAAACATTTTTAGCAGTGTCTTATGAAGTTCTAAAGTCTTTAAAATAGGTTTTAAAGATTGAGCAGTTACATAATTGGCTTAATTAGATCCAATTACACAATTAGCATAAATTGGAAACAATAGAATCAGAACATATAATTTCATAGTTATGACACATAATAATAATGCAGAAATTAGGTTGGCAAATGGTGCTAACGCAGGAGGTTTGCATACAAATCCTAGAAGATTCGATGTCTTTCATGAGCCCAAACATCGCCCCCTCCAACAGTTACTGCTCAAAATGTGGCTTAACAATAAACAAGACTGATTTTGAGATCTAGACACATAAGACAACATCTGGAAAATTGTTACTAATGGGTGACTAGAGAGATTTCTTTCCTATCTCACTGAAAGGACCATCTCTCTTTCTGAAGTCTCAATAGATTATTGTAAGGAAGAATTCATTCTTTTTTTTTTTTAATGTTTATTTATGTTTGAGAGAGAGCAGGGGAGGGGCAGAGAGAGAGGGAGACACAGAACAAGAAGTAGGCTCCAGCCTCTGAGCCATCAGCACAGAGCCTTACCCATGAGATTATTACCTGAGCCGAAGTTGGAATCTTAAGGAATAAGCCACCCAGGCACCCCAAGAAGAATTTATTCTTTTTTTTTTTTTTATGTTCATTTATTTTTGAGAGAGAGAGAGACAGTGTGAGAGGGGCGGGGCAGAGAGAGACAGAGACACAGAATCTGAAGCAGGCTTCAGGCTCCGAGCTGTCGTCAGCACAGAGCCTGACGCTGGTCTAGCTCACAAGCGGTGAGATCATGACCTGAACTGAAGTCAGACGCTTAACTGACTGAGCCACCCAGGTGCCCCTGGAAGAATTTATTCTTAAGTATGAGTTACATTGCAAAACCTTCCACTGTGCATGCCTCCCCCTCTGCCAGGAGAGCAGCCTCAGGCACACTTCTGAGCACATGCCCGTGTGGGAGGAACCGGGTTTGAGAAACACTGCAAGAGGCGACTAAATCGTCTTTTCTCTCTCATCAGCCACGTGATTTCTAATCATACTTGGATCATTCATCATACTTGGTTCCAGTGGCCTAAGCCTTCCTGCTGCATCTTTGTCTTCTGATTTAAAAGAGGGGAAAGATGACATTTGACTAATGAGAAATTCACGTTCCAAACTCCTTGCAGCTCTTTTGGTGTATCTTTCTGTAAATTATGTACCACAACCAGAGGGCTAAGAAGAAACCATTCATTTGTTGATTGACTTGTTACTTTATTATTCACTCGCTAAACATTTTGAGCTTCCTGGGGGAAAGAGACTATTTCTTACTTATCCTTATGTATCAAACCCATACACTGCTGCTAGGATATAGGAAGCACTCACTGTTCATGAAATTGACTTTAAGGCATATTACAGATATTATTACCTGCCCTGCTATTACAAAGAACCAAGGGCTACTCTATTCCCGCTTGTGGCCTTCAAGAAACTTAACTGTTTTTAGTGTCAAAGCAATGATTATGTTAACAAAAGCATGAGTTCAATTGTCCTAGCTGACATCTCCATGCTAGCCGGAAACAGTTTTTAGTTAAGAGTCAAGTCAGTGGAAGAGTGTAAGAGTGCCGTGTACTAAAATGAGAAAGTGATCTCAGAAACCCATGCTCATGGAGGTGGCCAGCCAGGGTCTTGGTTGCAGCCCAGTACAGCAGAGCACACGGGCAAGGCAGTAGTTCTCTGAACATGCACAATACCCCTCTCACAGACACCTGCGGTTTTGATCCCGCTATTTGCCAAATTAAGTACTAAATATCCCCAAAGGCCCCTGTCATATCTCAGCAAATGAACACTGAAAATCTGAAAATGTCCTCAAAATGTTAGAGAAACATCTAAAAGCCTTGGGCATTTTTTCTAATGATCTCTATTTTGTTTGTTCCTCCTCAGTCATCATCCTCTGGGTAATGGGAGAAGCAAAAGGGCTTAGTGATGCTCAAAGGCCATTACTAGTACAGGCTGGAGGATTTATCCTTTTATACCCTTCCCTCCAGTTTATTGGGTTCCCTTTCATTACTTTTACTTTCCGCATGGTCCTTCCTTTTCCCTTCTCATTTTCTGTTCCCCATAAATACTAGCTCAAAGTATCAATTCTCTTATCAAAAATGAGGGCTCGCTTGCTGAAAGAAAATATATTCCTCCGATACCTTGATCAACTCACATCTCCCCTAACTATATCCCAGAAGATGCTTTGTGTTCACTCAGATACTCAGACAGTGGTGAGACTCGAACAAATTATTGTCGCATCTGAAGGCAAGGGCAAGGAAGGTTTAAATTTCTTTTCATATTTCAGAGTCTTGAGCCTATCACTGGGTGGATGTAGAGGAACAGGTATATTTAGATTCTAACCTCTAGAAATAAATGTATTTACAATGTATGTTTTAATGCATATTGATATAAATATTCCTTATTGACATAGTAATAAAGTTGAAGCACTAAAGGTGACAAACTATACATGGAAGGGAGAAATATCCCCCAAAATGTTATGTTCTTTTTTTAATATAATTAATTGTCAAATTGGCTTACATACAACACCCAGTGCTCATCCCAACAAGTGCCCTCCTCAATGCCCATCACCCATTTTCCCTCTTCCCCCGCCCCCGTCCACCTTCAGTTTGTTCCCTGTATTTAAGCCTCTTGTGGTTTGCCGCCCTCTGTTATATTCTTGCTTTCCTCATGTCACCAAAAGGAAGGAGGAACTTCCTGAGGGTCCCAGAGTACAAATCAGATGTACTTAAGCAGTGTGGTAGAATTCATATGAGTTGTCTGGTGAATATGAGGAACTTCCTCATTTTCTTTTGCATAAACACTTGAGGGTAAGAGCTACATCAATTATGAAGAATTTAAAGCTTTAAAGTTCTGCTGATAAACAAGCACTTAAATCAGCTCGGTAAATGAAGCTATTTTTAAGGACAAAAATAAAGGTGGTAGGAAAATGTCTGGAAGGTTTCCTACCAAACTATTAAAAGTAGTTACCTCTGGCTTGGAGACAGAAAAGATATAGAGTTTGAATTGAGTTATAGATGTGATTCAACTTGCTGTGTGCTCTAAAATCTCTCTCTCTTCTCTCTCTTTCTCTCTCTCTCGGTAGATCAGGATTTCAAGGCCATAATCTCCACAGAGCTTAGAGTCACAGATTTTCTATATTGGGTTCATTGGCTACAGATTTTTTGAACTTTTCCAGAAAGGCTATTCCAGTAAGTGAACACTCTTTGGTGCAAATGACTTTTTGTTTCCATCAGTACTGAGCTTAATAATTTCACTCTTCCTTCTCCTGGCCATTGAAATTCAGAAACAGTGCCTGTTGTCTTGGATGTGCCCTGCTTGGATGAGAATGAGACAGTTCAGATTGGAATGAGTTTATGAGCTCTCCTCCCTCCCATCACGGTTCTGGAGAGAACTGATGGAATAGGATGGGCAGAAACATGGATAAGTGTGTGGGCACTTAAAAATTCAGGTACAAGTGCCTGGCAAAATGCTGATTTTAATGTTAAGGCTTAACAGAGGTCAACACTGTTTTATGGTAAAAGCCACCTGTGATTTCCTTATTACAAAACCCCAAAGCTCTGTCTGACCTGTCTCTTCTTTATGGCCTCTCTACAGCAACTGATGCTGTTGAAATTGACATTGCAAGGCTTGTCTCTTGCCTTTTGACATACTCCGCTTCCTGGTTCTCCTTTTGCCCTTTTTATTGTCTTCCTACTTATTTTATGTGTCTTTCTTCTTTCTCCCTGAATGGGGGATCTCGCATGTCCTGTCTCTGGCTTTCTCTGCCTTTCTCTCTACACAGTCTCCCTTCTCTCATTTCTCTCTAATTTGATGGCTTCAACTGTTACTCCATGTGGACAGTCACAGTGAAGACTGTCAATTACCGAGTACCTCCAGTATGCTAGCCATGTTTAACATATCATCTCACTGATGTCACAGCAATTTTCTCCCTTTTGGATGAGAAGACAGAAGCCTTGTATGGTAGATTCAAAGATTTACCCAAGATATCGCAGACCACACAGCAAATAAGTGACAGAACTAAGGCTCAAGCCCAGATCTTTCGGGCTCTAAGGCTCATGTTGTTGCTATCCTGTCCCTCCTAATTTATGACTTAGCTTCTAGTATCATTTTAAAATCAAAAGTGTTCTTTTCTGACCAGCATCTGATCTTGCGCAAGACCTTCTGAAACTGATACACCACCTTTCTCCCAGTGACCAGGCTTACAATGTCAGGTGTCTTGGGCTCATATTGGCCCCCACCCTAATCTCATCAATTGCCAGATAGCACCTCTGATTTCATCTTTCCCCTCTCCCAACCAGCCTATACACCACTGCCTGACGACTGTTCTAGGCCACACCATTCCTGTAGTGAAACCCTCCAGTGCCTTCCCATTCCTAATGAAATGATGGCCCAAACGGACACTTACTACTCAAAAGTCCAATCTACTTTCCCTATAATATCTCTCAGAGCTTCATTACAAGTTGACTCTGTGCCACTGAAACTGGGCCGGTGTCCCCCAAATTCCACCTGTATGCCTTTGTGCCAGATGTTCCCTCTTACAGGAACTCAATCCATCAGACACTCCCAATCTGCACAAATCCTACTCTGTCTGATGGACTGCCCCCCAACACACCCACACCCACACCCCCCCCACACACACACAGACTCTCCCTTCTACCACCTCCCAGTTGGATATCACTCTATATCTTTAAGCCTTTACAGATTTTCATTTGTTCCACCCTTGAGGAACTTGGCCTGTTCTACTTGTGGTTTGTTATTCTCTTCCCCCTCTTATTAAGCTCTAAATTCCTTGGCAGAGAAGGAATGTGTCAGACTCTTCAGTGTATTCCCCAAAATCTTTTAGTCCAAGGGACAGAGTGGATGCCCAGTAAATATATACTAATTATATTTACTCAAATTTTGATAACATACAGCAATGTGAGGTTGCATTTTAAACTTAATGCTCTATATGTGGGGCACCTGGGTGGCTCAGTCAGTTGAGCATCTGACTTCAGCTCAAGTCATGATCTCACAGTTCGTGGGTCCGAGCCCCGCATCGGGCTCTGTGCTGACAGCTCAGAGCCTGGAGCCTTCTTCAGATTCTGTGTCTCCCTCTCTCTCTGCCCCTTCCCTGCTCATGCTCTGTCTCTCTCTGTCTCTCAAAAATGAATGAACATTAAAAATATATATATAAACTTAATGCTCTACATGTCTTTTCTCCAGTAACCAGACACAAAATATTTCACATTGATGGTCTCGAGCATCTCAAGATCAAGGATGTATAAATAATGATTATGAATGCCTATCTTCAAACTGATTAGCTTTTTCCCCCTAATGTAGAAGGGAGAGAGTGCAGAAAAGGAAACATGGAGAAAAAGAAACAATATTAGGTTCTGCTCACTGTCACATAAAGAATGACATCATAGTAGGATGCAAACTACTATGCACATGAAACAACTTATAGGAGGATGTAAGTCAAAAAGGAGAAAACATGAAAAATGCTGAACAATAAAAATTCAATTTACATGTAGCTCTGCTATGACACATAAATATTGTCAGGTAAGACAAATTAGTGCAATATTTACTTGTAGTTATTAGGATGTTACCCTCCAAACATGCTCTTTGGTTGCTCCCTCTACTGCAGTATATGTCTTCCTATGTGCATGACCAGCTCCCAGAAGGATGGACACAGAGTCACTGTCACTTGGTTCTCTGAAGCTTTGGAACTGGTGTTTCCTAAATGCTATCCTTGGGACTGGGCAGCAAGGAGGTCATGACTCTTCTAAAGCCTCATTCTCAAATAGTGAACACTATCTTGTAAGAAGGTTTTTGAGAAAAAAAATCCAACATATGGCCATGTTTATTATAAGAATACATGAATTTATATTGGATGCAATAATACTGAACATGTGTCATGATACCCTTAAGTTGTAACTTGGGCTTCTTTTTAAACCACTTAGTTTTAATCTTCTGTGAAACAGAAGGAACTCCAAACCATGGACAACAACAGCCTCTGCTACTGATCTTAATGAGGAGTTATAAGCAACTTAGTGTGGCAGAATCAGTACCAATCGTTACTGACAATCCAAATTGTATAGACAGGAAGACAGTGTTCTCCCATTGAGATCAAATGTCATACTCTTCTCAAACACGGTTAAATTTCTTAAACTCTTGATTTCTGAAATTCAAAGAATTTCTTAAAGTGTGAATCTTCTGTTCATATTTGCCAATGGGAAAGTTCCAGATTTGGGGAATTGAGACATTAGCAAAGACATGAGGTCAGGAGATGACGGACATGACTGAGATGGTACTATTCACTGCAGAGAGAATTCTTCAGTAAATATCATCTGTGCCCTGGAGACTTAGATTTGGTTTATATAACCAAGAAGTCCATTGGAAACCAGTGAGTTAGCTAGCCTGAGGATTCTTCAGTGATTGACAGTCCTATTTGGTAGTTAACCAAATGATTGGGAGAACTTTTCCATTTGGGGAGAAGGGTAGGGTAGAGAAGGGGAAAGTATACAAAATGCAACATAGTCATGGGTTAAAATGCTCTGATCACTCACCACAATCATTTGAGCCACATAACTTTCAGGCCCAGTGTATTCAGTGGGGTCTTTAACCTTCACCAGGACTAGGAAGTACAAATAATGCCACATGTTGTGTTCTGACTTGATGTGTTCCTCAAATGAAACGGTTTTGTTATCAAACTTGTCCCTCTCAAGTCCTGCAAGACACAGAAAACACAATGTATGTGATTTGTCATTTAATCAGCATGCGCTTCCCAGCATAAAAACAAAACATAATAATTATGTGGAAAAAATGCTTTCTGTGAGTGTGCCAATTTAGAATGTTATGATTAAAAACAACACAGTACACAAGACCTCCAGAAAAAAAAGCCATAGTTTATAGATTTCTTCTCAACTCACATTCTCCAGCCTCCTCCACCCCCTGCCCAATGGGTCCTTAGAAATGTGCGGTCCTGTTATAGATGTAACATTGGAAGATAATTTAAAATATACTCATATCAAAACTGTCCAATGAAACTGGACCACAAGTCTAAGCAGAAGAAGTAAAAATGATTGTGTAATAAAAGGCATGCTTGCTAATCAGGACAGGAAAAAAAGGTATTTTATCCAGGAACTTGGGTAAAAAGGGGAAAGTCAGCTGAGAGAGTCATCTTGAAAACCACTTGTAATCAGTGAAGGGCAAGCCAACGTCCACGGTGATCTTTGCTCTGAGTGCAATAAGGACTCTGACTTATCCAGCCTTTAGACTACTGTGTTCCTGGCATTTTGAGGAGGGGATGGTCTGTTCAATATCCAGGGCAGATTTTCAACTGCCGGAAGGACACTGAGGAGGCTTCTGCATAGCAAGAATCTTTTCTTTCAAGGGCTGAAGAGTAGATGAAAGAAAGTGAATGGAGATGAAGAAAAACATCTATGGAAAAATGAGTCAGATTGCCAAATAAAATGGGATGTTGGGATTCAGTCTGGTTTTGCAGTTCAGATACTGGAGAAGAAACTAGGAAATTGGATTCCAATCCTGGCTCTTCTTTTGTAAGCATTTTGTTTTTTAAGCCATTCAGGCATGAAGAAGACTCTTTAAATAATAAGACATAACATACAATAAGTAAAAAAAAAAATCTATCCCTAGTGAAAGGGTGACCTTTTATATTACCTTATTGGACACTTTAATGGAAAATACCATAAAATGAGATGAGGCCAATGGTGACGCCTCATCTTATTTGACCCATCATCAGCTCAGCATGACCCAAATAAAATCCATACTCTTCCCCAAAACTACTCCACCCACAGTCTGCCTCTTCATTCCATGGCAACTCCAGGCTTCCAGTTGTTCAAGCCAACTGAGGAGTCATCCTTGAATCCTCTCTTTCTCTCATCCATATCCAATTCATGTTGAAATTCTTTTGGGTCTACCCTCAACATAGATCTGGAATCTGGCCACTCCTCCCCACCTCCACAGCCTCCTCTCTTATCTGAGCCTTCATCATCTCTCACTGGGACAGCTGCATTAGCCTCCCAGGCCTCCCCGTTTTCACTTTAACTCTCTGTGTTGGCCTATTCCCAACACAGCAGCCACAGCGATACTTCAAAAACCTAAGTAGAATGTGTCTCTCTTCTGTTCAAAGCCTTGCAGTGGTTCTTTTCCAACTCAAAGTAAAGGTCAAAGGCCTTACAATGGCCTATGAGTAGGGTTGCCAGATAAAATACAGAATGCTGGGTTGATGCCAAGTTTTAATTTCATATAAATAATGAACAATTGTTGAGTATTAGTATATCCCATGTAATATCTACTTGCTAAACTGGAAATGATTATGCCCTATAGCCTCTCTAACCTTGTCTCTTACTCTCCTCTCCCTTGCTAACTCTTATGCAGCCACACTGGCCTCCTTGTTCCTTGCATGCAGACTCCTGCTTCAGGGCTCCTGGACTGGTGGCTTCTTTTACCCACAGAGCTCTTTCCTCTGATGTCTCTTTGATGAACTTGCTCACCTTTTGCTCAAATCTCACCTTCTCCGTGTTGCTTAACTTGATCGCCCTATTTAATCCTACAACCTGTCCCTTCCCTTTTGCCAACACCCTCAATCACTCTTTCTCTTTTATCCTCTTTTTCCTAGAGTGCTTATCACCTCCTAGCAGACTGAACACAGCCATATCAAAGTTGTGAAATTAAACCGGACCACAAGTCTAAGATAAAGAGGTAAAAATGATTGTGCCAGAAAAAGCCTGCTTGTTAATCAGCACAAAAGAAAGGAATGCAAATTTATCCAGGAACTCAGATAAGAACTTATTATGTTTATTATTTATTGTGTGTCTATGAGCAGATATATTTGTCTTTTTTTCTTCACCAACAGTCCTAATAGCTTCGATTGGTGTCTGGTGATATTATCGTCAGCACTGAACACAATATTTATTGAATGAATTAAGAATATTTCACTAGGGGCGCCTGGGTGGCGCAGTCGGTTAAGCGTCCGACTTCAGCCAGGTCACGATCTCGCGGTCCGGGAGTTCGAGCCCCGCGTCAGGCTCTGGGCTGATGGCTCAGAGCCTGGAGCCTGTTTCCGATTCTGTGTCTCCCTCTCTCTCTGCCCCTCCCCCGTTCATGCTCTGTCTCTCTCTGTCCCAAAAATAAATAAACGTTGAAAAAAAAAATAAAAAAAAAAAAGAATATTTCACTAATAAAATGTTATTCCACTTGGGTGACTATAATCAAAAACAGATTAATAACAAATCTTGGTGATGATGTGGATGAACTGGAGCCCTCATACCCTGCTGGTGGGAATCTAAAATAATGCAACTTAATTTTAATTTTAATTTCAATTTAAATTTTTATTTCCTAAAGCACTTTATTTTTTATATATATTTTTAAATATAATTTATTGTCAAGTTAGCTAATATAAGTGCATACAGTGTGCTCTTGGCTTCGGGAGTAGATTCTCATGATTCATCACTTACATACAATACTCAGTGCTCATTCCAACAAGTGCCCTCCTCAGTGCCCATCACCCATTTTCCCCTTCCTGCCCCCCATCAACCCTCAGTTTGTTCTCTGTATTTAAGAGTCTCTTATGGTTTGCCTCCCTCTCTGTTTGAAACTATTTTTTCCCTTTCGCTTCCCCCCGTGGTCTTCTGTTAAGTTTATCAAATTCCACACATGAGTGCAAACATATGATATCTGTCTTTCTCTGACTTATTTCACTTAGCATAATACCCTCCAGTTCCATCTACATTGTTGCAAATGGCAAGATTTCATTCTTTTTCATTGTCAAGTAGTATACAGTTTGGCAACTCCTCAAAAGGTTAAACATAGAGTTACCATATGACCCAGAAATTCCACTTGAAGCACCTAACCAGAAGAAATAAAAACATATGTCCACACAATAACTAGTACATGAATGTTCACAGCAGCATTATTCATAATAAATAGCTAAAAAGTAGAAGTAGGGGTGCCTGGGTGGCGCAGTCGGTTAAGCGTCCGACTTCAGCCAGGTCACGATCTCGCGGTCCGGGAGTTTGAGCCCCGCGTCAGGCTCTGGGCTGATGGCTCAGAGCCTGGAGCCTGTTTCCGATTCTGTGTCTCCCTCTCTCTCTGCCCCTCCCCCGTTCATGCTCTGTCTCTCTCTGTCCCAAAAATAAATAAACGTTGAAAAAAAAAATAAAAATAAAAAATAAAAAAAAATAAAAAGTAGAAGTAATCCAAACATTCATCAACTAATGAAAAGATAAATAAAATGTGGCATATCGTACAATGAAATTTTCTGCAATAAAAAGGAATGAAGTAGTGATACATGTTACAACATGAATCTTGCAAACATCATATTAAATAAAAGAAGCAGGTCACAGAAGGCCACATATTATATGATTCCATTTATGTAAAATGTCCAGGATAGGCAAATCTTCAGAGACAGAAAGTAGATCAGTGGTTGCCGAGGACTGAGGAGGAGGAAAGGTTGGGGGTGGGGGATGGTGGTGAGGGCTAAGGGGTGTGAAGTTTCTTTTGAGAGCAATGAAAATGTTCTAAAATTAATTGTGATGATGGATGCCTGACTCTGAATATATATACTAAAACCCACAGACTTGTATACTTTAAATGGGTGAGTTGTAAGGCATATATCTCAAAAGAGGTACAGAGAGAGAGAGAGAGAATGTTAAAGTAGATGTTCCCAGAATTCAGTTCAAACAATTACCTTCCTGTTGCAAGGTACATAAGGCTATAAAAATAATGTGACTACTATCAATTAATCTGTAATATGGTAGAGGAAACAGAAAACTTGTGTTATATCCTGAAGTGGTGATAAATTGCCAAGGAAGCACAGAAGAGGACAAAATGAATTGTGACTAGGTACATTTTAAAAGGTTTAAAAGAGGTGTAAAGCTTTAAATGTCTAGCCTTGAAACAGGATTATGGCAAGTGGAAAAGAGATGAATGGTAATAAAAGCCACCTAATTTTTATTGAGCACCTATTTGTGCTGACAACAAGTAAAGATGTGTAAATATGCTCTGGTAATTACAGTAATCCAATCTGACCTTTTAGCACATGAGGAAACAGATTCAGAGGAATTTGGTGAATTGCTCAAGTTGATGCCTCTCGGTAGTGGAAAAGTCGGTCAGTGTTTAAATAAAAACTTTCTGGCTCTAAAGCCATGTTCTTTTGCCTCCTGGGCGGAGGAAATGGCAGGGCAAAGCTAGAGGTAAAAGTGGATCCCCTGTTTGGGGGAGCATCAACTCCTCTGAAGGGAACATTTGGAAAGGAAGATGAAATGGTGCATTTGGCACAAAGCGTGAAGAGCTTTAAGCACAAAGCAATGGAGACTGCACTTTATTCTGAAGGCCTCTGAGTGGAGACCAGCATGTTCAGAGCTGTGCATCAGGTAACTTTGTGTGGTAGGATTTAGGGGAAGACTGAGAGAAGAGGCTGAGGGTGGGGAGACCAGGGGACTAGGGCAGCGAGGGGTGTAAAAGAGGGGAACTGCTTCTCTTTCATCTTCAGTGGTTCTTGCTCGCTAAACTTTATCGGCCATTCCCATGGTTTCAACCGGCATCATACTGGTGAGGTATCCCCAGCGCTGACCTTTCTTCCCAATTTGAGGTTCTATTTCCAGCTGCCTACTGGGTAAATCGTGCTGGGTAGCTTATGGGTATGTCACGCTCTTCTTCTTCACCTCTGTTAATGAAGTCTTTGTCAACCAGGGAACTTGAAGTCATCCTCAGACTCATGCTGTGACAATCCACCCTGTGCACATTTCTTAGAGTGACTCTGACTTTCTCGCCATTCTCCAAACAAACCAGGTCCTTTGAAAATTCTATGCCTCCATCTCCTCCCTTTCCTACCTCCTACCCTTCTTCAAGACCCAGCTTAACTACTGCCACCACTGACTCTCACAAGGCACAACCAGCTAGTGGATCCTCCCTGTGCCCATGACATTGTTATGAAAATTTGTCTATTTCTATCTTAGCCTCTAGCACTGTACCGTCTGACTTATTTTTATCAGCACCAGGCATAGTATCTGGAAAACAGTAGGCATTCAACTAACATTAACAGAGTAACTGAAAAATGAATAAGACAGAGAGAGTAAAGAGAAGTTTTGGAATGAAAATTTAAGAGGGCTTGATGTCCAATCAGAGGTATAGATTTAGAAGCATCAAGCATGACCCTAAAGTCTGACCTGAATGA
Source organism: Lynx rufus (assembly GCF_022079265.1). Lineage (NCBI taxonomy): Eukaryota > Metazoa > Chordata > Mammalia > Carnivora > Felidae > Lynx > Lynx rufus. The sequence continues at coordinate 59,635,731 of NW_025814889.1, forward strand.
CTGAATTTATGGTAATATCACCACAGCAAGAGGAAAAAAAAGAGAAAGAAAAGACTGGGGGAAGATATGTTTGCTTTGGGGTGTGTTGAGTTTACGATGCCTGTCGAACAACCGGTGTTGGGCTGCTAGGTCTAAAGCTAGAAACTCTGAACAGAGATGTCAAGGTGTAAATATACTAATTCAAGGATAAATGACATAAAATTAACAATGAAAGCCACGGTATTGGAAGAGATGAGCAAGGCAAAAAGAAAGGAAGGATAAGAGGTACTTTGTGCGCTCAACACAAACGTTTCAGAATACCTATGTCGTATTTCCCACACAATATGACTAAGGTGAGGGCACATACCCACCCACCACCCATGTGTGCCTGTCTATTCCTCTTCTCAGCTTTATTTTTCTGCATAGCCCTTGGCATCATGCATTCTATGTATGCTGGAAAATAAGCTCCATGATGGCAGTACATTTTGTCCAGTTGTGCTCACTGCAATATCGTGGCACATAGTAGACACTCAATAAGTAATCACTGAACAAATAAATGCATAAATGACCTTAGTGTGTAAGTACAAATAAAGAACCAATATACTGAGAGAAGAACACATTGCCCCTCTCTGACAGTGCAGCCTTTATCTCCTATGAAATCACCTAGAAAGATCTTTAATTCTAGGCACCAGATTCCCATCAATCCTTTCTCCATTCTGTTATTTTGTCACATCTGCTCTGTCAACATCTCCCTCTCACTGGATTTTCAGCCACTGGTAATTCAAAATTAATAACTAATATGGATATCAGTGCCAATTTGTTCCTGTGCTTACTGCCCCAGCTCTGGCATCTGCTCATCATCACCCTATCATGACCGCCTTCTGGATCACTAGCAATTGTTTTCTGAGTCATAATGCTCACACATCTGGTCATTGCCTTCAAGGATAGGAATGTCCCATCTGCTTTCTTCGCCTGTCGCAGAATCTACTTCCTCCTCTGTTGCTACTTGGGTGTCACTTGGTACGTGTTGTCCTGGAGCCGATTCTCTCCTACTGTGGAGATTTTCTCCTCTGTTGTTCGATACTATATCCCTCTTTGGATCACAGTTTAACACCCAACTCTTCTAAGAATCATTTACCAAGTAATAACTATATCATAGCCTACTGGTACAACCCCAAATATCCCAACTGTTTAAATCATTCTTGTAACTAAGTTCTTATAATGTATACGGTACGTGTTAGATCTTACATACGGTAAGCAATTCCAGGAACAGATGCATATCTAGATATACATTATCATAATGCTTTTCACACATTTCTGCTAAAGTTTCTTTGAGGGCAGAGAGCAGAGAGCCTTTATGCTACTGAGGTCACAGGGATTAATAGCTGAAAGTGCCTGAGATTACTTTGCAAATTTTTCTTTAATTCTACATGATTTTAAATGTTCACATTAAATTTGTTTTACTTTGTAGCATTCTATTTGTTCTAATATAGAAAATACTCTTGGGGTGCCTGGGTGGCTCAGTTGGTTGAGTGTCCAACTTCAGTTCACGTCATGATTTCACAGCTCGTGAGTTCAAGTCCTGCGTCGGGTTCCGTGCTGCCAGCACAGAGCTTGGAGCCGGCTTTGGATTCTGTGTCTCCATCTCTCTCTGTCCCTTCTCTGCTCATGCTGTCCCTTTCTCTCTCTGCCTCTCTCTCTCAAAAATAAATAAACATTAAAAAAATACTCTTTACATTTATTCTTAGGTTAAAGTACTTAAATGGCTTCTCAAATTTTAGAATAAATGTGAAGCTTCTGGAAAATAGACCATGTTGATCTAATATCTCCTTATGCCTCCTGATAGATGACCCAATATCTCCATGGGAATGCAGATGCCACAGAAACAATACCCTGAATGTGACAAAATTTAATAACTTGGAATTGTTGCACCCAGGTTTTTTGTCTGCAGTATATGTCAGTTTAGTATTTACCCACTTTATCTTCCTTTTGTAGGTTATAAGTCACATAAATATAGAGATAATGTGGGGTGCCTGGCTGGCTCAATTGTTTAAGCATCCGACTTTGGCTCAGGTCATGGTCTCATAGTTCGTGAGTTTGAGTCCTACATCAGGCTCTGTGCTGACAGCTCAGAGCCTCAAGCCTGCTTCAGATTCTGTGTCTCTCTCTCTCTCTCTCTCTGCCCTTTCCTTGCTTGCTCTCTGTCTCTTCCTCTCTCTCAAAAATAAACATAAAGAAAAATTTTTAAAAAATAGAGATAATATTAATTTGGGCTGATTTATTGAATAGTCATTCAGCAAATATTTGTGAATGGTCCCCAATACATACTACGGAAGCATAAAAATAAATAAGGCATGAATCTGGATCTCTTAAAGAAGGGAAATTAATGTGCATTGAAGGCTTACTCAGTTAAGCATTGAGCTAGGAATTTTGATATATGTGGTCTCAATTATACTCTCCAAACCCCACAAGATGGCATTATATTCTCCACTTTCCAGATGAGGGAACAATAGTTCAAGGTGAAAGGAAGCTTGGCCAAGATCACATATCCAAGATGTGGAACCAGTGTGCCTACTTAACTATAAAGTCCATGCCCTTTCTATGATATGACAGTGCATAACATCCAAGAGATATGACAAGAGACAAAATACATAGAGTACCACGGATCAAAGTGTGATGCGAGGACTTGCTGCTCGTTAGTGAAACCAGAGAAGGATTCATGGAATAATGGCATTAGAGCTGGTCTTAGACAGAGGGTTGGAGTTCAATAGCTAAGGAGTTTGGGCATTCCAAATGGAAATACTATAACTGAGAGTCTCTACATTAAAGATGAGTAATGCAGTTAGGCTGGAAGTTGAGCTACAAACAGGAGAACATTGGGTGAAAAGGTGGGCAAAAAAAAGAAGGAGGCTGATTGTGGAGCACCTCACAGGCCAGAAAATTTGGAATATTAGAGTTACAGACTGTGCCATGCTATTGATAGCCTTTTGAGTAAGAAAATGATGAATTCACACTGGAAAAATTAATCTGGCAGCATTGAGCAGGATATTTTGGGATGTGAGCCAAGGTGAGCCTGCAAAATCAAGGTGTGGCTGTGGAATGTGTAGAAGAAAGAGACTGAGACTGGAAGAGCAGATTCTTTAGCACATGGTAACTAGTGCACCTAGAATGGGAAAAAGGAGATGTTAAAAACGATGGAGAAGCTCCCAGCCCAGATAACTGAAGGCACCATGGGATATCATCAGCTGCAATGTGGAGGTCAGGATAAACTGGTAGGTCAGAGGAAGACGATGGGAAGTCGGGATGCACTGGTTTTTAGACATGGTAAATTTGGCTGTCAGGAAGTCATGCCTGCATAGATGTCAGTCAATAATTGAAAACAAAGGACAAAAGCCTGGAGAGAGGTTGGAGCTGTGGTTGCACATTTGGCAGTAATCTGCATAAAGGTGGTATTAAAGAGGAGGGCAGAGAGAAGAGACAAGAAGTCAATGATAAAGTCCGAACTGCTTATCCAGTGGTTGGAAAAAAAACATTGGGCCTTGTGATGGAACCAAAGAATGAACAATCCAAGGCAGAAGAAAAGGTCAGCAGGAAATTAATGGGGAGAGTTGAGAAAAACATTCAATTTTGTGATGAGGGTTATTGTGGTGTTTTAAGGAGTGTATAGGTTATAGGTTTCTTTAATAACTGTGAAAAACCAAAGAGAATTTTGACAGCAAAGGGAAAGTTTAGAGGAGCAGAAATAGTGGTTAAGTGATGGACTTGTTTTGCTATTCATGTTTCTTGTTAGAATACAGGAGATAGGATCACGTCCTCAAATGAGGCTCGATTCTTACTGATACATTCTTCCAAAGAACCCTTTCTTCCAAAGTTGAATACTGACATAATAGATATTATGATCATGAAGAAAAGGGTTTACATGAATCACTGTTGAAGCAAGATCCTGTGACACAAAGAGAGATTTTCAAGGGCAGCATCTTCTTTTCCCCCATGGGACTCATGCTTCCATACAACATTTCTCTTCCCTAAATCCCCCAAATTATTGTACAATATCTTCCTTGGCTCCATCCCAATCTTGCTTCTCTCCATCTAATTTAGATCTAGAAAGACAAGACTCTTTTTGCTGCCTCATTTCCTTCCAGTAAGTCTCCCTTCAGCATTGTGCAACTTATCCTTGTGGAAAGTTCTCCATCTTTATCTCGAGTCACCAAAGGCTCTACTTCAGTTAATATGTCTCTGGCCTTCTCCGCTTTGAAATAGTTGATAATCAGTCTCTGTCTTCCCAAGGATGCACCCTCCCCTCATGTCCACATGCCACACATTCCTGGTTCTCCTTACACCATTCTGACTGAACAGATTTGTGTGTGTGCATGTGAGCGTGCATGTGTGTGTGTGTGTGTGTGTGTGTGTGTGTGTTCCTCATTCTCTCTTAACTCTTCAGTGCTAATGTTTCCCACGCTAACCCATCTTCTTCTCTTCCCCCCTCAGAAGCCTTTCTCCACACTTCTGTTCCACACACAGACTGAAGATTCCCCAACTGCTGTCTCTACTGCAGACTCATTCTCTGAGGCTCAGACCTATGTTGACCTCTGTGCTGGGTGTGTCCCACTGGGGTGTTCAATGTATGCTGCAATTTCAGTATTTCTAAAGCCAAACTCAGCATATCTCTCTCTAAATTCTTCTTCTTCTTTTCTTCTTAAATTCAACTGTTGGTACTACCATCCACCCAGACACCCAACTATCTTTCATATCCATTTCTAACCACTGAGATTTAAAAATTCTGTCCCTAAATATTTCATGACCCAGTCCTCTACCTTTAATACTGCCACCCTAACTCTCCTACATCACGGTTTCATTACTTTTCACGTGGACTACGTCCTAACAAACAACCTCTCATAGCTGCCCTATTGCTCTAAAACAAAAATTAGACCCTGTATTCCTCTACTTAAATTCTTTAATGATTCAGCATCCTCTATAAGTCTACAGGATAAAGTCTAAGTTTTTTTTAACATAAAAGGCCACATATGATCTGGCGAATCTCTTCCTTGGACATGCCCTGCTCCAAAATTCATGCTCCAGAAACACTGAGCTCCTTAGAGTAACTGAAGACTTTCATTGTGCTGTTCTTATCCTCCATGCCTGTTCTTATGCTGGTCACTCTACTTCTACCCATCTTAATACGACTAATTACCCTCCATTTTTTACCATCAGCTCAGTGACCATTTCTCCTTGAAGCCTTTCCTGACTCTTTCTTGACTGTCCCTTACCACAACCTGAAGGGGTATAACAACCTGTGAGCTTCTCTATTATGTCTCTGAAAGTGTTTTTTTTTATTTTTTTTATTATGAAATTTATTGTCAAATTGGCTTCCATACAACACCCAGTGCTCATCCCAACAGGTGCCCTCAATACTCATTACCCACCCACCCTTCCCTCCCACCCCCCATCAACCCTCAGTTTGTTCTCAGTTTTTAGGAGTCTCTTATGTTTTGGCTCCCTCCCTCTCTAACCATTTTTTTTTCTTCCCCTCCCCCATGGTCTTCTGTTAAGTTTCTCAGGATCCACATAGGAGTGAAAACATATGGAGTCTGTCCTTCTCTGTATGACTTATTTCACTTAGCACAACACTGTCCAGTTCCATCCATGTTGCTACAAAAGGCTATATTTCATTCTTTCTCATTGCCACGTAGTACTCCATTGTGTATATAAACCACAATTTCTTTATCCATTCATCAGTTGATGGGTATTTAGGCTCTTTCCATAATTTGGCTATTGTTGAGAGTGCTGCTATAAACATTGGGGTACAAGTGCCCCTATGCATCAATACTCCTGCATCCCTTGGGTAAATTCCTAGCAGTGCTACTGCTGGGTGATAGGGTAGGTCTATTTTTAATTTTTTGAGGAACTTCCACACTGTTTTCCAGAGCGGCTGCACCAGTTTGCATTCCCACCAACAGTGCAGGAGGGTTCCCGCTTCTCCACATCCTCTCCAGCATCTATAGTCTCCTGTTTTGTTCATTTTAGCCACTCTGACTGGCGTGAGGTGATATCTGAGTGTGGTTTTGATTTGTATTTCCCTGATGAGGAGCGACGTTGAACATCTTTTCATGTGCCTGTTGGCCATCCGGATGTCTTCTTTAGAGAAGTGTCTATTCATGTTTTCTGCCCATTTCTTCACTGGGTTATTTGTTTTTCGGGTGTGGAGTTTGGTGAGCTCTTTATAGATTTTGGATACTAGCCCTTTGTCCGATATGTCATTTGCAAATATCTTTTCCCATTCCGTTGGTTGCCTTTTAGTTTTGTTGATTGTTTCCTTTGCTGTGCAGAAGCTTTTTATCTTCATGAGGTCCCAATAGTTCATTTTTGCTTAAATGTTAAATAGCCATGATACTTATTGTGTTTGTACTCCACAATAGACTGTGAATACCCTGAAGACGGGCATGTCCAATTCATGTTTGTTTCCTTGGAAGACAGTTCATTGTTACAGTTCATTATTTGGTACACCTCCAAGTGTTAGAGGAATGTTGGAAAGGTTTGGAAGATCCACTGAGGAGAATGAGATAGTTGACAAAAGGTGAACCAAGGAGGAAATGGGATTTATTGAAGGCCCAATTGGAGTTATAGAGGATAATGTTGTAGTGAAGCCTTCACTCTTGTTTTGTGACTTTAAGCAAAAGATTCTTCAGCTCAGCATGGTAAAAAAGATGGTGAAGGTAACCCGGACTTGGTGATTATTCAAGGAGGGGGAAGGATTCCAGGGTGCTAGGCCAGCTACAGAGACAACCAAAGCCAGAAAGGGCTGTGGTATATTGAGAATAGGGTAGAGCCAAAAGGAATGATGAGGCAAGGAGAAAGTTGGATGAGTCTGAGAAAGCTAACAGTGGGAGAAGGAGAGGAGAGTATGAGGTGTGAAGTGGTGTGTGTGTGTATGTGTGTGTGTGTGTGTGTGTGTGTGTGAGAGAGAGAGAGAGAGAGAGAGAGAGACAGATGAAAAACTGAGAGAAGTTACAGTCAGTGAATAGAAGTTCAAGCTGCTAGAAAAATCATCTGTGGATTCACAATCTAACAAAATAAAATAAAAATCATTCTGTCATTTAATCAATATGTTATTGTGATTAAAAATCTGTTTGCCAGTTGGTGTAACCTTTTGCAACACATTCTACAGTCAGAGGATCATACAAATTGCAGAAATAATGACAAGATAGCTTTGAGATATAATTCATCTATCTATTTCTGGAAGCAGAGAACCCTAGTCCAATCCTCGGTTACATAGTTTTTGTCTAGCTTTCATTTTGAAATTATTTTTCCCAAAGCATGACAAATAAAAATCACTCTAGCCCCTCCTTCCTCCTGGACAGTTTCTTCATCTATTATTTTACTATTCCGAGAACACTTACCACAGATGAAACATGTTGTCTTTAGAATTTCTTCCTTTTTCTGTTTTTCACTTCTGAGATCAGCAAAAGTATCAATGATAACACCAAAAATCAAGTTAAGAACGATGATGATAACAATGAAATAAAAAAGAAGGTCATATACCACTCGGGCAGCAAACAAGGGCTCCTGAAATAGGATATTTTAAAAGTATATCAATATATATACACATTTTCAAGGCAAGTTGATTTGGCATATTGTCTAACATGGAGAATATATTCAATTAATGTTTCCTGAATAAATACAAATGGTACTCCAAGTTGGAAAAAAAATGACACACACTTTCTATCTTCATATTCTTTTCCTTAAGTGTCGTGAAATAAACGTCACATCTGTTTCCCAGAAGCCCTTGTATTCTCTAGGACTTCTACCCCTCCCAACAATCAGACACGTACCTTTTCTTAAAAACCACTTCCCTGTATGATTCTGCTAACTGCATTTTGGCACATTGGGACCCTATCCCAGAAGCTACACGAAAAGCAGACAAGTAGCCATTCCAAAAGTCAGTGATTAGGGAGCTGAGAAGGACTTATCAGTTTCTAGAGTAGATTTTGTTCTTGGCCTTATAGGGTCAAGGACACACAGCTCCAGGTTACTTCTCTTTGATGGACAGTATGAAAACACACATTAGAGATTCTAATCCAGCTGTTTCATAGATGAGGCACCATTAGATGAACTGACAATATGCTACAGCCGGCCTGTTGGAGAACTGAGATTTTTTTTTTTATGTCTCCAGCCTGGCGCTTGAGAGTTTTGTAGCTAATGAGAAAATTTTCAGCCTTGCCATTTTAATATACGAAATCATGTTAGAATTTGTTCAAATTTTATATTCATCATGGATAAATAATGGTGGCCATTACTATTCAGAGACAAAGAGTAAAATCTTCATGCCTGAGAAGACTGATAGACAAGGAGCAGCATAGTTTCTGTTATTTATGTAACAATTAACTCCTGTATGAAGTTTGTAGGCATGATCTCATTGCTGTAATATAATACACAGTTCAAATTTGGAAACTTTTCATGACATACCTAGATTTTTTTAGTACATTAGCTATTTCTGTGTAATTCTAGCATACAATGAATTGGTTTTAATGGCCACCATTATACTTTGAAAACAAACAACATGATATGGTATCCTGAAAACAAAAACAATACTGTAAATGCTATTAAGAAGGTTTTAAAAAAATGATTATGTTCAGGGGCGCCTGGGTGGCTCAATTGGTTAAGTGTCCAACTCCCGGTTTCAGCTCAGGTCATGATCTCACAGTTCCTGAGCTGGAGCCCCCCGTGGGGCTCAGCGCTGACAGTGTGGAGTCTGCTTGGGATTCTTTCTCCCTCTCTCTGCTCCTCCCCTGCTCGTGCTCGTGTGCTGTCTCTCTCTCTCAAAATAAATAAATAAATTATAAAAAATGATTATATTCTTCTTGAAAAAATGTTTTTTTCTCCAGCTTACATCTTTCGATGGCCTTCTCAGAACATCTCCCACGCCGCCGCCATTCCTGAGGCCCTGGTTCAGGACAGTGACAATGCACATAAGGAGCGTGTCACACGTCCTTTCAATTCCATCTTCATACTCTTCATCTGCTATGAAAACACACAAATTAAACACCGCAGCAAGCTCATGTTTTTAAATACGCTATCGTCTACTTCTGAATCTCAATTTCATTATAATTGTGCCACGACACAATTTTTTGAGATCACACAACATGCATTAAAAGTTGCAGCACGTGACTGACACAGACTGAGAAGGTCGCGCAATGGGATTCTGAAATATTTGTCTTCTTCCATCGGTGAAAAATCACAGGATGAAAAGTACAAAATATAAGAAAGCTAGTATGCCTTGTGTACTGTGTCGTGTGGGGAGGCTGTGGTAAGAGCTCAGGAAAACAGCTCACCCAGGAGGCAAAGATATTGCAGGCGAAGGGACATGTGAAGGCAGTTACATGGGCGTGGCTTCAAATTCTACTCTGTCCCAGTACTGAGACTTGAGCAGTCACTTGACCTCAATATCCTCATCTATAAAATGGGGAGGTCTGATTAAGCGTGAAACCCTTCAGAACCTTATATTTAGGATATGTAAAACACTGCACAGAGATTAGCATACACCTAGTAGGTGCTTAAAAATTGGGGCAGATATTATTTCATTACTTTAGCTAAGCATCTAAGCTATTTTATTTATATATGTTTTTATTTTAGAGAGAGAGAGATAGTGTACACACACACGTACACACACACGAGTGGAGGAGGGGGAGGGAGAGAAGGGGAGACAGAATCTTAAGCAGGCTCCATGCTCAGTGTGGAGGCTGACACAGGGCTCCATCTCACAACCTGAGCCAAAACCAAGAGCTGGATGCTTAACTGACTGAGCTACCCAGGTGCCCCTAAGCTCTTTTAATGTTGAGCATTGAGCTATGGACAAGAATCACAATGTATTTATGTGAACAATTTATTACATGGGAATGTACTTATGTGAAAATATTTAGGAAGAGATGGGGAGACAGAAAAGATACAATGTGACAGAAAAATTCCTGGTCTTATTTTGTTTAAAGGTAAAGTTACCAGACTTGGTAATTATTTCCCAGGCATTTAAAATAGTGAAAAGTTCATACTAAATTGGATATTAGAATCAGGATTTTCTAAAATTGGTAAGTGAGCAGAAACATATTTTTCTTGTTACAAGGTTAAAGAACCATAAAGGCATTGACTTTTGGAATTGTGTGGCCACAGTGTGTATGTCAAAGCAGGAGTATGGAAACAACCAGAGGAAAAAAAAAGAAAGAAAGTCTAATTTTGTCTACATGATCCAACCAACAGCCTGTTTGGTACTTTGTTACAAAAAGCCTGATCTTCCTCTTGTGAACTGACTTTAACTTCACATGGATAGGGGATCCCAATATTTTCACCTTATTCAGAGCTGTTTCTTTTTAAAACATAAACATATACCTCGAGAGGAAAGCTGAAGTCAGAGATGGGCAAGTATCAAGCTCAGCTTCAAAGCTAGCAGCAGATTCTGAGCCAGACCACTTGCCTTAGAGGTGAGCCTTGAGGTACATTCTGATTGAGAAAGTAGAAGAAATAAAACTGCTTTTGGAGGAAGGAGAAATGGGGAAGAGGTGAGGCTCGCAGGGGCAGCAGCGCAGAGGAAGAGACAAATCAGACAGAGAAATCTCAGTGTGCAACATGCTAGTTAGGTCTCTGACACCTGAAGGTGGGTTCTAATGTGATGGCTAGGAAGACCATAAAGAAAACTGGTTAGAAACGCATGAGAGGGGGCACCTGGGTGGCCCCTTCACCTAAGTGTCCAAATCTGGATTCCAGCTTGGATCAGGATCTCATGGTTTGTGAGAATGAGTATCAGGCTCTGTGCTCACAGCATGGAACCTGCTTGGGATTCTCTCTCTCCCTCTCTCTCTGCCAATCCCCTGCTCTCTCTCTCCACTCTTTCTCAAAATAAATAAATAAACATGAGAAAAAAAATAGAAATGTATAAGGGAATTAAAGGAATTTTAAAAAGAGAAACACGGTTTTCCAGTAATGAGGTCATATGGAATAGGTCTATATGCTACTTTGCTATGGTTAGACTTTCAATCAAAGCAACCTTATATTTAGTGGAGGGATCTGGGTTCATATATTTAATCAGAAACTACCTGGTCATGTCACATAAGTGCTTACTAATGACTTAATATGTGCCAGATTGGTCAGTACATAGAAGCCACATGAAAGTCCTCCCATCTCTCCCCAAGAATTTAAGAATGAGGTTGTTCATTCTGTCACAGGTGAGCTAGTAAAATACACACACAATTCACATGATTAGCCATTGTGAAATAAAATTCATTGGCTGCAAATATATATAATGAGAGTACTGACCTTCTGTGTGGCATATAAACAGGGGGAGAATGCCCAGGTCAGGTCAATGACAACAATTGATATTCACTCCATAATATCCGGTGCAGAGGCATGCTAGTTTTATATAGCAACCTCCAAGAGCTTGGTTTTAATAAGGCTCTATCTTTGTGAGATGGATTTATTCACAATATGTTAAGCCAAGTTCCCAGGCCTTCAGGTTGAAAGCCAGGCCCTGAGTCATAGTAAATTCACCTAAGTAAATGCCACCTTGTGGAGACCTACCTACATAACCACCTTGCCTTCTCTATGCCAAACCTGCCTCATCTCACTACCTCAACAGACCCTGTGCTAGGTGCCGGGTATACAGGTGGGGAGAGCAGAGTGTGGGGGTCCCTAGGAGATTTGTGGCTTCCTAGGAAAGGTGGGTCAGCAGGTGAACAAAGACAATGCAATGTGCAGGCAGGGTGGTATGCATCTCACAGGATGGGGGGCATTGGGGACAGCATCTTGCAGGAGGTGACGCCTGAGTTGAATATTGAAAGAGATATTGCCTGGCTAGTAATATCAGCAAAGTAAGACATTCCAGGCAGAGAAAGTGGGATGAGCAAAGGTCAACAGGCATGAACGCATATGAGGTGCTTTTGGAACCGCAGGTGTATTGTAATGACCGGGCCTTTGGTGCATGTAGACAAGTGTGAGAAGAAAAACAGGAAGGGGCCTGTTTATTATGGAGAGACTCGCACACCCAGATAAAGGGTTTCAACTTTGTCTGAAAGCCAAGAGGAGCCACTGGAGAACTTTAAATCGGGGCAAGGTGGTTTATCAACTAGCTGATGAAACAGTATGAGATAGAATATTTACTTAAATAATAAGGCAAATTCACATGTGTTTAAAGCCACAGAAGTGATACAAAGAAATCAGAATAGAGGAAGAACACTTAATACTAGGGTAATGAGAGGGGAGTCCCTCTAATGACTGTAGCCTCTGAGTTTGCCTTGAATATTTGATGGATTAAAACAGTAGCAGAGAGGCATTCACATGGGATGGCCACAGAGCCCAAGAGGTAGAAAAACATTCACCTATATGACGAAGATAGAAGATCAAATAAACCAGTATGTAGAGGAGTGGAAGATAATTCTGGGGAGAGAAACTGGGGGCTCTCTGTGAGTTTGGGTTTTATTTTGCAGGCAATGGAGTATCAAGAAAATCATGCATTGGGGTAGGGGAAAAAATACCCAAAGCAGTGATTTCTGGTAAGCAGTCTAGTGGTGATACAGTAGCTGAATTGAAGAGAAGAGAATGCCTGGAGGTAGAAAGACCAGATAGGAGGCATAATGTGTGATGAGCCTCAACAGGGTGATGGCCATGAGAATGAAAAGTATGGATGAACAGGAGGCGCCATGACCCTAGGCATGAGGGAGAAGGCAATGTTACACATCCTACTGAAGCTTCCAGCCAGAGCTTACTTGGGAACGGATGGTCCCATTAAACCACAGAAATTGACAACTGAGAAGGGGGAGCTGGATGTAAGGTGTTATGATGAAGACAAAGAAAGAATTTCAGATGATTTCTGTGTGTGTAGAATGAGAAGATGAGCAAACATTTTTAAATTTGTTAAATGTTTGTTTATTTTTGAGAGAGAGACACAGAGCACAAGCAGGAGAGGGGCACAGAATCCGTAGCAGGCTCCAGGCTCTGAGCTGTCAGCATAGAGCCTGACATGGGGCTCAAACCCAGAAATTGCGAGATCATGACCTAAGTTGAAGTCGGATGCTTAACTGACCAAGCCACTCAGGCACCCCAGAAAACATTTTTAAAAGCTACAGAGCACAAGACAGCTGGGAGAGTAATGTGACCTTAAATTCAGGAAGAAAATAATTTAAAGATGGAGAAGGCACAAAAAAGTGTAAAAATTACAGAAGAGTCAAAGGCAATGAGAAGCAAGAAAAGGTCGCTGGATTGAACATTTAGGTCATCAGGAAACAACAGGAAGATGGTAGACAGTGAAACAGAAGACGGTTGATGCAGAAATCAAGGAGAGAGGGTAGGTCAATTGTTTTATAGGAAACTTTGGTCCTGAAAGGAAGGAGATGGATTAGTTTGTGGGGATAACAGAGAGCAGAGGAAGGTTCAAACAGATGGTAGCAAGGAGATTTCAAATGCAAGAACAATAATCTAGCTAATGGTGGCGAGGGGGTAATGATGAAAACAGGCAGTTACAAAAGAAGCGACAGCACAGGGGCACCTGGGTAGCTCAGCCAGTTGAGCATTCAACTCTTGATTTTGGCTTAGGTCATGATCTCACAAGTTTGAGCCCCATGTTGAGCTCTGTGCTGGCAGTGCAGAGCCTGCTTGAGATTCTCTCTCCCTCTCCTTCTGCCCCTACCCTGTTCTAAGTAAATGGATAGATACATAGAGAGATAGATAGATAGATAAATAAATAAATAGGCTTTATGGAAAAAAAAGAAGTGACAACACATGCTTGTGTACAGGCAAAAGTAAAGAATTCATGGAAATAGATGGGTCATGTGGACACACTTAAAAAAGCTAAATATATACCTGTAAGAAACTGAGAACATCACTTGGCCCATGGGGGGCAACAAATGTAGGTATCATAATTTCATTATTGGTGATAGAGGGCTACAAAATCTTATACAAAGTTATAGTTTTAATACAACAAACTTTATACTTGAACAATATGGGGTTAAATTATCCTCCTTTTCAGTTGAGTATGAGTAAAATAAAGTGGTTTTTCTTAATTCATAAAAGAAATTCAAGTGTTTTATATGAAGAAATGAATAAAAATATATTCGATTGGCTCCGATCCGAGGTGTTAGTCTATAAATTTTTTCAAATATTGGGCATGCTTGAATTAAGAGCTGTTAATAAGACTATTTTTTTCTGTTTTAATAATTAAATTATCCATTTTTAATGATTTTTTAGAAACAACAGATTATCACTAAGATATATATCTGAAAGCCTGAGTGCAATTGAAAATTTCTTGTTCGTTAGTTTTAAACTTTAACTACAATCGCTTCATTATGGAAATTCTTTTTTAAAAATTTTAACCAGAAAGAGAGACTTAAAACGCGGGGCCCCCAGTGGGAAGCCAAGAAGTAGACTGGCACTAAGGCTGATTGGTTTCTGCTATTCCTCAGTCTCTTTCATTAAAGTAAAATACCAAAACATATTACATTTGAATTACTCATTAGTGTGAGAAATCTGTGAACTTCCTCCCTTTTCTGTATATTCAAATGACCTTTCCTTGGAAAATACTTGTAACTGTGTTTTGTAAATTGCCTAAAAAAGCCCTAACCTTTCTAGAAAATCAGTTATTAAATTTTTCTGGTGTTTCTTTGGTGATTATATTTGTCTAAGAATTCAGGTAGGTCTGCAGCAAATGAAATAAAACTTCTTTTTATTTTTTTTTCCGACCACAGTTGGTTGCCAGTTACCGTGCGAATGTGCGGCTCCTGGGACAATGACCCTACCGGCATCTGCTGGAGCTTCCTCGGGGACCGGCCGCTGGGCTTCCCAGTCACCACAAGGGTTGTTATTCTGCTACTGTGTATGTGTCTGGGCCTTTTGTAACACGGACCTGCTGTCCACAAGGTAACAAACCAAGGCCGTCACAAATGCACGCTAGGGTTTGCAAATTAAAATTTAACTCTGATCGTAGACATAGAAAAGTTATTTTTAAATCTCAGTGGCACATGGTGCACAGCAAACACGAGGTTCTGGCTTTTATTCACTTCTGCAGTAAATACATGTGGCCAAGGGCTAGAGGATCAAATCTGTGGACTTTTCAGCCCAATGAATTTTATCACTTAACCGTGCCAAATGCAAAACGGGCACAGGGGAAAGGGTAGACGCATTAATACAGGCATTCCTGCAGTTTTAAAGACTGATTTAGGAATGATTGCCATCAGCTCTGGCTCCCAACAGTGTTCCTGTCACCCTCTGGAGCTGACATTCCTCTGCTGTCCTCATCTCCATTCTCTGGGAGCTTCCCTGCAAAATCATACCTGCCTTTCCCTGCTCCCAGTGCAGGTGGAGCCTAAATAAATGGAGACTTTGCTTCTGGCGTAATAAGCCAGGAAGAATTGTCCCCATCTGTCTATCCAGAAAAGGGAAGTTCTCTTCTTTGGGTAATATATGAGGTGAGTCACAGGTTGTAGAGGTTTTTATGAGAAGCCTTTTATGAGTTTGTATTCAGAGTTGTAAATCAATATCCAAATGGACTTTGTGATGGAACAGAGTTTCTCAACCTCAACACCATTCATATTTTGGGCTGGATAGTTCTTTGCTGAGGGGGGCTGTCCTATGCTTTGTAGGATGTTTAGCAGAATCCCTGGCCTCTATTCATCAGACGCCCCTAGCATTCCTCCCAGTTAATCCTTTAACTAGAAGACAATAAAACTTAGAAGACTGGAGGACAGGCCCTGGAACTGGAGATCTAGCTTAGTCTACGAGCTATTGTGACCTTACTTAAAGTTTGTGTCCTTCAGTGTTTTTACATATAATGTTAGGATAATTAAGAGCATCTATCTACACCCTTGACATGCCTCAGGGCCCTCATCCATGCTGTTCCCTGTGCCTAGAAGGTACTTGCACTACCTCTTGGTGTGATTGGCTCCTTTTCATGCTCCAAGTCTCAATTTAAATAATCCCTCCTCAGAAAGGCCTTTCTGTTTGCTCTACCTACAGCCAAACTCTCTTGTGATTATCTACCATAGCACCATTTGTAGGACTCACCATATTTTATGACTGTTTAGGCCTCCCCCCCTCAGTGTTTTATAAGTTCCATAAGGACTAGGATCATGTTTGTCTATTCAATACTATGTCTTGAACACCTAACATGGTGGCTGGCCAGTAGTACAGGCTCAACAAGTATTGCTATATGAAGGAATGAATAAGGTTTTATAATTATAATAATTAATTATTAAGGGTTTATTAATTATTAATAATTATATATAAATATATAATTATTAATTATATAATTAATAATATCATCATCATGTATACTGAATCGGCTTAATGAATTTCTGGTTTTACAAAAATACTCACTTTTTCTAAAACGTTAAGATCAAAATCTCACAATCAGTAACAGCACATAAAACAATTACAATAGAATGCCTGGTTGGTTATCCATGACAATTGTATAAAGCCTACAATTTATAAGATTGTACAGAGCTGGGCAGCCATGTCCTGGGACACGCTCACAGCACACAAGAGCGGGAAGATCTGACTCCAGGACAAGAGCCTCTGGCAGCTATTTCCCCGAGTCTTAGGAGCTTCTGGCTCCCATGCTGGGGATGAGCATCACTAGCCCAGCCACTGGGCTGGCCCCTGGGTCTGCCATCTTTATAGTCTCTGGCAGGAAGAATGCTGGCTTTGTGTTTGGTTCACTGGCAAAGTAATACTCTTTTCTTAAAATCAAACTATAGTTAACGTATATTTGCTTTGACATAAAGGAAATAATTTTAAGGTAATATTCAGAGACAGAGGGGCGCCTGGGTGGCGCAGTCGGTTAAGCGTCCGACTTCAGCCAGGTCACGATCTCGCGGTCCGTGAGTTCGAGCCCCGCGTCAGGCTCTGGGCTGATGGCTCGGAGCCTGGAGCCTGTTTCCGATTCTGTGTCTCCCTCTCTCTCTGCCCCTCCCCCGTTCATGCTCTGTCTCTCTCTGTCCCAAAAATAAATAAACATTGAAAAAAAAAATTTTTTTAAATAAAAAAAAAAAATATTCAGAGACAGAGGAGCAAGGCAGGAATTGAGTCACTATATACTTGGGACACTGTTGTTAGAATATTTGTGCTAAAAAGAAAGTAAATTTTTTAACCTATTACTTTTCACACTGTGAAGGAGAAAGAAGGCTGTATTGAAAAGAAGATAACAAGTTCTAGTGACAATAGATTGAAGTTCAAGATGGGGTAAAGATCCTAAGAGCTATTTAGTTTTACACAGCTACTTAAACTATGCCCAAGTTTCTAAAATAGCTATGATATTTCTTTTTATTTATTTTTTATTTAATTTTTTTAATTTTTTTAACGTTTGTTTATTTTTGGGACTGAGAGAGACAGAGCATGAACGGGGGAGGGTCAGAGAGAGGGAGACACAGAATCTGAAACAGGCTCCAGGCTCCGAGCTGTCAGCACAGAGCCCGACGCAGGGCTCAAACCCACGGACCGCGAGATCATGACCTGAGCCAAAGTCGGACGCTCAACCCACTGAGCCACCCAGGCGCCCTTATGATATTTCTTTTTAAATCATGAATAATAAGAAGAGAGGAGCATTTATAGACCTGAATTTGAGATTGTGATAGATTCAGCAAACTGCTGACAAATAAGCCTGATGCTGATCCCCAAGATAACATACCAAAATGGATCATTGAAAGGATGGTGTGGGAAGAAGGAGGCGTCAAGAGAAACCAGCATGGGTTCACACTAACCTCAAACTGGGGATGTGACAGACATGTGTCTGGGATTTGGCAAGGAGACTCTGAGGAGTCTCATGATTTTTCTTTTAAAGATAGAGAAACATGGGCTCACTGATAGTTTATTTAAGACAGAGTTCTCTGTGGCTGAAGAATTGCACAGAACATGACTATGTCAGTCTGAAAGCATGTTTCTAGTAGCACGCTAAAGATTTTGAGCTTAGCACTGTCCGATGTAACATTTCTAGCACTTTCAATGAAAATCTTCCTTTGCAGAGGTGGGCAATTTTGTTTTTCAAAGAGGCAGATGGGAAATGTTATAGGCTTTGTGGGTGACATAAAGCCTCCATTGCATCTTTTTCTTTAAAGAAAATACTTTTTAAAAATGTTACAACTAGTCCTAGCCCAAGGACTGTACAAAAACAGGTGGCAAATCAGATTTCCCCACGGGCCATAGTTTGCCAATCCCTGTTCTACAGCTTATCAACTTGAGGATGACATAAGAGAGAATGAGCATATTGCTTAACAGAATCAGGATCCATAAAGATATCATGAGCCCTGTGACAGGTTAGAACTAGAAGGTGCTGGAAACCTAGAGTTCAACCAGGCAAAACAACTCCTTGTCTATTTCCAGGAGAAACTGAGATGGCCTTGGATTATGGGTGGCAGAAATAAGTAAAAATAAATGCACCGTTTTATGCTTGAAATTCCAAACTCCCAATTACATGACTACAGGATAGGCATTTATGGCTTAACAGCTGAACCAGTGAAGAATGGCATGTTAGCCA
The DNA here is from genome assembly GCF_022079265.1 of Lynx rufus. NCBI lineage: Eukaryota > Metazoa > Chordata > Mammalia > Carnivora > Felidae > Lynx > Lynx rufus. The sequence continues at coordinate 59,654,212 of NW_025814889.1, forward strand.
AGAGTCAGCCAAATCTGGGTCAAGGGTATGGTGTGATTCCCAATTCCACTATCCAGAATAAGATAACACCACTCAGCTTCTTGCCTTGGAGTGTTACATCAAAAGTCACTGCTGTAATGTGTAGGGAAGGCTGAAGAAATTGGAAATGTTTAGACTGGAGGATGTATGTACCAGGATTTTAGAAATTGCAGAGCACAGTAAAACTACACAAGCATGGAATGAGCTGGTTTGTTGTTTGGAAGCCTTAGCCCAGTAGCCAGGACTTAGGGGAGGAAAGAAGCCTGGGAGGCAGTTGCTCACAGTTCCTTTGACTACTGAGACATTAGGATGGAATGTACATGTGTTTATTTCTCCCCTTAGGTCATAAAGGTTGAAACGTTTCATTCGCCAAAGGGCATATCCATTTTTCCTCATGCAACAATCCAACATCTCAAGGAAAAAGGCAATTTAGGAAAGAAGCCCCTATCATTATGATCAGAAAAACAGTGTGCTCCCAGATGGAAAAGGGGGACTCTGTCCTCACACTGTGCTTAACTCTTCCTTCCATCATCTCCCGAGTCCACTGTTGCCCTTCATAGATGTAATACAGACTGGATCCACTCCTTTTTTTATATATAAAACTCTTCAAATATTTAAAGATATATACTCCCTAAATCACTGCTGCTTCTGGAAAGAGATCACTAATTCCTTCTACAGTTCATTAAATTTCACATATGCCATAGTTTCCAAACCATTGAGAACAATTTAGAGTTTCAAAAATTCTTTTTATGAGCATGGTTCCCATTTGCTCCTTTGGAAGCAAGGAAAGTATCATATTCTCTCTGTCTGTCTGTCTGGTCCCTCACCCCCTCCCACTCTGGGCAAACCATGTGAACAAAGTCCAGGAAATTTGCATAACATATCTAAGACAGAGAGCTAGAAAGTGGGGAGTCCAGGATTATACCAAGTCTTTTGAGTTCTAAGCCTGTGTGTTTCCAGATTCTCTGTTAAAGGCTATATATTTAAAAGGGTGTCAAGTTTGGTATGGGTTTGCAATTTGGTAATAGTATTTTTAGCAGCAGGTACCACAAGGCAAATCTGATAAATTCTCAAGAATAGGAATAATATAAGGAATGGGGTGGGGATACAAAATGACAGATATGGGAATCCTTTCTCTAGTTTGAAACTTTTTGGTTCTTTTACCCTCCATGATTCTATTTCAACCCACCACGAAATTCTTAGAGCAACTCCCTTAGCAGTAATAAACATAACTACAAAGTATCAGGTTTGTACTGTTCTGGGGTACTTTTTACAGACCTGTATTTGAAGCTGGTATTGTGGGTGAGCAGTTGTCCTTTTCACATGTTCCCATCATTGAAGTTAAAGTCATAGTAGGAACATCATTACTCCCTGAGAACACACAAATTAGAATATGGTATAGAGACAAATACGCAAATGACAAGAAATGAACATATAGTTACAAAGGCATATAAATAAAAATCACTACTACCTCAACTTAGCTGTGATCCTAAAGTCTTTTAGGAACTTGGTTTGGAACTCTGAACACAGTTTTGTGTATTGAAGGCATTTTATAAATAGGGAGTAAGTTCACAAGCCAACCCACTAACAGCCTTTTATACCTTTTTGAAGTGGCAAAGATAAAGTATTAATAATAATGCAGACCTTAACCACCATGTACAACAATGTTTCCATGGCCAAATGCATTCAGGATTCAGACTTGGAATGACAGAACACATTTCCCCCAAAGCAGTTGGTTTCCCGGATTCTAAGCCACTGGTCAGTCCCTATAGCAGGTAGAGACTTTCAGGTCGTGGCAGTTCTAACAGTACAGTCGGGGGGTGGGGGGAATCTTTCTTTTCTCCCTTAGTTCCCAAGGATCCATCTGCTTGGCCTATCTCCCCAGCCAGAATGGAACAGAAAATGGTAAACTTCCTATCTGTGCGAGAGAAGCTTTATAAGAAAATTTTTTTGTTGTTAGTAACAAATACAAAGTAAAGAGGTTCATACTTCTCAAACCAATTTTTCTTTTTTAAAAAAAATTTTTAATATAATTTATTGTCAAATTGGTTTCCATACAACACCCAGTGCTCATCCCAACAGGTGCCTGCCTCAATGCCCATCACCCACTTTCTCCTCTCCCCCACCCCCCATAACCCTCGGTTTGTTCTCTGTATTTAAGAGTCTCTTGTGGTTTGCCTCCCTCACTCTCTTCAAACCGATTTTTCAAACAGTCATCAAAGTCCGTGAGAGGGAGGGGCAGGAGTAAGTTCATTTGTATATACAAAGGGTTGAAGAAATACTCAAGTGCATATCAGAGCAACCTCACACCAAGTTATCCTGGTTCTCTGATGACATGAGGGCAGAAGTGACAAACAGGAGCTGAAGTTAGGACACATGACTGGGGGACGGACCAGGCGTGGGACTGCCTGCAACGCAAGCCTTGGAGCTGAGAAAGACAGAGTCCACTCAGGGAAGGGAGGTCACACATTCACCTCCACCTTTCCTTGCCCCTTGACTGGGGCAAGCTCCGGGGAAAGGGCAGGTGCACCATCTGGTGCTGGAGAGGGTTTCTGGTGGTCAGAGAAGGAGAGAGATGGGGTTTCTGAATGTGTCCTGGTGGCCATTCTCTTACTTAATATTTATTGGCTCCATGCCAGGCTCTGAGGGCCCAGAGTCGAGGCCTCAGAGACCTGATAATTTGGGAATACCGAGAGGCAAAGACAGGATTACACTTGAGTGGAGGAAGTAAAGTACAGTTAACGTAATGGAGTGCATTACGAGAGAGACGTGAATTCTAGGAACAAACAAACAAACAGACAAACAGAAAGCGTTTTGGAGAAGGATCAATCTAAAGACATGGGATTCACACATAGAAAGATGGGGGGGTGGGCGGGATTCCTGGTGCAGTTTGTATGACAAAAGGCACAGAGGCCAGTGAGGGCACAGACATGGGAGCAGAGTGACCTGAGCATCCAGGCTATTGTTTTAAACCAAGCATCTCACAGCCAGTGCAGATCCCAGTAGTTTTTGAATCAATGAGACACCAAATCAACCGGAGGTTACAATGAATGAATTGGGCGGGAAGAAGGGGCTGCAGGTGGCAAAGCCACTAAGAGGTTCCTAGTCTCCTGGGTGAGAGGAAATGAGGGTGGGAAGCCAGAGGGCAGCACTGAGAAGGGGGAAGAAAGAACACATGAGAAACACTGTAATCTCTGCTTGTCAACAGATCCTTCTCTCCAACTCCTTGGGCTTTTCTAAGACATGGGCCCCCCTCAACCCCGTCAAGTAGCAGCTGCTTCCTCTGTGGAGCACGGGGCCCCGCGTCTCAGAGGTAGGATCTGCGTTTTCCTAAATTCCCGATGCCATTTGCAAATTATCCATCCTCCACTCTCCTATGTGTCTGCAATGCTCTGCCGCAAGCTCTAGAACTCCCAACCTTCCCTCCTTGTTCCCACCTCCTGGCTTTCCCATGACTATTTCCTACCCCCTGAACAACTGCACATGTCTGCCCTCCAGATTTCACTTGCTACCTAGGCTGGTTATCCTCAATAAGCTTTCACTCAACTTTGGGAGCAAATAGTGTTTGGTACTTGAAAAAACAAACTTGATGCTATTTATCAATAGACAGATGGTGTTACAAATTAAATAATTAAAAATATTATGAAAATAAAGGCACTTTCCTCAGGGCACAATATCGTATTCACTCTCAGCCTTATGCAACAAACATTCTCAATCTATGAAGAGTCAACTTCTCGTATAATAGATTTTCATAGTATTTACAAATGCTTTCTCTTATTTAACAGTTTTTCATGTAAATATGCACATTTTTAAAAAAAAATTTTAACTTTTATTCACTTTTTGATAGAGACAGAGCATGAGTGGGGGAGGGGCAGAGAGAGAGGGAGACACAGAATCCGAAGCAGGCTCCAGGCCTCGACAGCACAGAGCCCGACGCGGGGTTCGACCTCACAGATAGTGAGATCATGACCTGAGCCGAAGTCGGACCCCCAACTGACTGAGCCACCCAGGCGCCCCTAAATATGCACATTTTTTAATAAAGATCTTGACATTTTAGGTCTAATGCTGCCTATTTTGTAAGAAAAAAGGAAAGATATTTTCATATTTCTTTAAAAAATTTTTTTATTTTCTGGGGCACCTGGGTGGCTCAGTCAGTTAGGATCCAACTCACGGTTTGTGAGTTCAAGCCCCACGTAGGACTCTGTGCTGACAGCTCAGAGCCTGGAGCGTGATTTGGATTCTGTGTCTCCCTCTCTCTCTGCCCTTCCCCCCCCCCCCGTTCATGCTCTGTATCTCTCTCAAAAATAAACATTAAAAATTAGAAAAATAAAAATAAAAAAATAAAAATAAAAAAAATTTTAACTTTTATTCATTTCTGAAAGACAGAGCATGAGTGGGGGAGGGGCAGAGAGAGAGGGAGACACACAGAATGTGAAGCAGGCTCCAGGCTCTGAGCTGTCAGCACAGAGACTAACCTGGGGGTTGAACCCATGAACCGCGAGATCATGACCTGAGCTGAAGTCAGACACTTAACCAACTGAGCCACCGAAGCGCCCCTTTTTATATTTCTAAGGAAGATATGTTCATAATGTCACTAACATCCTTTTTAATAACACAAAAATATTTATGACTAGAGTCAGAAAACAATAACTATTGTATACATTTGGATTCAGGGATTGTGATTGCTTCAGCTTCAGACTCTCCCTGTACTGAGTAACTCATTGTGATCATGCCTGGTACATAAGAAATAATTAAAACCCGAAGATTTTTGTTTATGATTCACAGATAGTTTTGGGGGAGTCTGGGAGGCTACTTACAAATATGAGCTCTTTCTTTAAATATATATGCCTGTAAAATTCTGGAACAAGTAACATTTATGGGAGAACAGGAAAGACAGTAACAAAATATTTCACGTTCCTCTGAATAAAGATGAATACCTAGGTATGAAATTCAGTCTCCAGTTTAATAATTTTCAATCTATGTATATGACATTTCTATTCTGTGCTTTGATCACTCAGACTTAATAACAGATCTAAACATCACCTAATTATCCCATATTCTAAGAAAGAAACTACCATCTGTCATCAATTTAATAATCAAGAAATGTTTGTTAAAGGCAAGAAAGAATATTGTTTATAAGTCACCACTAATTATGTCATACCTTTAAATTTAATGGCTTGAGGGGAGAGTCATTTTGTGGTTTCCATTCTCTACAACTCATAGGCAGCAGAATCACCCAGAGAAACAAACAGCAAAGTGCAGAACTATGATTTGTATCCAGCAAAGCAGGAGAGGAGGAAAAAGAGTAACAAAGAAATTTAACCCAAGCAACAAAAGGTAGGAAAGGGGGGAAAAAAGAAACCATTAGAAAGCATGATAAATAAAAATTCAAAGTAAGATGGAAAGAATAAGCCCTATCACCACAAGAATCACAGTAAGTCTAAGTGGATGATGTCTAACCAGTCAGAAAACAGAAATAAATATTGTACAGAAATTGTGATAGCCACGTACTGATGAATTGAGCCCCTTAACGACAGCATGTTGAGCATTTTTTCAATACCAAATTTCTTACTTCCTGATGGTTTCCAAATCAAAACATTTATCATTTTCAATTATTTAAGTATAATATGATGTACTGTGAGCAAACATTTGTGGAATAATGGTTGTGAATGATACTAGATGTTGTTCTTGAGGGGAGACAGGAAAAAAGAGGAAGAAAAGATTCCAAAGCCATCCTCCTACACTGAAGTTGTTGACTGTCTTCTGGAAAATAGTTAGCATTGTTGAAACTTTCTCACTGAAACTGAGCCCAGATGATGTTTCTTATATCAGGATTTCTCCATACACATTGACAGCTAAAAAACTGCTGAGGAGTATTGGACATTCATGAGCTCTCAGTGAACAAGAACATGTTTTCAAGGAAACATTTCCTCCATTAGTGCTTATCTGTAATGCTCTTAAGCTGTGTACAAGTCACGTCTGCCACGAGAGGAAGCTCATTTGGGGGTCATAGCAATACCTGTAACGGGAGTTCTGTTTTTCAGCCTATCCACTTCCATTGTGAAGTCATCCTTCAGAAAAAGGAACCCAATAATGGAAAACAGGTAGACAAGGATGAGAGCCAGGACTGCAGTTAGAATAATGGAACGGCCATTCCGTGTGACACTCTTTATGACATTGAGCAGAGTCTCTTCTCTGTACACCAAATCAAACAGCTACAAACATAAAACAAAACAAGAAAAAAAATGCAATGCAGCAAAAGCTGAATAAACGTAAAGGTAATTATGGATACAAATGCAAGCCATTTTAGTTTGTCTGCGAAAAAATAACAATCTAAGTGATACCTCAAAGGTGCACCAAAATATATGTTTCTTCTACAGTTGGAATGTATTAATAAACTGTTTTTCAATAAAGATAACTCTAACATGGCATATAATGTGCATATAATGTGTGTTGGTTTCATAACCAACATAACTTTAATTTTGTAAGATACAGAAATAGCATAGTGTCACATTTGAATTTAGAAAAATTATAATACTATACTTAACCAACTTAGTTACTTATTCCTTATTTTTAGTCTTACTGATGTTCTGCAGTTGCTTCTGGAATACGTAAAATGGCTAAGGTGAGAATGCTGAATTACATTTGCCTAAGTGATGAATAATTGACAGATTCATTAAATGTATTGTTTAATCGAAGGATTAGAGGAGAAACTACCAGAACAATTTGATGAGGCTGCTGCCATAGAAAAGATAGGAAATTTAAAAATATTTGAGGAAGGGAAATGTGTTTCCTGGCTACAGGGACATAACAAAGACAAAACCTATTATTTTAGTATGTACATTTGGAAACAGAAGTATAAGCAAAACTATAATATACAATTTGTTAAATTTCCACTTCCTCTAATGGGTTATTATCCATTTTGTGTTTAGTAGTAGAGAATCTATGCACTGGTCAAGAACCTAGGTATGTGTTTGCTGTCTGGAGTCCACACCAAGAGCAATTTTATTTATTGCTCTATTATTAAGTTGAAATTATACATTAGCAAGTACATGTTATATTATCAAAAGCGGGTTAAAAGCAATAAATTAACATTCACTTAAAAAGGCATAAATATCTGTTTGGAGATGAATACTATTTTGGAAGTTGGAATAATTAAGGTTTGTCTCCTGCTCTCTGAGGGCACTGATTAGAATTTCTGAACTGGTTGAAATGATCCATTACCAGTGTCACAAATCCCTTCGGAAACACCAGGGCCTTGTTTATACTCTGTTTTTCTGAGTACTGAGGGTTATATACTTACTTTCCAATTTAATTCTAGTCTTGCAAATAATTGCCATAAAGATATTACCTTATTTGTTCACCTTAGGAAGTTGATATTTTATCATGATCATACATAAAAAAAAGTGTTTAAATATTTTGCTATCTGCTTATCTTCTGGAGGGAGCAGAAACTTCCAGAAATAAAGTCAATGTTCCTCAGTACAGACAAAATTAACTAATGCAAATTCAACTTCCAAATTATCGACACTCTGACTTAACTTACTTAAGCATGTCATTGACATAAAGGAGATTTTCCCTTACTTTAACTCAATAGTGGCTTAAAGAAAAGGTCTGGCAATGGACTCTAGGTCACTTCTGAATGGTTTCTAAAAGTTTATCACTTCCAGAAGCCCATGGGATGCTTACTAAAAATGCTTATTTCTGGGCCCCATTCCATTCCCATGGAATCGGAATCTTGGGAAGGCAAAAAAGGTATTGACATTGGGCAGGTTGATGGTTCTTTCTATTTATATCTGAAAGAAAAATGCCTTTTATTATTTTGGATAAAGTATTGGTATTTGTGGATGTAACTAGGAATACATATTCATGTATTTTTTAAAATACAATACATATTTTAAAAAATACTTAAATGCCATTTTGGCATCACATCCATTATAATTTCCTCCTAGTACTCTAAACATCAAAATGGACAATATCCTTGGGATGCCTGGGTGGCCTAGTCAGTTAAGTGTCTGACTCTCGATTTTGCCCAGGTCATGATCTCATAGTTTGTGAGATAGAGCCCCACATGGGATTCTCTCTCTCTCCCTCTCTCTCTGCCTCTCTCTTGCTCTCACTCTCGTTCTCTAAATAAATAAATAATAAATAAATAAACAAACTTTTAAAAATGGATAATATCATTTTCACAAACAACCCAGTGAAAACAAATTAGCATCAGTATTGTAAGATTTAAAAGATAAAAGACAAGAGGAAAATACAATTGGAAAACAAGGTTAAGTAACGTAAATTAAAAGTAACATTACTATCAATAGCTAATATAATAATTCAAATACACCTTCATTTTGTCAAATGCCTTTTCTTGGAAAACATAAAGATTTACTTACATCATTTCACATGTTTTTTTATATTATCTCTTTAATGAATCTTGATAGAACGAGTCTATCATCCTCTCCCTATCGATTTTATAGACGAGAAGGGTTGAAGCACAAAAACATTACAGAATGTTTGTTATATATCACAGTCCGGTAAAAGTGCTGAGTATAATAAGACTTTATATATCACAGGCATGTTTTAAAAAGTGGATTCTTTATGGAAAATTAGAGCAGAAAGGGAATTCATTTGGATCCCTGGAACAGAAAAAAAATCTACTTTTGACTGTTGAATAATCTAACTTAACTACCTAGAAGATAGTTTTGTATCACTGGGGCTCTTTGAGAGTCAATAGAAAATGTGCCTCCTTTCAGTCTTCCTACATGGGTTTGCTAGAAAACAGGAAAGCAGTAGGCAATGGATTGTTCCTCATGACCCAAGCAAACAGGGCCATCCTAATGTTTTTAGATCTTTACCTTAGGTTTCAGGAATTATTTTACTGGCTAGTGCTCTCCACTGCATGCCAGCCATGGGTGGGAGATATAAATAAATTTCTCCCATGACATCGTGATGTTAACCTGGTAGTGTTTTAGGTTTCAAAATATTATCACATATTTATACTGTCTCCTCCCCTAGTTTATGGCTATCAAACAATCTATATATAGGAAGTAAAATGGATAACGTGAAAAACAAAAAACAGACCTCTAGAAGAAATCTGCAAATCCATTTAATGAGTTAGATACATGGAGATAAGCTTAGCAACAATGACACATTAAATCTGAAATGAAGACTTAAAACAACTCATTATGTTTTTTTTACTAGGTTGGCAGTTTCTCCCTCATTTCATGTATATGCCATTCTAAAGTTACAATAATATTTGTTGTTGTAAACAAAATGCAATGATTCCAGTACTGTGAAAATACATCGCCATACTCTCCCCCTACACTCTGTTCGAGACTCTCTAAATGTAAAGCGAAGTAAGGATTTGGCCGAAACCAAAAGCAGCTGCTATATGAAGCCTGGGTCAAGAGGTGGGGTCGTTAGTGACTTCTCAGAGAGGAAATAAAGAATTCCACCACCTATGTGGTTTCTCAGAGGAAAAGATTAAAAATAATAATAATTCACACTTTTCCTAGGAAATTCTAAAAATAACATAATTTGTCCTAAATGTCAGGCCCTGCTTTAAAAAAAAAATCAAAGAAAGAGGCAGCATTGTGTATTTTTTCAGCATTGATTGTCCACACGGAGAAGTACTCACCAGGAAGCTATAGAAGAATTCATGGACAAAGAGGCCCAGCATGCAAACCAGGACATACGCCACGTGGTAGAGAAAGGCCATATCCAGGATGACCGCTCGGTAGCCTCGGGTGAAAGTGCCACGATTTCCCACAAAACTCACCAGAAACACTATTTTATTACAAAGCTACAGGGAGGAAAAGATTAGATTTTACTGTCTTATTTATCTGGAAACTCACAAAAATAGGTCATTGGCAAAACCTATTATTCACGAGTTCTGTGGTTTTCTTTTCTCATTTTTTTATTTGGTGATTTTTCAGCACTGCTTACAAATCTGCATGTAAACGTAATACACACAAAAGTTGTATTGTCTGCAGTTCCAGGGAAAATGAGAATGATGAAGAGCCCCAGCTGGACAATCGAGGCAGACCTGAATTTAAACCCTGGCTGTCTCACCCCTGTCGCACCCTGGCCATGCAGCTGCAGGCCTGGACTGTTTCTTCAGAAGAATTGGAGTAAAGGAACTCCCACCGCATAGACCTCTTCAGAGTATTAAACAATTCATAATGCATTTGAAACACTTAGTACAATGATGCTTTAAATACTATTCATCATATTTTCCATATTAAAAATAATATATGTAATATTTTTATTATATTGGGTATGTAACAGAAAAGTATCTTTTCTGAAAATATCCAGAAAAGATCTACCCTTGATTTTTTTAGCCTAGACTTTCTCTACTGAATATTATTTTTAAAAAGTAAGCCATTAAAGGTGATTCTTGAATTTAATTTAAATACATGAAAATATAAATACACTTATGCAGTTAGATTAAAATAAATATAATTTATGCATATATTTTCTAAGCTCCATGTGAAGTAATTATTCATTAGATATTTTGGAGTGTTTATTATGCTTGGTGCTATGTATTTGTGTTTAAACTATTTAAAATTGTCTTTTGTGGTGTAACTTTGGAATATAGAAATTTACACTGAGATTCTTTGGCAATAACAGTGATCTGTGCGATGACTTCCAAAGAACACAGTTATCGTAAACTTAGTGTCATATATTTGGTTCTGGAGTCACTGCTTTATTTATAAACTAAAGAGCCAATTCTGCCTCGTAGTCGTCATGGAAAGAATTACAGATTTCAAATTTCAGTTCTTCCAAATTGTTTCCTGAGTTCTTCAAGTTATCTGATGGCACCATATTTGTCTTTCTAGTCCAAACTTAAGTTAGGGAAAACACGTTGCTTTTTTGCAACATTGTTGACTTTAGCTATATTATATATTTAAAAAATTGCCTTATGGAATGATTTTAAATAACATAAGAAGGAGCATAACACTTTGAGGCAGAAGTGAAATTTAAGAGATGGGAAAAACCTTTTCCTTCAACTTTCTGAAGTCCAAATCAATACAGACAAAATGAGAAATGTGTTAACAGTCAAACTGAATCAATAGCATAGAAGTTCAACCTTCCCTAAAATTTCACCATGCTAATTAACTATCTTTTCAATAATCAGTATTATCTAATTAACTAATTATCTAATCAGTATTAACTAATTAACTATCTTTTCAATAATCAGTATTATCAGTTCTTCCATCGTCTTTTTGAGAACTTGAATAATGTCAAGCAGAAAGTTGTACTTCATTATTTTAGTATTTCATCATCAGATCTTTATTATTAAGCATTGTTACAGTATAATGTCTTTATGATTATTATCCAAGAGTAAGTTTAATATTATATAAAGTCATCATTTAAAAAACTCAGGAAATATATACAAATATATACAGGAAATATATACAAGGTGTTCAGATAAGTGTGCTATTTGACAATAAACAACCATGAAGATGGTGAAATACAGAATGTCTAGGTGAAGTAATATTCAACGTTTTACTCTTTAAATTGTTTTGAATGGCTATTTAAGTTCAAATTATTTGCCTCGATTCACCCACTATAGTTTATCAATACAAAAAAGAAATAATTAGTTTTGTAAAAAATAAAGTTAAAACCTGGAATTATGACTTTTCAGAAGGGTGGATATGTTCAAGACAAATTGTTCACGTGTTGTTTCCTGATCTTTACTTCCCTAAACTGGATCATTAAAAAATGATGCAGGAAAACTATTTATAAATCTATACACTGAGGAAAAACAATACATTGAATTCAAGTTCTCAAAGCGATACACTTCAGTTCTCAAATAATGCAAAAGCCTTATTTTTGCCTAAAAAAGCCACTGCTACTTTTGCATGAAAAATAAAGGTTTGCCTTCTTTGTTTACAGGTTGATTTTTATTTTCCTTGAACTTTGATCTAGAGCTTGGTGTTGATGGATATGTCCCTGTTCTCTTGACTACGTCTCAAACTAGAGTGGAGTTGATATTGGCAGTGACATCCATCTATTTCTGTGGATATCAGAAGGAAGGAAATTGTCCTTTGTTCATACCAAGGAGAAATAAGTATGAGAATAAGTGATGTGGGCAGGAAAGAAGTTGAACTCTGTTTTCTCCTGCACCGTGACCCTGAAATGTATACATTGTTTTTATAGAGCATTTCCATGAAAGTTGGGAATATTTATAGTAACGAAGAAATTACAAAACTTATTCTCCCTTTTCATGCCATGACTCGCTTGATGTTGTCTAACTAGTCCTTCATTTGTCAATACCGTTACCTAGGCAATCTTCGTTTCTGAGGCAAGGGTCCGTGTGGGCAATGATAAATAGAGGGAGTGGGAACTTGACAAGGTGGTTAAAAGACCAGCCCCTTTTGAATTGGTGCTGAGAAGACTCTTGAATCAGCATACTAATCTAAATGACCACAACTGTCCCACATATTTTTAACATTTTCCATCTATTCTTCAAAATTGCCTTTCACTGTACATTTTGTTGAGGATGAGGTGACTCGGGTGATGGTGGGGGAAAAGCAGGCAGTCGGGTAGGGAAACAGCATCAATGTAAGCTTTCTGTGTGGCCTTTTGAAAAATGATTTACCAATAGGTTTTCTAAAAGCAAAAACAAAATTAATGTCCATTTGTTAATTAATGTAGAGTGAATCAAGTTCATTAATTTTAATTGGGTAAATTAATTATATAGTACAGTACTGTTTTCATATATGCTTCATAATTCACTGATATGTCTTTGCAGGACTTTTAACAGTGCAGCAGAATAGAAAGACACTGGACTAGAAGTTGGACCATCTGGGCTCCATTCTTGGCTCTGCCACCAGTTGCTTTAGTAAATCTTCCTGGTCTCTGTCGGATTCTGTATACTCATTTCTAAAATGAAATGCCTGGAAGTGAATAATCCTTAAGGTGCCTCGACAGTCTAGAATTCTATGGGACGTCCTTTAAATTTTACTGTTCTATGTGATTACAGAAATTTATAGCTGCCTTTATGTTATCCTTTTTGTCTTATTTGGTTCTATGTCCCTGATCAGGAATTCTATCCCCATCTTACGTTGTACCTAGGGGAAAACAATAACCTATTTTCCAGGAATAAACTATAGCGTCCCCCCACCCCTGCTGAAAAAGGCCATCTACTATTTATTGAAAAGTAAAATTGAATTTATTGAACTACATATTAACTACATTACTATATTGTCATCAACCATCATCCTTACTAAAACTGATGCGATTTGATTCAAAAATCTCTATTTCAGTAGTGTTACATCTTACACAGGATATGGTTGTATGGTCAAAGCATAGGAAAATTTTCAGGTAGTCAATATCACCCTGGAAATCTTTTAAATTGCTGACAAAACAGTATCATAAACAAGGATGGTGTAAACTATACTGTCTTTTAATAAATTCAACACATGCTAGTCCTTCCTCCAGCAACTGAAGCAGTTTTCTACTACTACAAGTGAATATCAGAATTAGTTATGAGTTGTGCTCGCTTCGGCAGCACATATACAGAATTAGTTATGAGCATTTAGTGACCATATTATATGAAACACAGGCTGTGTGTGTGTGTGTGTGTGTGAGAGAGAGAGAGAGAGAGAGAGAATGCTTTGACTCAGAATATATAATTGAATTTGTATATGTTAAATGAACATATGGTGGGCTCAACATTATAGCAGTAACATGAGCCCTACCAGGAAACTATCTGCAGGTAAGTAACTGAGGGCATGACACTACTAAATGTGAACACTGTGGCTTATTGCTAATAGACAGCTATCTGCTAAACTCCACCTGTCTCTCCTGTCTGCAAAATGGCAAGACCAAGTTTCGGCAGAAGGAAACACTTTCACCTTACAAATAACTGTAGAAAGGCAAATAATTTACAAGTGCCCTAAATAAATTACACATTTCCAGGCACTACTACAGAAGAAAATAACATTGCACATAAGAGTATTTAGAAGATATTAAAAGATCTTACACAGGTATTTACTGCATTATTAGAAAAAATATCTAAAAATATAAATAATAAAAATCAGTGGAATGGTTAAATACACTATATAGCATCCATATGACTGGGAATATTATCATTATTAGTGGTATAGAAATATTAGGTGATCCAAAATTTATAAAATGTGTTTATATTTACCAAAACAATATGTTAATTTCCATTACAAGGTAGACAATGAGAAGTAAGCTGTACTGGGTTATAAGGTATGCGTTTTAAGAGAAAAACACCTGAATTTTTTGAAACATCTTAAACATTGAGAGAACCCTTGTGACAAGACAGAGAAATTATTTGCAATCTAAGCAAAACTTTGATTTTAGAAATGAGTGAAGATGATAAAAATGGAGCATCATAATAAACAGAAACTGATAATATTAAATGCTCAGAACATACATTGAGGTTTTTCCTTCCACTTGTTTCCTGTTCCAGAAAAGTGACTGTCTACATTTCCTTAACATTATGAAAGACACTGAGTCAGAAACAAATAACTCTCTGTGAACCGAAACACAATTACTTTTATGATTATGGTACCAATGTTTTACAATTAAATAGCACTTCACATATTAGGAGCTTGATAAATGGTAGCCTTTTTTGGTATTATAGCATCACTGTTACTGCCCTGTTCTAAATCTTCACATTCATCCTTTCAACAAGTGGTGGGTGAAGACTAAGCTTTAATATCTTCATTTCACTGATGAGAAAAATTACACTCAGAGGCTTGATCTGCCTATCTCGAATTCTGATTCTCATTAAGGCATAACTGTCAGGTAGATATTTGCTTTTGTTTCTCCCTACTTCTGATACTTATAATTTTAGCACTTCTAGTTTTACCTGTTACACAATGCAAACTTTTAAGTACCAATTAAGTAAATAAATATATTAAATCCTAAGTTACAAAACAGGACTGATTAATGTTTGAATTGTTTTCCTGCCTCCTGGGAAATGGTAAAGCACAGTAAGAAGCTTGTTATGTTAAAAGTTAAGGTGAATGATTATTGGCTAAAACATTTTATTCATCTGTACAATATCAAAACTATAGATAAAACTTCTATCAATATTATCAAAATCACAATTATTCTATCCAGTTTGTTTGTTTCAAATTAAAGTTGATTATTTTCTTTGTCAAAATACCCTGAACTACCAAATTATAATGTACCATTCAGGGGGTGTGCAAATGGATTTTTTATGCCGTGAGAAATAGAAGAGTATTCACAGATTCATATAGTTAATAAGAAAGATACATTTCCATGTATTTTCTCCCCATGAAGAAATTAAAGTACAATACTTGCCTCTTATATGAATTGTCATTTCCTGTAATGAAACTATTCTCACCAAACCTTAGGCAGAAATCATCTTTTTAACCTGTCCCCAAGGGGGAAAGGAAAAATAATTCCAAATGTTTTTGGTTTCCACAATAGACATTAAAATGTTTTTCCTTATCTCTTTATATGTTCTTGAAGCTTCTGTATGGCAAGAACCACATTCTCCACTTCTTGGTGTTTTCAATGTCTATCAGATAACAGAGGCCCAATAAATGCTTGTTTTTTTCTGGCCCAACTCTAGCTAGCTATTATTTCAACTTATCAAACTTAGATTCTCTTTCTTGAATTAATGTCTTATTGAAGACCAGCTGCCATTTTATGAATATTATTTGCTTCTTCAAATAATCTGGCTCAAAATTGAATGTATTTTTTTAAAATAATAAGCCAGACTTCCTTAATTCAAGTTTTCTAATAGATTTAGAAAATTTTATTTTTTTAATTTTTTTTAATGTTTGTTTATTTTTGAGAGAGAAAGAGCATGAGTGGGGAAGGGGCAGTGAGAGACAGAGGGAGACACAGAATCCAAAGCAGGCTCCAGGCTCTGAGCTGTCAGCAGAGAGCCTGACGTGGGGCTCGAACTCGGAAATGGCGAGATCATGACCTGAGCCAAAGTCGGTCGCTTAACTGACTGAGCCACCCAAGCACCCCAATTTAGAAAATTTTAGATAAATCCATGAAGATTCTTCAATTAGCTTGGTTGGCAATATTGCAAAATTAGCTTATTTTCAAAACATTCAAAGTACAAGTTCAGTTCAAGTAAATAATTTTTGAATGTTTAAGTAGTAGGCATGAAGTGGGAGAAAAATGGAGTTGGGAATGAGGGAGTGAGGAGGGCAGGATTATACCATGAACATGACAACCCCTGCCCTCAAAAAGCTTAGGAATCGTATATTTGGTACTTGACAGAATTCTTCACTGATAGATCTCTTTGCATGTACAGTAAACTTCCCTTTATTGACAGTGATTGAGGAATAACTGGTAATTTGGTTGCCTGAATGTTCTAACTGGGACCTGTCATATATACCATGTTGAACCTTCAAAGAAGTGTAATATGCTAATGGTCAGAAACACAGACTTGGTCATTCTATCTCAGCTTTATAATTCTCAAAAGTTTGGTTGACTATTTCATTTATTCATTCTCAGTAAATACTTGCCATGTATTTTATGTACAAGGCACTGTAAATGTAGAAGAATACAAAGATAATTTTTCACTCATTCATTCACTCACTCATTAGTTAATTCATTAAAGAAATATTTGTTAGTACCAATGACAATCCAAGACACTGAATGGTCAATCATTATCCATAAGAAATGTATAATGTATGGGGCGCCTGGGTGGCGCAGTCGGTTAAGCGTCCGACTTCAGCCAGGTCACGATCTCGCGCTCCGTGAGTTCGAGCCCCGCGTCGGGCTCTGGGCTGATGGCTCAGAGCCTGGAGCCTGTTTCCGATTCTGTGTCTCCCTCTCTCTCTGTCCCTCCCCCGTTCATGCTCTGTCTCTCTCTGTCCCAAAAATAAATAAACATTAAAAAAAAAAAAAAAAAAAAGAAATGTATAATGTAGTAGGGGAGATAAGTCATTTATGCAGATACCAGAATATAGGACATTATGTTAGAAGCACAGTACAAGATATAGACAGTGCTTCAGGTATTCAGCAGACATATTAGCAATATACTAATTGAACATTTTTTTTTAATTTTTTTTATTAAAAAAAATTTTTTTTAACATTTATTTATTTTTGAGACAGAGAGAGACAGAGCATGAACGGGGGAGGGTCAGAGAGAGGGAGACACAGAATCGGAAACAGGCTCCAGGCTCTGAGCGGTCAGCACAGAGTCCGACGCGGGGCTTGAACTCACGGACCGCGAGATCATGACCTGAGCCGAAGTCGGCCGCTTAACCGACTGAGCCACCCAGGAGCCCCGAACATTTTTTCTTTCATTAACCTGAGGATTTGCCCTTTTCTTAATATTCCTTTATGGATATACCATGTAGAAAGCTGTCTAATCCCTTTAAAATTTTATCTCTTGAGTACAATTATTGCTATTTGTATATGCTAATATATACATATATATACATATATAATATATATGCTAATGTATACAATAATATGCTAATAATTGTATACATTAATGCTATACATTATTGCTATACAATAATAATGCTATACATATTGCTATACAATAGTACTCTGGCTTACTTATTCTAAACCTACCTAACAGAGGTTTTGAAATGTGCTCCTTTGTTCTAATATTTTAAAATTTAGTGAAAAAAATATTAATTTCATCTGTCTTTCACAGGTTTATAGGTTTTGTTCACATAAAAAGAGACCAATTTCGTATTTTCTCATATAGCAATCCTTTTTTCTTTGATCATTTTATAAAAGGTACTTACTTCTAAAATTCTACCAAATATAATTTAATCTTTCTTGGGTGATTTAGAAGTCACTTTAGGATGTTAACAGTGGCTCAGAAGCATTTTTGTCAATAGCTTTGGGTATAGAAGGCATTAAAACTGGATTGGATTAAATTGATTGCAGAACTGAGTCACGCCTCAAATGCCACCTTCTTAAATATATCAAATTTTTACTTGGCATTTTTTTCTCCTCAAAATTAAGAATGTACAAATTGAACTCTCATTAACTTGGATTCACAACACATAAGAATTTAGTATGCATACATGAGTTAAAATATATAGTTACACTTTTATAGTCAGTACATTTTTAATTAATTTATAATAGGACAAAGCTAAGTAAAGTACTTACATTAGCTGCACCAAGAAGTATTAATGTAGGTCCAAGACCTATTGTATATATTGATCTGAGCATTACTGACACAAGAAATGGCCGAATACCCACAGGCTTGGAGAAGAAAAACAGCATCGATGTGCAGATTGCAACTGCTATCCAAAGTAGAACTGAGAACAACGGGGAAAGCGTACCTGTAAAATGTGGAAGAAGTTTATTTTTACTGAGGACAAAAGTAGAAAATGTAAAACTCTTTGCCACTCCACCTTATATAACAATAGCAAGTCAAGCCATAAGACACTGAATTTCATAACAACCCACTCTACACACTATATATTTAGAGGCAATGTCTCTGAACACATCCCTCATTATTACATTTCCAGAAAGTTTGTGATTATTTTCAGGATGTTTAAATACTCCCTAGTTAATGTTCCTTCCATTAAGTCGGAGAATTGTTCATCTTTCTCTCCTATGAGAGTTATCGGTTAAATACTTCTTCTGCTAGATGTAGCTCACTTGGGAACCTTAATTCAAAATTTAGGATTAATGACTATTAAGTGTGCAGCTACATCATGTGAAACCAAGTATTTTTTTCACTGAAATCATACCTTGCTTTCTTCTATTGTTATGAAGCTTCTATATTATAGATTCTTCTAAAGAATTCAGAATGTAAAATATCCAGTCTTTAGCGGCACCTGGGTGGCTGAGTCGGTTAAGCATCCAACTTCAGCTCAGATCATAATCTCATGGTTCGTGGGTTTGAGCCCCGTGTCGGGGTCTGTGCTGACAGCTCAGAGCCTGGCGCCTGCTTCAGATTCTGTGTCTCCCTCTTTCTCTGCCCCTCCCCTGCTCACACTCTGTCTCTCTCTCTCTCTCTCAAAAAATAAACATTAAAAAAAAAATAATGTAAAATATCCAGTCTTTAATAAAATAGACATAAGCTTTAACTGTTAACACATACATGTGTATATATGTGTACGAATGTGTATATGTGTGTATGAATGTATGTTCTGAGACGCAGCTCAAGTTCTAAAAAGGTGGTGAGCTATTTAAAGCCTCAGAAAACAAAAGTGGCCAAACACCTAAAAAAATGAACGCCATTACAAACAAAATTTCTTTAGAAATTACCCAAAGCAAGTTTAAAAAATATATTTCCTTTTTAAAAAAGTATAATTCATTGATATTTGTACTCACTATGTGGATTCGAGGAATCCCTGGGTGAAGGTTGGGGGTGCTGGATTTGCAGAAGTAAAGTAAGGGGCTACATTCTTGGGCTGATTAGACCAGCTGTAGGACCTCAAACACGGGTCTATTGGCTAATGAAGTCACAGGGGAAACAACAAAATGGAGATTTTCCACTAGTTATTTCTTTTGGCCAGTTTCATTATTTATAAAATTCACTTCTGCATGCAAAACACCACAAGTGCTTTGGTGTGTAGAGTTTCTGTATTATCACTGACACCCTGGGATTATTTGAATTCCTTCAATGAATTCTGTGTAAGCCTTTAGTTCATAGTGAGTGCTAATAGATCAAAAATAGGTAGGAAGAGTCTGTTAGACATTAAAAAACAAAACAAAACAAGTCAGGAAGTAAACAGCATTAGCTGTTTTTTTTTTCAGTGTTTATTATATATCATGTTGCCTCAAACAAACAGTGATGAAAGAAATTTGGGAAGAGAGAGCTGATCTAAGCTCCTCACCATATTTATGATCTGATTACATGACTTTGAAGATGGGGAAAGAAGAGGGGATACAATTCTCTGGAAATTAGCCTAATTCCCATCTTCTGGCAATGCTAACAAAATGGGTACCCAATTCATGTTTATTACTATGTTGGCTGGTTCACACTTTATGTCTACCAAAACATAGCCTGACCACCAACAACCCTAGCTTCACAGATCTCAAAGATCCATGGAGACCATAGCGCCTTCAACTTTCTCTCATTCTTATTTGGACTCTGTCAGAATGTTAGCTTTGTAAGAGTGATCTCTGGGCCTATCACAAATGTGGCATGCAGCAATGAGTAAATATTCATTGATTAAATGAATAAACAAAAACATAATCTGTGAGCTCATTTTGAGTCCATAACTAAGTCTCTGGTTAAAAATTTGCTAGTTGTGGAGCTTCACTCTTAAGTTTACTAAAACTGCCAATATCTATGTTCATTTAACAACTTTCAGCCAGTCACTGGACTCTTCAGTATAATTCACAAGCAGTGGCTTGGTGCAACATTCTTATTTTACTATTTTTAAATGTTTATTTATTTATTTTTGAGAGGGAGAGAGAGAGAGAGAGAGAGAGAGAGAGAGAGAGAGAGAGAGAGGCAGAGGCAGAGAGAGGGAGACAGACAATCCCAAGCAGGTTCCACATTGTTAGTGCAGAGCCCAAACCAGGGCTTAAACTCATGAACCATGACATCATGACCTGAGCAGAAATCAATAGTTGGATGCTTAACTGAGCCACGCAGGTACCCCATGACATTCTTATTTTAAAAATCCTAGTGTTGACACTAATAGTTACACTGCTCATTGTTATTAATGCCTGATAGGCTAAACATATCTTGACTATTCTTTCCTAGACAGTATCTGGCCTGCCAAGATTTCCCATAGACCAAATAAGAAATTATTGTGTGTGTGTTTTTTTAAGTTTGTTTGTTTGTTTGATTGTTTGTTTGTTTTGAGAGAGAGACAGCGAGAGCAAGAAGCATATGCCCATGAGTGGGAGAGGGGAAGAGACAGAGGAAGAGAGAGAATCCCAAGCAGGCTCCACGCTGTCAGCATGAACCCAATGCAGGGCCTCGATCCCACAAACCAAACTGTGAGATCATGACCTAAGCTCAAATCAAGAGTCAACATTTAATTGCCTGAGCCACCCAGGAGCCCTGATTAAACAAGAAACTGTAACCATGCACTTAAAACTGGACATTTGACCACCAAAAGACTGCTAGAACTGATACATGAATTCCGCAAAGTTGCAGGGTGCAAAATCAACAAATAGATATGAGTTGCATTTTTATATACCAATAATGAAGCAACAGAATGAGAAAGAAACTGATCCCATTCACAACGGCACCAAGAGCCGTAAAATACCTAGGAATAAACCTAACCAAAGATGCAAAAGATCTGTATGTTGAAAACTATAGAAAGTTTATGAAGGAAATTGAAGAAGATACAAAGAAATGGAAAAACATTCCATGCTCACGGATTGGAAGAATAAATATTGTTAAAATGTCAATACTACCCAAAGCAATCTACACACTCAATGCAATCCCAATCAAAATTGCACCAGCATTCTTCTCGAAGCTAGAACAAGCAATCCTAAAATTTGTATGGAACCACAAAAGACACCGAATAGCCAAAGTAATACTGAAGAAAACCGAAGCGGGGGCATCACAATCCCAGACTCTACTACTCCCAGGCCTCTACTACAAAGCTGTAATCATCAAGACAGTATGGTATTGGCACAAAAACAGACACATTGACCAATGGAATAGAATAGAAAACCTGGAATCGGATCCCCAAATGTATGGCCAACTAATCTTTGACAAAGCAGGAAAGAGTATCCAATGGAAAAAAGACAGTCTCTTTAGCAAATGATGCTGGGAGAACTGGACAGCAACATGTAGAAGAATGAAACTAGGGGCGCCTGGGTGGCTCAGTCGGTTAAGTGTCCAACTTCGGCTCAGGTCATGATCTCACAGTTCGTGAGCTCGAGCCCCGCGTCGGGCTCTGTGCTGACAGCTTAGAGCCTGGAGCCTGCTTCACATTCTGTGTCTTCCTCTCTCTCTGCCCCTTCCCTGCTCATGCTCTGTCTCTCTCTGTCTCAAAAATAAATAAACATTAAAAAATTTTTTTTTAAAAAAAAGAATGAAACTAGACCACTTTCTTATACCATACACAAAAAGAAACTCAAAATGAATGAAAGACCTCAATGTGAGACAGGAAACCATCAAAGCACTAGAAGAGAAAGCAGGCAACAACCTCTTTGTCCTCAGCCACAGCAATTTCTTACTCCACACATCTCTAAAGGCAAGGGAATTAAAAGCAAAAATGAACTATTGGGACCTCATTAAGATAAAAAGCTTCTGCACTGCAAAGGAAACAATCAACAAAACTAAAAGGCAACCAATGGAATGGGAAAAGATATTTGCAAATGACGTATCAGATAAAGGGCTAGTATCCAAAATCTATAAAGAACTCACTGAACTCTACACCCAAAAAACAAATAATCCAGTGAAGAAATGGGCAGAAGACATGAATAGACATTTTTCCAAAGAAGACATCCAGATGGCCAACAGACACATGAAACGATACTCAACGTCACTCATCATCAGGGAAAGACAAATCAAAGCCACACTGAGATACCACCTCACACTGGTCAGAGTGGCTAAAATGAACAACTCAGGAAACCATAGATGCTGGCGAGGATATGGAGAAATGGGAACCCTCTTGCACTGTTTGTGGGAATGCAAACTGGTGCAGCTGCTCTGGAAAACAGTGTGGAGGTTCCTCAAAAAAAATTAAAAATAGAACTACCCTATGACCCAGCAATAGCAGTACTAGGAATTTACACAAGGGATACAGGACTGCTGATGCACAAGGGCACTTGCACCCCAATGTTTATAGCAGCACTTTCAACAACAGCCAAATTATGGAAAGAGCCTAAATGTCCATCAACTGATGAATCGATAAAGAAGATGTGATTTATGTATACAATGGAATACTACTTGGCAATGAGAAAGAATGAATCATGTCATTTGCAGCAACATGGATGGAACTGGACGGTATTATGCTGAGTGAAGTAAGTCAGTCAGAGAAAGACAGATATATGTTTTCACTCCTATGTGGATCTTGAGAAACTTAACAGAAGGCCATGGGGCAAGGGAAGGGGAAAAAAATAGTTACAAACAGAGAGGGAGGGAGGCAAACCATGAGACTCTTAAATACAGAGAACAAACCAAGGGTTATGGGGGGTGGGGGAGAGGGGAAAGTGGATGATGGGCATTGAGGAGGTCACTTGTTGGGATGAGCACTGGGTGTCGTATGTAAGCCAATTTGACAATAAATTATATTTAAAAAAACTGGGCATTTGATCCCTTTGTAGAAAGAACTCAAAGAGCATCTAATGTAGTACCTTGCACATAGTTTAATGCTAGATACATATTTGTGAAGTTAATAAACTTAAAAGTTACTTAAAATGGCAATATTGCCAATTGTCAATAGGTGCAATCATATTCTGTAAGAATGGTCACATTGGCCTCAGGCTGAAGATTTAATGCAAAAATAGTAATAAATTTAAACTCTGACAACAGTACAGTACAAATTGTCAAAGACAGTTTTTACCCACTAAACGTGGGAGGGGTGACTCTTCTTAATATTTTATATTTGTATAAATTTTCCATTATAAGCATTGTTACTTTAATAATGGAATTTTTTAAAAAAATTCATTCTACATATTTTTAAGTCTTAAAAAGTACGAAGTTTGTCCTTTATGGGAGAAAATTCAAACAGCAAACTTGGCGACCTCAATTCAATTCACATAATGGGAGTATCTTATCCACTTCATAGTAACTCGTTTATAGCTTACTGTACAGAACACGCTGCTTCTTACCTCAAGTCTCTCTCCATTTCTCTGCCTTCCATGTAACCTCCTAAGACTTTCCTGTTTCTCCCACCTCATTCCAGCTAAAGTAGACATCCATCCATAAATCCATGGGTGGTCTTCACTATTGTGCCTTACTCATTTCTTCGTCCCTTAATTAGACCATAAGCTCCTTGAGGGCAAGGACAGCTTTACCAACCTCCGTGTCTTTAGGGCCTAGTACAGTGCCTGGCATATAGACACATTTCATCAGTGGTTGTTATTAAATTGAATGAATTAAAATCACCTTGAAGAACTTAACTTTCTTTAACACAAAGCACTGGAGGGAAAAACAAATTGCACTCTAAATTTGAAACTGATTTAGGAAAAAAAACATGTTCTCTGGATATAAGAAATTCCCATAGCAGCAATTTTCTCCACTAATTAGTCTGCCTTTTCCAAACTGCGCAGGGGCAGTTGGCATGGCAAATGTTCAGCTTCTGGATGGACATCTAGGATATTCTCTAGCACCAACAGCTGCAGCCATAACCTCATTACTCAACTCTGGGCACAAGTTTCCTTTTTAGAGAGGCATATATTAAATAAATAAACCAATCAACCAAACAAAGAAGCCAAAACCAAAACCAATAGCCATACAAATAAGCCTTGCATTCCTGAATAAATGTAAACTGAGCTCACCCTTCCTAAACCTGGCATCAGTCATCTATGATTCCTGGTGGAAATGACCAATCAAAATCAATCCATACCATTGGGAAAGGTCAAGGGGAAAAAAGGGCTTCCTCTCCAAAAATGATAAAGAGGAAATGAGAGAAAAAAAACAAATATTTAGAATGGCATAAAAAGTGACCTGTGTTAACTTCTTTTTGTTTTTACATCTAACAAAGTTTCCTACAGCCCAACTACCAAGTTGAATCGTGTGGGACAGAGGAGAGCGGTCAAGTGGAGCTGCCTTCAAGAGCTCACAGCTTCACGCTGAGAGGTCCTCCATTTCCCAAGGGTAAGAAATGTTTATCCCAAGACACAGGACCTTTCAGTTGCCCAAAGAGGCCTTCCTCAGCAACTCCTCACTGTTCGGGAGGAGGAGATAGATCAAAGCTAGTCCATTGTCTCTCCAGTCAGAAGCCACACATTCCTGTCAGGTTCCCTCCACATAACCAGGAAAGGTAGTGACAGGATTGTTACTGCACTGAATTAGCCAGAGAAGGGAAAATATAATTGGTTCAGAGGAAAGAACACTAGGCAACATTTGAGAATCTGCCTCTGTTCTCAGAACATGCCTAAGATTAACACTCAGATCAGGGTTTCAGTCTCCTACTTGGCACCATAGCTTAACTTGCAGTCTCTTGAGAATGCCCAAAGCCTTGTTTCCTATCACCTTAGACTGCAAACCAGTCTAGGGAAGCCTATGGGAAAGTAGCATTTAATTAAAGGGGAGAAAAAAAGTATTTCTTTGTTTCAATGTTTGAAGATTTTTGTTATTGTTTTCACTTGTTCCTGAATCCAATCTGATCCTCAACCAAATGTATAGCAATATAGTGTTACTCTAAAGTGTTACCCATCAAAAACATTGCCATAGTGTTTATAGTTGAATAAATAAAAACTACTGCATAATATTCCCCCAAACAAAAAAAAAATTCAAACTGAGCTCTTCAAAGCCTGGCAATGAAAGGCAATGATCTACAGCAGGATTTGGGGAGAGAGTGCACTAAGCTGATCCTCTGAGAATCACCTTTCCCTTAAGTACCTCCCTTTAATTACTTCTTTTATATTTATTCTATTTATTTTATTCTCAAAAACTTTTTTGAGAGGGGCGCCTGGGTGGTGCAGTCGGTTAAGCGTCCGACTTCAGCCAGGTCACGATCTCGCGGTCCGGGAGTTCGAGCCCCTCGTCAGGCTCTGGGCTGATGGCTCAGAGCCTGGAGCCTGTTTCCGATTCTGTGTCTCCCTCTCTCTCTGCCCCTCCCCCGTTCATGCTCTGTCTCTCTCTGTCCCAAAAATAAATAAATGTTGAAAAAAAAAAATTAAAAAAAAAAAAACTTTTTTGAGAAAGAAAGTACACATGTACATGGGGAAGGGGCAGCAGGCAAGGGGGGAGAGAGAGAATCTTAAGAAGTAGGGCTCTATCTCAGGAACCATGAGATCATGACCAGAGCCGAAATCAAGAGTTGGCTGCTTAACTCACTGGGCCACCCAGGTGACCCTTCTGTTAATTATTATACACCACTACTATGGTTGAAGGGAGACAATGCTCTCTCAGTTAATATTGCAATCCAACAGTACACTAGATATATAAACACCAGTAATTCCCAGTTCATGTGTGATCAGGCTGGAAAACATGGTTGGAGAAAGCTTACACAGCCCATTGCCTCTGTCAGCATCCCTGTCCTCACTGCCACAGTGGCCACAATGACTCTGGAACAGCCTGTAGTAGGGTGTGGGGGTGGGACAAGTGGCTCATTATGACCAAAGCCTTTTTTTTTTTTTTTTGGCCCAGGATTTCCCAGGTGATTTCATGATCAATGTCTATACCCAGAATCCAGGGACTTTAGAGTTGGACAGAATCCTCATATTTATTTTTTCTTTTTTTACTTTTCATTCCAAAACACTTTCAGATTTATATAACAGCTGCAAATATAATGCAAAATTACTATATCCCCCTCACGTGGATTCCATCCTACATAACCATATTACAGTCATGAATATCAAGAAATTAATGCAATACACCATTTTTTATTTTTATTTATCTTTTCTTTTTTAAATTTAAGTATAATTAACATGCAGTGTTATATTAGTTCCAGGTGAACAATGAAATGATTTAACAATTCTATACATTTTTCAGTGCTTATCAAGATAAATGTACTCTTAATTCTTTTTCTCTATTTCACTCATTCCCCACCCACCTCCTCTCTGGAAGCCACCAGTTTATTCTCAGTATTTAAGAGTCTTTTTGTCTGTTTTTTTCTTTGTTTGTTCACTTATTTTGTTTCTCAGATTCCACAGATGAGTGAAATTATACTGTATTTGTCTTTTTCTGACTGACTTATTTCACTTAACCATTCATTTTTGGATAAACATGGGTTCACTTCCATATCTTGGCTATTGTAAATAATGCTATAATAAACATAGGGATGCCCATATCTTTTTAAATTAGCATGTTCATTTTCTCAGGATAAATACTCAGTAGTTGAATTATTCTATTTTAACCCTATTTTTAACTTTTTGAGGAACCTCCATACTATTTTCCACAGTGACTGCACCAGTTTGCATTCCCACCAACAGTGCACAAGGGTTCCTTTATCTCCACTTCGTCACCAACACTTGCTACTTCTTATTGTTTTGATTTTAGCCATTCTGACCTGTGTAAGGTGATATCTAATTGTGGTTTTAATTTGCATTTCCCTGATGATGAGTGATGTTGAGCATCTTTTCATATGTCTGCTGGCCATCTATATGTCTTCTTTGGAAAATTGTCTACTCAGGTGCTCTGTCCATTTTTTAATTGATTTTTTGGGGGGGAGTGTTGAATTGCTTATATACCTTGATAATATAAATCAATATATTTTGAGTTTTTGAATACATTTATTAAGGGATATTAACCCTTTATCGGATATTTGCAAATATCTTCTCCCATTCAGTAGGTTGCCTTTTGGTTTTGTTGATGGTTTCCTTTTGCTGTGAAAAAGCTTTTTATTTTGGAGTAGTCTCAATAGTTTAATTTTGCTTTTGTTTCCCTTGCCTGAGGAGACAGATCTAGAAAAATATCTCTATGGCTGATGTCAAAAAGATTGCTGTCTATGTTTTCTTCTAGGACTGTTACAGTTTCAGGTCTCACATTTAGATCTTTAATCCATCTTGAGTTTATTTTTGTGACAGCGTAAGGAAGTGGTGTAGTTTCATTCTTCTGCATGTGGCTGTCCAGTTTTCTGAGCACCGTTTGTTGAAGAGACTATCTTTTTCCCATTGCATATTCTTGTCTCCTTTGTCAAAGATTAATTGACCATGAATGCAAGGGTTTATTTCTAGGCTCTCTATTCCGTTCCACTGATATATGTGTCTTTTTGTGTGTGTATGTGCTAGACCATACTGTTTTGATTATACAGCTTTGTAGTATAATAGAAATCTGGGATTGTGATGCCTCCAGCTTTGTGCGGCTTTGGATATTCCACCACTTTCGTCGTCCTATAAAATTTTAGGATTATTTGTTCTAGTTCTGTAAAACATGATGTTGGTCTTTTGATAGGGATTGCATTAAATCTGTAGATTGCTTTGGGTAATATGGACATTTTAACAATATTGGTTCTTGCAG
The DNA here is from genome assembly GCF_022079265.1 of Lynx rufus. NCBI lineage: Eukaryota > Metazoa > Chordata > Mammalia > Carnivora > Felidae > Lynx > Lynx rufus. The sequence goes on from NW_025814889.1 coordinate 59,682,214, forward strand.
TCTGTGAGCATGGAATATCTTTCCATTTCTTTGTGTCATTTCCAGTTTCTTTCATCAGTGTTTTATATTGTTCAGAGTTCATCAGTGTTTTATATTCATCAGAGTTTTATATTGTTTCCATTTCTTTGTGTCATTTCCAGTTTCTTTCATCAGTGTTTTATATTGTTCAGAATACAGGTCTTTCACCTCCTTGGTTAAGTTTATTCCTAGGTACTTTATTATGATATATCACTTTTATCCAATCTATAGGCCTTATTCAAAATTTATCAGTTTCCCAATTAGTATTCTTTATCTGGACCAGGATCACATATTATATCAGTTGTCATATCTCTTTAGTCTCTATTAATTTGAAACGTTCCTCTATCTTTATCTTTCATAAACTTAAAGATTACTAACCAATTATTTTGAAGAATGTCCCTAATTTGGGGTTTGTCTAAAATTTCCTCAGTTTATGTATTTTTGGCTAATACTGCCATGTCCTTGTCAGTGGATCACATCAAGAGGTACTTGTTATTGACATCTCATTACTGGTGACATTAACGCTGATCATTTAAAGTGATTTCTCCAAATTAAAGTTATTCTTTCTCCTCTCGTAATGAATAAGTATGTTGGGGTAAAACACTTTGAGACTATGTCAATATCCTGTGTCTCATTATGCGTTTTCCTCTAATATTCACCTATGAATTTTAGCATCCATTAAATGTAGTACTAATATTTAATTGATGATTCTTACTACGGTATTGTTTGCCAAATGGTGATATTCTAAATGGTGATATTCTATATCCATCATTCCTTCTACATTTATTTTTAATTTTTCTTTTAATGCTTTTTTTAAAGTTTATTTTGAAAGACAGAGAGCAAAGCAAAAATGGGGTGGGGACAGAGAGAGAGGGAGAGAGATTTCCAAGCAGGCTCTGCACTGTCATCACAGAACCCAACACAGAGCTTGAACTCACAAACCACGAGATCATGACCTGAGTCAAAATCAAGAGTCGGAAGCTTAACCGACTGAGCCACCCAGGTGCCCCTCCTTCTACTTTTATTAATTGGAATACTATTGTAAGGAGGAGCTTTCTTTTCTCATGATCCATATAGACTCCTAGATTCTCATTTTATTCCATGGGTTATTATGTATTATTGTCAATATATTTTTTTTCCTCAAAATTTCTGCAGATGTGGTCACTGGGAAGCTTTGCAAGTTGGATCTTGTGTTCTTTGACATGTCTCCATCATTTTCATGTACTTTGTGGAAGGAATGTTAATGCTCAACTAATCCACCTTTAAATCACCTCCAAGTGCTCTTGGCAAGTAGTCACCCAAACTATGTCTGACAAAATCCAGCATTAGAGAACTTGCATGTCCAGCACAGGATTATCCTTCTCCAGACAGTTCTGATGTCCAAGTACGCATCTCAGTTTTGACTTTGTTTTCTCAGTCTTCCTAGCTACGCATAGTGTACAACTGAAGGTTAAAGACTGAGCTAATCCTGACCAAAATTTTAACTTTATTCATAGAATTATAATTAAGTAACTCATCCAGAACTGTAATTAGGTTAGCTAAACATGACCTTGGGATTCCATATTGCCAAAATGGCAGCTCATGCCTTCTCTTCTCTCTTAGCATCAGTGCCCCTCACTTGACACGGACACCTAAGATTGAGCCTCCACCTTGGTTACTAGTATTAACTATTACCCAGTCCTTTTGGAAGAGTAAAATCTGCATCTTCACATGATGATGAGGCACCATGTTTTTCAGTCGTGTTTTTGTTAGTCTTATTTCTTTCTGACGCTGAAGCCTTACTCCAAACTGTACTATACGTGTGGTTTCAAGCGCTTGCTCAATGGCCAGCTGCATCAGCAATACCTTGGGAGCTTGTTAAAAAATACATATTTATGGACTCCTCTCCTGAATTATTGGGCAAATCTTCTTAAGCCTCAGATCTTTATCCATAAAGATGAAGTGCTTGCTTTATAGGATTGTCAGGAAGAGTCAATGAAATTATGTATGTGAAGTGTTTAGCATTCTGCTTGACCCAAGCTAAACAGTAAACAACATCAGCTGCTATTATTATTATATAAATATTACTGCTATAACTGTTACTAGGCAAGTATCAAAAATGTATCAGATATTTTACTTTCTCCTGAATGAGTAAAAAATAGATGTCTAGAGGGGTGGCATTGCCCATTACCATTATATTTCATGTACAATAGGTGGCAGCAGAGGCTATATACATTGGCTCTAGTGGTCAAGTAAGGGATACCATACAATGGAACTCAGAAAAAATAATCTTCTATATGAAGATTTGTCATCTTCCTGTTATCTATATGCTCCCAACCCAATTATCTATGTAGAAAAGTCCTGGATTGGAAACAAAGGAGTTAACTTTCTACTAAGGTCTACCATTTTTTAGCCTCTCTGGGATTCCATCTCTTTATCTGTCAAATGAGGATTTGATATCCGAGGATTTCCAGAATTGCTTCCATATCTAAGACCTTATGCTTCTATTAACTGAGACTCTACAACCTACTCTCAACGTTCTGTGTGCAGATGATACCAATTTATCATTTCATGCTGGACTTCTCTTCTTACAAGAGTTACATTCTTCTCTGCCAAGAGGGCTGTCATCACTAAATAAGACTAAACAGTGAAAAGAAAGCTGTTTCCACTTCCTGGTGTATTTGCAACTTCCCACAACGGATGGCCAAATATTTGCTATGTTTTCTATTTCACTCCTCACCCATCTGCTCCACTGTTGAGTATTCTTCTTTCAGTACAAGTATGCCTTCTAAAATATCAAACTTTTTAAAAAGGCATTCAAATTATACCTAAAGGTTTGGATTTTGATGTCTATTAACTGTAAGAGAGCTTTGAAATAGCAAATTAGTCCTGGATTCTCATTTCCCTTCATGCTCACTTTCAGTTCATCTGAAATCGGCTTAAATACCTGTTGCTCTCATTGTACTATTATTTTCACTGGGCTTCCCTTTGTTGTACTAATATTTAACAACAGTGACATCAACAACAACTAAGCTTCATGGAATGCTTGCCAGGTACTGTTCCAAATGCTTTACCTATATAGCATCTCATTCAATTCTTACAATAATTCTATGAACAGGTGAAATATAAAAGCACTTTGTGGTTCTTGTTTGTTAATGTTTCTCATCTTTTCCTTCAATCCATTCTCTCCACACACATTTCAGAGCTATTTACCGAATGTATCCAAAGCCTGCAACATATTTTCCCATGCGCTTTGCCAGACTTAAACAAAACTTACTTTCCACAGTCCCACCCTTCAGCATATTCTACTTCTATTTCCCATTTCATGTAAAATGAGATATCTCTTATCTTTGCTTTTGTAAAACTTCATTTATTGTTAGTTAAATAATATTAATTTCAGTCAGTCATCATGTAGACAAGTCCTAGATTGGAAACAAGAATTAGCTTCTAATCTGAGAATGTGAGATATTCTCTACGATCATATTCTGCTCTATGCTGTACATTAAAAAAAAATTTTTTCAGAGTCCATGTGTGTTCACTATCGAAAACTAAAACAAAACAAAAAGCAAGGAAGAGGGCAAATTACAAATTCCACTATTTAAGGTAATCGTAATGGATATTTTTGCAGAAACCTCTCATTTTCCCATATATTTATATAATTAAGATGATACCATATTAAAAATGCTTTCAGTAAGACTAATCAGGTAGAAATAATAATTCTTTTTCATTGCTTTGTTTGCCAGTCTAGCATACCTCTAATAGCTCTTCTGTATATGAGGTTTTGGAAAACTAACATTTCTATTGACCATTGTTTTCTGCCTAATCTACTTACCACCATTGTCTACTTCCAATGAATACAGAAAAGTTTATGTAACAAGAATTAACTTATTATTATTTTGAAGCTCTAAATAGTTAAGGGATGTATTTTTAAGAGTATTATTTTTAGAACTTTAAAATATTTATCATTTAAAGAAAGACAAGCACTTGCCTTCATCTCCATCATCCCCAAATGGGTAGAAGAGAGCAACAGCTAAATTGATGAACACAGCCAAGTTGAAGGAAATGCTCCCCCACAGGGATATGTGCCTTGAGAACCAGAACAGGGCAGGGTTACCTAGTGAGCAAAAAGTGTGATGGGACAAAACAGAAGAATTAATTTTGATCTCAACACAAGAACCCTACTGAAACAAGATTTTACTACATTGTGTTTTTGTAAAGTAGTATAAAAGCACATTTAAATAAACATCAAAAATGACTTATTTAAGAAAGTTTATAATCAGTACCATAAGGGAGTTTTCTATTTGATTCCTTCTTTATTCTTCAGCCAATTTATACCCAAGCCATTATAAAGGTGTGGGTAATTTTGCAATTGCTAAACATGGTCAGAAAAGGTGATTCTGTAATAATTCCCTCTGACACATCCCTAAAGCAGATTAGGGGAAAGACAGTTAGTGGATGCCTGGGGCCCCCCTTAACAGAACAGTATGTATCACTTTGTAAGTCAGTAATATTGATTAATTGGTCCCACTCCCATGCCTTACAGTCAAAAGAAGAAGAAGAAGAAGAAGAAGAAGAAGAAGAAGAAGAAGAAAAGAAAAGAAGAGAAGAGAAGAGAAAAGAAAAGAAAAGAAAAGAAAAGAAAAGAAAAGAAAAGAAAAGAAAAGAAAAAGGAAAAGGAAAAAAAAAGCCCAAACCAGACTTATGTCTGATGAATATTCCTATGACCCAAAGTTACCTGAAATTCTGAACCTTAATAGCATGGTATAATACTGCTTACTGGGAACTCGTGATTTATAATATCTAAGTTTTATTTATTTTTGAGAGAGAGAGAGAAAGAGAGAGAGAGAGAGAGAGAGAGAGAGAGAGAGAGAGAACGATTGGGGGGAAGGGCAAAGAGAGAGGGAAAGAGAGAATCCCATGAATGTGGGATCAATCCCATGAACTGTGACATCATGACCTGAGCTGAAATCAACAGTTGGATGCTTAACCAACTGAACCACTCAGGCACCCCTTACAATATCTAAGTTTTAAACCTTAACACTTCCTAAAAACTTGGGTTTTTAACGGCAGAAAAACATGAAAGATACAATAGGAAGTACTAATAAGTGGGAGAGGCTTTACTGAATATTTTCAGAAATGAGATTCTATATTTATCTTCAGAAATGAATTAGTAGGTGCATCTACTAAATCTACATCTCCTAAATAACTGAACAAATATGAAATGCATACAAATTTGACCACATGACTTTTTCAGAGCTTGTCCATTCTCTAACTCTTACTATCTAAACATCACATCTAAAATATTGGAGTTACATGAGGGAGAAAGGAACATCAAGTTTCAAGGAGAAATTATAAACTTTTCAAATTATGTTCTGTGAATTCCAATCTGGGATCTGCTGCTCACTTATAAACTGCACTAAACTGAAACAGGCTATGATTTGCTATGGCATTTAGTTGACTGATGTATCTTAAATTGTAAATATCTGCATCTCCATCATTTTTATGAGGAGTCTTCATTTTAAAAAGCAGAATATTGGGGCACCCAGATGACTCAGTTGGTTAAGTGCCCAACTCTTGACTTTGGTTCAAGTCATGATCTCGTGGTTCTTGAGATCGAGCCCCACACTGGGCTCTGTGCTGGCAGCATGGAGCCTGTTTGGGATTCTCTCTCTCCCTCTCTCTCTGCCTTTCCTCCCTCACATGCTCTCCCCTCCTCAAAATAAATAAACTTAAAAAAATGAAAAGTTGAACATTAAGACAAAATAGAAGATGTTGATACATACATTTGTAGTATATCCAATGAATCATTTCTATCTATAACCTCATAATAAGTTGCTTCCAAACTTTAAATGTAAGATGTACATTGAAATTCATTTTAAGATTTGTTTTTTAATAACTGATAAAATATTTATCCAAAAAAAGAACAAACCCCACAAGCACTAGTTCATTATTCAACTTAGTTTAGTCAGGGATAAAATGTGTGCTTTTCCAATGTCCCAAATAAAATTGTTGAATTTTCATGTATGTGTTCTAGACACCCTACATTTTCTCTGAATTCCATAAGGTTCCATATGGCAAAATGCTAAGGGAGAGTCATTTCTTTATTTTTCAAATATTCTGATAAGAAAGCCTAACAGTGCATACCATAATCTTATAGCCAAAGATGGTATGTCACAAGCTCCACTCAAATCCATAAACCAAACTCAGTAAAGTTCCTAGGAAACTGGAATGATGAAACACTGTTGAATGGAGGTATTGAGAACATATGCCTGCTGGTCTGGAAAACATCCCCCAAGGATAGGAAAGACGTAATCTAGAGTTTCCCCCTACTAATTTTTGTTTAAAACTCATGATATCCCTTATCTGGGGAAGCAAACTAAAGTGTATTATAAACTTTAAAATTTTTAAATTTTAGGTGTGCCTCGGTGGCTCAGTTGGTTAAGTGTCCAACTTTAGTTCAGGTTCTCATGGTTCTCAAGGTTCGTGACTTCAAGTCCCACATCAGGTTCTCTGCTGTCAGCACAGAACCCACTTCAGATCTTCTGCCCCCTCTCACTCTGACCCTACCCCTCAAATAAATAAACTTTAAAAAAAGAATTTAAAAATTTTAAAACTCAATATGTCCATATAGAGTTGACTGCTGCGATGTAAGTAATGGAAACTGTATTATATTAATTTGGGGGGAGGGGAGGGGCAGAGGCAAGGCAGAGAAAGAGAATCTCAAGCAGACTCCACACTTAGTGTGGAGCCCAACACGAGTTACAGTTTCACAACTATGAGATTATGACGTAGGCTGAAATCAAGAACGATGCTCAAGTGACTGAGCTACCCAGGCGCTCCTGCATTATATTAATTTTTAACTGTAAAATTATAACATTGCTTTATTTTTATACAAGTGTCACAGAATTTTTAGTCTGACTTGGCAAGGTAAAGATATTTTGAAAGAAAGAATGACTTTCAAGAAAACATTAAACAGTCTACTCACTCATAGGATCTTAAGATAAGAGAGGACAAGCATGCTGGTGCCGATGTCTCTCCATCCATTCACTGATCGTTAAGGCCAGTCAGAGCCCATTCAAGGACAGCAGACTTGCATCTGTTCAGCAGTTGAAACATACAGCTGCAAGCTTGCATTTCATAATATTTATACAACTACAGGATCAGCACTAAAAGATGATCTAATGTAGTCTTCTGTTTCTGTTAAGCCACAGGTGTCTCAGCTGTCACTCAGGTGTGGACTGAGATTATATTCTTAAGCCTATAAGTGATTTGAGTACCATCAAATGGCAAGAAATTAAAAGCCGATTTAGGGATGCCTGGGTGGCTCAGTGAGTTAAGCGTCCAAGTCTTGGTTTGCGCTCAGGTCATGATCTCATGGTTTGCGAGATCAAGCCCTGCGTCAGACTCTGCACTAACAGCATAAAGCCTACTTGGGATTCTCTCTCTACCTCTCTCTCTGTCCCTGCTCTACTCACACTCTCGCTCAGAATAAATAAATAAGCTGTAAAAAAAAATTTAAATGAATCCTGTTATGTATCCTAAAGTACCAATTTATCTACCATTATGCTCAAAACTAACCATTTTAGTTTATTGTACTTACTCCTGATTTTCTTCTGCCACTTCATTTCATTGTAGAGATCTTCAGTTTGCTGGAAAAAGTCATTCACTTTACTTCCTTGTTCATCCCTTTCAGTTGTGTTGAACACACGGCTCTTGGATTCTCGCGTAAGGTATTCACATATATTGGGGACAGGAAAAACTATTTGTTCCATTGTCCTATCATGCCGAACAATCTGAAAATATTAATGTGCATTTGCTTTAGCTTTTGGGCACTTCAGTCTTAGACTATTTTGTGTTTTTAGCATGAGTTTATGAGTGATATTTTATTAGTTAAGTTTGAAAAAACATTCCAGCATGAAATCCCTAGAATAATCCTTTAGTGTACTACTTTTCATTGTTGTCTTTAAGAAAAATTAGGGACACCTGGGTGGCTCAGTCGGTTAAGCATCCGACTTTGGCTCAGGTCATGATCTCACAGTTTGTGAGTTCAAGCCCATGTCGGGCTCTGGGTGGACAGCTCATAGCCTGAAGCCTGCTTCAGATTCTGTGTCTCCCTCTCTCTCTGCCCCTGTCCCACTCACACTAGGTCTCTCTCTCTCTCTCAAAAGTAAATTAACGTTAAAAAAATAATAAATGAATAATAAATAATAAATGAATATTAAAAAATAATAAAAAAAAATTAACTGATGACTGTATCATAAATACTATGTTATAAATAACAAAACCCCAAATCTTTATTCTTTCTGGACTAACATTAAACTTCTGTCACCCATTTTTTATTTTCATGAGTTACATCAGAGAATTAAGAACTAAGTGATTGGCTGCATAACCTTAAACACAGCACTTGGTATATCTGCATCTTATTCTTAGCTTATTCTTCCTAAAAAGATCTGTTGGAGACCAAATGTCATACTCAACGTGATGTGCCCTGAGTTCTATAGAAAAAGGTGCTTTATATCATTAAATGTTTCCTACTCATGGCAAAACAAATTTTTGTAGGTATAATATCCATTTAAATATATAACTAGATGTAAGTACTCCTTATTTTCAATTTGTCTTATTTGGTACTTGTGACAGTTTAATGTTAGACTAAACAAAACAAAAACTAGCTGAATATTTTCATATGAATTCACCATGCAACAAGGGTTTGTTTAGACTAAATCTCAAGGTACATGTTTATATACTCTGCTTATCCCTCAAAAATGAATCAGGATTGGTCTAAGCCAGAAAGGCCACCCTACTACTCCCCTTCACCACAGGCTGGTATAGTGGGGCAAGCATGTGACCTAGTTCCAGGAAATGAGGCATAAGTAGAAATATCCTGGTGGCAGGGGAGAGGGAATCAGGAAAGATTTTGCTTCCTGAAAAAACAGAGAGTCACATGAAAGAAACAAAATAATAAAGCCAAAAAACTAAATACAAAATACAAAAAACTCTTGTTTTGGCCTGTATTCTTTTTCTTCCCGCTTAGAACAAAAGGTAATAGAAGGGCATGATGCCTAAAACTCTGGCAGCCCTTTTGCAACCTTGAGGTGAGATATCACCAGCATAATAAGGAAGACACAAAGTAAGATAGGAAAGGCCTGCATGTCTGAAGACATCACTGAGTTATTGAATCAATTGTAGAACTACTGGTACCTACAGACTTCACTTTATGTGGGATAATCAAATATTTTTATTGTTCAAACAATGGTCAATCTGGTGTTCTGTTACTTGTAATATAAGCTATCCTAAATGATATGTAAATATGCAAACTAAATGCTAGAATACTATCATATAAACACACAAAAAAGGGGCACCTGGGTGGCTCAATCGGTTAAGCATCCGACTTTGGCTCAGGTCATGATCTCACAGTTCGTGGCTTTGAGCCCCATGTCGACTCTGTGCTGACAGTTCACAGCGTAGAGCCTGTTTCAGATTTTGTGTCTCCCGCTCTTGCTGCCCCTCCCCGATTCATGATCTGTCTCTGTCTCTCTTTCTCAAAAATAAATAAACATTAAAAAATGAAAAAAAATACACACACAGAATGAAATTTAGTAGCAGTAAATAAAATTCCCAAACACAGGTTAAAGAAGTCAATTGTACAAAAGAAAAATTGGACCTATTTATATTGCAGGGGGAAAAATGTTTTTTTTTGCTTGATCCAAAAGTATAAAACCATAAAAAAAAATTCTCAGGATGCATTTAAGAAATAGTGTCTGTATACCATGATCAAGTGGGATATACTCCAGGGACGCAAGGGATGTTCAACATCCACAAATCAGTCAATGTGATGTAGTACAGTAACAAAATAAACCATTAAAATCATATAATCAGTTCAACAGATGCAGAAAAAGCATTTGAGACAGTTCAACATCCATTTATGGTAAAAACTTTCAACAAAGTGGGTATAGAGGGAACATATCTCAACATAAAAGCCATACCTGACAAAGTCACACAGCTATCATAATATACCAACAGTGCAAAGCTGAAAGTTCCTCCTCTAAGATCAGTACCAAGACAAAGATGTGTTGAAATCAACATTAATTCTTCTGTTTTGTCCCATCACACTTTTTGCTCACTAGGTAACCCTGCCCTGTTCTGGTTCTCAAGACACATATCACTTTTATTCAACATAATATTAGAAGTCCTAACCAGAGCAATTAGACAAGAAAACAAAATAAAAGACATCCAAATTGGAAAAAAAGAAGTTAAATGGTCACTATATCTAGAGGACATGACATTAGGTATAGAAAACCCTAAATACTCCAACAAAAAAGTGTTAGGAATACTAAACAAATTCAGTAAAGTGGCAAGACACAAAAATTAATACACAAAACTCTGTTGTATTGCTATACACTAATAATGAACTATCAGAAAGAGAAATAAAGAAAACAACCTCATTCAGAATTTCATCAAAAAGAACACAACAGTGGCTCCTAGGTGGCTCAGTCATTTGAGCATCCAACTCTAGATTTTGGCTGAGGTCATGATCCCAGGGTCATGGGATCAAGCCCCACATGGAGTTCTGCACTGAGCATAAAGCCTGCTTAAGATATTCTCTCTCTGTCTGTCTCCCTCTGCTCCTCTCCCCCACTTGTGTGCTCGCTCTCTCTCTCTCTCTCCAATACCTAGAAATAAATTTAATCAAGGAGCTAAAAGATCTATATATTAAAAACTGTAAGACACCAGTGAAAGAAATTGAAGAAGCCACAAATAAATGGAAAAATATTTCACGCTCATTGTTTGGAAAAACTAATATTTTTAAAATATCCATACTACCCTAAGCAATATACAGATTCAATGCAATCCCTGTCAAAATTTCCATGACATTTTTCAAATGGAACAAACACTCCTAACAAAAAAGGAACAGTCTTAAAATTTGTATGGAACCACTGAAGACCCCAGATAGCCAAAGCAAGTTACAGACAGAAATTACACCCCCTGATTTCAAACAGTATTACAAAGCTATAGTAATGAAACAGTGTGGTATTGGCATAAAAACAGAAACACAGATGAATGGAACACAATAGAGAGCCCAGAAATAAATCCATGCATATGTGGTCAATTAGTTAACCATGAAGGAACCAAGAACAGAAAATGAGGAAAGGACAGTCTCTTCAATAAATGGTTTGGAAAATTGGACAGCTACATGCAAAAGAATGAAACTGGACCACTACCTTACACAGTACACAAAAATTAACTCAAAATGATCAAAACTTAAACAGAAGGCTTGAAACCACAAAAAGTCTTAGAAGAAAACAGGTAGTAAGTTCCTTGACATAGGTCTTGAAGATGATGATTTAAATCACATGACAAAAGCTAAGGCAACAAAAGCAAAAATAAACAAGTGGGACTACATCAAACTAAAAAGCTTTTGCACATCAAAGGAAACCATCAACAAAGTGAAAAAGCAAGTTACTGAATGGGAGAAAATATATGCAAATCAAATATCCAATAAGGGGCTAATAGCCAAACTATATAAAGAATTCATACAACTCAAAAGCGGAAAAACACAATCTGATTAAAAAATGGGCAGAAGATCTGAATAGACAATTTTCTGAAGAAGATAGACAAATGGGCAATAAATACATGAAAAGATGCCCCACATCATTCATCATCAAGAAACTTCAAATCAAAACCACAATGTGATTATCATCTCACACATGTTAGAATGACTATTATCAAAAAGACTAGAAATATTAAGTATTGGTGAAGATGTGGAGAAAGGGAACCTTTGTGCACTGTTGGTGGAAATGTAAATTGGTGTGGCCACTGTAGAAAACAATATGGAGGTTCCTCAAAAATTAAAATTGGAACTACTATGTGATCCAGCAATTCCACTTTTGCATATTTATCCAAAATAAACAAAAATACTAATTTGAAAAATATCTGCACCCCCATGTTCACTGCAACACTATTTACAATAGTCGGATTATGGAAACAACCTAAGTGTCTGTCAATGGATGAATGGGTAAAGAAAATGGTGGTATATATACACAGAGGAATATTTGCCATAAAGAATAATAAAATCTCACCATTTATGACAACAAATGAATGGACCTCAAGGGTCCATTTATATTATTCATATAAATGAAAAAAGTCAGATAGAGAAAGACAAATAGCACATGATCTCTCTTATATGTGGACTCTGAATATAAATAGATACATACAATAGATATACATAGATACAGACAATAGATTGGTGGTTGCCAGAGTCAGGGGACAGGATGTGGGAAAAATGGGTGCATTGCTTTTGACTTTTTAAAAATTTAAATTAAAAATTAAAATTAAAATTAATTTTGAAAAATAAATAGAGCCTTATTTATTACAAACCAAACTATTCAGTCCTTTATGAAAAGCTATGTTTGATTCTGGTTGTCACATTTTACAAGGGGGCACCTACAAACTAGAGGCATTGCTGCAGACAAGGGGGATGTATTAACTGTAAAAAGCCAAAATGGATAATGTTTTCAATATATTTATTCAACAAATAACTATTCACTCCTTAGGTAAGGAGCTCTGGGGAATTCAAAGTGAAAAAAACATCATGAATCCCAATCTATAGGAGCCTATAGCTTAGTGATCATCATGGGTCTTCAAATGGTACAGCCAAGCTATCATGCTGACGGAGGAGCAAATGTTCTGAACACTGGGTAAACGTTAAAGTGGGCTGATGTGCACTCTTTATAAAAAAATAACTTTCTAATTATTCAAGTTGTTCAAAATTGGATCTGTTTCCTTCTGAAGTAGTGAGATCTCTATCACAGGAAGAATTGGAAGTGGAAGCAGGATCATTACAGAATAATTTCTCTTTGGATGGGTGACCCACAAGGTCCTTCAAATTTCCCAGTGTCTTTCAGTCTATAACTTTAGAAAACCTATTATTTTCAACAATAATCATTATTATGGTGGTGCTCCAGGCACAGTGTCAGTTTTGGAAATATAGAGATGATCAAGAATGGGCCCTGCCTCAAGGAAGGGACAAGTGATACATAATACACATATTCCAATATGATATATTTAACAGCATGATCAAACTGCTGTGGGAGGTGCAGTGGGATGAAACTAATGAATGCCTGATAGAAGGGTGAGAGGCCTCTCTGCGTAGGGCATATGAGCTGGTCTTCCAATGAGCATGAGGACTGGTCAACATGTATAAGTTAGATCATCATTCCAGACTGTTCCTTTGAACCCTGGACTTCTGTACCCAACTTCATGCATGCCTCAAAGTCACCTCAAGTTCTATTTATCCAAGAACCAACAAATGGTCTTCCTTTCTCTGGGGTCTCAGAGCCAGGCCCCCAAGGCACAACACCAGTTCTGCTTATTTATTCAGACCAGAAGCCCAGGGGTGTCCTTTTCCATACCCTTTTCCTTAGGTGATCACATTTTATAAGGAGCATTATAAATATCCTACACACACACAGAGACGTGCACGCACGCATGCGTGCGCGCGCACACACACACACACACACACACACACACAATGTTTTTCTCCAGTGTAGTCATCTTCAATACCATCATCTTTCACAGTTGTTCTTTTGAAAAGAGACACCCCCACTCATATGTTCTTTCACATCTTTCTTTCATTTACTTCTATCTGAAATTCTGTGCCCAATCTTTAATGAAGAAACTTCTACTCAATCTTTAATATATTTTTTTGGCAACTGTCTGTAAAATCCATCCCAAAACTCCCCAGGCACAGTTAATTGCTGTTTTCTCTACATTTCCTTCGCCCTTTGTTTATGCACTTATTACACAGAATTATCTTCTGTATGTGATGGAGAGTAAGTGATCTGCTAACAAATTACTAAAGTTGTGTATTTGCAGTGAAATACCTCCTCATTGCTGGGAAACCAGTAAAAATCCAACCTCAAATGATAGCTGCCATCTCTCACACAGGTATTAACTGGACCCTTCCTCTGACCCACCCAGCCCACCTACTATTCCTACCTCTTCTAATCCTGTAGCTTTGTACTGTGACTTCTGGGACCTTCCTCAGAACCTAAGTGATTTGGTGATAAATTTGTATCAACTTCCTCAGCTTCCTGACTTGGCCAGCCTCTCTGTCTCTAAGCACCTGATGCAATAAAGAATGTTTCTGCTTCTGGTCCAGCTCATGGGTTCTACCAGGGTCAGGTCTCCCACCAAGGCTGCAGTATTATTCATGTCTATAAATGTGAGCAAGAGATCCATCCTGTGATATGAGGTAATAATGCTCATTATGCCAAATGTTTGGCAATAGGAAACAACAAGGTGTAGTGATAATATACCCTGAGAGTTAATAGCAGTGTTACCCATCATGCATTCTGCTGAAAACTAAAAAAATACCAGCCAAAGTGAATAAATGTATGAATGTAAATTACAAGTGACAAGCGTCAACTACTCTGCTCACTTCTGCCTGATTAGCTCTGCCAACTAGTGTCAAAATGATACCATAGCTAGTAAATGACAGCCAGATGGGTCTCACAACACATAATGATAAGTCCATGTTGACCTCCACCTTCTAAGTTGCCACCAGCTATTAAATAATGTTTCATTTAGGGGGTAGGGCATCAATTGCTGCGTACTGAAAATGGAAACTGCTATAAATCATTCCAAGTTTTAGCTATCAATATGAAAACTTTATAGCGCCTTCCATACTTTTGAACACTGTCTTACACAGAGATCTCTTTTAATTAGCCTTTTAGAGTTTTTACCGAGCATGCTTTTCTTGAATGATACTTCTATTATAATAATCTTTTCATGAAAACACCACTGCTTTGCAATGATTGCTTCTATGACCAAAGTAAAACAAAAGTCACATTAATTACAAAAGAAAATTTAGATATAGTTCTGGCCAAAAACTAAAGACTGCTTTATCTGCCAAAATCAAAGACTGCTTTGAAAGATATGCACCTCGATTTCTTATAAATGACTCTTCGCATCTTATCCTTTGATATATACTTTTCCAGTTTATATTTTTCAATTCTGCTTCATTGTTCTAGGAAACAATTATGAAAATGTCCTGAAATAGAAAGTGAACATATATTTTCACAGTTGATCCCTTTCAAGAAATAATTGATGGTTACCTCAATCTGTGCAGTGTGATTGGCATAATATTTTAACGCTTCATCCCCATCATCTGGATCTGATCCTGGTTTGAGCATCTGTTGTAAGAGTTTGTTGTGACGGGCCAACTAGAGGGAAAGAGAAGGGAAAAGGATTTAGGTCTTTTTTTCCCCCTTTCCTGGGATTAAACTTTGAAATTACTTTGTCCACTTGTACACATAGCTTCACAGTTCTGGGGTTAACGGTGATTAATTACACTTCAGTAAGGCATGTCCATTGGAAAGCTATAAATAATGAAACTATAAGGATCAGCTGTTATTACCATATCAATTTTACATTTTTTTGTTTGGCAATATATATGTTCCTCTCATGAGAAGACCATGTCTCTCCCAGAGTAGGTGTTCACTTACTATCTGTTGATTAAATTTATATCTTAGATAAATGTATAATTGAGCCAGGAAGAAGAAACACCGCAGAGATATATAACTGATACTCCCTATAATAGATTTAAAATACATGCATATCTAAAACAACTTGATCAGCAGTGTGATACTTCAGTAGGTAACAGTACCAATATAAATGGCAGCTTCTATATACACAAATAAATAGGTATTTATATTTCAGAGGAATTTCTCTTATAGAATCTAATCAAAGCTCTCTACATTAGCAGTTTGTACTAAAGTCCTATGCTTCTGAATATTCATATGTCAGAATTCATACTTTTCTCAGTTTTATTAGGAGTGGAAATGGCATTTACAGAATAAAAATTTCACCACAAATTGTCTTAAACTTCTGTTGATAGAAGTAATCTTTCTCTCCCATTTGAATGTCTATGACATTTGTTGCCAGTTCTCTCACGTTGTAAATAACTAATACATGATGCCTTCACATATCACTTTTATGGCTGTCTTGAACAATTCCTGAAACCCTGCAATGTCTTTAACCTTTCAGGTATTCTACTTATGCCTCAAGTTTCCTGAGGGCTTCTAGTAAAAAGAATCCACATATAATTCTTATTCCTGGCACCATTCCTATCTCTTACCCTGTGCCAGCCACTAATCCTAAACACTTAAGTGCATGGTCTCATTTGATCCTTCTAGGAAATCCTAAAGTTGGCACTCGTATTATCCCCATTTTACAGATAAGGAAACTGAGGCACAGAGCATTTAAGGGAGTTGCCCATGATAATGTCTCTAGAAAATGATAGAGCCAGTATTGAACTCAAGCAGTATGGTTTCATAGTATTCTTATCAACTTACAGAGCAATAAATAAGTCTTTGTACTATTCTTAAGATGTTAACTCAAATTGTGATTATTAAGAATGGACATAAATTTTAAACAATAATCCAGGACCTATAAAACCTCATAAACATTATACTTGTAAGTGGTAACGTGGTAAATTAAATATTCATTCCATTGATGCTGCTCTAAAGCAAATCATTTCCAAAGCTATTATTTTAGATTGGCTTTCAGGGATATTTATAATTCACTCAAGAAAACCATTTACATTTCATTCTTGACTAAATGTGAATTATACAGATTTTTATTACAAACTGTAGTCATGAAATTTGTTGTGACTTATAGGTGCTTCTAAAATTCTAAATATGTTTCAAAGGATAGAACTATTATAATCATTTAGGCACATTAGCATATGTTTTAAGAAGTTTGTTGAAGGTAAAATTGGCATGACTTGTTTACCGTTTGCATCTAGGGCATGAAGGAGTTAGGATGGACCCCAACGGTATAGACCTGAGCAACTGAAGGCTTAGAAATTCCAGAAACTAAGGAAAAATGCAAAAGGAGCATATTTAGGGAGAGAAAATCAAGACTTTGATTTTGGACACATGAAACTTTATATATCATGCAAAAGGAGACGATGAGCAGGCTGTTGGATGGACATGTTTATCAAGAGTTCTGTGCAGAGTTCGGGAATGGAACTATGTACTGAGGTGTCATTAGTATATGTGTCATACTTAAAATCATGAGCCTAATGAGATGACCTAAAAGTGAGCTCAGACAGAGAAAAGAGATCCAAAGAACACCAATAGAATTTAGGAAGAGGAGGGGAATCAGAAAAGAAGACTGAGAAATTTGCGCCAGGGAGGTCAGAACAAAACCAGTGAAACCAGGGGTCCTGGCAGCCAAATGAAGAAAGAACTTCAGGATGGAGGGAGTGATCATTTGTGTCAAAAGTTGATGACAGGTGAATCAAATGATGACCAGGAAGTGACAGTTAAAAGTCACTGATAACCTCGACAGCAACAGTTTCAGAGAATGGTGGACACCAAAGCCTAATGTAACAAGTTGAAGTAAGAATGCGTGGATAAGAAGTATAAACAATGAGTATAGGCAACTCTTGAAAAGCACCACTATAAGGGGGAGCCAAGAGACAGGGTGGTAGCTAGACAAATGGATAAGGCAAAAGGGAGGTATTTTTATTTTTTATTTATTTTTTATTTTTTTTCAACGTTTTTTATTTATTTTTGGGACAGAGAGAGACAGAGCATGAACAGGGGAGGGGCAGAGAGAGAGGGAGACACAGAATCGGAAACAGGCTCCAGGCTCCGAGCCATCAGCCCAGAGCCTGATGCGGGGCTCGAACACACGGACCGCGAGATCGCGACCTGGCTGAAGTCGGACGCTTAACCGACTGCGCCACCCAGGCGCCCCAGGGAGGTATTTTTAAAGATGAGAATTGTAACATCATGTTCGTTTAATTTTGAGAGAGCTGGAACGTTTGCTAAAGCAACATCTTGACTAGGTGAGAATGGAATAATCTAAGATGTAAGTGGAAGGTTTTTGCCTTAGATAGAAACAAATTCAACCATACTGACAGCAGAGCTATGGGCGCAGATTCAGGAGGGTGTTAGTTTTGATGATGGGAACACAAAAAAGTTTTGGGTTTTTTCCTGGTTACTTTTATTTTCTCAGTGTACTAGGAAGCTGATAATGAGGATGAGAAAGGAGGTGTTGGAAATTTGAGGAAGAGAAGATATGAGATGGTGAGCTAGGGAAAGTGAACACACTTGGAAAATGTAGTAGGACTGTCAGGAAGTCCTAAGAGCTCCCTTTCTGGGATGGTGAAAGCGAGGTCAGTAAGCATGTTTGTGTGTTTTTCTCCAGTGAGGTTCAGCTGTCTGGGTCCAGGCATAAGTAGACAGAATTGTAATTAATGGGATTGGTGGTGTTTCAGGACAAGGTCAAAAACACACCAAAAAGAGATACGTGGAAATTAAGAGTCCATGCTAGGACTTTCAATGGGCCCATGGAAGCTAAGCTGAATTGCAAAGGTAATGAAGCCAAGAGGGACAATGAAAAGGTGGCAGGATCAAGGAATTGTAGCTTCTAATGTCTTTTAAAAAATGTGTTGCAGTTGAAGTGCTAGAAGAAAGTACTAGTTAGAAAAGGCAAGCCAGACTGAGATACTTAAAGTGGAACTCACTGATGGGGGGCAGGGAGCAGTGACTAGTAATGATCAGGTTTTAGGTGTAACCATATATCTATCATCTGATCTCCATCACCACACTGCCCTGAGCCACTATCTTCTCTCACCTGGAATATTGCAATAGCCTTTAACTGGTCTCCCTGAGTCACCCTGGTCTCCCAGAGTTTAGCCTTAACACAGGAGCCAGAGTCATCCTTTTGGTACAATCATGCCTCTTCGACTCAAAACCCTCCAATGGCTGCCATCTCAGTTAGAGTTAGAGCCAAGTCTTCACCATGGCCAACAAGGCCAATAGAATCTGGCCTTGTTACACCTTTCTCATTACTCTTCTGGTACCTCCCCAACATCCCAGCCCTTCTGGGCTCCTGACTGTTCCTTCAACCTGAGAAGCGTGTATCCATCTCAAGGCTTTGTAGGTGTTCCCTTTCTGGATCCTCTTCCTCTAGACACCTGCATGGTTTGCTTCCTCACCTTCTTCAGGACTCCTTTCAAATACTGGCTTATCAATAAACATGCTTTGAATAATGACCTCGTCCATCTTCCCTAATACATCCAACAACATTTCCTCCTTTATTTTTCCCCATAGCATACTATGATCTGACATACCATATTTTATTATCAATCTCTTCATTAACTATCCCTGCCACAATAGAGTAAGCTTATGTTCTTAGAGAACAGAGATTTTCATCCATTTTGTTCACTGTTATATTTCCAAGGCTTAGAACAGTGTCTGGCACATAGTAGATATTCAATACATATTTGTTTAATAAATTAAATATAAATATCAGAACTCTTAAATCATAAACAAAGGATAGCTTTCCAATGTAAGACATTAATTTGAATAATTTCTTATAAATTTATTTATTAAAAACTTTTACTTCTTTATAGTTACTTTATAGTATTAAAATTAACATAATGATTTTAAGAAATCAACAATGCCATTTTATGTGATATAATTAATAGTACAAATCTATACAGATAATTTTCATTTAGTATGTACTACTTAACAGAAACAGCAGGACTTCTCTCTTTCCTGCAGTGTTAATGAGATGATTCTACATTTTCTTGTTTTATTGAAGATAATGGCACTCTCAAAGACACTTTAAAAAAATAAGATGTGGAGGCCTCTCTCACATGTTCAAACATTTAAAATAAAATTTATTCATAATTATATATGTAATCTACACATATATTGGAAAATTAAAAATATATAATAAGAAAAAACAAAATAGAAATAACTATACCATTTTTTTTCTGCCTGGATATCTTTTACATTATTTTGTGACTGAGAGCCTTTCCTGACTAAGTAGCCTAGTTTGCTCTTGCTTGTTCTGTGTTCAGATGGTGCCCTGTAACATACCTAGATAGCAAAATTTCTCATATTGTATCTTAGTTAATATTATGTCTCTCCAAGGAAAAGGACCTTGTCTTGACCTCTACATTCTCAGAGCCAAAAACAGAACTTGGTACACCAAATAGACACAATAGATATTTGCTAAAGAAACAAGTTAGTGAATAACATTCATTATGTATTTATTGGGCAAAAACTCTTAAATCTCAATGAATTATCTCTCTGTTTCCTCCTTGATAAAATACAAAGGCCAAAGAAATATAGTTAGACATCAGATGATGGTAGAATTCCCAGGGTTTGTAGAAATAAAATATTTTAATATTCTGTTCTTATTTCATAGTTAATTCACGTACTTATATCTCTTCTGCTGTATTGTAAGCTATTTGGAGAAGAAGGACCTGAATACTCAATAAATGTGGGCTTGAACCCTGTGAAGCAAGGATAGCATCCCTATTATATAAACAAAATACAAAAGTAAATAATATCTCAATGATTCTAAAACATGTGAAAATAACTGGTATCTATACAGAGCTCTCTGGTCCAAGTTTACAGTGTACTAGAAGCACAGTATAAATTCTCAGAGACCAATTAACATATGCTCAATAGTTTTGGGTTTTTTTAAAGATTTAGTCCCCTCTATATGCACTCCTATTAAAAATGTTACCCAGAATGACCATGCTGCCAATCACAAACATCAGTTTTTTCTTAGTGATGGGCTCTTTACTTTAGCCAATTTTCTCTACCATTCCCTGCCACATACTTTTTCATATGACACAAATAAAGAAAAACAACCCCAGAATTCAAAGAAGCAACAGCATCATTTAATATCATGTGCTTTGGAAACCAAATGTGAAAAAAAAAAAAAAGGTAAGTTTCTAGACAAGTATAGCACATCTGTGGAGATCCATCACAATGAGAAATGTAATTTAAATCTTAATTAAAAACTTGAAAAGAGTTAATGAAGACATACAAGGACAGTCATCTTATGATATATAACTTTAGCTCACAGAGACCCTCACAACAGTATTTGAAATTACCTGATGTCACTATACAACATGGTCTGGAAAACCAACCATCCATCAATGTTACTAATAATGAGAATCTGAACATGGGCATCATCACTGAATACTAAAAAGGAATAATGTTATAGTTAGAAAATCTCTGGGACCTAGAAATACTTACAATCCACGACAGTCTTTATTAGGTGAAATTGTAGCAATCGTTTTATACATGGCGTGGACATGATGCCTACATTCGCCATACCTGCTTGGTAAATGGTGATGAAAGAATTTTACCAATAAAAAACTCTTATTAGCTCATTACTACAAACAGAAAAACTAGCCTGAGGTAATTTATCCCTTTCATAATATTAAAGTTTTAAAAAATGCAATGTAATACATGGACAGATATATGCATATATATATCAGGGAGAAAGAAATCAAAACATTGGCAGTTAGCCTTATAAAAGAATAAAGACAGGGGCGCCTGGGTGGCGCAGTCGGTTAAGTGTCCGACTTCAGCCAGGTCACGATCTCGCGGTCCGTGAGTTCGAGCCCCGCGTCAGGCTCTGGGCTGATGGCTCGGAGCCTGGAGCCTGTTTCCGATTCTGTGTCTCCCTCTCTCTCTGCCCCTCCCCCGTTCATGCTCTGTCTCTCTCTGTCCCAAAATAAATAAATAAATAAAAAACGTTGAAAGAATAAAGACATAACTCCCACAAGGAAAGACTCCCTTGAATGCATAGAGATCTTTCATTATGTGTTGGGGGGGAAGGAAAATCATGCACTTCATTACTAGTCATGACATATTTGCAATTTAAGTACATATACAACTTTAAACAGGAATAAAAATTTGTGCATATACATAAAATACATACACACTCATAAGTACCATATACACAACCATATACACAAACATATATAACCTACAGCTAAGTCTTTAAGTAACACTGTGCAGCTTTTTAAATCCAAGATTAGGGAATAAAGATGACAGATTTAGGCTTTTTATTTTTAGCAGCATCCCTTATTAAACCATTCACATTTATCTTCCTATCATTAGAATTCTGATTCATTTCAGTTTGGGTCCAAATAAGGATGGAGTAAAAAAAAAAAATCAAGCAATTGCACTTGAATGATATTCAACAATAATTATTCTTTGGCGCTTCTCATGCGATTTTTTTCATGTGAGTTCCACTTGTATTAATTGGTAAAACTGACAGAGCAACTGCCTTTCCAAAGATCACAAAGTGCGCTGGAGCCTGAAGTCAGAATAATTGGCTTGTACGTTTACGTTAATAATTGTACAATGCTTTTATAGCAAACACTCTTCCTGTTAGAAGCAGAGAGAAATCAGCAGGAGAATATAAACTGAGGTGTTTACCTTTTCTAGCATGCTTAAAATACACAAACCTGTTTTCAAAACATCTATCTTTCTCTGATTTGGTGTTTCTTTTATGTAGAAAGCAAAAAACACTACTGTGGGATTATAGAGATAAGTAAGACTTATTCTCTTTCTTTAAGCAATCTACTTTCTAGTTGGAGGAATGAAAATAATTATAGAAATGTAATTAATATGAAGGAAAATACGGGCAGGAATGCAAGAGATCACATTTGGTGGTAGCACTAGGAAAAGAATCATGTAAAAAATGCATCTGATAAAGGTTTTAAAGAATGGATAAAATGTCCATAGGCAGGAAGGGGGAGGTGAGGATGTCATGAGGAAGCCATTCTTAGGGGAGATGGGGACCTGCATGAAGAAAGTCACAGAAGATGGGTAGAGAGAGACAGGTCTGGAAGGTGCAATCATACTAAATACCCATGTAGGAGTTTGAGCAGAGAATACTATTGAAGGTTGAACTGTGTCCACCAAAAAGACATACTCAAGTCCTAACCCCCAATAGCTGTGAGTGTGATCTTACTTGAATATAGGGTCTTTGCAGATGTATTCAGCTAAGATGAGGTCATACTGGATGAAGGTGGGTCCTAATGCAAAGACTAGTGTCCTTGTAAGAAGAGGGAAATTTGGACACAGACACAGACACATAGGGAGAATGCCATGTAATAACAGGAGACAGGGACTGATACAAGGCCAACAGCACCAAGGGTTGCTGCTACCAGCAGAAGCAAAGAAGAGGCAGGTAAGGACCCTACCTTAGAGCTTCCAGGGAAAGCATGGCTCTGCCAATACCTTCATTTAGGACTTGCAGCCCCCAGAACTGGAAGCGAATAAATGTCTGCCATTTTAGACTATCAGAATTGTGGTAATTGGGGGCGCCTGGGTGGCTCCATCGGTTAAGCGTCCGACTCTTGGTTTCAGCTCAGGTCATGATCTCACAGCTTCGTGGGTTCAAGCCCCACATTGGGCTCAGTGCTGGCAGCACGGAGCCTGCTTGGGATTCTCTCTCTCTCTCCCTCTCTAGCTGCTCTTCCTCCACTTGTGCTGTCTGTGTCTCTCTCAAAATAAATAAACAAACTTAAAAAAAATTCAAAATTGTGGTAATTTGGTACAGCAGCCCTAGCATGCAGTATCAGTCTGTTTGGGATGCTAAACAGAAATACCAGAGCCTGGATGGCCTATATATCATACACATTTACTTCTCACACTTCTAGAGGTTGGGAAGTTGAAGGGAAAAAGCACCAGCAGATTTGGTGTCTGGGGAGAGCTCACTTCCTCATAGACAGGCGTCTTTTCACTAAAACCTCATTGGTGGAAAGGGCAAGGGATCTTTCAGGTCTCTGGTATAAGGGCATTAATCCCATTCATGAGGGCTCCACCACCATGACCTAATCACCTCTCAAACGCAAAAATTCCAAACACCATTGCACTGGACGTTGGGATTCAACATATGAATTTGGGGGTGGTGGGTGGCACAAACATTCAATCTACAGCAGAAGCTAATACAAATGCAAGCCATTAAGGAATTTTTCTCTTAATTTTGACATGATAAACTAAGATCTTCTTATTCTTTTCCCCTTCTATTAGGAAAAGAATTGGGGGATAGAGAGAAACCATTTGAGAATGGCGCCAACTGTCCAGAGCTGCTCTCAGTACTACAAAGTCCCTTATAAAGAAAATAACCCAAAGAAGAAATAACTGTCCCTCTAGAACATTGATACCAGGATTATGATTGTGTTCGGAGTAGGGTCAAACTCATGTTAAGAAGAAAAGGCTTTCTCACATGAGACTGAACTGTGTGGTCTCAGCAAGAAAATATTCACTGTGGCAGGGGTATGTGCACTTAGACCCTTTGTAAGCATATAAACTTCTGGCATTTCTAAAAGAGAGGATCACTTGCTCTCTACTTCAATCAGTAAATCAAGGTTGCAGGAACGCCCCCCCCAGTAATTTTCAAATTAAATCTGAGGTTAAATAGTGAAAGATGCAGAAATGGTGGCATTTCCAGAAGAGGGTGAGCACATTAGAGAGTTGGGGGTGAGGGGTAAAGTGAGGGGAGAAAATGTGGACGAGTATTACAGACATGGGTTTGATATTATGTATACAATATCTATATAGTATTATAGATAAGGCTATGGGAAGCAGAAGAAAGTACTGATTCTCCACCAAAGAGTGTAAAGAAATGGATTAGCTGGAAAACCTCAGTCTTTCTTAAAGTTAATGCTAGTTCTTTTTTCTCCTTCCCAGACTTTCTTGTTCCCTAGTCAAGCATGGTTGTCCATAATGTCTCGCAGAATTTGGATTTTAACTAGAGTGGAAAGAGAAAGACCTAATGTTTATTTTTCTGGACTCCCAAAAGAATCTGAAGAGCATGCCTCAGGGGCACCTGGGTGGCTCAGTCAGTTAACCATCTCGATTTCAGCTCAGGTCATGATCTTGTGGTTCGTGAGATGCAGCCCTGCATCGGGCTCTGTTCTGACAGCCTGGAGCCTGCCTGGGATTCTCTCTCTCTCTCTCTCTCTCTCTCTCTCTCTCTCTCTCTCTCCCTCTCTCTCTCTCTCTGTCTCTGCCTCTCCCCTGCTCTTGCACACACACATTCTCTCTCTCTCTCTCAAAATAAATTAATGAAGTTTAAAAAAAACACACACACAAAAAAACAGAGAATGCCTCAAAGAAAGCATGGCCAAGAGGAAAGCATAGCAATGGAGAGGAAGGTGAACAGAGGGAGTGTCACTCTGGGAAATACAAATTAGTAAGCCTGGGAAAGAGACGACACAAACCCCTGAGCACCTTGAGAGGCAGTTGTGGAGGACGGGTGGACTGTCAGACCAACGACCTCAGACACAAAGGAAAGCATGAGATCTCAGGACTGTTTCCTCATACCTACAACCATAGGGAAGTAATGACCTGGTTCCTTCCCTCCTCCTACAGGACTAAAGGAGCCTAGAATGCCAACATTACTCTATACTTTATCAAAGGAGTTGATAAAGGAGCATGTTTATAAAAGGAGTTGAAAAAATATATAGGTTTGGGGCGCCTGGGTGGCTCAGTTGGTTGGGCAGCCGACTTTGGCTCAGGTCATGATCTCGCGGTCCTTGAGTTCGAGCCCGCGTCGGGCTCTGTGCTGACAGCTCAGAGCCTGGAGCCTGTTTCAGATTCTGTGTCTCCCTCTCTTTGACCCTCCCCCGTTCATGCTCTGTCTCTCTCTGTCTCAAAAATAAATAAACGTTAAAAAAAAATATATATATATGTATATATATATAGGTTTTATTCATCCAATATCCAAAATAAATTATTTACGGTTCTTAGAAAGCAGTTTATTTTTTCCATTGTGGCCAATCTAAGACAAAGATGAACAAAATGACAAGAAATTCACCAAAACCAACCAACCAAACGGACAACCCCCGCACCCCCCCAAAAAAAAACCCGCTCAATTTTCAGATGGTCTGGACTCCTATTCATTAGGGTCTATCTAAAATCACAGTAAAATCAATAAAAGACCTTTCGTTATTATAATGAAGATATGCTTGATAGCTCAAACTTCAAAGCAAGGCAAAGTAGGAAAGAAAAACCCCGACATAAATGGCCCACCAGCAACAATGCATTTTTAAATGATTTAAGGTAGTAGGTTATATTTGCACTATGGTTTTGACATAAAGCATTCAAAGTGTTGCTATGAAAACTCCAGCTTTCCTAGTGATTGCTGAATTTCATCCTAATGGAGTGGTTCTCAAAATGTGGTTCCTGAACCAGCTGCATCAGCATCACCTGGGAACTCCTCAGAAACCCAAATTCCTAGGTACTGCCTCAGGGCCCTTTAGAATCAGAAACTCTGTGGGTGGGGCCCAGCAACCACTTTAGCAAGCCCGCCGGGTGATTTCAATCCTGACTACATTTAAGAACCACTGTCCTCTTGGAGAGGAAATTTTACCACCAGGACCAATTTAAATACTGGACAGGAATCCACTTTCCATTTAAATCTAAAACTAAAGAAGCAACGGTTTTTAAAGGAGTTTTTTTTCCCCTTCCCTACAAGAAAAATGTAAACAGTATTAGATACTCTTAATAACAGTAATTTCCTGAACAATTTTTTTTCAATTGTAACTGAGATCAGACGTATGAAAAGTATTCCATTTAGCTTTTAAAAATTGGTCATTTATCTACTATATGATTTCACTCATATGTAGAATTTAAGCAACAAAACAGATGAACATAAGGAAATGAAAGGAAAAAAAAAAGAGAGGGAGGCAAACCATAAACTCTTAAGGATAGAGAATAAATTGAGGGTTGATGGAGGGGTGCTGGGTAGGGGGATGGGCTAAATGGGTGATGGGCATTAAGGAGCGCACTTGTGATGAGCACTGGGTGTTATATGTAAGTGATGAATTGCTAAATTCTACTCCTGAAAACCAATGTTATACTATATGTTAACTAACTGGAATTTAAATAAAAACTTGAAAGAAAAATAAATTATAACTAAGTAAATAAATAAGTAAATAAGTAAAAAACCAAACAAATAAATAAATATTGGTCATTTATCACTCATAGCTTTAATTTCTGAGCTCATTTTACACTTTTAAAAATATTTCTGTACTAGAACCCCATTCAAGTAAAAAAAATTGTTAATAAGGAAGTTTATATAATATTTATCAAAATATATAGTACACGTATTAGTTTATAAAATTAGTTTATATGCTTATTCTCATGAAAAGAGTAGATGAACAAAATTACCTTCTAAAACAAACTTTTTCCCTACAATTATTTAAGTCAAACTTATTCTTGAGTTTGATTTTGCTCAACTAGAACAGGTCATACTTTCTTTTACTTCAATACTTCAAAAGCTATATATATTAGAATTTTATTAAAAAAATTTCATTTTTAGAAAAAAATACCTGTCATTTTATATTTTTCATGCAAAATTTAATGAAGTATCATGCTTAATTGCTTCTTATATCATAGTAAGAATATACATCAATATTTTCTGAATGACTAAAACTACATGAAAAAAACTACATGAAAATAGTAAGTAGGCCATCTTATCTGAAATCAGTATTTCACAAAAATATTCTACATTAATCATTGTTGTAGTGTCCTATTCAAAACGGATAAAATATTTGGGGGTGAGAAGCAAAAAACGAAACCAATTCTCCATGTTTCATGTGATTATACAAAACACAAATAAACATTAATAAAAAGAGAAAGTAGCAACTAATCTCTAGAAAACCCCCAAATGATGTACACTTGTAGTTTTTATTTTTGTTCCGTAGAATTGATGAAAGACAGATGTTCATCCAGACTCTATTTCTTTCTGATGATCATAAAGATAAGTCTTCGAAATTTCTGGGTCTTACTATTTCTATAAGGAAGTAATGTATTTATTTCTTCAGATCCAGAGACGAGAGGATAAGACTACTTTAGTAGCTCCATCAAGCATTTACAAATCAGTGTGTTGGATATTTCCCATCCGCGTTCCCTCCTGAGTGATTTTTCAAATGTGATCTGGATAGGAACAGCAGAACACAAGGATCCTTCTCTGTGACAATTCAGGTGATGATATGCGAGTGTGAAATGCTATTTATTTGATTTTAGTGTGTCTCCCTCACCTAAACTATAAGTTTCAGGATGACAGGAATTTTGTGTTCACTGTTGTATCCCATGCCTCCAGAATAGTGTCCAGTACCGAACAGGTCCTTAATAAATATTTATTGAATGGATGGATGGCATAGAATGTTCCTGTCTGACCAATTTTTAATGGTATATGTTTCTAATTCTCCAGAGGAGATTGATTTTTATGAAATGTTGAATTACAATTTGTAAATGTGAAAGATATTTTAGTTCTTATTTATGGAATAAAGTGATTAGTCATTTACTTACAACATAAAGAGAATAAGAATTAAACTGTCCCTTATCTCTTCAAAAGCATTCTAAGTCTTTCACTGTTTCTAGTGGTTCTTTTTTTCCAAGGCAAGCACAAAGAGGTGAAAAGAAGCATCTTTTTGAGACCTCTGACCATATCAAAATAGGCCTTGCGGTTGACTGAAAAAAACGTTAGGGTCCTTGCTCCCAAAGCAATTGTTGGAGAGAGTGGTCTTATCATTCACACTGAGGGATTACCTCTGGTTCTGCCACTGACCTTTCATGGGAACACGTACAAATCACTTGACCTTTTTATGTCTAATTTACCTAGCTGTGAGAAAACAGTAATACTTACACTATTGTATCAAAGAAAATTACTGGAGGATCTGTGTTCTTAATGTTCCTTATGCTCCTGGACCGATGAGGCTTTAGTGAAGAGCACAATATTACTCATTACTCTCCCCTATGATACACCTATTCTAAGAATGAGTCAATTGCTTTTCTGTTGCTCATAGACATGACAAAGCCACTTTCAAGTGGGTTAATTAAAGGCTTGGAATGATAATGATGAGTTCCACAACAGTTCTCACACTGCCAGTGTGCTCAGGAATCCAATCTGAAGTGTACAAATTAGCCAGATGTAAAAATCGGAGGTGGGGGGAGGGGTGGGTGGTGGAATGTGGGGAATTGAGAAGAAGCCCTACAAGATAATTTTCAGGAACTTTAAGCTCAATTGCTTGAAAGCATATCAACCTCAGGTTGTTATAGCTTTCTATTTCCAAGTTACATCAGACTGAGAACTATCATGCGAGTGCTGCCTCGATGTTTAACTGTCTAATCAACAGCTGCTTAAAAAAAAGGTCAGCTTTTGTTAGAGTGGTTCTCAAAAGTGAGAGAATTATTGCTCAAGTGAACTTCTGCATTTCAAAGGCAAACCTAATAAAGGAGGAAATGAGGTGGCAAGGTGAATTTCAACTCTAAGTAAGGATACAGATCACTTGAATCAAAGTGAAAAGAGACAAAGAATTTTGAACAGATGTATTTTGTTACTTGTTCATTCTGTGACATCCAACACCCTTTTAAATGCTATCTAGTCATTCAGAAGTTAAATTGCCCAGGTTGTAAATGAAAATACAAAGGAGGGCATGAAAAGAAGGGAGGAAATACAGTTTAGAGACAAACTCATTTAGGAAATCCTGTTCTCCTTTCTCAGAAAATTATACAGCTAGCTGGTAGAAAAGACATTTAAGGGTACAGGTATTGATCACAAACATAGATGCTATAGACAGTTACTGCCTGTGTTATAAGCTTCTTTGGTACTATATGATGAGGTCACGAATTATCTATAAATGGAACATAAAATTGTTAGATCCATAAAGCATGTTATATGCAATTTTTATACAACAAAGGACTCATAATCCCAATCCAAAATAACAAAAAAAGTTTTCCTTATAACTTAAGCAATCATAAGCAAATACAATGATGGGTGTATGTCTTGTATGCTCGTTCTAAAATAGTTCATGAACCCCTGATTTGTGCCCAGTGATTCCCCAGGAAATGGAGTTATAAAAGTGAACAAGACAGTCAAATCTTCAGCCTTTATGGATTGACTTTCTGGTAATGGAGAAGACACAAACAAACGAGCAAATGCTAAAAAGAAAATAAAGCAGAGGACGGGAGTAAGGAGCACCGGGCAATGGAAGTTGCCATTTTATTTATTGTATTGTATTGTATTGTATTGTATTGTATTGTATTGTATTGTATTGTATTTAT
Organism: Lynx rufus; assembly: GCF_022079265.1. NCBI lineage: Eukaryota > Metazoa > Chordata > Mammalia > Carnivora > Felidae > Lynx > Lynx rufus. The sequence continues at coordinate 59,712,120 of NW_025814889.1, forward strand.
TTTTAAGCAGGCCAATGCCCAGCAAGGAGCCCAAGGCAGGGCTCCAACTCATGACCCCAAGATCAAGATGTGAGCTGAGATCAATAGATGGATGCTTAACCAACTGAGGCACCCCCAGGAAGTTACCATTTTAAATCAAATGATCAGAAGGGTTTAGCAGAAAGTTAAAAGGGAGAAGAAACAGTAAATTCAACAACACAAAGCAATACTTCTTGACTTCAAAGCACAGCCATGAGACCCGTGTGGCTTGAGCAGGTAAGGAGGAAGGTAGCCAGAGAGACGGGTGAAGGGGGAAAAGGGGCCAGGTCATACTGAGAAGCTTTTGAGGCCAATGCCAAGATTTGAGTTTTACTCAGAAATTGGATATTGGGAAGTTATGAGCAGACAGATGACATACTCTACTTAAGGGCTAGTGCTGTCACTGTGTTAGAGAAGACATAAAGGCAGGCACAGGTGAATGGAAGCAGGGAGAACAGACGCTCATTGCAATAATCCCAGTGAGAGATGGCAGTTTGGGACCAGGTGGTGGTGAGGAATGTGGGCAGATTCTGAAACATATAGTGCAAGAAGAGGGATGATGCCAGAGATGGCTAGGGAGTAGGACTGCATAGTTAGCATCACGGGCTCTGGAGAGACCTGGGTTCAAATCCTTTCTATCCCACTTGTTAATCAAGCATCGTGGACAAAATAACAGCCTCACTGAGCTTCACTTTCTTCTTCAGCAAAATGAGGTTAATAACAGTGCTTTTTAATATTTACCTATGAGATGATTAGATGAGACATCGCACCTCGTACAAAGTAAGATGTTGCTAAATGTGAACTAACATAATAGAAAGAAGGAAGAGTAATCAGGAACATGACGTTAAAATGTCTCCTAAGTCATGCCAGTGGGTGCATACTCTGTTCTATTGGAAGCTCCTGAAGTGTTTAATGAAGAGACAGACACTTTTGAGAATAATCCCTTTGACTTCCCTGTGGAAAGTGACTGAAAGGACTCTAACCAGAGGCAAAGAAACAAGAGGCTGCTGCAGTTGTCCAGGCAAGAAACGAGGATGGCCAAGAGGAGGAAATGCAGAAAGAGTAAGAAGCGGGGAGGATCCCAGCGACATTCAGGAGGTAGAACCGAGGGGATGTGCTCTCTGGATGGCAGCCATGGAAGGGTCAAGACGAATGCCAGCTTTCTAGCTTGATAACTGGTTAAAGAACCATGCCACTCACTAGAAAGAGAGCTCACAGTAACTCTTGGGAGGGACAGATGACGACTTCAAGACTTAGCTTCCCTGTGCCACAGTGGGCTCAGATTGCCACGTAGAAGAAAGGAGAATGTCAGGGCCTTCGGGGGAAGCTAGCAAGGGCCTGGCTGCCTGTCACCACCAACACCAAAGCATTGATCTTTTCCTGATATGTGTGTTCAATTTATTGCTTTGGAAAACTTCTCCTCAGTTTGTGTCAATGTGGAACATGTGGGAGTGATCAATTTTAAAAACAAGTTAAATATGAGGCACTTCTAGAATCTGTGATGCAGTCAATAAAATTAGGGGCGACGGAGGGGAACAATTGCAAGGAAACCTTGCCCTAATAAACTGTTTTCTGTTAAGACTATAAACAGGTATGCTGTTTATTCCTTTTGGAGCTCATTTGTGGGCCCTCTTGCAGCATCCATTTAGAGCCTGATGCTGACGCTGTCTGAATTCGAGCCCTACCTTACCCTAATGAGCTTCAGGAGGGTTGATGCGCCTCTCCTTCCTGCCTCCGTCTCAGCAGTCAGAGCGGGAAGGCCTCACTGCAGCTCCCAAGCCCACTGACATTTCATTAGCACTGTTGCTGCGATCCCAGAGCACATCTTACCAGATGAGAGCCATGAAGCACCACCCAGGGTGGGTACAAGCTAAAACAAATCCCCGTCTGACAGAACAAGATGTGCTTTTGCAAACTGGAACCTGTGAGTATTTCCTATTGGCCCTTTACTGAAACTGTTTTTTGGTAAGGCCGCGGAGCTGAAAGGAAAGCAAGGATAAATACGAGGAGCCTTAGGACATCTTGGAGGACGTTTTAAACCAAACACATACCCACAAACACACACCACTTCTTCTGAAGAGTAACTGTAGCGTATTGAGGGTTATCAATAAAGTTGCTCAGCGGGACAACAGTGAATTGTAATGGCACCATTGTTTATATCTTGTTTTCCCTCCCCTCCATGTTTTAGAACTAATATTTCACTTCTGTTCTGCATAAGATTGGGGTCAGAATGGGACATTTTGGCTGAGGTGCTTTGAATCATTGCTCCTTTGACTCTAATGTACACTTTGGAGTGTATCTACTTTTTAGGTAGTAATCATTCAACCTCCTCCATTTGCTGCTGCCCATTTGGGGCCCCCAGCACTCAGTGTGGATTGCTCTTGGTAAGACTGTTGGTGACCTGCTGAGTGCCAAATCCTGGAATCAGATTTATGGCTGCACCTGTGTGTTGAATTCATTGGGGCCCCTGGTCCCACTCCCCTTTGTGAGTCTGCGTCCTACCTCACGTTCACATCCCGTTCCTCAGACCACTCATTCTCAACCCATTTCTGCAGGTTTCTCCTCCTCCTTTCTTTTAAAGTGTGATATTACTCAGAGTTCCATTCTCTTCTTTTTTGAACATTTTTTAAATGTTTATTTATTTTTGAGAGAAATAGTGTGAGCAGGGGAGGGAGAGAGAGGGAGAGAGACACAGAATCCAAAGCAGGCTGCAGGTTCTGAGCTGTCAGCACAGAGCCTGATGAGGGGCTCGAACTCACCAATGGTGAGATCGTGACCTGAGCTGAAGTTGGATGCTTAACTGGTGGAGATACCCAGATGCCCTCAGGGTTCTGTTCTTGACGGTTTACCCCTCTCTTTCCAGTGGCTCTTCCTAGGAAATCTCAACTACACCCACCATTTCCAACAGCATCTATGCTAACGTCTCTGTACATCGATGTTCCAAGCCTGGCTCTCTTTTCTGAGAATCAAGTACAATGTAATCAACTGCAAGTTGTACACCTCCAACCTAATGTCCCCTAGGTTCTCAGATACCAAAGATCTAGAACCAGGCTTCTCCTCTCCACACTGTACCTCCAAGCCTTTTCTATTTCCAATCTTGTGAAATGCACCATCATCTACTCACCCACCAACTCTGTACCTGGGAGTTATCCAAGACTCACACATGATTCCCACTCTCCTCATACCTTTCCCACTCATTAAATTGGCCAGGGATGTAGCCGTGCTTGGGTTAAGGAGGTGGTGATGGCTTCTCCTTGCCAAGATCTACACATCCTCCGGACCTGACCCTGCCTGCCTACCTCCTCAGCCTCATCTGTGTCCCTCTCCCTCTTTTGCCCAACATTCTGGCCTTCTCTTCATATTTGGCCATTAGAGACTTTACATATAAAGCAGTAGGAGGCTCGGGATTCTCACATTGCCTTATAGGGCCAAGGAATAGATGCCTACAAAAGAGTTATGGTTTTCATTTGTTTTGGTGCAAGTTTTTAAAAGGTCTCTTCCTATCACAAAATAGCAAAGATCAATTCCTATAATTTCTGAGAAAGCGTGGTTTAACAGAAACGAAAAGTTAGGTGATAATCAAATTAGCCTGATATCTGGAAGGTGGAAAGCACAAAAGTAGAAGGAAGGGAATGAAATGAAATAGCTGTATCTGGATCAGGTGGTCAGGCTCTCAGACAATTAGGGAAGGAAGCTGAGGAGGGAGAAAGTCTGGAGTAGCTTTTTTGAAACTTTTTGGCCTGCAGACAACTCGAGTAAAAATATCCAGGATGTATTGTAAAAAAAGCAATTTGGGGCTCTGACCCAGACCGACTCAAAGTCTCTGGGGATGGGGTCCAGGATTTGAGGCACACTACAATTTGAGAACCACTGCTTTTGACCTTAACTTTAACACACAGTTTGTCCCAAGTTGTATATCAGATGCAAACAGAAAACTACCTTTTCCCCCAGCTAAGTTTCTTCCAGTTTGACCCCTAATTCTCTCTCATTCCAATTGCTTCTGCCTTCCTGTCCCCCTCTTCTGCTTCTGCTACTTGATTCATACTCCTGTTTCATACTTGATTCATTCATTTGCTCAATTTGATGAATGAACATATGTCTGCCCCGTCGATTGCTTAGTCACTTCTCATTTATGATCAAACTCTCACTGTTCACAGAACACTGAAATCAGAGTCATAGCAATGGAAGGAAAGAATGGCCAGTGTGCTCTCTTTTATCCAGTCAGAAACTCTATGTCTCTGTGTGTGTGTGTGTGTGTGTGTGTGTGTTACACTCACATACAAAATGAATTAAACATTATAAATATAAACATGAAAAATACTTACAAACACATGACCTATTGATTCTTCTGCATAAAGATACTTCAATGTTTGGGGCGCCTGGGTGGCTCAGTCGGTTGAGCGTCCGACTTCAGCTCGGGTCATGATCTCACAGTCTGTGAGTTCGAGCCCCGCGTCGGGCTCTGTGCTGACAGCTCAGAGCCTGGGGCCTGTTTCAGATTCTGTGTCTCCCTCTCTCTGACCCTCCCCCGTTCATGCTCTCTGTCTCAAAAATAAATAAACGTTAAAAAAAAAGATACTTCAATGTTTTTCACATTTTTATTTATTATTGAGAGACAGAGAGAGACAGAGCATGAGCAGGGGAGGGGCAGAGAGAGAGGGAGACACAGAATCTGAAGCAGGCTCCAGGCTCCCAGCTGTCAGCACAGAACCTGACGTGGGGCTCAAACTCACAAACCACGAGATCACAACCTGAGCCAAAGTCAGACACTTAACTGACTGAGTCACCCAGGCGCCCCGTGCATAAAGACACTTCAAATGTGGGACACACGGGAAACTTTTTGACTGTGAAGATTGTAAAAATCATCTAAAGCAGGGTTTGGAAAACTACAGCTCATGGGTCAAATCGGACTTGCCACCTGTTGTTTTTTTAAGTGAAGTTTCACTTTAACACAGCCATGCTCATTTGTTTACGTATTCTCTATGACTGTTTTTACAGTCGAATGGCAAAGTTGAGTATCTACAGCAGAGACAGCCCAAAATATTTACTATGGGACCCTTTGCAAAATGTCAGCAACCTCTTTATAAATGTAATGCACACTTATGGTTTGCAGGTCTCATACAGCTAACAAGATGTTAAAATGACAGAAACAGAAAAATAGATACACACATACATAGGTTTCTAGAAGATAGGTTTTGAACCAACCAATTTTATATGTCTAAAAATGATTCTATTTTATCAATAACATAAATCTTAACAAGGGACTTTCCAGAAATTTCCCCCGCTGTATAATTTCATATAACTACTTGGTTGTGACGTAGAAGGGGGACTTTTTTGGTCTGGCCGAGGATAACTATTTCCCCTTCTGAAACTTGACTTTTTAGCCCAACAGTTTATCTTCCAGAATGATTTTGTTATAATGGTCTGTCATTTTTCTGTGCCTCTGTAAGTAATTCTGAAATTCAGAATGTACCAATAGCCACAAAACACAAGTGCTGAGCAAGCTCACTGCATTACTAGTAAGACTCACATCCCTATATGAGTCTCTCAGCTCTTAAACCAGAAGAGAATTGTTTTCATACACTAGCTTAATATGTTCTAGAACTGGATCTACTGACTAAAAGGTATTATTTGGATCTCTCTCATGGCATCCTGTCTTATACTTCTACAATGCGTCTTCAGGATAAAGTGTTAGCTGTATAGTTTATCTTTCTTACATTTATGTTTTAGCTAGAAAAACAAGTTAATCAATATGCATAGGCAGATACATGCAAGCACGTGTATAAACATGCAGGCCCAGAATATTACTTAGTGCTTTGATGTCAATGTTTTTATACTGGCTTATGTGTTTACTAATTATATTTTCTCATGGGTTCATTTTTAATTGATTTATCTTTAAACACTTGCTTAATAATGTCAGGGTATGAATTAGTGCATGAATAAAAGTACAATCATTAAAAGATCTTTTTAAGACTTTTAATACTTTTAATAGATCTTTTTAAGACTTTTAATCTTTTTAAGACTTTTAATACTTTTGAGTCAGTGGATACCTTCTAAAGCAGATTTCTGTGCCATTTGTTTTTGTGTTATTGTTTCAGCATTCTACAAAATCATTAATATCTCATTAATTTTATGGCACCATAAATAAGAACTAAGTACCCTAAGGAGCAGTTTAGCAGAAATTTATGCTATGTCACATTTCAATATATATTTACACTGAATTATTTTTTGGTACTTAAAGCCCTCTAGAATTTGCTAAGATGTGCCCTCCACTGCTACTTCTCACATCGGCACCACACTGTTTCCTCTGTCCCTTTAATGTAATGTCCCAGAGCATTTAACCTCCGCATACATATTATGGTGAATATTTCCTCTACTCATGCTCATTCTTTCCCTATGATGGAGAAGCCCCCCTCCTCACTTTTTTTCTGCCTATCTAAAACTCATCCATATGTAAGATTCATCTAAAATATCAGCCCCTCCACAAAGCCCATTACAGTAACTCCAGCCAAGATTAGCTATTTCCTTTTAAGTCATCTATGGTTCTCACTTGTTGACTGTAATAGTCACTCATCCACTTAATCAATCAAGAGTATTTGTCATATGAAACACAAGTATTATGCGTTTTGCAACACATTCATGAATAATACATAACACCCACTTTTACTGAATTCGGAGTCCAGAAGAGAAGACAAACAACTAAATAGGCCACAATAATTCACTGGTAGATGTAAGCACAGTGTGCAATGGGAACACCCAGGAACAGACGGGGTAAAGTAATGATAAGGAGCTCAGGTTCTGGAGTCACAGTGCCTGGATTTGCATCAGAGTTAGAAAAACTGGGAAATCTAGAGTTCCATTATGGATATGTAAAGTGTGAGATGCCTAAAAAGACATTTAGATGCAGATCTCAAACAAGCAGTTGGATGTACCAGTCCGGTGTTCAGAAGAGAGGCCCACGCCGAAGATATAAATTTGGGACTTATTGTGGTACAGCTGGTGTTTAAAGTCACGTGACTGAATGAGATTATCTCGGGAGTGAGTGTCAATTGAGGAGACAAGAGATCCATGGAATGAGTCCTAGAACACACTGACTAGAACACTTCTGACAGAAGCAGGAGAGAGCAATAGGAACCAGTAAGAGAAATTGACAGGGGCCAATAAGGAAGCAGAAAGACCAGGAAACTGTGCTGTGTGAAAGCTAAGTGGAGGAATCATTTCAAAAAGAAGAGAGTGACCCACTGTGTCAAATGTTAGTGACAGGCTAGATAAGATGAGGAATGAGAACAAATTAGATGTAACAAGACGGCAGTCACTGGTGACCTCACCATGAGCTGTTTTGGTGCCATGCTGAGGATGAAAGCCTGGCAGGGATGGATTCCAGAGAGAAGAGAAAGAGAAGAATTGGAGATAGCAATTGTGTACAATCTTTTGAGAAGTTTTGGTATAAAAGGGAGCAGAGTAATGGCCCAGTGGACTAGGGGCTTTAGAGAAGCAGATTTTCATGCTTGAATGCTGAGCAAATGATGGAATGATCGAGTATAGAAAGAAATTGTTCTCTCTCTATTCCTCTGGCTCTTCCCCTGTCTCTGCCACCAGCTCACTTTCCGAGGCCCACTCCTAACCTGACACCCCAGGGCACCCCAGATATACATATTCTACAGGAGCTGCCACACTGTGATTGTTTTTATGTCTCTCTGTAACGAATGGTAAATTTCATGAGGGTAGAGACTATATCTCATTTGCACACCTTAATCTTCATGTCCATGGCACAAATGATACCTGTGGATTATCTGCCCCCGAAAGGAGCAAATGATGTAGTCACAAGGAGAGACCTATCCCCATGAGAATGCAAGCTCATTGAGGGGAGGGATTTTCGTCTGTCTGCTCACTACTTAATCCCGAGCACGGAACAGAGCCTGGTTACAGCAGGTAACCAGTAAATATGCACTGAATAAAGAATGAATTAAGAATGAATTTAGCTGGGGAAAGTTATAAAAGGAATTCTGATGAGACTTAATGTCTATGGAGCACTTCCTGCGCACCAGGCTCCATGTAGATGCCGGACGCATGGGCTGTTGATCGAAAAAATTTTCAACCTTTATATTACATTAAAATTTTAATTGAAAATCTGCTTAGTTTTTTTACTACAGAGAATATATGGCAACAGGATACAACAAGATTTTTATTTATTTTTTTTAATCTGGTGTCTGAGAGGCATTTTTTATTTCCAAATTATACTAGTGAGAAAGGCCTACTAATCCCAACCTCTGTCACACCACCAAAAATTAATATTACTACATGAGGGTTCCCTCAATGAATTCCTCTTAAAATTAAGTGCAAAGAAATTTTGTGCTACACTAATAATCAACAGGAGTGGCTTTTTGTTGTTGTTTTTTTGCATTATATATGAATCATGTAACAAGTATTTCTCTTTGCCTTGGTTGCCAAGAAACAGAGAATAATTAATGCTCAAAGTAGCCTTAGTTAATAATCATGTATTTTATTACCTCAAACTGCTTTGTGAAGGCAACACAGAAAAATATCTTTTGGTAGGGGGAAAATAGTTGATCCTGAATTTTTTTTTAGAAAAGAATTTCTTTTAGAAAAGAAAACTTACAATTATGTTAAGTTTTCAGGCAAAGTTCCTTCAATTGCTTATATTTCTACATATCTGTTGCCAAGACTTAACAATAGTTTTTCTTCATGTAGCTGGGCAATTAAGGTTAGTCCATTTTCTGCGATTTTAGTAAAATAATCTCTTGACATTAGAAAAGGTTTTTTTTCTACTAAGTTTACATATTGGAAAGTTTCTACATTATCGAAGTCTCTCTACAAAGTGACCTTACATATCTACTTTCACAATGACTATTGTACTGTAAATACTTCCAGTTTATTTATACTCACTTTTGATTGTAACTCAGAAGTGCTGAACATTATTCATCCCCGAAGACTGAAAAACAGCTCTGTGCACTTGTATAAAATCTGGTGTGTTCTGTAGAACTGCTTAGAAAACACCGTCTACCATGCTGTCCTATGCCCTTACACAGTTTTCTTTTAGAATTAAATACCAGAAAAAAGTTGGCCATTAACGAACTGTATAGATGTTAATTGTATTGCACATGATTTTTCACTCTTGGTTACCAAGAAGCTCAGAGTCCTACTGATAAGCAGTAAGAATATCAGCCAAGACCCTTAGCATACTTAGATTCCTTTTCCTTCACAGGGCTTTTGATCTTGAATTCTAACAGTCTAATTATACAAGTGCATTTCTTACTTGACCTCAGATTCCTTTCGTGAGTAGGAAAGGTATAAATAAATACATAAATATCCAGTAGCTGGTTAGTTTCTCTGTTACATTATTTAAAACATAATCTAATCCGGTAAAAGAGCCATCATGGTCCAACTATTCTCTAAGTGTCCATAAAAGTCTCTGAAAGTTTACTCTGGAAACACAGTTGATGGATACCCCTCAGATTTTTATAGACAAGAAAGGTAAAGTCAGAGAAGTTGAGTGACGTAATCAGCTAATGGAGAAAATGGAGGGTGAATAACAACTAAGCTATTTGTATAATATTCTAGCCAACATATTACTGAGTTACAAGTGCCTCTGTGAGCTGAAAAGCCCAGCTGTGTTTTCTACTTTCTGCACTACAAGCAATAATAAAGATGAAGTAATTGTAAATCAGTTAAAACCCTTCAAAGATATTAAAGATGGAAGTTATGTATCCAATTACAAACCCATCCTTCTGTTTCTACAAATAAAGTAAACGAAGCAATGCTGATTACTATATATTAACATAACAAAATAGAAATTGCAAAGAGGTGAGTGGGGAAGTCTCTAAGGAAAACATTTTAAGTAGTCTGAGTAATATATACATTTCATTCCACTTCAGTATAAATTAAAATTTAGCTACTTAGAGTATGTATATGCGCATCCCTTAAAATGAATATAGCTCAAGCAATGGCAGCTCTGAGATCAAATACTTAAGGAAAAGAAAATGGATTAATGAGGACTATCAGGACATCCAGCAAATTCCTTCAGCATAACGTAACATTAAGAATCCTAGTCCTTGAGGGGCACCTAGGTGGCTCAGTCAGTTAAATTTGATTTCAGCTCAGGTCATAATCTCATTCAGGTCAAGATCTTATTCAGGTCATAATCTCAAGGTTCACCAGTTCAAGTCCCACAACAGGCTCACTGTTAGTGCAGAGGCCGCTTTGGATCCTCTGTCTCCCTCTTTCTTTGCCTCTCGCTCTCTCTCTCTCTCTCTCTCAAAAATAAATAAACATTAAAAAAAAGATTTGGGGTGCCTGGGTGGCTCAGTTGGTTGTGTGTCCAACTTTGGCTCAGGTCAAGATCTCACGGCTTATGAGTCCAAGCCCCACGTCAGGCTCTGTGCTGCCATTCAGACCTTGGAGGCTGCTTGGGATTCTGTGTCTCCCTCTCTCTTTGCCCCTCCCCCACTCTCGCTCTCTCTCAAGAATAAATAAACATTAAAAAATTTTTAAAAAGGGGCGCCTGGGTGGCTCAGTCGGTTAAGCTTCCGACTTCAGCTCAGGTTATGATCTCACTGTTTGTGAGTTTGAGCCCTGCGTCGGGCTCTGTGCTGATGGCTCAGAGCCTGGAGCCTGCTTCAGATTCTGTGTCTCCCTCTCTCTCTGCCCCTCCCCTGCTCACGCTCTGTCTCTCTCTCTCTCTCTCTCTCAAAAATAAATAAAACATTAAAAAAATATTTTTTAAATTAAAATAAAAAAGATTTAAGGGGCACCTGGGTGGTTCAGTTGGTTGAGCTTCCAACTTTGGCTCAGGTCATGATCAAGAGGTTCGTGAATTCGAGCCCCAGATTGGGCTTTGCACTGACAGTCCAGAGACTGCTTGGGATTATCTATCTCTCTCAGGCCCTTCCTGACTCACACTTTCGCTCTCTCTCATAGTAAATAAATAAACTTAAAAAAAAAAATTTAAGAACCCTAGTCCTTGAAACATGATGACTATTCCTACCATGCGTTCTCTCTCTCCTGAAAGGAAAGAAAGAGATACTGTCTTCTATTGGGGACAGTGTAACAATCCAAGGGTTTAAAATATGTTAGGAAATGCTATGTACTTTTCTGCATGGAAAAAAAAAATACATATAGAAGCACCCCTGCCTGATATCTCCAGCTTTCCTATTAGACTTTGAATTCAGTGGATATGGTTGAAATCAGAGCAGACATAAGAAGGAGCCAAGATATGGCAAAGGCTTTCTAAGTTGCTAGAATTCAGATTGATGCTGTAACATAACAATTATGTCACTCAGAAATAAATATATATCTACCAAACGTGAAATGTTAAGCAGAAAAATAATTGCTTCCACTGAACTTGGCTTCATGATCCTTACACCAAACTAACAATTAGAGAGTTCAATTTCAATCCATTTCCTGGATTGCATTTTTTATTACTCCCATTAACCATGAATTTGAGAGGTCATGTAAGTGGAAGTAATCCAAAGAGTCTTTGTTGCTTGGTGAAAGATATGTAGGTGCCCATTAAAGGATTTAAATCTAATATGTCAAGTATTTTTCCCCCAAGATATTTTTCTTTGTGGAAAGTTTCCTTTCATTTTTTTAAATGAGGCCTCATGGGTGCCCCGATTTGGAGAATCTACTACTAATTAAGTAGCCAAGACCTATACATATGAAACAAAGAACAATTCTAGGATGATATACAGCATAGGCTATTATGAAAGTATGTATGCAGTTTGGGGTGAACATTACAGCTGTAGGAATTCAATACAAAGAGAAGATCATTGTTGGTTGGATTCATCTAAGAAATGGGGTAAGTCCATCTCAATTTGAAACCTTAGAAAAACTAATGTAGTACTAAAATGAGTTTTAAGAGAAGGAGATATTTTATTAGTTCTGAGGTGGCATCATGAACAAAAGTAAGAAAAGTGCCTGGAAAATATTATAGGGCTGTGTCTATCTATGTAGAGTTTGCTGATATGATTGGTAAAGGGTGATCTACAGAATTAAAAACTCCATCAAAGTTGAATAAGATCTTGGCTCCCAGAAAGCTAATACCAGTTTGGTAGGATTATTTCTATTAATCCTACATAGTACCTGTATTACATAATAATAATATCAGCCTGCATGCATTTTTGCAAGAAATTATTCCCCCAAACTCATTTTGAGTATGTGCTATATGCTAAGGTGTAGCTGGCACAGGATGAGAAAAAAAATACTGCCTGTGCACACAGAATTTATATTCCAGTGGAAACATTTATCATTAGTTTTGATCATGATAAGGATGATGATGATAACAAGAAATTACATTTATTCAGCTTTTTAATTATAATACTGAAATTATAAACACTGACGTTTTAGAGTACATCATGTCTTAGTCATTAATTCATTCATTTATTCATTTTTCATTCATTCATTCATACATTTGTTAAACGCCTATAATCAAGGTCTTCACAGTTATCAAAGATGTTGATTTAATTCAAATGATTACAATTCATTTCTTATAAAGACATGAGCAGCTATCACACAAGAGCCCTACCAATTTTCCCCAAAGAAGTTCCTTCCTCTAAAATATCTATGGCGCATTTTTGCAGAACTTGTTGCCTCTGATGGAATGTCTTCCCCCTTTATCTATCCTTCAAGATTCAGTTCAAGTGTTGCCTCTTCCATGAACCCTCTCCTGACTCCTAGGGAAAATGTATTTTGTGCATGCTTCCATTTTAACAAAAACATATTAAATTATGATTTATCTATCCCCTGTTAGACAGAGCTGCGAGCTCTTAACTGCGAGCTCCTTGATGGCATCTTTATTCATCTTTCCATTTTAGCAACTGAAACGATGCCTAATGTAAGAGGTGCTCAATGAATATTCTTGAATGACTATCTTATAATAAAGGAGACTTAGGTGCACTGTACGTGATTATTATAATATTTGAGTGCTAACAGCTGGTTGAGGGTCTAGCCTCACAGATCTTCTGTCCCTCTAAACACGCCAAGCTCATTGCCACTTTCAAGCCACTCTCTGCTCTGGGATGTCCCCCACCCTCCCCATTTCATACCGCTGGCATTAGCTTTCTCACTTAGAGCTAGCTTCAATTTCAGCTCCTCAGAGAACACCCTCCTGATCCCCAATCTACAATGGCATTTCGCCACTGTCTTTCATCACACCCTGTTCTCATTCACCACAGAGCTTATATCACACTCTCCTGTCTTTCTGGTTTCTCTACTCTTCATTGCTCCCAGTCAGAATGTAAATTCCCTGAGAGCTGATCTCTTAGTTTCCACTGCTGTACTCCTACCATCTAGCACAGTGCCTGCCATCTAGTAAGCATGCAAGAAATCCATGCAATTGAATGAAGAATAAATGAGAAATTTGGATCCTCTTTTCCATAAGTGGCAAACTATGGCTCATGGGCTACGTTCCACTTGCTGGTGAGCTTTGTTTGGACTGCTCATGTTTTTTTTTTTTTTTTAAATACTGAATGAGTTGTCAAATTTAAAAATTAAAAGATTTTACATTTTTCAAAAATTTCAAAATTCAGGTTTCTGTTGAAATGTTGAAAGAAGTGGAAATCTAGGGCCTACAATCCCAATTGGAAAGTCAGCAAAGGTGAGTAATGGTTGCCTGCTTTGGGCGAGGATCACCAGACTGTCCCAGCCTCACCTGCTCCCTCAGCACTCAGTCACATGCCCCATCTGACCCTGAAGGTGGTCTGGATTTGGCCCTGACCTCTTCTGCTAAAGCTGTCTCTGTGACCCATGCTCTACAACACACTCACATGACTCCTGTAAACCCTGTCCTCATGGACTGCTGTTACTACTAAATCTGAGACTGTATCTTCAGAGATAACTTAGCATCAGAACTTACTTTTTTATTATTTCTGCATTATGACATGGAAAGATTATATAATCAAATACAAAACTGAATTCATTATATACCAGAAGAAAATCTAGGTGAGTGTTTAAGAGATCTCAACGTGGCAGAAGAAACCTATCATTAAAACATTAAAAAGCAGCTCAGGTCATGATCTCACGGTCCGTGAGTTCGAGCCCCACGTCGGGCTCTGTGCTGACAGCTCAGAGCCTGGAGCCTGTTTCAGATTCTGTGTCTCCCTCTCTCTGACCCTCCCCCGTTCATGCTCTGTCTCTCTCTGTCTCAAAAATAAATAAACGTTAAAAAAAAAAACATTAAAAAGCAAATTAATCAGGAAAAAGTAGATATAACTACTATGACTAAGATTTGTTACTGTTAATTAAAATTCACTAACAAAAAATGGACGCTGTCAGAGGAATGGATAAACACATTTTCAAATAATTCACAGAAAATAGAAATATCAAATAGCATTAAAAGATAGTCCATTGTATTTATAATCCAAAAGATGTGAATTAAAATGAGATTCCCTTTTGGGGCAACTGGGTGGCTCAGTCGGTTAAATGTCCGACTTTGGCTCAGTTCACGGTCTCACGGTTTGTAAGTTCAAGCCCTGCATGGGGCTCTGTGCTGACGGCTCAGAGCCTGGAGACTGCTTCGGATTCTGTCTCCCTCTCTCCCTCTGACTCTCCCCTGCTCATGCTCTGTCTCTCTCTGTCTCTCAAAAATGAATAAATGTTAACTAAATTTTTTTTAATGAGATCCCTTTCATCTATAATTGGTTAACTCATTTAACAAATATTTGCGGAGTGGTCACTATGTTCCAAACACTATAAGTTTGGCAAATATTTTTTTAAACGGTAGTAATTTTAGGATTCAGTAAAATTAATACCATCACACACTGTGAAAAACAATTTTATGATATGCATCAAGAACCATAAAATAGTTCCTATCCTGTGACCTAGTAATTAAACTTCTTGGAATTTATCCTAGGGAAGTAATCAGTGTAGCAGACAAAGATTAATGTATGAGGATGTTAATCATAGCATAATTTATAATACCAACACATTAGAAATCTAAATGTCCAACAATAGGAGTGATTAAATAAATTATGGTACATTCAAATGATGAATGATTATGCACACATTAAAATTATGTTTTCAAAGACCATTTAGTGACATAGGAAAATGCTTACTAAAACTTTTAAAACCTATATTTTAAAAATAATTTCATATAGCCAGTTATAATGATCCATTCTTTCTTGCCTCATGAGACAGAAGTTTCTCCATATAAATCTTAGTTCTGGTAGTTATTAAAATAGAAGGTCTCGCATGTTCACTGCAGCATTATTTACAATAGCCAAGATATGGAAACAACATAGGTGGTGGTGTATATATTTACACAATGGAATACTATTTAGCTCTAAGAAAGAAGGAAATCCTGCCGTTTGCAACAACCTGGATGGACCCTGAGGGCATTATGCTCAGTTACATAAGTCAGAGAAAGACAAATATCATATGATCTCTTACATGTGGAATCTAAAAATGTGGAACTCATAGAAACAGTGTAAGTATGGTTGCCAGGGGTTGGGGGTGGGAAAAATAAGAAGATGTTGGTCAAAGGATACAAATGTACGGTTATAAGATTAACAAGTCCCAGGGATCTAATGTATAGAGTGGTGAATATAGCTAATAATACTGTATCATATACTTGAATGTTGCCAAGAGAGTATACCTTAAATGTTCCCAGCAAATAAGAAATAATGATGCAATGAGATGAAGCTAATGGTTGGTGGTAATCATTTTGCAACACACAAATGTGCCAAATCAACACATTATACACCTTAAACTTATACAGTGTTATGTGTCAATTATATCTCAATAAGTTTGGGGGAAAATAAAATTTAAAAAATTTTCAGACACAAAAAACAGAAATTGCTACATGGGATCAGAAAAGCAATATGGTTTAATACAAGTTAAACATATGCAAAGCACTGAAGAATGTCCTAGATTGCAGGTAGTGACTATTCTGTAGAAAGAGAGAAATAAATGGGAGAAGGAACAGGAAGAAAGCAAAATATAAAAGAACAAGACCACAGCAGAAAGAAGAGACAGAAATGCATAAGGAGAACATGTGGAGGACAGAAAATCAAAAAGGACACATAGCTGAATTTTAAGGAAATTCTCTGCACACACCATAGTATTAGAACTTAAGAAATTCCCTTTTTGATGTATTTATAGTATTATGTAGATCAGACAAGACACTTACAAGAAGCATTATTTGTTTCTTGTAACACCAACCACAGGAAGGGCCAAAAAGGATGTCATGGCAGAAAAGCAGAACTACCTCACTACCATGAAAAGAATAACAACAAAAATTGAAAGTCTCAGTGCACCAAAATAAACTGTCTGTACAAAAGATGATTATAGTAAAACAAGGAGGAAGTTGAACCTTGGTTTTAGAATTACTGAACTGTGCAAAGGCAGAAACCAATCTGCATGGTCATCAGTGCTCAGGAGGCAAATCATTCCATGTCCACAATGAAAGCACTGAAACCTGGGCTCCACCAAACCCTTGGAGCACAGCTACATGGCTCCTCCTGAAGCCAAGTATACACCCCCTGCTCTTTGCATTTGTGCTTCGGTGAGGGAGCTGTTTGGGTAACAGATTCATAACGCACTTAACCAAATATAACATCCAAGCCTAGAGAAAGCTGAAGGAGTCACTTGTGGAAAGATCAAAAGAGCACAGAGGATTCTCTTCTATGAGTGAAAACTGAATTTTTCATTAAAAGATGGTGGGAAGAGTCACCCAAGAGAATGCATTTAAAAGTAATAAGGTAACAATGTTCTGCGTCACTGTAACTAAATAAGAGGACAGTTGCGTAACCCGACACTGTCAGTTGTACATACCCCGTTCCATATATTTTGCCACTCCTACCCTGTTTTGAGTTCCTAGAAGAATGTGCACGGATTCTCGTTTCATATTTACTCCTAACAATTTAATCACAAGGCTTAGAGTGTTCAGCAATTCAGAATCTCCTTCCCTTTACCCCTCTGATGTACTCCCTCTTCCTGAAATCTGGCTTCATTTATGTATATCCACACTGTACCATCCTGGTTCTGCAAACTATTGCTTTTTCAACGTTTTGGTTTTGTGAAATTGAGAAACCTCTACATATCCATGCAAGCCATTTTCACATCTGTAATTTTATCTCTTTGTTTCAGTAAGTTGTTTTTATCCCCTTGTTCCCTTTTTTTTTTTTTTTTTTTACTACTTCCGAACTCCCACTTTTGGACAACTCCACCATAATTTTTGAATCTAAGCTATTCTCTTCAAGAACTGTCATAAACTTAAATCCATCAAGACCATTGACCCTTGCACCACCTTCGCTTTTAACATTGTTTGTATTTTGTGTCATTACCTTTCAATCTGTGACTAGCTCTTGCATTCTTTATTCTCATTCTTCATTCTTTTCAACATCCCCCATAGCCTGTTTTTAAAATTTGTATTCTCTACTCTTATACTTAGTCTGCTTAAAAATGAACTGACCTAGAAAAGTCTCTTCTTGACCTTGACATTTTTACTACTACACACATTATACTGGTAATCTGAGGTTGCATTTTTAAACCTGCTCTTCATGGATCTGGGTGATTGGTTCAAACATCTGCCATTCTACTGGTTCCAAGGCTGCCTTAGCTGGTCTGGTTGTTCATTTCCCATTGAAAGGCTGCAAGGTCAGGACTTGTTCGTGTAACTGCTCACTCGGGCAGAGGGGACGGCCTCTCCAGACAGAGCAAAATTAGCCTTCAGTCAAGAGCACATGGGTGGCTGGACTCTTCTACTTCCTTCTTCTAAAATTTTCACTGCTCACTCTGGCCCATTCTTCCTTGTTGTTTTCCTTCCACCATGCTACAGCTTGTGAAATAACTCCTTGCCCATGTCCATGTTGGGCCATCAGGTTTCTCTATTCATTCTAGTAGCCAATTTGATTTTCATTCTCAGCCTGTGATTTTTTTTCTTTCCATTCACATTCAATCTTTAGTCACTGCTTTTCTAGACTGACTCAATTCCTATCATCTGAATTTCTCTTTCTCTCAAAAACACCTTTTCCACATCCTAAACCTCTGTGTTCTACTTCCTTCAACTTGCCCTTCATTCTGTCCTTCATCCTTCAATACCTAAAATTCTCTTTTGTCTTTCTAGCTATAATCTATCTGCCCTTACCTGTTTCCATTCTATATATGCATTTTGCTATACTATGAGAGACCCAAAAATCTTGTCAGTGATTGAAATGTATTAAAAAAAAAAACAGAGCAACCTCTTTTGCTAATATATCCTAGAATGTGACACCTTCCCAGAATCTTTTGTAAAAGTTATACTCAAGTTTACGTATATTAGATAGTTATACAAAGAAGAGAAGGGCAAGAAGTGTCTAAAGAGCAACCTTTCAACACCTTAAACTTACATAGTGCTGTATATGTCAATTATATCTCAATAAAACTGGAAAAATAAAAAAAGTAAAAATAAATAAATGTACTCAGGATCTTACTTTATATCTACCAATGTCTGTTCAATTAACTGTTAAGGTGTATGGGAAGAAGGAAGAGGGAGAGGTTGACAATGTGAGAAAATGACTGGAGAGAAAGACTGGGAAAGTCCAGAAAGTTAGGACTTTAACCTGTAAAAAAAAAAAAAAAAAGAAGAAGCTACTATGGAAAAAATCAAATTGGCATTGTGCATTCAATATTTTTAACTTTTAAACAAATCTGTGTTAGAAGATGCAAATTTCAAGTTGATCTTCATGTTAATAAAATTAAATTCATCAAACAACACTTACTAAGCACCTATTTTCATGAGGTACTATAAAATGAAAATGGTTCCTCTAAAAGAATTTAAAATTTAGCCTAATATCTGTTAGAAGTCCAAGGGAAACTAATTACAGGCTGATACTTACAGCTTCTGTATGAAACATGCCGACCTACAACTCCAAGAGGCCAAAAGCCATCCTCAAGGTTTATCCTGATTAGACCTGAACATACCCCCTTCCTTCACACTATCTTCTCAGCCTCTCCTCCTCTCTCCTTCAAACTTCCATTAGTTGCCATGGTTTTCCTATTTTTCAGGCTCTGACCTGGGACTGTTTCCTCCCTCCTGGCCCAGCAGTTTTTGGTGGCAAGTATCATTTTCTTGTAGAGCCCCTAGCATAACTCCCGGAACACAACTGGGCATTCTGAGAGCATTTCCTTCTCCTTGGCCCAGAACAAGGGGGCAGGTGCTGAAGAAATGAAGGGACCAGAACATGAAAATATAACAAGCCATGGCACAAAACACAACTGTTAAGATTAACAAAATAATATTGGACATAAAATGTGATACCTGATGGGCCAGAATATAGATATTGTGTCCAACATCTTTTGGGGAAACACCGTCATCTCCTCCATCATCATCCCCATGGTCACATTCCAATCCTTGGTTATAGGCGTTCTTCATCACATCCACCTATCAAAAAAACAAATAGGAAGAACAGGCATTTTACGTTGTCTATGAGGTATAATGAAAAACTGGAACACTTCTGGGGCACCTGGGTGGTTCAGTCGGTTAAGCGTCCGACTTTGGCTCAGGTCATGATCTCACAGTTCGTGGGTCTGAGCCCTGCATCGTGGGCTTGAGCCTGTTTCAGATTCTGTGTCTCCCCCTCTCTATGCCCCTCCCCGGCTAGTGTTCTGTCTCCCACTGTCTCAAAAATAAACATTTAAAAAATTTTTTATTTATTTATTTATTTTTTTTTTTTTTTAACATTTATTTATTTTTGAGACAGAGAGAGACAGAGCATGAACGGGGGAGGGTCAGAGAGAGAGTGAGACACAGAATCTGAAACAGGCTCCAGGCTCTGAGCGGTCAGCACAGAGCCCGATGCGGGGCTTGAACTCACAGACTGTGAGATCGTGACCTGAGCTGAAGTCGGCCGCTTAACTGAGCCACCCAGGCGCCCCCAAAAAATTTTTTTTAAATAAAAAAATTTTAAAAACTGGAACACTTCCAAAGACTTGAAAACTACAAAAGAACTATAAATGAAAATGGCCTTAGAAATCATCTTTATTTAAATAAACATGAACAATATTTTCTGTCTTCCTTGAACATTTTTGTTTTGATGTTTGAATACTGACAATGCCAAAGTTCCAATGAATTAGGCAACTCTAGAACCCTGAGACACATCCATTATTTATTAAGCTTCCACTAGGTACAGGGACAAATGGTGCTGGACGTCGTCCTCTGTAGTGAGGACCCAACAGTGGGTACAACACAGTATATGCTCTCAAGGAACTTACTGTCCAGCAGGAGAGTCAGTACATCAAGAGGTGAACACAACAGTTCTACAGCAGCGCTAAGTGTGAGGCACCTAGTGAGCACACAGTAGGGACACGAACTCAGGCAAGAGACTGATGGGGGGGTCACAAGAAGGAAGTGGATGTTGAGAATAAGGTGTTGTAGGCAGAGGGCTATTGTACATTGCTGCTGTTGAATGAACATGTAACTCTTAGCCCCATTTAACCATAAGAATAGAGAATGTCTTGGTCCTCTTAGTCCACTACCTACAGATATGAGGCTCTCAGTAAATATATGTTAAATAAAACTGTATCTTACATTTTTATCTGCCCTCCTCAACTTCATTCCTCACTATTAAAGAGAGAGCAATGTTTTTGAAACCCCATGGTTTCAAGGACAAAAAGGGAGAGGCAAACCAAGAAACAGACTCTTAACTATAGAGAACAAACTTATGGTTACCAGAAGTGAGATGATGGGGGGCGGGAGGGGCGGTGAAATAGGTGGTGGGGATTAAGGAGGGCACATGTCATGAACAGCCCTGGATGATGCATGGAATTGTTCAATCACTATATTGTGCACCTGGAACTAAAATAACGCTGTATGTTAAATATACTGGAATTAAAATTAAAAAAAAAAAGCCCAGTGCTTTTAAAGCATGCTGATATTACTTCATAATTTTTATGTTACAAGCGAGGAGGAAAATATAACTTCTACAATAAGAAGACACACTAATGATCTCTGTGGAATCCCCAGTCAAGTCTTCAGATAATTTTCTTTAGGCCAAGCATGGTGTAACATTTCAATGATACAAACAAGCACAGAAGGATTTGGTTTTATTCTTATTGTTCAGAAGAGATATAAATAAAATTTTCGAGGAGTACAAACATTTCTCAAATATTCCAATACACAAACTAAAGAAAACTTGCTTTTTTTTCTGGCAAAAAGAATTTGCAGATAGTTTAATAGACTGTGACAGTTTGATTAAGAAAAGTACTTAGAGGAACATCTGGGTGGCTCGGCCAGTTAACTGTCCAACTCTTGGTTGTGGCTCAGGTCATGAACTCACAGTTTGTGAGATTGAGCCCCACATCGGGCTCTGCACTGACAGCATGGAGCCTGCTTGGGATTCTCTCTCTCCCTCTCTCTCTCTGTCCCTCTCCTGTTCATGCACTCTCTATCTGTTTCTCTCACTCAAAATAAATAAACTTAAAATAAAAGAAAAGTGCTTAGAGTGGATAAAACCAATGAAGTAAGGACCCAAATCACAAAGGCCTTTTGCATCATGGGACCTCCTGAGTTACTTTTAAAGGTAGGTTGTGATGTGCCATCATGCTTGGTAGAGCAGTGAAAGCCACTAGACTTGTTTCATGACATGCATACTACAAATTTGTCCCTTTTTGGATGCACACTATTAGCACAGTTTCAAAAGTTTTCTTACCAGTTCCCTGGGTCTCATGTTAAAAAGAATTCTTTCCGCATTCTCACTGTCGTGTCTGCTTTCCATGATGGCCAGCAAAAGCTTGGAGGCATTGTTCTAGAGATACAGATTTAGTTAATGCACATGAAAAGTCTATTTCATGGATTAACAATCCCTGCATTTGTTTTGATTGACATTACCAGGAGAATTTTTTAAAAAACAAACACAATTTTAAACTGCTAATTTCATTTGGCTAACTAACATTTTAAAATAGAATGTTTAGCCACCTGGGTGGCTCGGTCAGTTTAGCATCCAACTCTTGATTTGGGCTCAGGTCATGATCTCACAGTCATGGAATCCACCGAGCATGAAACATGCTTAAGATTCTCTCTCTCCCTCTCCTTCTGCCTCTCCCCTGCTCACCTGCACATGTGCACATGCATATGCTCTCTCTCAATAAATAAATAAATAAATAAATAAATAAATAAATAAATAAAAACAAAAAAATAAATTAAATAGAATGCTTTACTTCATTGTCAACATGAAATAAAAATAATGAATCATGAGAGCTATGTTACAAAGAATATTTTAAATATTGGTGAAAGGGTGTTTTAAATACAAAATTGACTTCGTACGTAATGCATTAAAATATAGTATTTTCCTTCACTATTTTCTAAATAGGCATTGCCATGATGCCATTTTAATAAGAAAGTAAAGTGAGGGGTGCCTGGGTGGCTCAGTCGGTTAAACATCTGACTTCAGCTCAGGTCATGATCTCATGGTTCGTGGGTTCAAGCCCTGCGTTGGGCTCTGTGCTGACAGTGCAGAGCCTGCAGCCTGCTTTGGATTCTGTGTCTCCCTCTCTCTCTCTGCCCCTCCCCTGCTCTCTCTCTTTTTCTCTCAAAAATAAACATTTAAAACAATTTAAAAAAATGACAGTAAGGTGAACCAGTAGCAACGATGTATTTTATAGAAATGGTATATAATTCAAAGAATTTAGTGTAATAGTTTGTAACATGTTAGCATATTAGCATACCAAAACTTTAAATAAATTTAAGCAATAATTGCTGAGAATTAATCTAAAATTCTAAATTCACAAGTTAGAAGTAAAATATAAATTTATTGATAATAGTTTATTCGTCTCACTATATGGCAGTATATATGCATCATGTTTATCATCTGGGTTGTTGAAGAATATCATTTTCTAATTTTGTTTAATAGAGACTAAAAATAGTTTATGTTGTCTTTAATGTTCCATTTTGGTTTATAAATATGTATTCTCAAACATTTAACCTATGGATTCCAAAAATGTTTCTGATATAGTTGATTTATGATCCAAAGAATTACAGAAAGTCTTATTACACAAAGCACAATATCCTCAACATGTGGGAAGATGTTTCTTTACACTGTTTTCAATAGCACCACTCCAGAATTGTGGCCACCTGTGAAATGATAAAAACCACCTGGGAGATATTTCTACAGTGTTTTTGCAATATTTATTTAGATAAAAATCTCAACCTCCACACACAATCTTTGATAGGAGCACAAGAGAAGTAGAGTCAAATGGCTTTAAGATGTTTCTCAGTGAGTCAAAATTAACATCTTACGGGATAAAAACTTGAACTGAATCAGTTGCTTGATGTATGCAGACATTCGCTACATAAATTTTGTTAATTTTGTACAAATTAATTTTATTGAGTAGTTTAATACTAAATTCTCTCCACTTTTTTCTTTCACGAGTACAGCCTAAAGACTGTCTTTAAATGACTAATATTAGTAGCAATGATGTCTGATGATGATGGTAGCAATGTCCTGAAAAAGCTTTAGAATTTTGTAAGGGAAGTGGCATTATTTTTTTTCTGTTCCATTTTCAATTTTTAAGCATTGGTACTAAATCCTAAAAATCCATTTTTATAATCTAGCATCCTATACAAACAACGTACCTAAAAAAAATAAGGTTCCAGGATTAGTGGAGCTGAGATCCTCAGACCAATCTGAACTGACCCCACAGAATTTAAAGCTAAAACCTTGGTAACACTCACAGTATTTTCTAATGAACCTTACTTAGCAGGCCCAGTACATAACAGCTTAAAAATACATCCAATTTCAGAATACCATTGGCAAGATGATATTTTTTCCAACCAATCTTCTTTTTATACTATGTTGGAAGAATAGAAATCTTGTAAATGACCTACAGAAATCTGAATCAAATTGAAAGTACAAGAGCCTACATACACTAAGAAATCAAATGTGTGTGTCAGTGTTAACAGAAGATTTTCTTCCAAAGGGAGCTAGGGACCTTTATAAAAAAAAAAAAAAAGCTACCTATTTACAAATTCAACACTTCACAGTCACAGATCACCTATGAAATATAAATTAAAAATGAAAGGATAAGACATATGCATAAAAAATTCATAAACCTATATAGTAAATGAGTCTATAGAATTAAGTACAGTTAAAATTATAAATAATTAAGCAATTAAATTTAAGAATGACTAATATAAAATAAAACTTAATTTAGCATTTTTGCTATGGCATACTCTATAATGTTATGGAGAATTTATAATTAAAAGCATTCTACCCATGGAAGCCCCCTAAAATTTGTCACTTTGTATTGCTCTGCTTTAAAAACATTGTTCTCATATTGGCCATTATACATAAAGCTTCATAGATTGTTTGGAAAGGTATATATGCCTTGTTCTTTAAGTAGAAGACTATATTTTAAATATTTCAAGTTAAATCCATCCTTCTGGTATTTTATACATATCTTGATTTAGCCAACTGTCATATTTTGAAAAGATATACATAATAGTGCCTAGTAACATAAGTGAAATTTTAAATAATCCTTTATCAAAAAAGCATTTTCATTTGAATAGATAAAAATATTTATATACGGTTAAGTAATACCCCATCATTTAGTTTTTTAATAGGTCTGGATTTGTAAATAGTCTATACGCCTATACTTTGTTCTAATCGATGAATCACTCAGTATTTCCCTCTATTAAGTTATATCAATTAAAAATGAGTTTTTAGGCCAATAAAGGACTTTAAAAGCCAAAGGTCAAGGCTTCTGTATGTTGTTTTTTTATGAATTATGATTAAAGATGAATATAAAATGAAATAAACATTTTTCTTGTAACTCAACCTAAGCTATCCGTCACATGGTCCTAGCTTGGCTTCATTAACTAAAACATGATGTTAACGAAGAAAAGGATACAAGTTCAATCTATGTAAGGATCATCTTCATTCTATTCTATGAACAGAAAGACTGAAGGCTTTCACTGAAGTGAAAAAAATACAAATTCATCTCGTCTATGAAAAGAAACATTTGCTTATTAGGAGCTCTTAGCACAATCTTCACATAAGCACAACATATGATTCCATTATATATCTAAATCTATATTTAGAAACAAAATTATGGGGGTGCCTGGGTGGCTCAGTCAGTTAAGCATCCAACTTCAGCTCAGGTCATGATCTCATGGTTCATGGGTTCAAGCCCTGCCTCGGGCTCTGTGCTGACAGCCCAGAGCCTGGGGAGCCTGTTAGGGATTCTGTGTCTCCCTCTCTCTCTCTGCCCCTCCCTCTGCTCATGCTCTGTCTCTCTGTGTCTCAAAAATAAATAAAAATGTTTGAAAATTTTTTTAATAAAAAAGAAACAAAATTATAAAAATGTCATTCCTATTCTCCCTAACCATAAATTTACCTATACAAAGTTTAACTTAATTATATTTGTTGTGATATTGGATAGACCTGTCTTTACAGAAAAATTGTATTCAACCAATTTTTTTTTACCTCTTTAACACTAAACACAATAATGTGGTCTTTAATAATTCATCTGTATTGAATATCATGCCTTTGGATTTGGGATTTATATAGCTTCTTGTGTATATTCATTTGTCTATTTCCATTTGAACAAAAACTTGATGAAATTTTTTTAAATGCCATTTTCTTCCTGATCTCTGATAAATGTAACTGCTGGGAAGTATGTGCACAGCTTAAGTTAAGGCAGCTTCTCAAAGGGAGTGTGAAAATAGCTCACAGTATTTGGGGAAAAAGTAAGATTCTGATTTAAAAGAAAACAACTTTTAGAAAGAAGAGAGCCATAAAACTAGAATGCAGCCCTTTTTTAAATAGTCTAATTCATTGTGACTTGCTAGATAGAATTCTGTAGTCAAGATGAATTAAAAAATATATGGCATGATGAATTTTTAACACCTTATCTTCCTCTATATAATAAAAAATGTAAAATAAAAACAAAGGGAAGTAGTGAAACAAAGTAGCTACTTAAAAGTCCTTTCAGTAAAGTACCCTCTAGCCAAACATTATCTTGAAGCTTGTTGGACATTTCATTAGGAATTTAGTGCACATTGTGCTTTTGCTATTCCTTTATGTCAAGTCATTAGCTGAAAATAGGATAATATCTGGGGTTTTACAAGAGCTATTTGAAGATTCAGAGTCAATTCAGAAAGCAAGTTTTATATAGAACATGTCACTCCCTATCCCCGCCCCCCCACATAGTGGATTTACTCTACCTTTAGTTGGAGCACCAGATCCATTCGATATTTACCAAGAGGGTTTATGTCATTTAGAATCAAAGCAATGATGATATCAATCCCATTGGATTCATGAGTAGCAATACACGTCTAGAAAGCAAAATGTTTGTAAACAATATTTTATTTACAACATAAAAGCACTAGAAATTATCTAAAATAAAATAACAGTCACCTTAGTTTTTTTGACCTTTAAAATATAATTAAGATTTAACTTTGAAGTCAAGGATTTAAGTTTCCTTTGTTCTTTTATATAGAATCTTTTAATTGATTAGTTTTGATTAAATGGCTTTGAATGCAGAACACTGAAAGAGACCGTGTGTAACAGGTGTCTTTTATTTTTAACATGTTTATTTATTTATTTTGAGAGACAGAAAGAGAGAGTGAATGGAAGAGGAGCAGAGAGAGGGAGAGAGAGAATCCCAAGCAGACTCTGTGCTGTAAGCATAGATCCCACAACTGTGGGATCATGACCTGAGCCAAAATCAAGAGGAACACTTAACCAACTGAACTCACCCAATAGGAGCACTCTATGTATTGTTATGAACTCACCCAGGGACCCCAGGTATCTTTTTGAATGAACCACTTTTATAGACTTTCAAAGAATTTCAAAAATTAAGTTAAATACTCTTTCAACCAACAAATTCCAATATTCCCTCCAATAGAGGAGTGTCTTAAATTCAGAATTTTAGGACCTGGTCTCTCCTGGCTAAGAGAATATTCCCATTTATGAAAGCAGTGTTCATGATATGCCTAAGGTCTGCAAGTCAATGTTATTGGCACTGATGTAGCATACCAATTTATCTGGTGCTTAGTACTCAGTGAGTCACAAATGATGTTGCTGCACGTGCTGGGTGGCAGCAGACAAGGCATACAGGTGCCTTCCAATGTTCTGGGGACATCCTGTCCATGATGATGGCTAATGAAAAGTTGCAGATTCCTTAAACCTGAGTGATTTAGAGAGGGACCTTACTTGGGGAAAGTTTATAAAACATCCTGAGAGATAAATATCAGTATTTTGAAGTTAAGGTCTACTGTGCCCCGATTCTGAACTTAATTCAATTTATAGAACTTGAAAAACAGAAACCTGTGGGTTGGAGTTTGTGGAATTACATGTTATAATGCAGCACCCAGTCAAGGGGGTTGAAAAATGGAAACTCGGGTGAGTTAAATGAGCAAGAGTAAAATCAAGGTAACTCTGGAATGACTGCTATTTTTCAGAATGGGCTTCATTTCTCCTTTTGCACAAAATTTTGTTTACTCCCATGACACAAAGGAAAGGTGTCCTCTATTCATCTTCTACATTTCCTGAGGTTCTGATCATTAAAACACTTGCTAGACTTAGAGGGAATCGATTTGCAGATCATTTCTGGAATTTTCTGGCAACCTTCTTTTCTCGCACACATTTTCAGAGCACGGGGTTCAAAGTAAGTATATTTTTAGATATGGGATTCATGTTCATTATTATTACTTATATTGTTTTATTATGTTATTTTATTATTAGTTTTTACTTTTAGAGCTTACCTGACTTAATAAATGATTTTTTAAAATATTTTTAACGTTTTTATTTATTTTAGAGACAGAGAGAGACAGAGCATGAATGGGGGAGGGGCAGAGAGAGAAGGAGACACAGAATCGGAAGCAGGCTCCAGGCCCCAAGCCACCAGTCCAGAGCCCGACGCGGGGCTCGAACTCACGGACCGTGAGATCGTGACCTGAGCCGAAGTCGGATGCTTAACCGACCGAGCCACCCAGGCGCCCCAATAAATGATTTTTAAAACTCAACTTCATCCATTTATAAGACCAAAAGTAGGGAATATGTGTTTGGCATTACAGGTATACATGTTTTCACCAACAACAAAACCAAATCTCTAAATCTATATATTTTTCCTTAACTTTAAATCAATAGTTAAGTTTTCTTGTGTCATTACCCTAGGAGACTGAAATACAATCCAGGAAAATCCAGGGCAAAATCTGAAAAGTCCCTTCTCAGGGAACATGTGCATTGCAGAGGGAAGAAGAGTATCCTCATAACAAATTCTTTATGTCAGCAATTGTTGAGTTTTTATTCTACATACCTCTGTATGTATGCATATGTGTGTGCACATGTTTATGCATTTTTTGTGCATATATCATATAGTTTGCAATAGAAAAGCAGCAGTTTTTTTCACACTTCTTTCTACGTTATGCACTGATGTTTGGTCCCAATGGCTACTTTAAAATTTATTTCCAAAGACGTTTACAACCCGAAAACTTTTTCTTTCAGGGTGAATCCATGCTTGCGAGGGTAGCCCCATAATTAAGTGGATGTGAATGGTCAATTAATAAACTCTGGGGTGGCTCCCCTCCCTTTACTAGTTCAAGTGTCCTATCTTCTACTCCCACAATGTGTCCTTGATATCCAAGAAAATGGAATCAGGCAAACATTCTGGAAGAGAGAGGTAAAATTTCACCCCGGAAAAGGTAATACAGTCAAAAGCGCACTCTTTTTAGACTCCATCAAAATCCTGAGTTTTAGGAACAGCTCTACAATTTACTGATTCTGTCACTCTGAGACAATAGAACATCACTTAACCTCTGAGTCAAAGCCTATTCATCCACAAATGGGAGCAAGACCTATTTCATAATTTTGTGAATATAAAGGAGATAATATATACTGCCCACTGCAGTGCAGTGGAAGGAGCCAAAGGGAGTGTGTTCTACAAATCCTGGAAAAGAATCATTGAAGATGAAAACTGAGCAACGATGAAGAAATGCATTTTACTCTTTTTGGTAGGTCTGATTTTTATCTGGAACATTTTCATGGGAAATTTCTTTTACAATGAAATTAAATAAAAATATGGCATAGTATTTGTTAGTCTATAATTCAGTCTTTGTATGTTTTGTGAGAAAAGTAAAAATATCTGGCAAAGCAAGAAGAAAGACCTTTTAAATGTAGACAAAGGTTGGCTCCTTCACCAATTTGATCCTTTTGCTAATTAGTCATGAATACTTTTGCGTGAAGAACTGCTTTCACGGTTACCTGATTTTCATGGCATGGGCCCTGGCAATACTCCGTCAAGCTCTCCAGAGTCTGGTTGACCAGCACTACATTCTTCTCATTGATGTAGAGACCCAATAGGCCCAGGCCACCGGTGGTACTTCCACAAATGCAGTCCAAAAACTGAAGGGTCTCACAGACAAGGTTATAATTTGTTTTGTTGTTTTGATTCCTCAAGAAATTCTGAAGGCAAAAGAAAATATACCTGAGGGGTTAAAAGAAATCACTGTGCTAATTGTTTTCAGCTCTCTCACTATGTGTGTTTTTCTAACTCAAAAATATCCCCATGGCAATGTGGAATGGAATTGCTTTTTATAAGAAAGTGTTCACATTTATTAAATTTCCCCTGGGTTTAAGAAAAAGACTCTTAAGTTTTTCCTCAAGAATTTAAATTTCTCAGTATAGT
The DNA here is from genome assembly GCF_022079265.1 of Lynx rufus. Lineage (NCBI taxonomy): Eukaryota > Metazoa > Chordata > Mammalia > Carnivora > Felidae > Lynx > Lynx rufus. The sequence continues at coordinate 59,741,757 of NW_025814889.1, forward strand.
TCATAACAAACATTTCTCAGTGTCATTATCTTCAAACTATATGGACAAGGCAAAAACAAACAAACAAAGAAGTAGTAGGAAAAGGAGAAGGGAAAAAGAAACTAGAAAGAAGTTCTTTAGGGAAGGAAGCAATCAAATTTTCAAGTAAATGATCCCTTGTAAACAGTGCAGCTTCAAACAGTAGATGATACAACCGTTATGGAGGGCAAGTTAGAAGCACCTATTAAAATTTTCAGTTAACATACAATTCCACTTCCTAAGTTACCATATTTTATATATATATGTGTATATATATATGTATATATATACACATATATATATTAGTGTATATATATATACACATATATATATTATACACCATATATATATGGTAACATATATGTATATATATAATACATGCACATATATATGGTAACATATATGTATATATATAATACATGCACATATATATGGTAACATATATGTATATATATAATACATGCACATATATATGGTAACGTATATGTATATATATAATACATGCACAGAAGACTACAAAGAGGTCCCTGCACACTGCTTATTAATAGCAAAAACTGGAAACCATACCATACCTATCATAATGCAACTGGTTTAACAAATAATAGTACATCTAAACATTGGAATACTGCAAAGCTATAAAAATGAGGTACTTCAATATATACTGATATAAACACAGTCTAGTAATAATTTCATAATAAGATGTATTACTAAATGAAAAAAGTAACTCGAAGAACATTATATAATCTAGTTTTTTTCTTAAGTTTACATGTACAGATCAATATGCTTCTATGTATGTAGAAATTTCTCGAAGGAAGTATAACTGTTCACGTAATTTCTTTGGGGGAGTAAACCTGGTGAAAGGGGAGGCAGAGAGGGAAAGTTTTATTTTTATTTTATTTATTATTTATTTTTATTGATTTATTATTTAATTTACTTATTTGAATTTATTCCAACCACTTATCTTTGTTTAGGGTTTTTTTGTGTGTGATTTTTTCCCACTTTTTTATTGTGGCAAAATAGATATAAAATCTACCATCTTCAACATTTTTAAGTGTATAGTTCAGTGGTATTAAATAGATTCATAATGTTGAGCTGCCATCACCATCATCCATTTCCAAACCTCTTTTCATCTTGTAAAACTGAAACTCTATACCTATTAACTTCTCATTCTCCCCTCCCCCTCCCCCTGGCAACCACTACTCTACTTTCTGTCTCTGTCATTTTGACTACTCTAAATATGTCATATAAATAGAATCACACAGTATTTGTCTTTATGTGACTGATTTCATGTCACTTGGCATAATATCTCAAGGGTGATACATGTTGTAGCCTATGTCATAATTTTCTTCCTTGGTAAGGTTGAACAGTATTCCATTGCACCCATATACCACATTTTGTATACCTATCTGTTGATGGACATTGGGGCAATTCTATATATTAGCTATTGTGAGTAAGTCTACCATTTGTCCTATTAAAACAAAGGTTTTTTTTATAAGTAGCATTTTCCAAACTGTTTGATCCCACACTCCAGTAAGAAAAATATTTGATCAGATACTATGTATCTATCTGCTACATGGACAGACCAAGTGGATCAGCATAAGCATGTAGGCATATATCCAGTATCTTCCCTCTGGAAGTAATACGCTGGTCTCTGCCTGGCCCAGGTCTGCAGCAGCCCTCTCCACGATGTGGTCCACAAGACTCATAGCTTCTACCACTTATTAATTCCTGAGCTTCTCCTCTCCTCGAAGGATATTTAATGCAATTTACATGAATCTACTATCTCTTACCAACTCAGAACACTTGCACTGTAGGCTCTTACTAGAGAACACAACTTCAAACTCTGCTCTCTCTAATCCTGGACATATGCTGTTAGAGACTATTGCACCTTTCATGTAATTATGCCACAGTGACATAAGCAGTGTGCACCAACAACGAAAAAAACAAGAGGCGAAAATTCCTAAGCACCTACTTGACAAAGAAAAATGTACCAAAGAAGATGTAAGACCAGGATCATATTCATCTACAAAGGTATCAACCTTTACTGTCCTAAAAAATCCTCTTGTATATTAACTGTCTCTAATGAAGACATAAATATACTCTGTATCTTCACTCAAGATATATGAATTGAAAAAAAAAGATATATGAACTGATTTGGAAATGATGAAAGCCCCTGTATCTACAAAACCATGAGAGGTATAGTTGAGGTAAATGTGACCTTACTCAACAAATACCAGGATATTAGGAACAGATAATGCTGAGGCTAAACAGATGTGAATTGAGGATACAAAGGATGATACTGTACAAGCCTGATTTTTTCACACATAAAGGAATTTTCCCTTCATTTGCCTTCACTTAGATGCAAAAGTTTCTTCCCGACTCAGAAGAGCACCATTGGTTTTATTGATTATCTCTCCAGAACTACACATTAGTTTCATTGGAATTTAGTTACCTACAATCACAGGCTGTATTCTCAACAATTACACAAAATAGAACAAATACCTGCAGCTCCCGATTGTGATTCTCACACAGCAACTGCAGAAACCTCAGTATGGGCTGCATGATGGCAATTGCAGGACTCATGGTTACTTCCTCGGCAGACTTTTCCTCGGCATTTCCTGCTTCGGATCCTGCACACATCATGTCGATTTCTGGATCCATTTCTCTTCGGTATGCACAATACGCTTTGGAGGTTGCCGAAGAAGCTTCTGTTAATTGCCCTTTCATTCCCTCTTTTAAAAGTAATGATGAATCTCTTACTGAAATAAAACAGTACTCTTAGATTTCTGAATTAGCTTCTTTTGCCAATTAAAAAACAAGACAACCAGTTACCCAAATACTCTAACAACTGAATCAAAAAACATTTGACAAGAGGTACAACAATTTCTCCCAAAATAATCTAGCAACTACAGAATTAAATTTGCACAGGACATTAAAAAAAAATCTAAATGTTCAGCCAATTTCAGAAGGGCTCGTGTCTTTCTGATAAATATAAAATATGAGAATTCTTGAATACAAGAAGGTGGAGGAAAATATGGCAAACTTCAAAATGTTATGTTTATATGATTTGTATTAACTTCACTGATGACTTTGTTATTCCAAATACCAAGAATCTTTCATTAGAGTAAGGTGCTGTAACTCCTATTCTTAAAATTTGGGTTTCATGAATACTCAAAAGGTTTGGGCAGTTGCTCTTTACCATGCCTTCCACAATGAAGTCAAACTTTTCAATGTCGCTTGTTCCTTTGCGTTAATAATGCCTTGTTTGAATTTGGTCCTACAAAGCTGTTTCAAGGTCAGCCCTGTGGCCATAGGATTTTAAGGATGGAGCTCCATACACAGAACCACAGATGGGAGGGATATTGAGATGAAGGTAAGTGAGATCTAAAGGTGGTGTGACCTTCTTTTTTCTCTATTCCCCCAAGTACTCAACTATCTCTTTACCTCTCATTCGTGGACCAGATGTCATCAATTCATTGTCATCATCCCTTTTTTTGTTACCTAAGTCTATGGTATTAACGGTCACTGTTGATCTTATCTCTTTCTGAGCAGCCTTCATTCGGTCATACAGAACTTTGAAGAATTTTTCTGACTTTTTTTGTTCATGTAATTGCTGGTAGAAGGAGTACTGCAAGAAAGCATATTTTAAGATATCAACATCCAAGGGGAGAAAAATAGTGCTTTCTTGCTTGAAATAAATATAAACATTATGAATAAAAGCACGCATTTCATGTGCCGCCCATTATTTCATAAATTAGCAGCCTTTGCCAGTCTCCTGTACTATTTAACATATACTAATAATAACTTGTGTTTGCTTAGCACTTTCCAGTAAAATCCAATATATTTTCCTGTTATTTAATTCACCTTAGTGATTATTTTTTTAAAAAATTTATAATTGCACTGTAAGAAGTTGTATGCAAAGAGTGCCTTGATTTTTATAATATTGTAAACTCATGTCTTGATTCAACACATATTTATTGAGTGCCTACTACGTGCCAGGCCCTTGCTACTACGAGGCATAGAACAAAAAGGAAAAGCCACCACAATCCCTCCCTTCATGAATGTGTCACCTAGAGTGGAAAACAGCCACTAATCCAATGATCATGCTGTCTAAATGTGGGTTTACGCAGAGTTACAAAGAGTTATTTTTCTCTTTCTCTAAATTATAGTACATTTAATTTAGAATGTGTTACCGTGGCAGCCTTACTCACAGGAACCCACTGATAGATAGGCCCTAAGTTTTTCTGGTACTTCATTAGCTACACTGCTTTGCACGGGGTCTAGGACAAGCCTGCCATAAGAGGCATAAAATGGATTCTGCTTTAAGAGTGAGTAATGATGTAGAAAGAGCTCAACACCAAAACAATGATAAAATATGTCTTAGTGAGAGGCAGAAATACTAAGCCTTGAGAATATCTATCTAATCACTGTCTGCTTAGTGACTTATGGCAGTATCCAGAAGAGGCAAGAGATGGGAAAGGTGATATGTACCAGAGGAAATAGAATCTGAAATAAAGTAAAAAAAAAAAAAAAAAAAAAGAAAAGAATTCTAGTAACTATACTGATGGAAAGAAAGTTATATAACCTTAATGAGAGATAGTGTGAAGAAAACATGAAAAGTAATGACTACCTAATCAAGTACAATGAACCATAATCCAGCAAATGGAAACAACTAATTCTGGTGAGTTTGGCTCCTGTACATAGGCTTTCTTAAAAGAATGCTTAGAACCATGACCCATAGGTCCTGGGACTTGCAGGTAAAACTAATGACATCAAGTCTTGAAATGGATGTCTGTCCTGCAATTTTCAATGTGAACAATGTATGAGTAAAGAGCAATTTATGAAGCCTTAGGAGTCGCCTTCATACCTAAAAGGTGGAAGCTCTAAGCAGGAGGCTAGCAAACCCTCAAGAAAGCAGGAAAAAAGCCACAGTAACCATAGCAACTACAGGGAAGCAGTCACACTGGTTCCATTAATTCAAAGGATAAATGCAGCATTTACAGACCTCTATAGTCCCACAAATTAAGCTGATGCTTAAATCCTAATATTTTCAATATAACCAGGTTAGAAGGTGAAAGGAGTTCCCAATATATTAATGAGGAAGTTATAGGAAATTTGTGGCTCTGTTAAAGCAAAGTTTTATAATTTATTTAGTTCCTTGAAATACATGATCTCATTGATACTTTCAACACAACTGTGTGATAGAGAGTAATCTTATTTCCATTTTATAGATCAATAAGATAAAGTTTAGTAAAGGTAAATGACTTGCCCAACATTACATAACTAGTAAGTGGTAAAGCTAGGATTTCAATCTAGATTCTCTGTCTCTAAATCAGTAAATTTACAAAGTAACCTCTTAAGCTCAAAATAATTGGTCATTTACGTAGACTATACCTTTTTAAAACCAGGGCATTACAAAGCTGCACAGTGTGTCTTTAATAAAAATAAAAAGTATGTTTTATATATACATATATAATCTCAACAGGCAGCATAAGGATTTCACTTGTAAAAGATATGGTTTTTGATTAGGAAACTGTTTCCATAAGTTTGAGAGTATAAGGGGAAACTCTTGAGGCTTTTTTCAGGAACCAAGGATGTTGGACCAACAGATCTATATGGGAGAGGAAAGACTTTCCCCCCAAGAAGGATGGGGAAGAGTAGAAGAGGGAAGGCAGAAAGGAACATGAAGTGAGCAACTAGAGATGAAGTAAGCTTAGGATAATGGCGCAGGGTGAATCAGCCAGCAAAATTTACCAGGAGTCAGGAAGTAGAAGGTTATTTCAGAAAGGAGATGTTTATAGTGGTTAAGAGCACCAATCCTGGAGCCAGTCCACATGGGTTCGAGTCCTGACTCTCCCTATAACTAGCCATGTGAGCTTGGTAAGGAGCTTAGACTATCTATCTCAAATTCTTCTTTGGTAAAATGAGATGATATATGTTACCCCACCAGCTGTTGTGAGAATTAACCAAGTTAGTACATATAAAGCAATAAGAACAGTGCCTGGTATTTAGTAGGTATTATCTTCATTATTGTTATTGGTGTTCAGTTTGAAATTAAAATAGAAATACCTCTCCTATCCTCCCCTTCAACCAATCTTCAATAATGTACATTAAACACATAAATTGGCTTATGTAGCTAGGAGGGTATAAAGTAAGGAGGGGAATCAGATTCCTACCCCAGTGCTATAGACGTAGGAGTGTCAAGTCACTAGTGCCTAAGGGCACCGTGACAATGTAAAACCCTCTGGGGACTGCCAGGAGTCTTGGGGAGGAGTGGATTTTAGACTGCTAAAGGGCAAGGAACAGGATTCAAGTTGACCTCAGTGAGACCTTTTAGAGACAGAAGCACACAGCTGCTCTCTGGGTTACACCGTGATATAGTTAAGTGACAAACCTAAAGAAGGGATGGCTGGTAAATGACATTGTCATAACCCATCTTTAAAAAAGGCTTTCATATACAAAAATAATTTAATGCTTTTCATCAACAAATATTTGCTGAATGGCGATAAAGCACATAAATGTCAGAGACAGGACATGATCTACTTTAAGAAAGATGAAATTTAATTGGAGAGGCAAAATGTCATACAAATAACAACAAAACAAAGTAGCACAGGAAGAGTGCCAAATAAATATTAAGGAAACAAGTGTTATGGGAGCTGGGATAAAGGAGTGGTTGTCAAGGCCCATGCCAGATAAGGAAGATTTTGTGAAGGGGGTAGAATTTGATTCAAACCATTCATTCATACAGCCATCACTCCTGAACATTTACTGGGCCAGACATGGTGTCAGACACAAGGGATCCAAAGATGAACCACATGGGGTCTCAATTTTTTAAGGACTCATAGTTTGTTAGAGCCTGGTGCACACATGAAAAGGCACAATAAAGTGGCAAAAAAATGCCACTGAAGGCATCTGCAGGATACAGCAGGTGCATATAGTAACCACTGGACAATTCTGCCCAGGGGGACGTGGGATCAGAGAAGGCTTCCAAGAGAAGCTCATGAGTTGGGTCCTCCTGGAGGAGAAAACAATGTAAGAGAAATAACACGACACATATGAGGAACGATGAAGAGCTTAGTATAGCTGGTGTGCAGGAGACAGGACAGAGGAGGGAGGAGGTGGGATAAGAAAGGAAAATGTGAAAATGTAAAGAGATTAAATCATGAAGATCTTATGGACTTTGTTAGGGAGTTTGCCTTTATAGGGCAAGTGACTGATTTTAAGCAGAAGAAAAACATGTTTTTTGGAAAGATCGCTTTGGAGGCAAAGTGTAGAATGATTTGGAGAAGCACAGAACTGGGATCAGGGATACCTCCTGAAAGACACCATGGCCCAGGAAAAGATAAGAAGGATGGATAATGAGGGCTGGATATGGAGAGATCGAAAGCAGAGTGTGGGTATGAGACATGTTAACAGGGCAGAATCACAGAGATTGGCCTTCAATGAGATGTTCAGGAAGGGAGTGAGGATGAGTAGGCTGAGGTCAAGGTGGGTTTTCAACTTCTGGCCAGATATCCGTGTGGATGGACTGCCAGTCACTGAGGGAGGCAAAGTAAGAGGAGAAGTGGGTGGATGGAGAATCAGAGTGGATTCAGTGTGGGACACATTGAGTTTAAGGTACCTGTGGGACATCCCACAAGATATTTCTGGAAGATAGCTGGATGTAGAGTCTATTGGTGCACAGAGTGGGGAATCATCAGCATCGAATGGAAGTTAAAGATGCAGAAATGAATGAGGTCAGGCTGAAGGAACAAGCAAAATAAACAGAGGAGAGCCCAAAGAAACTTGGGAGACATCAGGATTCAACAGTTAAGTAAATCAAGAAGAGCTTACACAGAAGGCTAAGAAGAAATGGCAGGAGGTGAGAAGAGAGTGGTGTCTCAAGACCTAAGCTGAAAAGGTTTCAAAAACAAAGAAAAAGTCACCAGTGACAACTGCCACAGAAACATCATGTGAAAAGGGACTAAAAGGTATTTGAGGGTTCAGGGAACTTGTCAAGAATCTTAAAGTAGATCAGGAAGCTTCTGACAGAAGCTGGGTTATTCTGTGGCAATATGAGGACATAAACAGACGTACATATGTATGGAGGGTGAAAGATGATCTCATCTGATGACCCTATGTGGTCCAATAACAGGAATCTAGAAGATACTTTATTGGCAAGGATTGCTTCTATCTTGAGATGCAAAAAAAAAAAAAATTATAAAATCCTTCACTACTGTCTGGATAATCTACATCTCATATTATGTAGTTGCCTAGACAATTTCTTTAGAAAGTCCCAACTGAATATCTGGTTGTGGAAGACAAGACTACTTCCAAGAAAACCCACACAAATCCCTCCACCACCCACTTTCCCCAACGTCCCTCAGAGGAATTTGTGCTGAAGCTTCACCACCACAAGACTTTTCAAAATTTGTTTTTCGACTAAGAGGGATCGGCGTTTGGGAGATGCTTTTTGGTCACCGTGACATCTGTTGCTCATGAGGCCTTTATTCCTAAAGCCACCTGCTATTAGATATAGTGAAACTTCTGTTGTTCATTGCATTTAGTGGATTAATAAAGGAAAATATCCTGGCTTTCAATTAGGTAGGGTTTCTATTTGCCATGAATAGGAAAGGTTGATTCTGCAATTTCCAATTAGCTGTAAGCATAGCTTCCTGCTCCAACCGAGACAAACCTGGAAAGAGTAGGTTTAGTGAGTGGCAGGACAAGGAGGAAGATGTGTGTTCTCTGGGAACACTCGCCAGCACTGTCCTCCGGCTCACCCAGTGTGCTCTGCCTTTGGGAGTGCAGGAGCCCAGGGGCAACTGGTAAGAGTTTCAAAGTGAAGTGTGTGCTTTTTGAGAAAGCATGGCTGATGATCCCTGCATGCAGGTGGTAACAGCTTTCAACTCTCCTCTCCTAGGATAAATGAATGAATGAAATTGTTCTTCTCTCCCTGGACCAGTGAGAATTCACTTACTCAGAGGGATCAGGGTAATAAGCACTGGGAGATTTGGGGCATCGAGTAAAGGTGCTATTCTAAACTTCTAGAAAAGTAAATGGAAGGGGATGTGCTGATAGGGGTGGTCAATGTTACTAAAACCTGATTGATGCCAAATACTGTGTGAGGTGTTTATATATATTAGCTCATTGAATGAATCTATCTATCTATTTTTACATTTAATTCTTAGATGAGTCAAAATGTTGTTTTTCTCTGCTGAAAGTTCCCCTCAACAAATCAGAATTTCTGGTATGATGTTAGAAAGGATGTTTCTGAGGAATGTTTAGCTTCACTGAATAATTTGTGAAGGTCTGTAGTTTCTACAGTAAATCAAATAAATTTATAAGGAAAATATGAAAGTTGCTAGGTTTTTTTTTAAGATAGTCATGAGAAGGTAAGAGAAAAAGACATTACTTTCCTTGGTTTCTATGACAAGTAAATAAGAAATACAAATAACCAACATAACGCTCATCATGATAAACAGATACCTGAGTTTGTGTATTTCCTCCTTCGAGCAAGGCAATGCCAAGTAAAATTCCTTCTGAAAAAATTCTGTCATTTTTTGTGTTCACTATAACATCAATGACAAGTTCAGATGCACCTTCTTTATCCAGTAGACACTGAATGTCTGACATTGATATCCCCATCTTATCTGAATCTTGTCCCGAAAAGCTCCCTGTGATTAGCAAAAATAAATAAGTAAAACTTAATTACAGACATTATTAGTATGTAACATTTTTGAATTCTTAGACCTTAAAAATATTTATCATTGAGGGCGCCTAAGTGTCCAACTTCGGTTCAGGTCATGATCCGATGGCGGGTTCAAGCCCTGTGTCAGGCTCTGTGCTGACATGACAGCTCAGAGCCTGGAGCCTGTTTCATATTCTGTGTCCTCTTCTCTCTCTGCCCCTTGCCAGCTCACATTCTCTCTCTTTCTCTCTCTCTCAAAACTAAATAAACATTAAAAACATTTTTGAAAGGAATATTTATCATTGGAATTTTTTCCCTTCCCCATTAAATATAATAGGGGCTTGGGTTTAAAAAATGTCAAAAGTTTGTAAAAACATAGCTTTCTATTAAATGTATGACACCTAGAATTAAATGTTTTTTCTTAATAAGAAATGCTTTTAGAAAAAGAAAACTAGCTTTATTTTTGTCCTTAATTTACATATTAAGAAATTATGACATTGTTTACTATTTTCCAGAGTCAAAGAGCAAAACTAGTCCTGATGTTCAAATCATTTGTTGTATGAATGCAAAATTTTGGACAAAGGTCTTTTGAGAGTGCTTTTCAAGTGAATTTTTTATATTTATGCTATTTTAAGTTAAATACCAGCATAGCACCAGCAGAAAGACATGTGACTAGAATCCTAGAACGAGGGGCAAATGATCAGTCTTACCTCCCCCTTGTGCAGATTTGCTGTAGGTTCCAGACAGGTGTCCATTGATACCAACTCCATAGTCTCCTTTAAAGTAGCGATTCAGGAGTATTTTTCTTAATGTGTTACCCTAATAAAAGGGATAAGAAAAGTGTTTCTTATTGTTTCTCTTTCTAATGAAAAGGGAAAGTAGCAGTACATTAAAATGCCCACTCAAGATGCATTTTATCAATGATGTTGATATGGAAGAATTAATTTTATATAGCATAATATTTTCCGAGATGAAAATTTGCAAATGCTTCCTAAGAAAATAATAATGATTTTGCTTCTCCCAGAAATAAAGAACAAACTAGAGTACTTTCCACAAAATGTACTGAGAAAATCACAACAGATTGTACTAAGAAAATCTATGCACTATAAATTTAAGATTGCCTCAAAGGCTGAGGGTCCTAGTGTTGTTAAGAATATTAGTGATGCCTAAAGAAGACACAGTTTAATAAACACCCTGAGAATTGGAAACCAAAAGCCCTATTTAAGAGGAGATTGGTAAATAGAGCTAGGAAAGTGCTGGGTATACAACAGGTGCTCAAAAAATTAAGCTTGATAAGACAGAGTGAATATATTTAAATTCCAAGGGCTTTATTCAGAAACTGACGGGCAAAAGACAAATGTATTCCTTTATAAAATATGTAATTCAGAAGTTCCTAAGTCTTCAATGTTATACTGATTACAAGACATTTTAAAAATACTATATTTTGGGGCACCTGGGTGGCTCAGTCAGTTGAGCATCCGATTCTCGATGCTCTTCAGCTCAGGTCAGTATCCCAGGGAAGTGGGATTGGGCACCACATTGAGCCCCACTTTGGGCTCTGCACTGAGTGTGGAGCCTCCTTAAGATTTTCTCTCTCTCTCTCTCTTTCTCTCTCTCTGCCCCTCTCTCCAAATCATGCTCTCCCTCTCTTTCTCTTTAAAAAAATTAAAATAAAAAAATAAAATACCATATTTTGCTGGTGTACCTGGGTGACTCAATCGTTTAAATGACCAACTCTTAATTTTGGCTCAAGTCATGATCTCACGGTTCCTGAGATCGAGTCCCTGCATAGGGCTCCATCTGCTTGGGATTCTCTCTCTCCCTGTCTCTCTGCTCCTCCCTGGCTTATGTGCTCTCTCTCTCAAAACAAATAAATAAACAAACAAACAAAAAATACAATGTTTTGCAATATAGTTCCTTGATGTACATAAGACATACAGATAACTCCAGATCTTCCATTTTATTGGTCTTATTATTTCAATAGACAAGTGATTTTAAGGTATTATTAAAGAATACTTTTAAAAACTAAATTAACACAGCAACTACTGAGGTGTTAGTCCCATCTTGCGGGTAAGAACACTGGGGCCCAAGAGCTCAGGTAACCGGATGTAGATTGTGCAGCTAACAGGTGGTACGGCAAAGAGCTGAACTCAATGCTTGACGGAGTCGCCCAGGCCATTTCGACACACGGTACCCAGGGCCACTCCCCAGGCACACCTTCCAATGCTGTGACACTTTGACACGTGGCCCTCACCGTTTCCTCTCTCTCTCTTGCTCTGGTTAGACCTCCTTCTCATGCTCTGAGGTTTCATCCTCAGCTCTCTTGCCCTGCTGCTCTCCTCGCCTTCCCTCTCCCTGTCAGCAAATTTATCTGATCCCTGGTTGCATAACCACTTCTGCAGTCTGACTGCCAAATGTCTTTCCTCCAGCTCGACCTGGCTCCCCTAAGCTTTTCATCCTGTTTCCACTTAGATTTCCTTATCTTCATCTGGAGTTTCTACTGGCACCTCAAACTCAATTTGTCACAATGGAATGACCTCCTCTTTTTTATTCTTTTTTTTCTTGAAGTATAATTAACAAAATATATTAGTTTCAAGTGTACAATATAGTGATTCGCTAATTCTATATATTACTCCGTGCTCATCAAGATGAGTACATTCTTAATTCCCTCTATTTCACCCATCCCCCCACCCACTTCCCCTCTGGCGACCACAAGTTTGCTTTAAGAGTCTGTTTCTCTGTTTGTCTCTTTTTTCCTTTGTTTGCTTGTTCATTTGTTTTGTTTCTTAAATTCCAGATATGAGTGAAATCATATGGTATTTGTCTTTCTCCAACTGATTTATTTCACTTATCATTATACCCTCTAGGCCCATCCATGTTGGTCAAATGGCACAATTTCATTCTATTGTATGGTTTAGTAATATTCCATTGTGTGTGTGTGTGTGTGTGTATGTATATATATATATGTGTATGTATATATATATATATATATATATATATATATATATATCACCTCTTTATCCATTCATTCATCTATCTATCCATGATGGACACTTGGGTTGCTTCTATGTCTCGGCTATTGTACTCCTTGTTTTCTTTCATAGTCTTTTTTTAAGATTCTTTATTTTTGAAAGATAGAGAGAGAGCAGGGACAGAGAGGGGAAGACAAAGAATCCCAAGCAGGATCTGCACTGTCAGCACAGAACCCAATGTGGGACTTGAACTCACACACTGTGAGATCACAACCTGAGCCTAAATCAAGAGTCGGATTCTTAACTGACTGACCCACCCAGGCTCCCCTCTTAGCTATTGTAAACAATGCTGCAATAAACATAGGGGTGCATGTATTTTTTCAAACTAGTGTTTTTGTTTTCTTTGGGTAAATACTCACTAGTTCAATCACTGGATCATATAAAAACTTACTTTTATGTTTTGAGAAACCTCTATACTGTTTTCCACAGTGGCTATACCAGTTTGCATTCCCACCAGCAGTGTACAAGGATTCCTTTTTCTCCACATTCTTGCCAACACTTTTTATTTCTTGTAATTTTGATTTTAGCCATTCTGACAGGTGTAAACTGGTATCTCATGGTTTTAATTTGCATTTCCCTGATGAGTAGTACAATCTAAAGATTTAAGGCAATCCCTATCAAAATACCAATAACATTTTTCACAGAACTAAAACAAATAATCCTAAAATTTGTACGGACCCATAAAAGACCCCAAATATCCAAAGCAATGTTGAGAAAGGAAATCAAAGCTAGAGGTGTCACAATTCCAGATATCAAGTTATACCACAAAGCTTTGGTAATCAAAATAGTGTGGTACTAAAGAACAAAAACAGACACATAGGAGATCCCAGAAATGAACCCATGCCCATATGGTCAATTAATCTATTAAAAAGGAGGCAGTAAGATAAAATGGGAAAAAGACAGTCTCTTCAAAAACGGTGCTGGGAAAACTGGACAGCTACATGCAATGAATGAAACTGGACCACTTTCTTACACTACATACAAAAATAAACTCAAAATGGATTAAAGATCTAAATGTGAGATCTGAAACTATAACACTCCTAGAAGAAAACATAGGCAATAATACCTTTGACATTAGCTGTAGAAACATTTTTCTAGACATGTCACTTCACTCAAGAGAAATAAAAATGAAGTAAGTTATTGGGACTACTCCAGAATAAAAGGCTCTTAAGCAGAAAAGTAAACTATCAACAAAACAAAAAGGTAACCTACTGAATGGGAGAAGATATTTGTAAATGATATATCCAATAAAAGGTTAATATCCAAACTATATAAAGAACTTCTACAACTCAACCCCAAGAAAAAACAACTCGATTAAAAAATGGGCAGAGGACCTAAACAGACATTTTTCCAAAGAAGACATACATATGGCCAACAGACACATGAAAAGATGTTCAACATCACTTACTGTCCTTTCTTAAACCTGTTTTCCTTTCAATTTCAATTTATTTTTACATCAGAACCATGTTGATCATTTAAGGCCCCAAACCTAAGAGATCATCTACTAACCCCTTATCTTGGCAATGATTTGTGAAACCCTACCTATTCTATCTTTTCAGGTGTAGCTTCCAATGGTGTCTTCGCACATAATATTTTAACTGAACTGAACTATATGATGATTTCTCAACCACAGTTTTCTCAGTCTTTCTGCTTTCTCATATGTCATATTCTTTTCTTCCACCTTATGGATACCACCTATCCCCCCTCTTCATTCTACAGATATTTATTAAGTACCTACTCTGTTTTAGACACTATTCTTTTTTTTTTAAGTTTATTTATTTTTGAGAGAGACAGAGAGTGTACGAGCAAGGGAGGGGCAGAGAGAGAGGAAGAGAGAGAGAATCCCAAACTGGCTCTGCATTATCAGCACAGAGCCCAGCACAGGGCTCAACCTCACGATTCACCTGAGCCAAAATCAAGAGTGGGACACTTAACCTACTGAGTCACCCAGGTACTCCTAGACACTATTCTAAGTGAATAATATGTAATCTTCCACTCAAAGTGTTTACAATAAGGTCAGTACCATAATAGGCACATATACTAGGCCCTGTGGAAGCATATAAAACTTTGAAGAGGCTTGACTTTGAAGAGGCTTTATATGCAAATCTCCTCTACTAACCATATAATCATCAGCGCAAAGCTGTCCTGTGCATAGTCGATGCACAACAAATATGTCCTAAATGTCACAGTGCCAAGAATTTTAATAGACACTTAGAGTGTCTGGAGTTCTTTATCCTTAGAGTGACTTTTATTTATCGATAATTAAAATTTTAGCACACAGACATTTGCCATTGTTCCCTATTTCATGTCTTCTTCCTTTAAGACTTTTTCATATAATATTATAGTGAGTAAAGGTGATGCCCAGTCTTGGAAGAAATAGAGAACCTAGAGAATACATAAGAAAAAAAGAGTCTGTCTCTTTTTTCTATTAAGAGAAAGCCTTTTGAGTTGAACTAATTTCATCAGCCCCCCCAAAAAATAATAATAATAATAATCTTTCCAAAAGGAAAGGGAAAACAAAATAAAATATTTCTTTGAAGTCAAATGGGCTTTTGCTGTGCATCTTATTATAGCAGAAGGAGATGTTCTAAGAGAGCTTTGAGATCCATTAACTATGGAGCTATAGTTGTATGTTGGGAAGAAAAATATGAGAATATTTTTACTTAAGTACTAAATTTCTATAAAGGGTAGCTCAGTTTGTTATAGTAACCATGCTTCTCACCTCTACAGGCCAATGTACTGCTTCTCACTCAAACTCTGTAAGATACAGTTGGCCCACCTACAATAAATAAAGCTGAAAAACATGAAAATGCAGGCCTGTTTTTCTTAAAATCACTCAAGTCCGTGTCACTGTCTGTAAGAGAACCTGCTGTAAACAGAGCTCCTGGGTCCTTGTGAACTAGCTCTCTTTTTAGTCTATGTAAGAGAGCCTTTTAACCACATTACTCCAAGAACCCAACCAAAAGATAAAACAATGGTGTATCTTTTTTAAAAAGGAGAATAGAAAGCTGCATTTTATCCTTTGTTTTTAAAAATGCCCTTTATATTGCGAGAATAAAGCTGTTCAAAACCAACTACAGAGTAGAAGTGTGTCACATCAAATTAAGACAAGCCTCATATTTGCTATTATTCCTAAATTTTCTTTGGAAAGATAAAATAAAATCACAGATACTTGTCAGATTCATAAACATCAAAATCAAATGAGTAATTTGGTTTTTTAAAATCTTTCTTATCCAATTCCAGCCTTGTCAACAGCATCCATTTTCTAACTATGTAATATTCAGAATGCCATGGAAGGAGGAAAGGACTTCCTCTATCCCTGTTCTTAACTCTGGAGCCACACTGCCTGGGTTCCAATTCTCTTCATGCCACATATCAACTGGGGGACCTTAAGCAAGTTATTCCATCCCCCTGGCCCTCAGTCCCATAACTGTCAAATGGAATAGTCATAATGCTTATCCTCTTTGGGTTTCTGTGATGATTAAATAGGTAAAAACTTATAAGATACTCAGAATAGTTCCCAGCACATAGTAGGTGCGACATAAGTTGTGCAGAGCTAATGCTATTGCTGCCAGTATTGATATTATCCAGATCACACAACAGTGTTCAATTTACAAAGTGCTTTGTACAGACTTTCTCACTTTATACCAAACCTTCCCATGTAAGTGAAAAAGTTTCTATATCCACTAATGAAAGAGCAAAAATAATAAATGATAAACTACCTGAAAACCTAATTCGTCCACTATTAACCAGTCCTTGGAATTCTGTCTGTGTGAGCTAATATGTGTACACTGCACTATATAAAATGGACCTTTCTAGAAGTCCAACTAAAGTGGAAAAACTCTACTGTGGCTCCAACTCCATGGTTTTCAACAGACACAAACTTCTGCACTAAAAATGAACAAGAATAGGTGCAGATGAATGGGACTCTATTGTTTGTCTTAGTTATCCTCGTTTAAGCTTTGAAAACTCCCGATATTGCTACATGATGAGTCGAGCACAACTGATTTCTTCTGCCAAACACCAAATTCTGACTTGAGGATCAAGGCAAGTCCTGTGTTCACACTTGTCTTAGGGTATCCTTAGTGGCCTGCACTATCGGTGATGGGTTACAGTGGTGATAATTCAGACGACAGTCATTTCCACAAATTCCTTTAACTCCAATAAATTAATTTTAGAATTACTGGCAGAAATTCTGGTGCCAGGGTTGTAAATTCTGGTGCCATGGAGCTATAACTGTCAAGGCAGAAATTCGGGAAAGAACGAAAAGCACATTAAGCCATTTTGAAAAGAATTCTACAACAATTGAGAAGTTTGACTTCTATTATACTCACTCTTCAATTCCAAAATGAATTCCTGACTGGGCTTCCCATGGAAGGTGTCCTTGCTGGATGAGGCCAACTAGCAAGAAATGTCCTTTCCAGTCTTTTCAATATCAGAGTCAATTCCAGGCCACAAGACACAGCTTTTAGCCAATGTCTTCATGTGAACACATCCCAGATGTGCTAAATGTAATGGAGCCAAGATAACTAACAACCACCTTCTGAAATTACAACAAAACATCTCCATAAAAAGACATCTTTTGTGGCCAGGGCAATCATGCTGACAGTTTGTGAATATCTGGGAGGACCGTTTTTTTCCTGGCCACTTCCTGTTGCACCAACTCCAGTGTATCAAAAATTAAGCTTAGAAATTATTGCTTTTCATGGGTAGAAAGAATAACAAAAGTTTACTAGTCTTAGAAAGGACCAAGGATTTTCTTTGATTTTCCAGAAAGCACAACACTGTTTGCCATAATAGGTTAATAGCTTTAAGAGTGAAAAGTTCAAGGACATGATATTTGAGGTACTGAATCCACATGTGTTCCCTTTCCCTTGGAAAAATGACACATTGAAGTAATATTTTTTCCACTGTGGAAAATATAATGAAGACACCATCAAACCATGACAACCACAACCGGAATCCTCGAAAACAAGTCCTCCGTTGGAAATTCGAAAGGTAATGACAACTGCAAACTGGAGATGCTTAATTTAGGGTTTTCCCTGAAAGACTATCGCTTAGCTACTGATGATGAGATCTGTAAGGACGTTATTGTATGTACCTGTAGACTCCACATAGACTCTTTTTAACATTAAACCTGGTTTAGCCTAATTGATATTTCCCTAACCTTTTTGTTTAATGATAGCATGTCTGCTTAGATATTTTTCCTCACTTGAATTCCCAGGGGTAAAAAGGTACATTTTTAATTTCAAATACATTCTTGCAATAGCTGTACCCTGATTGGAATTACATTAGGTCCATCATTACAATCAACTACATCTTCAAGGAACTCCTTTGGGAAAAATGTGGCCAGTCTCCTAGAATCTAGCTGTCTAATAGTTTGAATTTCTTAGTCCCTGACTCCAAGCAGTGAAGGCCATTCCTACCCTGGATGCTTCTTCCCAGCTTTCTCAAGATGAAACACACAAACTTCAACAGGAGTAGTTATTATATACATCCACAAAATGCTCTTCATCAATATAACAACATAATCATTGTAATCTTGAAAAACATATGGATGTCTCAACACTTCTAGGAGAAGGGCTTATAAAAAAGACTGGAAAATGTTAAAACAAATTATTCATACACCACTGTGACAATATACTTCTATCTTCCTTCCTTTTTTTTTTTTTTTTTCTTATTCATTGTAAGAACATCCTGCATTTCTACCACATGTCAGGAACTGTTAGGAAAGGGAAGGGGGCAAAAACTTCAGCAGCATATGCTGAAAGAATTTCCAAATATGTAGAGTTAAGACACATGGCACTGTTTTTCAATATAAATAATCCTCACCAGACCATTTGATTCCATTTGTGAAATTTAAACATTTAAACAGTAAATCATATGTAAACATTTGATGATGACGCTGAAGCTAAAAATGACTTTGGTCATCACTCCAGGATGATCAAAAAATCTAGCCTCTCAGCAAACAGGGTTGCTGAAAAGGCTGTGTTAGGGGATGGCCTGTACCCCATAACTAGCGAGGAAAAAAGGAAACTATTTCTTTTCTTGGGGTATAATAAAAGCCTCTCGGTATTTGATTTCCAAGAAGCACACTGACTGATATCAAACTCAATGGACTCAAACACCTCAGCAATTTAAATATAGGGTCTGCTTAAATTCAGAGTTTGAGAACATATGCAATCCCTCACCCTTGGTACTGGAGAATGGATTTTTTTTTTTCTGCTTGTGATTGGTTAGTGTTCTGCGTAAGCAGTCTTTATCTGATCTGCAGAACATAAAGCTTTGAAAGAAGGGTAAATAAACAAGAAATAAACAGGTAAGTTTTAGCTACCATTTCACTATTGAAGTCCAACTACCAGATTCACACATCATAAGTCACTACCTCATAAAATTACACTCAAATGGCAGTGCGCACAACCACTAACACTAAGCCCATAATCCCTAGGTACATAGTGTGGAAACCTACTGAGCGCTATTTGTTTCTGGAAAAATGGAATCAATATGCTGCCAATGCAAGCATGTGCTCTCACACCAAAGGTTGGGAAAAATGGAATTTCAAGTGGTCATTTCAAAGCTTCTGCAAAGACTATGTCCCTGAGGGATAATATGGTGAGGTATGTAGTTCAATAACAGACTCAGTTTATGGGAGGTCCCAGAGAAAATGAGAGGATAAAGCAGGAGTGGGAAGAGATGAGAATAAATGAGAGAACCAACTCGGATCTGAATAACAATATGAAGTACAATGGGAGAGGTTTCCTCTCGAATAATGGGAAGGCTCCTATTTAGCTTGCTGTTTTAAATCCTCACATGCTGTGGGGCACTTGGGTGGCTCAGTTGGTTTAGCATCCGACTTTGGCTCAGGTCCTGGTTCATGGGTTCAAGCCCTGCGTCGGGTTCTGTGCTGACAGCTCAAAGTCTGGAGCCTGCTTCATGGATTCTGTGTCTCCCTCTCTCTCTGCACCTCCCCCACTCATATTCTGTCTCTCTCTCTCTCTCAAAAATAAATAAAACATTCCTCACCTGCTGTGATTCCTGTTATATTTCCACAACTATTTAGTAAAGATTGATATATGCGTACCACTTTGCAAGCTGGTGTCACAAGAGGTAAGAAACAGTACAGAAAGACACAGAAGACCAGCACTCTTCAGCCTTGCATAGACCTGCCTGTTTCTCTAAAGTCTCATGTTCCCAGTGCCATCTATGAGCTCCAAGCTGTGAACTACTGATCATAACCAAGAGAGTGTTGGCCCACAGGCAGTGAGAGGAAGACATGACCTTGAAGTTGTCAAGGGAAGAACATTGTAGAGAATCCTCCCCCACTCCCCTGAACACACACAGAGTAAGGAGGGGGGAGGGCGGGGGACTCATCTCTTTTCCCATATACAATGAAAGAAACTGTCTTTAGAAGGGAGGAAGAAAACTAACGCATTACTCATAATCAGTGAAAATATTTTGACAAAAGAAAGCCAAATTTCAACAAATTCAGAATATATTTAGAAGTTCCTCAGGTAGGAGAGAAATGTTTATGGAGCTGCTGGAATGATGAGGAGCTCTGCATAGCACAATTTCAAAGGAAGATCTTGAGAATTAAATGAGATAATATTTATACACACAGCTTGACACGTAATAAATTTAGTTTATGAAACTCTGGGAATGAAAAGCCTGTATACTTAGTAGAAAAGATGATGTCTCGGAGACCAATGCAAATGGTTTGGATCCAGGTTCTGCCACTGGCTTTGCAATCTCAAGAACTTTATTTAACTGCCCTGAGACTCAATTTCCCTATCTGTGAATAATAATATCCATACCGCAGGGCTATATGTAAAGAATATATGAAGGGGCGCCTGGGTGGCGCAGTCGGTTAAGCGTCCGATTTCAGCCAGGTCACGATCTCGCGGTCCGTGAGTTCGAGCCCCGCGTCAGGCTCTGGGCTGATGGCTCGGAGCCTGGAGCCTGTTTCCGATTCTGTGTCTCCCTCTCTCTCTGCCCCTCCCCCGTTCATGCTCTGTCTCTCTCTGTCCCAAAAATAAATAAAAACGTTGAAAAAAAAAATTTAAAAAAAAAAGAATATATGAAAAGCTTTAAGTCCTTAATCTATAATAAGTGCTAAGTAAACAGTTATTATAATATTTTTTAATGTTTACAGGAAAATAAGACTTGTCAAACTCACAGCATGTACAGGACATTACAATGCCCAGTGCCATGAAGACAGAAATAGCTTTACCCACTCATATCTATATCCAGATCTGACCTTCCACAAGTTTTTAAG
This sequence comes from Lynx rufus, assembly GCF_022079265.1. Lineage (NCBI taxonomy): Eukaryota > Metazoa > Chordata > Mammalia > Carnivora > Felidae > Lynx > Lynx rufus. The sequence goes on from NW_025814889.1 coordinate 59,762,749, forward strand.
AGAAGGAAAATGAAAACAGCATTAATTCTGAAGAATATTACTTCAGAGCCAAATTGATCAGTAGCTTTTTTTCATAAAAACAACACCTACACGTGCGTAGGTTTCAATCATCCCTACTGCATGCACAAAGTGGAATTCATCAGAAGCCAATTCAGACCAACTTTTCTTAAAGTACCGTCAGTAGGAAAACCAATGTTCCGTGTTCCTGATATTCATTTTTAACATGAGAAATATAAGAAGGTTATTAAATACATTTATAAAATTATCATGCAATAATCGTTCATTAAGAAGGGTATACTTCCTAACTATTCTCCTTATATTCACTTGGTACCCCTCTAATTCATTTTGCACTCAGTATTCAGAGGCTTTTGAAACAACAGAGAACTAAAATTCAGAATGCAGTAAAACCCTGGATTGCGAGTAGCTTGTTCTGTGAGTGTTCCCCAAGAGGAGCAAACATGTCTATAAATTTTAACCTGATAAATGAGCGATGTCTTGCAATAGGAGTATATGATGCAGAATGTCACATGATCACAACTGAGCCAATGGTTCTTGAAATTCGTTTTGATACATGAGTGCTTTGGATTACAAACATGTTTCCAGAATGAATTTTGCTCGCAAACCGAGGTTTTACTGTATATGAATATATGAATAATGCTTACAAATCAGTGAAAAAAATAATCCAGTAGAAAAGTGAACAAAAGAATTGAGCTGGCATTTTATATAAGTACCACATCACAGGCATTCATACAAGCATTGATAGCAAATACAATGACAACAACAACACAAAAACAAACAAACAAATCAACCCAAATACCTACTGACAGGAAAATGGATCAATAAATTGTGGTGTATTCCCAGAGCAGAATATTATACAATGTAAACATGAATGAACCAGAGTCTCACAGCAATACACAACCACCTTGATGAATCTTAGAAACATAATATTCAGAGAAAGGGGAAAAAGCAAGTCCTAGTGTGGTATTAAAATGTGAGCTACCTGTTGTCTCTGGAAGGGAAGCCAGAGTACATAGGTAGATACAAGGCATTGATAATTTTTTCATTCTTCACTTGGCTGAGGGGTTCATGGCTCTTCATTATATTACTATGCTTTACAATTAAAAATGATGATGTACCTATTATTTCGAATAAATTCAACATCCTATTAAAAGAAAATACTCAAAAAATATTGAACCTCAAAATGGCGATAGCTTCCTACATTTGATGTTCTGTTGCTTTTCACCCTTCTGAATACTGACCACGATCCATCACATGGCTTAGGCGAGGATCCAGGATACAACACCCACAAATCTTGAACCGTTATCCACATTGTTTTCTCAACCAATCCACATCTTCCTCCCGCCACACAAGCCATTTAGCGTCTCACCATGTTCCCTTCTGCCTCAAGACATTAGCAGATAATGTTCCCTTTCGCCAGTCATGCTTTCAGTGCCCAACCCCTCAACACCAATACTCCCAACTTGGCTTACTTAACTCCCACTCAACTTTAGGTCTCAGCTCATCCATATCAGGGTCATCCTCTCCAACTGCACCAAGTCAGCTCTCATTCAATCCCCTCAAACACCACATGCTTCACCATGTGTTTGAGTTATATATGTATTTATTTCGATCTTTGAATGATCTCAGTATCCTTCTACTGGACTGTAAACACCACGAGGATAGGGACTGCCTTTTTCTTCTATATTTGCTGATCAGTGACTCTAAGATCTATGCAAAACTTGGCACATTAACTACTCAATAAACAATTTTGAGTAAGTGTATGAAGAAATGATTCTGCATTAGAGATCACCACGTTTACCAACAAAATTTGATGCTGAGTGCCATCTATTTAAAGGCTGTGATATACATTGTATATCATGTCTTATAACGTCAGCAAATATTTGAGATGCATTCAATGTTACTTGCAAACTAAATATTTTTAGTGTATAAGCTCATTAACTATGGTTCTATGGCTGAAAGAAGGAAATTATGTTAGAATCCAATAAGCAAAATGTTAGAAAACACTTAAAAATAAAGATGAACAATTTCTTTGAATTGTCAGAAGGTAAAATATGAACTAATGATCACAGATATGACCTAAGGCAAAAGAACACATTAATATGCCAAGAGACTAGTTCAAGGCCTTCCTTGTTACAATATGTCTATGGGAATAGGATTTTTTATGTTTTATTGGCAAACATAGAAACCACCTTGATCACACACAAGGCTGTGACTTAGCAACATAATTTCTAGTATTATGTGAATATGTCATTTCAAAATATACAAAGCCACTATTGTCTTTTTAAGATATTATGTTTGGGTGTGCCATAATTTTATTTATTTTATTTTTTTAATGTCTATTTATTTTTGAGAGAGAGACAGAGCACGAGTGGTGGAGGGGCAGAGAGAGAGAGGAAGAAACAGAATCCAAAGTAGGCTCCAGGTTCTGCACTGTCAGCACAGAGTCCGACACCCGGCTCGAACCCACAAACCATGAGATCATGACCTGAGCTGAAGTTGGAAGCTTAAACAACTGAGCCACCCAGGTGCTCCTAATGTGTCATAATTTTAATGCAGGATAAAATTAAAGATAATTCTTTTATTTCACTTTTCCCTCATAAAATGAAAATCATTTTCTTTCTTTAGTGTTTGTTGTTATGACATTAAAAAAATATGTAGACCTGATTTTGATCATTTCCTGCATCAAATTGTCCATGAGACCATATATTTTGCCTGCTTTAATATCTAGTACCTTCCCCCATGAGCTCCTCATTGTGTGCCATGTTAATCATAATTTTCAAAGAATTTCACAGTGAAAAACTATGAGATAATGATTTAGAGCTAGTGGAAACTAGGAATTTCTTAAATATTCATCAACGTTTCAGAGTACCAATACAATTATTACCCACCCCTTCCAAAAAAAAGAGGTATTAATTCAAACAAACCTAAAGCTATCTGAGCTGATTAAAGGCCATATGCCTAACTCAGGAGCAGACTTTTTCAGAAAGTCCTTGAGTAGGTTTATTATGGTCTTTTAAACACTGTTTTTAAAATCATTTGGATTCCCTCTGGCATATACCCCAGCAGATATTACACTACCTTATATATCTAAGACTGTAACTAGAATCCAGGTACTAAAAAGGTAATACATTATTTTTGATAACATGCAAAGCACACTTGTTGTTATGAAAAGGTAGTTTCTTGGTAAAGCTGGGGTGCCAGGCATCTGCATTATAAACTCAATTTTCACAAGCTTATGAATTGCCTGCTGATATTGGCTTCTGAAAGAAACAAAACAAAGCATCCTTGGGCTGAAAAGAAAACTTACACACTTTAATAAATATGATTTGAGGTAAACATCCAGCTATTTTTAATTAGTACATTGAAGAGGAGAGGGGAAAGAATCATTTCAGTGAACCATAGGTTGATGATCTCATACCCCCAAACTAACAACTACCTCTCTCCACTTTTCCTGTGTGTGGTCTGGGTAATATACCATTTTTTTTAATTCCTAGATATTAATGCATATTTTTAAAAGGTATTTATCAAGTCTTGAATTGTTAAAAGTCTTGTTTTTTCCCCTGGGTATAGGTAAGCATAGATGACTGGGTTGCCTCCAAGGCAGGGGGTAGGGGGGCAAGAAGTGCACATCACACCTCCTTCTCTATTATATTTCAATCTCAATGATTCTTTTTAAAAATTTTTTTTAATGTTTATTCATTTCTGAGAGAGGGAGATAGAGCACAAGCGGGAGAGGACCAGAGAGAGAGGGAGATACAGAATCGGAAGCAGGCTCCAGACTCTGAGCTGTCAGCACAGAGCCCGACACAGGACTCGAACTCATGAACAGTGAGATCATGACCTGAACCAAAGTCAGACACTTAAGTGACTGAGCCACCCAGGCACCCCTCAATCTCAATGATTGTAACACACATTTTTTCTCCACATTTTGACATTTCTGAAAGACAGGTCACTCCAAAATCAATAGTGTGGTATAGCTCAATTGGCAGTGCTCTTTATCTTTCCAGCAATACAACTGATGGCAGATTAGAATTGGAGGATATATTATATTGAATGGATTTAATCTGACATTGGAAACAACTAAGGTTCAGAGCAGGTGGCACCACTAACATACCCATTTTTCAGTTCACATAAAGCAAGATTAAATTAAGCCAGAAATTTAGGAATTAGTTTTTTAATCAAACTATTTGTTTTCAGTGTTTGCCTTTGTTCATCGCTCCACATTCTATACGATACTTCAATTTACCACCAACTTAAGTTTTGATGTCATATGTTGAGTTGGGCCCGCATTAAGATTAGTAAAGAAAACAACAGTATGGATAGAGATAAGAGGTATATTTACTTACAAATCAAGAGCAGTGGATAAGTAAATAAGTAATATAAATGCATTTAATTAATTTAGAAGCTTGAACAATACTAAATTGCTCTCCTTAAAAAAAACCTGCCCCTTCATACCCCTGCATACCTGCTAGGATGATTAAGATAAAAAAGAGAGACAATAACAAGTCTGTGGATGTAGAAAAATAGGGACCCTTATACATTGTTGATTGAAATATTAAATGGTGCAACCACTTTGGAAAACTATTTTACAATCCCTAAAAATTGAACAGTTATCATGTGACCTAGCAACTCTCGAGAGAGAGGGAGAGAAAGAGAGGGGAGAGGGAGAGGGAGAGTCCTGGGGCTATACAAAAGAGAAATAAAAAGATACGTCCGCACAAAGACTTGTACATGAAAGTTAATGGAGGCAGTATTCATAATAGCTGAAAAGTAGAAACAACCCAAATGTCCATCCAATGCTAAATGGGTACATAAAATGTGGTATGCCATACAATGGAATATTATTCGGCAACAAAAAGGGAATGAAGTACTGATTCATGTTACAACATAGATGAGCCTTGAAAATATTGCTCTCAGTGGAAGAAGGCAGTTATAAAAGATCACATATTTTATTATTGCATTTACATGAGATTTCTACAAGAGGAGAATCCACTGAGATAGAAAGTAGATTAGTGGTAGCCAGGAGTTAGGGTTGGGAAAGTGGAGAGTGATTCCCAATGGGTATGGGGTTTCTTTCTGGAGTAATGAAAATGTTCTAAAATTAGCCAGTGGGCATTGTCTGCAAATCTGTGAATATACTAAAAACCACTAAAAAACTGGATACTTCAGCAGGGTGAATTTTACAGTGTGTGAATATCTCAAAAAAGCTGTTATAGAAATAGAAAATCCATTAGATTGGTTGAGAAGATTGACTCTTTAAGTATTTTCTAAAAACACATCTTAAAGAAAATAATGTCAGTTCTGTCCAAATTTTTGCTAGGCAGCCGAGGCATTAATACTATTTGCCACAAAGTCCCTTCCGTTAAATGCATCTGTACAACAGATGTATTACAATGGCACATGTTTTGAATGTTACATCTGTTAGTAAAATGTAGAGGCTCAAACTGCTAATTAAAAATGAAAATGTATGTGTCAATTAGAAGCCAATTTCTTGTTAAAACTGCCTAATGGCTAAGGCACCAAAATCAAGCTAGTACCTAGGATTATTTGTGTCTTGACCTGTGTGGGAAGGCAGTCCAGTGCACTGAATATAGGCTAGACAGTTTCCATGGATACCTCACATTGCTGGAGGTGTAGAAACTAAAAATTATAAACAACTTCACAAAAATTATGCTTCAAAAATACATTAACAAAAAAATACTAATCTTCCTGATAAAGATGTTAGAATCTATTTTGTTGACAAGTAGATAGGGGATATTTTTAGGGGAGAGGGAGCCAAAATTTTTAAAAGGCTGGTTTTTAAGTTGCTTTATAATTCATAGGAGAGAGAGAGAGATTCAAAATGCTTCTATCATCGTAAGGTTTACAGCAAACCTCAAGAGTTTTAAAGATGTTTAGCTTTTATAGGAACCAACTAGATTGAATTATCCCAGCTGAGTTTAATTAATCTGGCCACTGCATACTAATATGCTGATCTTTCCAAATAAATGTATACTGTAATTACAACCAGGTTACTCCGCCCACCATCCTTTTGCTCCTTCCCATGAAATAAGACTACATATCTTCCAGATGTAGCATAAAAGCCACAGTGTTATTAACGAACCATTTTGGAATCAGACAAAATAAAGCATAAGAAAAATACATGTAGTTTCCATAAGAAAAGGAGATATTTCCCACACCACTTTGTTGAGAAGACCTGACCACACACCTGTTTGTTCATACTGTTAACAGGTTAGAGAAGGAAGAACAAGAAAGTTATAGCATTAGCTTTTTCCATGTCCCCAAATCTCTTCCACTATTAGGCAATCGAGTTGGGATTTATTCCCAGAACTCACGAGATAATCAGCGTGCGTGGAAATGTAGCTGTTTTCTATGGACCACTTAGTCCAGTCATTACATGAGCTTCAGCATAAATGAGGGAAAAGGACACAACTTGTTTTAACAAAGGAGACAAATGAATCAGTAAATTTGAATCAAATTAAACCAATACAGTAAAACCTTGACTTGCGAGCATAATTCGTTTCAGAAACATGCTTGTAATCCAAAGCACTTGTATATCAAAGTGAATTTCGTGAACCATTGGCTCAGATGTGATCATGTGACATTCGGCGTCAGGAACTACTCCTATTGCAAGACATGGCTCATTTATCAAGTTAAAATTTATTAGAAATGCTGGTCTTGTGGAACACTCACTGAACAAGTTACTCACAATCCAGGGTTTTACTGTATTTGGTTATGTATAAGGACAATTTGACAAATATTTCATTCAATGCTCATAGCAAACTAAGACATCACCTAGCTTAGCAGCAAGAGTCAACTGTTATTCTGTTCGCAAATATTTTTGAGAAGTATGTATTTGTTTTAATTCAATGTTAAAGACAACCTTGTGAAAAATTAGAAAATGTTCATTGAAAGTATTGGGGAGAGGAATTAGTAGCAGAAAAATGCAAAAAGAACATTCTCTAGAGAAATAACTATATTAAATAGAACTCTGCTCTAATCAAGTTTTCTTTACTGTTGTCAACTCTCTTCCCCTACTTCTTATTCACTATCATTTCGATTCACTCAAATTCTTCCTGTTTTCTCAGTTTCTTTTTACCTGAACTGTAACCAAATTCTTCCGTCAGTCCCTTTTGCTTCCATGTGTCTAATTGTTTTAAAGGTAGAAGAGTATCACCCCATCAGCAGTGCGGTGGCCTTGAAACCTGTTCCTCCCTGCCCCCTCCCCCCCCCCCGCCCCACTGTGCAACATTGCAAGGCTCTTCCTGCTTTCTCCAAAGACCCACATCTTTCAGGTCTCAGCTTCCATGTCACCTTCTTGGGAAAACCATCTTCTGGATATTTCTGCCCTAGCCTCCAGGGACACACACTTACAGCACTCAGGCCTTCTCCTTCAAAGTAATTAAGTAAAGTCACCAGGTGGCTCAGTCAGTTAAGCAACCAACTCTTGAGTTTGGGTCAGGTCATGACATCATGGTCACGAGATCCAGCCCAGTGCTTGGGCTTCTGCCAAGCAGGGAGCCAGCTTAAGATTGTCTCTATCCCTCTCCCCCTGCCCCTCCCCTGCTCACGTGCATGCCCTGTCTCATTCTCTCTCTCTCAAACAAAACAAAACAAAAAACAAAACAAAACAAAAAACAAAAAAAAAAAAGAGAGAAACTAGTCAATCCTTGTTCATTTCAGTTGGTACCTGACTTTCTCACTAACCCCTCAACTCTATGGGGGTATATTAGATTGTTTAGCAACACATCTCCAGTACTTAGCAGACATTCAATAATTTTTTGTAAGTATGTTCTATCTCATCCTTTTTTCTCTATTTCCAAACACCTCTGTTTTCTATCATTTTTATGACTTCCTAACGAGAAAATTTCCTTAGAATCAGATTCCTATTTTCAAAATCACCTAAAAAGTCATACTATGAAATAAATACTATCCATCCTATTTTGGCCCCTGTTGGACAGAAAATAATCACTTGGAAGCACTTGTGGGACCAACATACAAACATCTGTGTGGCCACGTTTGGGACATGTGTGGGACCAACGTACAAACAACCGGAGGATGGTAGGGCGGAAGGGAATTTCCACATGTCCACTCTAGCTGAAGATGAAGTCTTGAAGCCTAAGCCCTCTCTGTCTTCCACTCTGACCCTTTAGACTTCATCAGTGTCTTTAGCTCTGACCTCTGACTTCCTGGATGCCTTTGCACACAGGCTTGCCATTCTCGGCACTAACCTCCCGTGCTTTGCAACTTCTGTCATCTGGAAGAAGCTCCTGGTACCTCTCTGCCTCAGTTACCCTTCACCTCTTTCAAACCTCCACCGAAAACATCCCTCTGCCCTTGTCTTACCTCTCAGTGAACAGAGAAGGGAACCAATTATTAACTCTGAAGCATCTGAGCAGACACTTTGCAGGAAGGCACTCTGCAGTATCATCGTAAAGCACAGTGTGCTGCATTTGTGCCCAGGGGATTTCTCAGGTTTGTGAAAGCCATTTCCATCCTACATTTTAAAAGCCTCTGCTTAAGTCAGAATTAAGATTCATTATGACACTGCCATGATGCTAAAATTTTAACTCCCTGCAAAAAGAATCTTAGTATAGCTGTTCCTTCCAGAAAACATAACATTTTTTTTGGCAAAAATCCATGGTTAAAAGATACCATCAGATATCCCTGTCCTGTAAAATTTATCATTACCAACACAAGAGAGTAAAAGACAAACACTCTGGTGTACTGCCAGAGGAGGCAGAGGCTGGCCAGCTGTTCACCAAATCCTCTCCCTCTGCATACAACTAGACTACACGGCCCAGCCTTCCGTGCAGTCAGGTGGGGCCACGTGACTGAGGATGAACAAACTGAAGGTGAGCAGAAGTGACACGAATCTGGCCCACGTGGGAATCTTGCGTTCTTTGCAGCCTGATGCAAAAAGGTAAAGGCAGCCTAGGAAGATGCAGACCCTCAAAACGGAACCTAGGGCTCCAAATTGCTAGGGGAGCTAAGTAGGGGGGAGAGCTGCCCAGCGGGAACGCTCACGTTGGGATTTTAACTTTTCTAACACTAATGTAAGTAAGCTTTTATTAGATTAAGCCCCAGAGGTTCCCAGGTTTATGTTTCATTACCTAGTGCTACCATAAACAATATAAGCTAGTGAGGGTCAGTCGGGATGGGCAATCGCCAGTCTTGTCCTGGGCAGCTTTGGTTGTGACTCTTCCTAAGGTATTTTGTCCAGACCCACTGCTGTCTGGAGAACTTCGGACTCTGAGCACAAGCTAGTCACAAAGCTGCCGTGAAAAGCCATCTGGGAATACAATTTCATCAACACGGGAGTCTCTCCAGGTGTCCCTTAACTTGTCACAGCATTCCCTCTTTCCCATATCTTTGCCTGATCTCTGCTAGCCAATTTTTCCATGATCTCTCAATCCCCAGTACTACAATTCACACACACACACACACACACACACACACACACACACACACACATACACACACATTCCCTCTCTTTCCCCTGTAGCTGTCCCTGAATAGATCCAGTTTAGATCATAAAAGCTACTCAGAAGGAAAATCACCTGACTGTAGGCCACATGTACATTATCAACTGTTTCAAACTAGCTTTCAGCTATTTTCCACCAACCTTGTCATTTGTCCGTTTTCATTTGTCCTGCCTTTGAACCTCTGAAAATATTTTCCTTCCACGGTGATAGCTTAAGGATTAATACGCCTCTGAAAGTGCTCAGAAATCCCTCAATTAACTTTATATCCCAAGAACAATGTTATACTTATGCAAAATATGAAGCAACATTTTGTTTTTAGTTTTTTTATGATTCTACCCACTATGGAAGAAATACGAGCTAAATTCCTTAGTATAATCAACCCTCATATAAAAAGCTTCTAGTTAACTGTAATTTTTTTTAAATGAGAGAGAGGAAAAAAGAAAGAGTGAAGCAAAGAGAGAAAAGGACAAATGAATGGATGGATCATGGTGGCTGGAGTTCGTATCAGTTTAGTTTGATACAGAAGGAATGAAGTGATTATTGCCATTTCTTCTAATAAAGTCCAGAAAATGATTTACAGGAATATTTACTGCAGTCATGATGTTTTTGGACCTTGAAATAAATCCATACAAAAGATAGTCTTCTGTACTGGATCAATCAAGTTCCAGCCTGGCTAGAGGTGATGATAATTATTGGAAAGTAAATTGTTATGTTTTCGTCTGACTGCCTGTTGCCTTGGCACGTGTTATTTCCAATTCTGTCTGGAAATAATAGTACATTAAGCCATCTTGGGTGACTTATATAACCAGCTACTATCATTTGGAAATTGCCAGCTCCAGTAACTTGCCACTGTATGCATAGTTATATGGTTGGAATACTGACTTCAGTTCATTTATTTTCTGAGTGTTGCTGAGAACTATATTTTAAAGGGAAATCCATTTTAAAGCTTTACTTTTCATCTTAATCCAACCTAGTTTAACCTTGGTTACTAACAATCACCAAAAAGGAATAAGTTTTAATGAACATCTGACCTTAAATTTTTTATTTTAATTTATCAATTAAAACTTGCCTTGAAACTATGATTAATTCTTCAGGCGAAATATAATTATCTACCAGTGTCTGGATTTATAACAACAGACTGAAAAAAAATAGCCTTCAAACGGGACAGGTCTGTGTATTTTCCTATTAACTAAAAGTAAGATGGTAGAAAACTATTCTCCTAAACAAGGAAAAGTTTAACAAATATACAAATTAATTTCTACCCCAGGACTCAGTAACATATTCTGCACTGTCAAAAGTAAGAAGACATTTATAAGAACAGTGAAAAGGGACCATAAAATCTTACTCAGATTGAACCAATTTGCTCCAGTACTAGCAGGAGAATAAGAGAAAGAGAAAAAAAGAACTTATGGGTTAAAAAAAAAAATGGAAACTGCAGGGGTAAAAATAACTCAAAAATCCCAAAAGCTTTGTATCATTTATTAATGAAAATAATCTTCCTGCACTACCCAAATACTACCATCAAATTTCAATACTAAAGTTTTTGGATTTGTTTGTTTGTTTGTTTTTAAGGAAAGGAGAGGCAAAGAAAGAGAAAAGTAGCATCTCTCTCATTTTCCACAGTGACTTTTTGGGGGCAGTCTGAACATTATTTTGCTTCGACATTTGTACAGCACCTGCTGTAATTACTGTATTACCAGTGTAAACTATCAAAGCCCTAATACGAAAATGCTATTCTTTAAAAGCACATAGTGACTTCCAGTGTATGCATGGCTAATTAATTTATCATCATTCTACTTCCATGGAAATCAATCAAATCAACAAGGAGAATAAAATGAAACCCTGAAAATTCCATTTTCAGTAGAAGGAAAAGACAGATATAATCTGAAGACTACAGAGGACATGTGAGGCCTGCTGCCCATGTCAGCAGCCATCAGGCAGAAACCATGTAGGACAAAGCCAAGAGAGGAAACAATAACAGTGGTAACATGGCCCAGCAGCAGCACCAGAAAGGAAAGGCAAAGTGAGATGTCCTGAAGTTAAGAAGCCCACCAGAAGTACAAAAGCTCCATTCCATATTGTATCACTAGAAGTCAGAATGGGGGTGAGGAAAGGCAATGTCAGAAATGCAGAGATACTACAGCTGAACAGGAATCAAGAGAGCAGCCATATTTATAGGCTATGTCCTATCTTTGTGATGGCAGAAAAGGAAAGAGCTTTGGGAACTTCAAAGACCTCCTGTAAATTGCTGGTTGTATCAACAGAAAAATATATAAAAAGGATATGAAAGTATTGAGTAATGTGTAGAAATGTTGAATCCCTGTATTGTACATGTGAATCTAATATAACATTGTAAGTCAACTATAATTCAATAATAAAAAAAAATTAAATCCCTTGTGTCTGGAAAATAATAAACTCTCCTTAAACAACTTTTGGGCCAGAGAAAATTCAAACTAAATTTCAGAATTTCTAGGAAACAACAATAAATAAATTCCTATATAGAAAGAAGACTATAGGAGATAGCTAAAGTAGTGCAGGGAGAAAACTCCAGAACCTTAAACATTTATAGCAATTAAAAGTGAATTAAATGTCATATTCAAAAATTAAAAACAGCAAAAATTTAAGCCAGATAAATTTTTAAATATAGAAGTACAATGTAATGTGTTACAAAAGAAAGTAAATATTATTTTTGTTTCCCTTTCCTTATGTTCATCTGTTTTGTCTCTTAAAGTCCTCATATGAGTGAAGTCATATGATTTTTGTCTTTCTCCGACTGACTCATTTCACTTAGCATAATACCCTCTAGTTCCATCCACATAGCTGCAAATGGCAAGATTTCATTCTTTTGATTGCCAAGTAATACTCCATTGTGTGTGTGTGTGTGTGTGTGTGTGTGTGTGTATATATATATATATATATATCACATTTTCTTTAAGGAATCTACTCCTGAAATCATTGTTTTGCTATATGCTAACTAATTTGGATGCAAATTTTTAAAAATAAAAAAATAAAATAAAAACAAAAGGTTTTAGAGGAAAACCCTTGAAAGAAATAAATAGTCTCTGTTCAGAAAAAAAAAAAAAGAAAGAAAGAAAGAAAGTAAATAGCACTAATAAATTTTTGAAAACTTGCCTTTTGGGAAAAAAAAGAAAAATATTAACCATCAGGCAACCCAGTAAAGAAAGAAACTAAAACACTAAACTACTAAGGAGTACACTGCAAAGGGGCAATAACCAAAGAAACAAACAAAAAACATATAAATGATCATAAGATTCTCTACGATCAACATAGTTTTCACATCTCCATATAAAAATTTTCTTGAAAGCCGAAACGAATAATTTTCTAGAAAATATAATTTCTAAAACTGAGCCAAAATGACGCAGAAAATCTCAAAGGACCGTTTCCAACAGAGGAAACTATCAAAGAGCTAAACACCCAAGAAGTACAAAGCCCAGATAGTTTCACAGGGAAATTCTACCAAACTAAAGGAGAGTTCATTCCAATGTTCTTTAACTGGTTCAGAGCAGAGGAAAACAAGAAAATCTTCCAAATTCTTCTTATGAAACAAGTAAAACTGATATAAAACCCTGACAAATAGTGATTAACAATCATGAATCCCTACACCCTTCTTATAGTGTGTGTGTGTTTGTGTGTGTGTGTGTGTGTGTGTGTGTGCAAATCCCATGACCCATTGGACTTTGTTCCAGGAATACAAAGCTCAATATTAGAAACATTAGAAAATCTATTAACAATGTAGGATATGTAAGGAAATATATTGCATAGTATATTAGGTGTAAAAAGAAAAGTCATATGGTCGTGCTTGATAGATGTTGAAAAGCCATTTGTCAAAATTCAACATCATTTCTGATTTTAAAAAATAATCTCAACAAATGGATACTTCCTTAACAAAATAAAATATATTTCTCTTATCCCCAAATCCAGCATCATGCTTAATGGGATATATTAGAAGCACTCCCAATAAGGCCGGAAAGAGACAAAGATGTTCACTATTACCATTAATATTTAACATTGCGTTAGATGTACAAGCCAAAACAATTAGCAGAGACAAATTATTTTAGAGATAGAAAATTTGGAAACTATCAGTATTTGCAGATGATGTCATGTTATCCTATGAACACCAAAGAGAATAAAGTGAAAACCTATGAAAACAGTAAAAGGATCTGTTTAGGTAATGAAATTTAAAAACACAAAGACGCTCTCTGCGTACTGATACAGCAAGATCAACAAGATATATGATTCAGTAAAAAGAGCAAGGTGCAAAATAGGGGTATGATAACTAATATGATTAGGAAGATAAGATTATATATTTATGTTTGCTTGTGTATGTATAAGAAACTCACCGTGGTGATTATCTAGGTGGAGGTGGGTGGCAGGGTGGGAAGTTCCTAAGGGCCATGACGGTGAGAGGCAAACTATTCTCTTTATGTTTTTGTACCATGTGGTATATTACCTAAAAATTTAAAACACTTGGAGAAAATTTTCTTAAGATTCTCAAAGACACTTGAGCATGCCAGTTATTAAGCTATTGCCTCTCAGCTCCAACAAGGCCCTTGTGATGGTGGGGTTGGAATTCTATAAGTCACATTTCTTCTTTGGTGACTGACTGCAGGCAAGGCATGAAAGGGGAGCTGCAAGGCTGGAGGAAGACACTTGTTATTTCTTGCCTGCTTCTGTTGAGCTTCCTGTTGACTTCCTGGTTTTACTTCCTGTTCCTGTGAGTTGCATTCCAGCCATACATTATTCTGGCAGGGGTGGTTCCTGCCATAGCTAGTTAGTTAACCCAGTATGTAGTTTTTCTGTTGTGTCTTTCCCTAAGAAACATCTGCACTTGGCTTTTGCTGGAGATCTCAGAAGTCTGCATCCAGCCACACAAGTCCCCTCTTCCGCATTGTTAACGTTTTAGTAATTCCAATCTCTTCCCTTGGCTCCAGCCCTAGAGGTCATAGCTGCTTATTAAATTTGCTATCTGTGTGACACTTTAGTGTTCTCTTTCCTTTCTTCAATTCCCAGTTAGCAATTCTTTATATTAAATAATCTGTTAAAATAACTTGTGTTTATTCTGTTCCTCACTCAAATCTGATCAGTATAGCAAGCAAATCTTTCTTTTTATTTTTTAAGCACATACTATTATGAATTTGATTAAGTATTCATGGGAATGGATCTTCTATAGGCTGATAGAACTTTTAAAAATCATAGCAGAACAATTCAGGTACTGGGGAGAATTCATTTACATAAGGAACGAAATTTGTTTCTTTTTGGAGTACCTTGATAAATTATATACTGGACCAAACTTCATCATATTAATGTTGCAATGTTAGCTACTGTGAAAGAAAATACATTGAAGACCCAGAGTCTGCCCTTCAGTAGCTTCCTTTATATGGTATAAATCCTCAGGAAGAAACCCCACCTAACCAACCTGTATGATGCTGATTTCACTTGTTTTATTACCTGAAGAATTTTGGCGAGGCAGTGCATTTTCAGTAGTTATGCAAAGCTGACATTAATATTTGGTTCATTTGCAAAGAAAAATTTATTCACTCATGACTGAGGTTCACAAAACCATAACACTTTATTATTATTTATTTTTATAAGTACAACACATGAAAAATTATTGCTACTTATTATGTAATACTGGTATTATGTAAATAATAAAATTAAAGCAAAAAAAAGCCTTAACTGCTAGTCATACACTTGGTAAATGCACTATGACAGTTGAAGCATTAAGAATGTGTTTCTCGAAAGTGCATGTTCTGCAAAGTTATCTGTACCCTGCTTATTAACTTAGAACTGTCAAAATTTTTCAGATTCATTGTGTGCATTCAGAGCCCCCTCTGGAGTCTATTCAAAGCCTGAGCCATGATACTTTGGTCATGAAACATGTAGGTTCACAGACTTAATTTGGCCTTGGAAGACATTCCCCTTTAAAACACATGTTTGTGGTACAAAACAAGATGATCTTCGCGAAAAGACGGCAGGGGTGGGGAAGGGAGGTAAAGAAAAGAAAGATGTTCATGGAGCCCCAGCCTCAGCAGTGATGGATTATATATCATGTTTTAAACAAGCAAACAGGAAAAGGTGGGGGCGGGGGGAGACTCAATTATGGTAGGGTAGGGATGAACTAGTCCCTTTTTATTATTTTCTAAAGAAGCATCAGCAAGTTATATTCACTGACGATAACGAGCCATACCTCTATCACCAACTCATTAAACCAACTCTGAATTCATTCATTAACAAAGTTACACCAGCTGGCATCAATTTAAGACCTAGAGACTAGCCTTTTTATAGCAGATGTCATTATTGAATTACATTTCCCACTATATTCTTTCAACTATTAAAAACTGCTATGCTAGCCACAGAATATTTCATATCTATTCTATAAAAATATATTTTTACTAAAGTTTTACAAAGAAACAAAAAAGGCTGAACTATATTTTTACAGTTTGGTTTGAGTTTGAGTTTATAGGTATTGTATATATGGAGATTATATATTTATATATAAGGAGGATGAACAGAAAAAATATATGTGAAGTACAGCATAAATAGAGATGTTCTAATGTTATCTCTACAGTTCAGAATATTGGACATGAAGTAGCTACCAATTCTGATCTTACATCAGGATCATCTGGAAAGCTTTTTAAAAATGACAGATTCCCAGGCCTTTATTCCAGGCATAACAAAATAGAATTTCCTTGAAATATGGGCTAGCCTGGTATCAGTCCCTGGAACTGCATTTGGGGGCCATTATTATAATGGGATGAAAAGCTTACAATCTGCTGTGGAACCCTATCGAGTCACCTCCTTGCACTGTGACTCTGGCAGCTCAACGTACCTCTTTATAAATCTGTTTTTCAATAGCATCTACTGCAGACGGTTAGAAAAATTAATGAATGGTAAATACACGTGCCTGTTAAATCTCACAAAATTTAGATAATCCACTAAAATAAAAACCTGTTAAAATCTGGGATTTAATATGTTTCAGTAGGAAAAAACCCACTCGTGAATAGCCACTTAGATTAAAAGTCAGGATATAAGGTTACGTTGAGCAAATTTGTGTCCTGAAAAGGTTTTCAAGAGACAGAAATAAAAGCCTTTTTCCAATAAGGAGAAAACAAAATAGCACTGGTTTTGCTACAGTTCAAGCCCTCTTCACCTAAAATCACAAAGGAACTGTACACCTAATCCCCATCGATATAACAGAAGGGAAGCTCTCTGTATAATATTTCAGGGCCTTAGGCTTCAACTCAGAGTCCCTAATGATTCTAATGAACATCAACTTCTTACCAGGGCTTTTGGTAAAAACCTTAAATCCTATTTGGAGGAAAATGGGGGTAGAAGGAGGAAAGTCAAACTCACATCATTGATTTTGGTGGTTTCCCAGTGTCTCTTTAAAGCCCTTAATATGATAATAACCCTCAAATTCCTCCCAAGATCTCAATATCCCAACACTTACTATTACCTTCTCTCCTCCATCCAGATCTCCTTTTGTGAAAAGATATCAAAAGGTCTCAGTCAAACAATATGAGGTTAATTTCTGATGGTTCCCAATCCCTTAAATTGATCAACTATAAGTTCGCAATGAAAGTAAATCTGCTCAGTATTAAAAGGCTATTTGAACTATTGAAAATCCATTCTAATAGAAGTTCCTTCCCCCCACCAAAATTATCACTCTGTCAATTTCTTTACTCTCATTCACAGATCACGGCATTAAAAAAAAAACCACCGGCAGCCATTAAGCAGATTCCCCCAAACAATGGCAAAACCTATAAAAACAAATAACAACAACAAAAAACTATTGCTAAGTGTCTGTAAGAAAATATTTTTTTCTCTAGTCGTGACAGTTGGGTTTTTCTGCCCCATTATCTTTCCAGGTTACATAATGCTTAAATTCTGCTCCTCCGTGGCATGACGATGTACATATAATGCAAATATCCTTGCTTGAATTACAATGGCAATTTATCAATTTATGTGCAGCTAATCAACCCATTTGCTTTCTAGTGTGGAGCAGTAAAAGCTTATCTCATGCAGACTCACGGATCGTTCAAAGCAATCTAATTGAATTTCAGGGCCAAGAGCATTGCACAACATGTGATGTGTCTCCAGTGGAACACAGTGCCAGACACTGCAGGCGTTACATAAGCCCATGCTGTCGTTGGCAGAGGACGCCTTCTTAGCCGCCTCGGTGGCTTGGCAGTTTGTGTCTCCTCCAATCGTGCCCTGCAGTTTTAATCTGCACAGAGTGTTCACATGGACAGTCACATGTTTTGAGACTTTCATAGCAGCAAATAAAACAGGGACCATTTCCCTACTGGTAGAAACAGTTCATTAGAACCAGTCATTCAGCACACAAGATTTACCAGGATAAAAGACACATAGAACGCTGCAGCTTCTAAGCAAGCCAGAGAGAAAGCACATATCAAATATTCTACTGTACTTTCCAAACAACCGTATGGGGAATAATAAGAAATACGTATAAGGGTTTCTGTCTCCCTGCTAATATTTGGTCTTCGACCCTGGTTCCTAACAAGAAGCCCCTAAAACTCTTGTAATTTCCTGAATGATAGGAGCATCTAACACAGAGCTCCTAAATCCCTTGCAATTTCCTGAGTGACAGAAGCATCTTTCATTCTAATGAGGCGACTCTTGGTGGGCTGCTGGATGAGGGTTGGTCACCATAGAGACTAACTCATGATCAGAAGTTTGGAACTCTCAGCCCCCATGCCCCATTCTCCGGAGAGGGGAGAGGGACCGGAAATGGACTTAACAATTGATTGTGCCTACATGATGAAGCTTCCATAAAAATCCCCGAAGTATGCGTCTAGAAAGCTTCCAGGCTGGTGAACATATGGCGGTACTGGGAGGGTGGTGTGTCCAGAGAGGGCATGGAAGCACCACTCCCCTTCCCGTCCACCTTGCCCAATGTGGCCCTTTCATCTGGCTATTCCTGAGTTGTATCTTTTCACAATACACTTGTAATTTAGTAAGTGAACTGTTTTTCCTGAGTTCTGTGAGCCACAATGGCAAATTATCAGACCTGAGGAGAGGGTCCTGAGAACCTCAGGTTTATAGCTGGTTGTTCAGAAGCACAGGTGATGACCCAGACTTATGATTGGCATCTGAAAGAGGGGAGCAGCCTTGTGGGTCCGAGCCTTTAGCCTGTGTGGTTTGACACTCCACATAGTGCAGAACTGAGTTACCCTGAAGGACACCTAGCTTGTGGTGGAGAATTAGTCGATGGGGAAGAAACTCACACATTTGGTGGCCAGAAATAAAGTGTGAAGGTAAAGGAAAACAGTGTGCCTTTCCTAGACACTAAGGATATACGTTATCTCTGCCATTTCAAATGAATTTTCAAACGGGGAAGGCAGGCGAATAACATTTTTAGCACACTACATAGAGTCTGACCAATTGTCTCACATGAGTCGTCTATTCCTCAACATGAGCCGCGGGGGTTCCTAGGCTTGTATTCTCATCATTTTATATCCAAGGATCAATTAGAACATACATTTTTAAAGTATTGAGTAATATTAATATGCATTTTAAAATATTAAGTAATTTTCAAGTAACGCTATTAGATTTATAAATGATAGAGCTATTTTTTCATACTTTTATTTAAATTCCAGTTAGTTAACATAAAGTGTAATATTAGTTTCAGGTGTAGAATTTACTGATTCATCACTTACAGACAACACCCGGTGCTCATCACAAGTGCCCTCCTTAATCCCCATCACCCATTTAACCCATCCCTCTGTCCACATCCCCTCCAGTAACCCTCAGTTTCTTCTCTGTCATTAAGAGTCTGTTTCCTGGTTTCCCTCTCTTTTTTTTCCTCCACTACGCTCATCTGTTTTGTATCTTAAATTCCACATATGAGTGAAATCATGGTATTTGTCTTTCTCTAACTCTTATTTCCCTTAGCATTAATACTCTCTAGCTCCATCCATGTCATTACAAATGGCAAGATTTCATTCTTTTTAATGGCTGAGTAATACTCCATTGTATAAATAAGTAAGTAAGTAAGTAAATAAATAAATAAATAAATATTGAGCTATTATATACACCTAGACATTTAACCTTTGCCTTCTTTCCATTTTATTACTAACCTGTGCCCTAATATAAAACAAATCTCTAAAACTAAGAATAAAATGTACTAAGAAAATAAATTCCTAGCCATATTTTAATTTTTTAAGCATATCTGTGTGTAAGATCCTGAACCCAGGCACAGAGTAATATCTGCATTTTTTTTTATGAATGAGATAAGTTTAATCTATGCCAAGGCCAATAGAAATTCTATGCCAGTTCTAATAGAACTTTCTGTGATGGTAGAAATGCTACATGGAGAGAATAAAAATGAAAACAAAGTATAGAAATGATACTTTTTCTGGTTCTAGGATGTGTCTATAGCTCTACCAATATTAAAACATTATAAAAATAAATAATGTAACATTACAGTAGCTAAAATTAAGCAGGCTATCAATTGTATAAAAGTATCACCCTGCATAAAATGTGACTGTTATTTTAAGTAGCTAGATTAAGAAAAAAAGTTGATTTCCTGTGACCTGAATAAATAGTTACGACTGTGGAGAACTCAAAATATGTGGGATACAATAAAACATTATTTTATATAATTTAAAGCTGTGGACTTGAGAAATTCTAAGACTGGGAAAAAGCGTTTGTGAGACGGTGACACCTACTGACGTATTGTAATATTGCAGCCCAGCTTTACAGGCTTTGTCCACCAATCTCCTCAGAGACAGGAAAAGGAAATTTCAAAAGATTTCAAGGCAAAACACAAGTATCTCTAGGGTGAAGAGAGTGCAAACATGGAAGGCAAGGAACGGCAAAGAAGAGATACTTCTATGTTTGTGCCAATTTTTCTATTCATAAAGCTCCCCAAAGCCCAGGTCCTCATTCCCTTCACTGCATAATAAGTTCCTTTGAGTAGTTTTTAGTTTGGGATCCATGTCCGACATAAAAAGTCCATCCTTTTAAATGAATGGCCTTAGAAATACATCTCCTAAGCTCTCAGCTGGACTGCAACAATCCTCTCCGACCTGACCTCTCAGCTCACAGCATTTCTCACCAATGGTACCCGCAGGATTAACTCTAAAGAGTCACTCCCTGATTAAAACTCTTTCTCAGTGGCCTCAAGTTGACTGAAAGGTAAATTCTACTCCCACAGCTTTGATGTTAAGACCTTCTACAAGTTAGTTTTACTTTCCAAATTTATATCCTAGCATTAACAAAATAAAACTCTGCACCACATAAACAGGATTACTCTCAAACAGCGCTACGGACGATTTGTTCACAAACCACAGCCTGAATTATTTCGCATTTATTCTCTTGTCTTCTATACTATGCCCTACTCCTAATGTTCTCTGGTATCTTCTCTCTACAACCTGAACTCACCCTATCGGACCTGCTGCTTAATATGGTTCTTCTGCTATTAATCTCGTTTCCTTCTTTGAACACAATTCACACTCACCATTGACACTCTCACTTTCAGCCATTCTAGCCCAGCCCCAGGCCCCAAACTCCAACCCCAGCCACCACTGCTAATCCCTGCTAGGCTTCCCCGGCCCCAAAGCAGGAGGACCCCACTGCTACTGCTAAGATGCTACACTGTCTCCAGCCCTTTGCTTGCACCCACCCAGCCTGGTGTGGCCTTTCTTTCTCCTCTGCTTACGCAGGCTGCCTTCTTTATTCATTTTACAAACAACTACTGAGTAATCTAAGACTGTGATAATGCACAGCAGATTCAGTAATAAATACAAAGACAAGGTTCTTACCCTCCTGGAGTTGCAGGCCTCCTGAGGAAAACAAACAACAAACAAGTAAACAAGAACAAAAAATGAAACCAGATTCTAAAATGTGCTGTGAAAAATAATGAACAGGGTGTTGTAATAAAGAACAAATGGAAAAAAGTTCTGTTAGATAGAGTTGTCAAGAAAGGCATTTGAGCTGAGCATGTGATACTTGAGCTGATATCTGAAGGATAAAAGGAGTCAGGTGCACAAGTAGGCAGAGGAACAGCATTCCAGACAGAAGGAATGGCAAACAAAAAGCCTCTAAATGGAAAGAGATTATCTTGTTTGAGGAACAGAAAGGATACCATTGTGGCTACACTCTAGGAAAATAAGGGAGAGAAGTTAAAAAGATGGCACAAACTAGGTCACACAGGGCCTTGTTTATTCTGGCAAGAGATGTGAATTTTGGGGGCACCTGGGTGGCTCAGTCCATTAAGCATCCAACTTCGGCTCAGGTCATGATCTCACAGTTTACAAGTTTGAGCCCCGCATCAGGCTCTGTGCTGACAGCTCAGAGCCTGGAGCCTGCTTCGGATTCTGTGTCTCCCTCACTCTCTGCCCCTCCCCCGCGCTCGCTCGCTCTCTCTCTCTCTCTCAAAAACAAACATTAAAAAAAATTAAAAAAAAGAAATGTGGATTTTCTTTTAAAGAGCAATAGAAAAACATCAAAGGGTTTTAACAGGGGAATGACATAATGTGATTTGTGATTTATGACTCTAAGTCTATAGAAATAATGGGTTGGAGGTTACAAACACTGGAAGCAGGGAGATGAATTAGGAGATTGTGGGAGAGTCCACGCAGGAGATGATGATGTCTTCGTTCAGGATAACAGGCTTAGGCCAGGGGACAGCAGGGCAGACAGGCAGCTGGGTGTGTTCGAGAAACATTTATAGGCAGAATCATTGGGACTTGTTGGTGCATTTGCCATGTGGGGTGGGAGATAAAGAGGAACCAAGAATGACACTTAAGGTTCTGATTGAGCAGCTTGGAGGAGGGGGATGCTATTTATTAATCAGAGGAATTCAGGGGGATGTGAGGAGGGCACACAAACAGCTCGTCCTTGGGATATTTGAGGACCAGCTAAAATTCTATCCCATCCTGAAATTTCTTTCCTAGGACCAAAAAGCCCATAATTATCAATTTCTAAAAAGGTAACAGTAACACTCATTTCTAGTGTCTCAAGCTTTATGAATAATTCCTAAGAAAGGGCTTATACACATTCCAAATCTGTCAAAAATGTCTTTGGTGCATGACATCGCATTCTGCCTCTAACACCTATATAATTCACTTAGCAAATAGCACAGGCCTAACATATTATTTATTTTTTACACGGACTCACATGGCATGCATTCTATACTGCAGCACAAACATCTGTGGACAGTTCATTGCTGCTTCCTGTTGGCTCAGAACTTGATATTGTATTTGGTATGAAGGAGGCTCTGATAAATGTTTGCTGTTAATGATGAAGAGTATAATGTTTTAACAGTGGCATCCAATTTTGAAAATTCTATTAAACACTGCATCACCAGCCAATATGGTTCTGATATAGTTTAATACTCAGCATTTGGGGAATGGAAAGCAAATGCCTTTCAATTCAGGTATACTGGCAAACTTTTGGGAAGATAAATTCCAAATATTCATTTTAAAGAAGTTTTCTTGGGGTGCCTGGGTGGCTCAGTCAGTTAAGCTTCTGACTTTGGCTCAGGTCATGATCTCACAGCTCGTGGGTTTGGGCCCCACATCAGGCTCTGTGCTGACAGCTCGGAGCCTAGAGCCTGCTTCAGATTCTGTGTCTCCCTCTCTCTCTGTCCCTCCCCAGCTCACATTCTCAATCTCTTTCTCTCTCTCTCTCTCTCTCAAAATAAATAAACATTTAAAAAAAGTTTGAAAAAAACAATTTTTCTTGAGCCAGTCTTTACTGAAACATGCCTTATGCTAGTGGTTCTCAAGCTCACAGAGAAAAGAAACGATTGTCAATAAAACTGATAATTACACATGGCTTAGCAGAAGCACATAGTGAGGTGTGACAAATGACTTGTTATTGATCAAGGTTTCTATGGGAAAAAGCTAAGACCTACTGCTCCTATAGTACAAAGTAAATAATATACATATACAGTGTCTCTCATAAAAATGTGAACTTAGCATGGAGAAAGGCAATGGAACTCTATGTAATGAGAAAAGCTCCTGATAGGGAAAGGTAAATGGAGAAGTTCCTCACCTCATATGTCACAGGGGAAAGACTCCAATTAGTGACATTCTAACCTCTCTCTGCCCACCCACTCAGTCACTCACTCCCCTGAAAAAGGGAAGTACTTTATGTGATTAGTGAGTTGGAAAGAAGGAATGAGGGGATGCTTAGGAACACCTCTCCCAAGTTCTTTTCCGACCACAAGAGCATGTGAATTCTGGACCACTCTCTGCCATAGTCTTAGAGTCTTGTCCCTTTGGGGGAACGTGGGGTTGTTCCTGAGTTGGGGCAAAATACCACCAAAAACATCCACAGATCTAAACTATGTTTTCCAGTTGGACACTGAGGGTATTAAGCTACATTCTGACTTTGATCTGAATGGTTCCTGTCTCTCAACTGTTCCAAATCCTGGGAGAGGGACGTGACTCAAAGAGCTTCCCAAAGCCCTAATACTAACAGTAGCTTGAATTAGAGCTATACAGGGTGTTGAACTTTCTTTGGAAGCTACAAAGCTAATCATAGGATCCAACACATTTGCCTGTTCTAGGAACACTGCACATATCGCAGGAAATAGTGTCTATCCTATCATCCTCTTCCAAATTCTTCCTTAGTCACTTATTATAACAATGTCCATCCTTATGAAAGCCCCAAGAAAGAAGCTGTACTGGAATAACATTTCTTCACCAGTCCCCGAAATCCTGCTCAAAATCACTCAACGCATTGTAGAAGAGTGAAACTTTTTGTTACATACCTATCTTAAATTCAGGTTCGCCACTCATGAAAGTCTATCTCCCTCCAAACTAAAACTGTATTTTCCCTTTTGATGTTGCTGCCACTTGCATGCTCAAAATACCTTGTAAAGGGGACGTGGTGTCTTGGCTAGAATTCATTGCCTTAGCTTTCTGTATTCATTTGAGGAAGCCTGGCAGGAGAAGGAATAATTCTGCACTGAACCGGTTCAGTTCCATAATATACCTATTCGCTGTGCTGAGCACCAGGGGCACAGGGTAAGTAAGGCTCTTCCCATGGTCTTCTCCTTCACAATAAATGGCACCTCCATTCTTCCAGTTATTTGGTCCACACTCGTTAGAGTCATTTTTGACTCATCTTTCTATTAATACCTCCCTCAAATATTATGTGTCAAAGAGACATTGCCTTAACAGCTCACATGAAACACAAACCCCTATCACTTTTCTCCTTCCCCTGCTTTTGCTCAAAGACAGGCATCAGAGTAACTTAGTATTAAAGAGCAAAGATCCTATGAACCATGCTGCCTGGGTTCTAATCCCAGCTGGGTCACCTGGGCCTGTCTGTGCAACCTGAGGCAAATGACTTAACATCTCTATACTTCAGTTCTGTCGCTTATAAAATGGAGATTGAAATGACATCTATCTGATACAGCTATCATGAGGATTAAATATCTCAATAAATTTTTATTATAATTTTTATTATAATCTTGGGGAGCAGCTTAATAAAATTTTTATTATGATGGGGGGGGGAAGCTTAAGTCTACCCTCTGCTACTTCTGAATAGAATTTTATTTATTGTTTAGTCACACTCAGAATCTAAATCCAGAAAACAGAAGGAAAGTCAGAGAAACATGAGAGAAGGGACCTCAGAAGATATCTGGTTCAGTTTGGGTTTTTCATTTAACTTGATGGGTAAAGCAGGTGAGAGCCAAGGGGCCTAAGATCCCACAGCTAGTAATGATACAGAGAGAGCCCCTATGTCCCAGACCAGTGCTGTTCACATTGTACAAGGTTACCTTAAATGCCATATTTGGTCTGTGTACAGAGTCAGGTTGATTAAGTTAATGTTTAATAGTATTGTATAGTCGAGAATCCATAGATGATACTTTGTTTTCTCATTCATATGGGGTCAGAATACCAGCTAATTTCCCTATCATTTGTTCTGGAATTTGTAGTTCTGAAGTCCTTACAAAAACAAAGACCCAGAGGCCACAGAATACTTGAAATTATTTGGGTCATTCTTTTGTGTTCATGGTTATGTGATGGAAACTTCATTTTTGTGTTGCCAAATGTTAATAATCTTCTGATGATATTATTTGCTGAGGATCATTTTCACCATTAATCCTGGAGACTTTTTTCTTTCTTGATTGTTCAGGAGTAAATGTAGGAGGACTCTTATTCTTTAGCCCGCCTATAGGGGCCAAGAACAACAGGAATCCACACAGCGAGAACCTCCACACACAATGTCTCCTGCCTTCTACCCTAAGTCAGGAACTGTGCTTGGTGTGGGAATCTCTGGGGTCGATCTCAACCTTAAATACCCCCCTACTAGGTTCTTAAATGGTAAGAATATAGTTCTGGATAGAAAGGCTACAGGTATGTAGCCTTGTCAAACACTGTAGTTTATCTACATGGGACTACAACAATACATTCAGAGAAAAAAAAGAATACGTCTTTCCAGGAATATTTTATTTTCTCATTTTGGGTTCTCCAAATGAATGCCATCCAATTTATAAATATGAAATCATAAAAATTACATCCAACAAAGAGCTGATGATAGATAAAAGCCAAAAATGAGCCTTTTAAGAGTAAACATTTTATGATTCAATTTAAACCTACTTTTAGTGTTGAACTATCAACATTTTTAGGTTTGGATATAGCCACTGAAATCTTAGTATATTTGGTAAAATAAATCGACGGCAACAAATTGTTTTTTTGTTAAATACCCTTAAGAATAAAATGAAAGATAGATGTCTGGGAAGCAAGCAACTTCATTTCTGTGTGTGGCTCCCTTCGATCACCATAAATATTCATTGGGCTTTTCTAATTTTCCTTATTGTATTCTGCTCACTGAAATATCTGAGGCGAATGTGAACTACAAACATGTGTAACACTCCAGAGCATGAAGTGTGTAAGACATTTCAATAAATGCACAGAAAATGCCAACACTGAACTATAAAATCCAACAAATGATTTTCACATTAAATTCTGTAACCTGCTTCTAACCATTTACCACATACTGGTCATGTGTATCAACTTGAAGTAAAAACCAAATTTAGAGAAATACTGGTTTTTAAAACTGCTTCTGGATTTTTCCACTCCCCTTGGCTTCGTGATACATCTCTAACAATACTCTGATGATTATTATTCTTATATGGCTTCAACGGACTCTCCACTTCCAGAATAATGAACTTCAGTCTCATTTTTACAGGTGGTATTTTCTCACTTACACCATTGATTT
The DNA here is from genome assembly GCF_022079265.1 of Lynx rufus. NCBI lineage: Eukaryota > Metazoa > Chordata > Mammalia > Carnivora > Felidae > Lynx > Lynx rufus. The sequence continues at coordinate 59,789,478 of NW_025814889.1, forward strand.
CCTGCTACCAAGTTCTATGTCTCACATTTACTGCATTTACATAAGCGTATGTCTGAACGACCCATGAAATTCCCTTTCCTCGAGAAACTAGTGAAGTAACCAATGACTTAAAATCTCATGGGAAAGATGATTCCTACATCAAAACACAAATGATCAATAATCTTAACTTGGCTATGCAAATAGTCACTTGTTGGAGGACGGAAGGAATTAGTCTGGAATGTATCCTGAACTCTCTTTTTCTGACGCTGATTGTCCTAGTTTTGTTGGTATGAGAGAACTAGTTTAAAACATATAAGAAGCAGGAAAATTTTGCACCTAAGAAAATAAAGCAATGGTACCTTAAAATAACAGAAAAATATTCTATAAACTAGGGTATTTACAAAAGTAATTAGCCCTGTAACTTGAGTCATTTTCTTTCTTAAAATAATGAGAACTTATTATTTTGTTATCTCCCACATACAGGTGCAAAGAATAAGGCATTGAGACTAGGCTTAAAGTAGTGTCCCTGTTTGTGCCACGTTTCTTTTAAAATTCACTTTAGCCTTATGTGGGTATTAGAAATAACTTTTTTTAATGTTTATTTATTTATTTTTGAGAGGGAGGGAGGGAGGGAGGGAGAGAGAGAGAAAGAGAGAGAGAGCAAGAGCATAAGCAGGGGAAGGGCAGAGAGAGAGGAAGAGACAGAATCCAAAGCAGGCTCCAGGCTCTGAGCTGTCAGCACAGAGCCCAATGCGGGGCTCGAACTCACAAACCAGGAGATTATAACCCAAGCTAAAGTTGGATGTATAACCAACTGAGCCACGCGGGTGTCCCAGAAACAACATTTTAAAAACTGGTCACTTAGCAAACTAAATAGTAAAATTGTGCATGTATAGTTTACAAATATTTGTAAATAGACGAAGCCCTCCTCCAGAAAAGGTACATTTTTTAGTGAACGATTTTAAGCGTATATTTTGCTCTGAGAGAAATACAATGATAAATTGCCAAAACAGTAGCCCAGAATAATTTTTTTAACCCAACTTGTAAAAATACAGAAACTCCGAAGATTGTATCTGAAACTTGCCATTTTTCATGACTGTGCTGACACACTTGTGAAAAGTGCTCAGAAAATAAACTGGACTATGCTATTGAGAGATGGCCCAAAGCTGAAGAATGTCACAAATACTAAAATTAAACTTTTATCAAATGTTCCCATTTTTTGTTTTCAAAACCAGTCAGATCTACATGTTTCAGTTTTATTCTCAAACATCTACCCATGTACTTCTCGGTGTCACTGGAGCTTTTTTTTTTAAGTTTTTATTTATTTATTTTGAAAGAGAGAGCCCAAGTGGAGGAGGGGCAGAGAGAGAGGAAGAGAGAGAAAGAGAGAGAGAGAGAGAGAGAGAGAGAGAGAGAGAGAGAGAGAATCCCAAGCAGGCTCCAAACTGTCAGTGCAGAGCCTGATGTGGGGCTTAACCCACGAACCATGAGATCATAACCTGAGTCGAAGTTGGATACTCAACCGACTGAGCCACCCAGGCACCCGGGTGCCCCCGGAGTTTTTATGCCAATCAACTGTTTTCTTATAACATCAGTCTAAGTTATAAATAAGAGAAAAGCAAAATCACTGTTCTATGTTTCTGTGTTGGTTTAGACTGACTTACATAATAAAGTTTAGAAGTAACTGCCTCAATCTCTGTGGATGCCAGCCATCTGCTCAGGGCATTTAACTGCCCTCAACAAAATGAGCACAGGAGAAGCACACAGAAAACATTTGCACATATCTTATCTATGAGTAGATGAAAGACTGAAGTGGTATTACGGGCTGAATTGCATCACCCAAAACTTCATGTTGAAGTCCTAAATCCTGTTACCAAAGAACAGAATCGTATTTGGAGACAGACTTTGAAGAGGTAATTAAATTGAAATGAGGTCATTAGGGTGGGTCCTAATCCACTATGACTGGTGTCCTTATAGGAAGAGGACATTTGGACACAGAAAAATGTACAGAGGGAAGACCACACGAAGACACAGGGAGAAGACGGCCGACTAGAAACAAGGAGAGAAGTCTGGAACACATTCTTCCCTCATAAGGAGCCAACCCTGCTGGCATCTGGATCTTGGACATCTAGCTTCCAGAGCTCCCAAACAGCTTATTTCTGTTGTTTACCAGTCTGTGGTTCATTGTTATGACAGCCACAGAAAACGAATACAGGCAGTATCATTTCATTCCTTTGTGTCTTACCACAGAGTGCGATATAACACTCAATAGGTATTGGTCATTGACAGAAACCATGCAAGTGAGGCCAGGCTTCTCTCCAAATAATCCTCTCTCTGGTGCTAATCTCTGACATGGCGGAACAGGGTTCAACACCTCTATCCTCCTACCTGCATGGAATCACTAGCTGCCCCAGCAGCAGCCTCCCTGGAATGAGCCCTGCATCTACTCCTCAACTTCTGGCCCAATCCCGGAACAGCTCCCAATTTTTGTGAGATTCTCTTTTCTCCCTAAAATAGAGGCACAGCAGAAATATTCAGTATGCTCTTTCCAGAAAGTATCCCTGGCAAGGATTAGCAAGATGGTATGCAAACATGTGAATCTCATTTTATTCTCAGAAAATGGCAGATGTAGGAGAGAGCTGACTCTTGCCAATAGACCTCAGAGGAAACTGTGCTTGATCTCAACTGTGAGATACATTCCCAATCCCTGACAGAGCCTCTAGAGATAGCACAATATGAAAATCTCTTCTACTCTAAATATAATTTTACAGGATTCTAGATGGAGCCGAGGACAAAACAATTTCATCACACATTGATAAGCGACTATAGTTTCCAGTTTATTAACTCTCCTTTGATAATGGAGTACTCTTAATTTAAAACAAAAATGAATAAAAACAACTAAGCCTCTTATGAAAACCTGACCATGAAGCATTCCTCTCAAGATCTTGTAAAGAGACCTCGTAATGTATTTGTAAAGACAAAGATGAATTCAATGTTGAAAAGGTAGTTCACTGAGGACAGAAGATCCAACGGCATCATTTTCAAATAAACTTCCCTCTAAACTAAGCACCAGATGTGTTTGCTGTCCATGGCTTCACGCACATGACTATGCTAACAGGCCTTACAATCAAGTATCTATAGGAAAGGATTTTGCTTTTTCAGTTGATTTATTAATTGAGAAATAATTGAAACAATTTAAACTGTGCTGAATTACTGATTCTTAGAGGTAATAGTAAAATAAGTCAGGAAATACCATGCATAATAAAAATGGGCCCCCACAAAGCTGCATATAGCACTTACAGTTCTTTATATGTGCTACTTGGAGCATGGTAGAGAACAATTAAACTTTGTCAACAGTGGAAAGTGTGCTCAGTGGAAAGTGCTCATTGTATCTTCCATCGCAGACTTTTCAGTTATCTCCTCATGCAAACGTATGAGTAGAAATTAACATGCATTGACTGCCACTAGTAAACATATTTACTAGGCGATTCATAGTCCAGTTCAAAATCCTGACCTAGCTCTAGCGCTCCTAATATCAGACTAAGAAGGAATAGTCAACTACCTTGGGACTAAATCAATCACGTGCTTGGGGAAGTTAAGTTTAAATGTCTTCCTGAGGTACTTCTAAGAGCTGAAGTGAAAGACTACAACATTAATGCAGAAGCAGTATTCCAACAGCAATAAATCACTTAGTTAAGTAAAGGAAAAGCAAGGGGAATTCAAATGTAAAGAGAGAGAGAGAGAGAGGAGAAGAAGAAGAAGATGAGGAGAGAAAACACAAGTTTTTTAATTAGATATTTTAGCTTCCAGTTTTAAAATAGGCATTTTTCATAAGAAAATCCTTGTTTATTATATTGTGACACAATTATTTAAAGATGGTGCATATAAAGAAGAAAAGAAACCAAAAAGGAACAACTTATATGTCAGTCAAGATTTCAAGGATTAATATTTATGAAAACAATTGGCAAACAACAGTCCATGATGCAAGAACAAAAAATGTTGTAGCAGATGTCTTGTCAAAAGGCTGCAGACTATGAGAAGTAGCATACTCTCGTCCATATGTTTTCTCAGCCTTGAGAAAAGATATCCTCAGTCATTTCAATTTTGGAGAACACAGAGTGCCTGTGTATATAGTGGAGTAGAGAAGCTTTTTTTGTATGGGAACTTTGAGCCAAGATTTCTGGTTTCATTTGGAAAGAAGTGGCATACATGGTTGACGTGGAACATGAACAGAAAACGAGCCAAATAACTCAAATAATCTAAATAACTCAATCTGTCAGGAAGAAATTGCAGAAGAAATTGGTGGGGTCATTGGTTGTGTCTTGGCCCCCTGGCATCCTTTCTACTATCTTTTGGCAACCACATTCTGATTCTCTTACGAAAAACAATTCCTCCCCTCACCCATGCTGTTTTGTTGGGACTCTTTGTTACTGCCTGGTCTTAAACAGCTGTTCCAGAGCTGGACTTGTGACTATGAAATCTAGGCTTAATAAGCAGAAGAAGGGAGCAGACTGAGCAACTGGGAACTCAGAGGGGTCAGTGGATCTGACTAGGTAAAAGGATAGTCATAATGGGTGCAAACAAGGACGCTGAACGGGAGAAAGTAAAGGCCAGCCAGTGGGATGCCTGGATTGGCTATGGTGGAAAAGAAGCAGTTCTTGGTGATGAAAACTTCAAGGTGTTACAGAAGATGTGGGTGATGGACATGGAGAAGAGAAGGTCAGAAGCAGCCAGCATGTGGGAAACACAGCCCATGAGAACTAAAGTCCCATCTGATGATAGCAGGTCTGGAAACCAAAACACAGAATGTGCGCCAGGTTCCAAAGTCCTGGGTGGGGGAGAGGGAATGCCCAGGATGTTGGCAGATGCCAGGGTGATACAGTGAGAGAGGCTTAACCTCAAAGGAGTTTTGGACTTTAAGAGGGCAGAGGAATCAGGCTATGAGGAACAAGGAGAAGCAAGAGGGACACCAAGTCTCTTCACATAAGAAAGAAACACTCTTTGACAGAGCAGCTGAGAAGGCGAGGAGGCCTTCATGGAGAGTGAGTCTTCATTTAAAGCAAGAAGGTGGAAGGACCAGTTGAAGAAGTTCAGGACACAGGAGCATTTCCTGAATAGGACAGAGCAGGAGAAGAAGAGTCTGAGAGACTGAGGAGGACAGAAATGGCAGGGTCGGGGCAGTGTCCAGTATCCACTGGGGCCAGGCCTGGAAGGATTTTGTGCTTACCCTTTGTGCACTGATGGGTAAAAGCATGGTAGAATTGATACCAGCCGCTTCTCTCAAGAGAGTGAGCAACCAGTAGCCAGAGGTCGTGTCTAACTCTATCAAGGCGATGAGGGACTCAGCCAGTCTGCACACAGTGCAGCCTATTCATTGAACGTATAGATGAATAAATGACTACACACCATGGTGGTAGGTAGTGAGAAGCCTAAAGCAAGCACCCTTCTCAAAGGTGTGCCCAAGTGTGAGATTATTGCTGGTTGCCACTTACCTTTCGGCAAGTACTTCCCTGATCGCTACACTCTGGTATGTTGAGCGCGAAATCAATGCAATACTTGGGGCAGAATTTAACTGAATGTCCCTGAGTCACTATCTTCACCATTCCGCCATCTAACTGATATTAATTAAAAGTATTTGATCTGATTATAATTGTCCACATGCTCTCATTTGGATTTCGTGCCACCAACTCATTATACCAAGGTGCTATGTTGTGTTCATTAACATATCATGTTGGTTTTCCCTATTCCAGAACAGAAGAACTAGTATAGTCTATAATTTGCATTTTATTTAGAAATTCAGCCAACGGTCAGGAACAACTAAGTAAAGAGAAACCCAACAGTTGCGCTGAGCAATCTGCAAGTATTCAAAATGTTGTGTGTTGTTTCATTTTCAAGCACCAGACAGCATGTGCAGAAACCAAGCCTACCCTGAAAAAATCAGTAAACAGTAGATGTTCAAAATCATTACACACAAGAAATATCTTAAGGTTTTTGGGTGTTATTTTAAACAGGAAAATCATTTTCCTTTGAAAGCCACGGGTGACAGCCCTACAGCTTTGCAAATTGATACCAGGATAGAATGAAGACAGTCTGACATAGTGATGGTAAACACCAGCCCTGGAGCCAGATGCCCAGTTTTCATCCGTTTTTCTTTTTTTCTGTGTGACTTTGATCAAGATCCTTAACTTTTCTGTGCTACAATTTCCTCAATGTGTTGTTAATGAGAGTTAAATGAAGTAACATCGTAAAGTATTTATGCAAGCAACTGGCTTTTATAACATAGTAAACACCATACAAGGGTTAGCTGTTACTATTACTTAGAGCATGTACCTAAAAGTTGATAAGAATACATTTCCTTTTTTAATATTTTTATTTTAAGATTTCTTGAGCCCTCAGATTCAAACTCCTATAAAAGAAGTAAAAGCCTCAGATAGTGGTTTCAAAAGGTAAAAGCAAATTTAAGTTATAATTGATTTTCCCCAGCATTACTTAATTCTCTGCCATGTGGAGAAGCATCACATGTAGAGTAGACTCAGAAAACCTTGATTCACATCCCTGTTCTGTCAGTTACTAACAGTATGGTTCTTACTAGATCATTGCACCTTCTGGGCCTTAGTCTTCCTATAAAATGGAGATTAAAAATTACTTTCCTATCTCTGAGAGTTACAGTGGGGATCCAAGAGCACACACATTGTTGCTTTGCAAATAGCTTCCCTAGAGATGCACAGTCAGCAAACTTAAGTAACAACAACATCAATAATAATAATGTAGCTTTAGTACCTCACATACAGATTATGCACACACACACACACACACACACACACACACACACACATATACATACACACACACACACACCCCGTCTCTGAGGACCTGTTCAAATAGGAGTCCAGAAATAAACGTACTGATAGAAAAGGTAACATGTATCAGGCCCAATCTGCTCCACAACCTTTCTATGTCCCTTTTCTTCCTTATGATAGGAACAACACAGAGCAGCGCAAAACACCAACTTTCCCCGTGGCAGGAGATCCTGATGCTACTCGAGATCACAGCTGGACATTGCAGCTAATTACTCTAGCTAAACTCACTCAATGTCCCGGTTTGGATGACTGGGCCTCAGCCTCTCTCCAGAGCCCCAGTTGCTCCCATATTCCCCTGGTTTTCCAGGGGGCTTTTCCTGCTTCTTCTGCAGCCTGAGTCGCTTGCTAGTTCTTTCTGGGTCCCTTTCAGCCCTTCCTGAAAGAGAAGCACAGTGGCTGGAGCCTTCCTTCCATTTGCTTGCCTCCAGATCTGGTCATCCTTCTTTAGCTCCAGCCTCCCTTGGCTGAGCTTCCATCATTACTGTGCAGGGTCTGGGGACCCTGCATCCACTCCTCCTTTTGCTTTCCAAGTCAGACAGCAACAAGAATGTCACAGCCACTCCAACATAGTGCTGGCTGCAAGATAATCTACTCATTGGCCCTCTCTGCCATTGCTCTGTCCACTGCTGGCCCAACTCTGCATGCCAACTATTAAGAAATCTATTTCCTGGCCTATAAAGAGATGTAAAGTGAAACTTGAAGTGATAATTCTAGAAGCTACTCCTTGGATACCACTAGTGAAGATCAATGCATTGTTCTTGCAGTAGTCGATAACATTTATTGCTACCATGTGCAAATAACTCAGTCCATGAACATTTATTGAGCAACGACTCTGTGCAGAGAACAATGCCAGACAATGGGAATACCCCAGTGAATAAGATCACCAGTCTCTGCCCTCAATAAGTACAACACTTTATGGAGAATGGAGTGGGACTGAAGAGAGATACACAACCATACCCTCAAAGAATCTCAGCACTCAAGGCCTTCTGGACATTTCTTCATCTTATACATCTTATACATAGGCTAGATGAATAAGATAGATATGCCTATCAAGGAGTTTCTAGTTTATTTAAAATAACAACATAAAGAAAAAAAACCTTCATAAAGCATGATAATAAAGGTTCTATGCTAATAAGACAGATAGGATTTTATAAGAGCTGAAATGTTCATAAACTAGAATAACATGGAGTTATAAGAAACCAATCATGGAATGCTTCCTGAAAATTTGTTTAACTTAGATTTAGGTGGAAAGAACTAGCATCATAGTTTCATAATATATTAATTTTCATGTGTTTTTCTTTTTGTTCTTCTTTCTTTTCTTTAATCACAATACCATTTTTCATCTACAATCATTAACTACCAAATGTCTTACACTTACTAGAAGCAATGAATGGTTGGCTAAATTTTGAGTACTGATAATGTTTTCATCATGATATTTTAGTCATTGATCCCTACAGAATCACAGCATATCTCAAAAACTACTGAGGCAATGCTGTCAGATTTTAAAACAGAAAAGTAAAGACAAGGTGTAATTAAGAATTTTATAAATTCTTTAGGGGCGCCTGGGTGGCTCAGTCGGTTAAGCATCTGACTTCGGCTCAGGCCATGATCTCATGGTTCGTGGGTTCGAGCTCTGCATCAGGCTCTGTGCTGACAGCTTAGAGCCTGAAGCCTGCTTCAGATTCTGTGTCTCCCTCTCTCTCTGCTCCTCCCCCACTCATGCTCTGTCTCTCAAAAATAAATAAACATTTAAAAATTAAAAAAAAAGAATTTTATAAATTTTTGCAACAATGAGGTTATAATGACTATAATTGGGTAAACTTAGCAATTTCATAGCTTAACCAGTCACCAGCCAGCTCAGCAATTGAAAGAAGTAAATTTCCATAAACAATTATTGCTTTTATGTCCATCTTAATGATCATTGCCTAGATGAAAATATAATCAAGATTCCAAAGTGAAAGAGTATATTAATTATGTTCTTAAAAAGATCTCTTATTTTAAGGAGACATCAACATATTTTCATATTTCCAACCATCTAGTTATCTATATTTAAATAACACACACACTCCCAACATACGAATGATTAAGATAGAATAGTATGTGTGCAACATCACTTCTTGTATGTACATAGTTTAAAACAGCATTAGAACATTGCAAAAAAAAGTTGCATTCACCTCTAAAATGTATTTAGTAAGAAAGTCTACAAAACACAGCTGATACTAAAAACTGAAATTTATTTTCCCCTAGCAAAACAGTTATTATCAAATTCTTAAGCTATTGTGCACTCTGTATAGCAATTCTACTTAAATTTGTTTATTTGCCTGCTAGAGACTAAAATTAGTATGTGCGTAGTAGGTGAATGATTCTGCACAGACTCTTATGATAAGAGTAGCTTGATACAATTTATAAATTTGCAACAATGTGATTACTGCCGAGACTGACAGGTCTGCATATTTGAAGTAGGAGGTAAGCTCCTTGGTATAATTCCTTATTCTTTTTTTGCTGCTCCTCAAAATATGAAATAAAAGATTAGTTACAATGATTTTTTTCCTGCTGAGGGAAAGAATAAATTCTTGTTAACTCAGCTGACAGTAAATTTTAGAGTTAAAAAAAATGATGGAAGATATCTTAAAAATAATTGAAGGCAACATTTCTTAAAGACCTTTATTCCATATCACTCCAGATACCAACTTTTAAATCAAGAAGCCACTATCTGCCATTATTGTTCAATGTGTAAATACCACCTACCCCACCTGGGCATTGGTAAAGATCACAGCTCTCAATTAGATGCTGTGCTGTTTGTTGAATGCCACATTTCCGCAAGGGGCTGCCTATGATGGTCATCTTATAAAGCACTGTTTAGAACTTTTAAATATAATATTCAGGGTACTAACAACTCAGACCATGATCACAGGGTGGGATGTGGGGAGCTCTGATACTGATCTGTAGGCCTGTAACAATAAAACCCGAAAAACCCTACAGCTATTGTGTCATAAACTGTTCCCAATCAACTTGGTCTGAAATCTCAAGCCTCTTCCTTAGCAGCTCACTGAATAAAAGGCTTATGCTTTCCAGTATATATGTATGCAAATTTTATCAAGAATAATGTCAAAGAACTCATTTTATTTAGCTGAATATCTGAGAAAATAAAAGGTTATGATTATAAGTCATATAACTTGTGTGGCTCCAATATGCTGATTAAGAGTGTGAGCTCAGGAGCCAAAATGTCTGGGCTGGTTTACCAGCTCTCTTCCGCCTGTTGGATGTGTGACCTTATCCTCCATACCTGTTTCCTCACTAGTGAAAGGGAGGTAAGAGGACCTCCTATAACATGGGCTTGAAGATGAAAATAAGATAATACATATAAAGGATCAGGAACAGGATCTGATACACAGTAAGCTCCTGATAAATGCTGGGCTGCTCCCATTTATAAAAACCAGTGGTTAAAACCACTCCATAGCTATTATAGAGGAAATTTCTATTAATTCCAAGGATACTGGCATTTTAACCTGAACATTTTAAGAATATTGAATTTGACTAAAATATCTTTGTTGTCCTGTAGATTATATGTATGTCAGTGTAATTTATGAGTAGATAGCAATATATTCTCAGGGGAAATTATGACTGGCATTCCACGTAGGTCAACTTCTCTGACTGCCGCCTAAGTAAAGTAACTTTACCAGTTCCACAGGCTATCAGCAAATACTTTCAGGACTCATTACCTTTTCCAGTTCTAAACTACAGAAGCTACATGTTATATATTTAGGATCAGAGCTTATAGACATCTATATTTATGATTTATATATTTTTTATGAGAGGAATAATTTGTAATGCTCTATAAATCTTAATGGACATGTATACTAAAGAGTGTAAGATGAAGAAAAAAAATCTTTAAACCAAACCAATCCTCTGAACAAAGTCCTTCTTGTTTCCTGCTCCCCCTCATCAGCTCACCTCTATCCAACCCACAAAAGCTTGTATCTCCATTACCACCTCAGGTAAATGCTTACTCAGGTATAGACCCTGAAACGTCTTTAAATACATAAAACAGGGGCGCCTGGCTGGCTCTGTCAGTTGAGCATCCGACTCGATTTTGGCTCAGGTCATGATCTCATGGTTCATGAGATTGAGCCTTGCATCAATCTCTGTGCTATCAGCAGATGGAGGCTGCTTGGGATTCTCTCTTCCTCTCTCTGCCCCTCCCCCCAACATAAATAAATAAACATTTTAAAAATATGCAAAATAATGGTGTGGTGCTATAATTACACTGCTCTGTTCAACAGCACACATATGCTATGGAGTTATGTCTTTTTTTGTGGTAGAGAGGTCATAGAAATAAGAGTGGGACAAAATGGCTTAAAGGATCGAGAACATTTGAAATCTCACTGCCCTAAAGCCATTTTAAAACATTCCTTCTCTTGCTTCTCTCCCCAGATTGTCAACATACGTTTTTATTTTTTTATTTTTTAAATGTTTTTATTTATTTATTTTGAGAGAGAGAGAGAGAGAGAGAGAGCGCGAGCATGCCCGTGTGAGTGGGGGAGGGGCAGAGAAAGAATCCCAAGTAGGCTCCACACTGTCAGCACTGAGCCTGATGCAGGGCTTGAAGCCACAAACTGTGAGATCATGACCTGAGACAAAAACAAGTTGGATGTTGAACCAACTGAGCCACTCACGCACCCCTACATATTTTTCAATGCAAATAAATATATCAGCTGTAGTTACCTGTAAAATGCTTCCAAACATGACCAATCCCAAAGGGATTTCAAGGTTGTTAGAATTATATCTTTTGTAATTTGTTTTTTGCTTTCCTACCAGAATCACCTAAACAAACAATACTTACATGGAATTTTTATAAAACTCTAGTAATTTTTCCCTTTAAGGACTTTTTATATATAATTTTCATGTTTTATCCTTCAATAAAAATAAGTACTATAATTTATACTATAACATATGGTACATGTATGATCACTAGATGATTCACACAGAGACACACATAACAGAAAATTAAATTTTCCTCTACTTATAATAGTCTATTGGAAATCTTCAAGCTATTGCCCATCGTATTTCTCAAATTTTTGGCACAAACTAAGAAACATGAAACAAGGAACAATACTAAGTAAAATTCATCTAGGAATTGCAATCATAGTATTATAAATTATAAATGTTTTTAAATAATTGACTACCACATAAAATGTAATTACATGATGATTCTACTTAATACATCATACAGAGAATTGGGGCGCCTAGGTGGCTCAGTCGGTTAAGCATTCACTTTTGGTTCGGGTATGCTCTCATAGTTCATGCGTTCAAGCCCCACATCAGGCTCTCTGCTGTCAGCGCAAAGCCTGGAGCCTGCTTCGGATTCTGTGTCTCACTCTCTCTCTGCCCCTTCCCCACTCGTGCTCTGTCTCTCTTCCTCTCTCAAAAGTAAATACACATTTTAAAAAATTGTTTTAAATATATCATACAGAGAAGGCAAATAAAATCAGAAAACTGAGATCTTAAAGTTGGAAATTGCTTCAAAGGCCATCAAACTCAACCATGAAGTAAATTTGTGCTTCATTGTTCTATTTTATTTTAATTTTATCAGCTACACAAACAGACACTACTTCGGATATCAGAGACCAAAGAAACATAAATGTAAATGGTGATTTTTTTTAAGGTTTTAAATTTAAACAGGTGGAGTCTCAAATGTATCCCTGCACTTTTTGCAAATTCATGGCACATCACTTTGCATTTATAAAAGACCTATATTAGTACCTGTTTTTGCTAACTGAAAGAACTCTGAAGATTTTCATTTCTACAACAAAAGGCAAAAGCAAAAAAGGCATTCAACATTTGCTTTGCTGGAGAGCTGGACAGCTCTTATAGAGGCAGCAGGGACCTCAAGCAGTGGGAATGGCCCCACCAAGCTCCTTCCCTGGGAACCACACTCAGCATCGCAACATGAAGTCACCAGAATTTTGAGTTGTGTCTGTGAGCACCTGTGCTTTGTTTTTATTTATTCTGTGCATTCGTTAGCAAGGTGTGCCCTGAGGTATTAGAAAAGCCTTACAGAGACTATATTTTAGGTCTAGGAATGCATAAAAAATTTCCATATAAATTAATGGTGCAGGGGTGCCTGGGTGGCTCGGTCAGTTCAGCATCTGACTCTTGATTTCGGCTCAGGTCATGATCTCAAGATTGTGAGACTGAGCCCCGCGTTGGGCTCTATACTGAGTGTCGAGCCTGTGGGGGAATCTCTCTCTCCCTTTTTTTTTCTGCCCCTCTTCTGCTCTCTCTCTCTCTCTCTGTCTCAAAATAAATAAACATTTAAAATCGATTAATTAATTAATGGTAATCGCTTATTTGTTTTACACCATTTTGGCCTATGAAAGGTTTTAGAGAACATTTCACTTTGGGATAGCAGAGGAAACCTGTATTAGGATAGCTAGTGTGAAAAACCCTGGTATGAATTTGCTGTTTTGACTTCTGAGAGATCTTTTGGAAATGCTTTGATACACAGATAGTAGAAAAACAGTTGATGGTAGAAATCCAGATATTAGACAAGATATTAGGTACCCTCTGTAACTTCACACCATTCCGAGTGTCTCCACATTACATATGTGGAGAGAACACCACCAGCCCCACGTATTTCTAGAGCTGTCCAAAGGTAGCAAAGTATTTTAAAATACTTTGAAAACAGCAAAGGGCTATAAATTCAAAGCATTTTTTGTTACATTCATTTACATTTATACTGTCCTACCCAGAAATTTTAATCAGCCACAAGTAAACACTCCATCTATGTACTACATGTCATTTCTCACTGTCAGTAAAAGAATCATTGTGATATAGTGAATGGTGGCCCTCACAAATGTGTCTATGTCCTAACCTCCAGAACCAGTGACTATGCTACATGGCAAGAGGATTTTGCAGGTGTGATTAAGAATCTTAAGATAGGGGGAGTATACTGGATTATCTAGGTGGGTCCGATATAAGCCTAAGTATAAGAGGGAGGCAGAAGGGTCAGAATAAGAGGAGATATGACAATGGAGTGTGTGTATCTGAGAGAGAGCATGTGGTGGTCATTGGGAGCCAGGGAGGTTGGAAGATGCAATGTTGCTGGCTTTGAAGATGGAGGACTGAGTCACAAGCCAAGGAATGCAGGAGGCTCTAGAAACTAGAAAAGGCAAAGAAAGAAATTCTCCCTTACAGTCTCCAGATAGAATGTATCCCTGCCAATACCTTGATTTCAGGCTTTTGACCTCCCAAACTATAAGGTAATAAACTTGTGTGATTTTAAACCACTAAATTTTTGGTAAATGGAAAACTAATACAATCATGAAAACAGCCTATGATCCTGCTACTGATAATCAGGCTTTTTTTTTTTTTTCTGAGAGCACACAATGAGTGTAAAATAATAGTTTTGATCATTTTCTGAATCTATCGCGAGAGTCATTTCACCCAGAGTGGTGAATCATTTAACTCCCCTCCACTGACACGAATAATTGAGCTAATTTAAGTCCTGGTCTGGAATTTGCTGTGTGACCTCAGGCAAATCACATAACCTCTCTGGGTCTCAATGACATTATTTATAAATACTTGGGCTACATACTCAAAAATAGCCTGAAGTGTCATAAAAGAGAGGCACAATGTATTTTGGTAATTCTATTGAGAAAGTCATCGTCGCTGACTGGAACAACTGATAAGTACCACCCATCAGAGCTCCTCCACAAAAATATCACTAGGAGTTATTGAGGTTTGTCTGGATCTTAGCAATACATGATTCCAAATGTTCAGTGCAGGATAAGCCTGAGGGACATGTCAGGCACACATTAACACAGATTTCTGGAGGTAAATGGATGAGGAAGGGTGGGGGGAGAAAGCACTAGGGACATAAGAGAGAGTCTGGAATATGAAAGCAGTGCGGAGCCCCTAAAAGTTTCTGAAAGGCTTTTATGATCTCTGCAGACTATTCCAGGAGTCGTCTAGCATGTGAGCTGTGGCATGTGCAGTGGCTCTTGGCAAGCTGTGTCACTCATCTCCTTATCCCCAGTGACCAGGCACAATAACCAGTATTTAATATGGCTCACAGTATATGTGTTAAATGACTGAGTGAATAAGCCCAACTAGCCTTTCTCATCTTAACTCTTCCCTAAAGGCTATGTCCTGGTGGTGCCATTCACATAATATGTCAATGGCGCCTCTTGGACTTTTGAAAACAGCATCTCTGCCTCCCTTCCAGCTCTGTCTCAGAGAGGCAGACTACTGGAGTCTTGTAGGCAAGGGACAGTGAAAGCCTGAACCAGTGAGAGCAGTGGGAATGGAAAGGAGGAACAGGCGCCAGCATGATTTATTCTAGGGTGGTTTGGGAGATACACTCAAATACTCTTGACTAGTCAAAGTAAAATCTTCTTTGATTTCTTTCTTATTTTCCTTGAGAATAGTTCAATAATAATCTGTTACATAAAAGTGCAACTCTTATCATGTATCTCCTGTTGACCACAAGTTACTATTACCGTAAACCTCACTCCTCTGTCAAAAATTTATATTGACCCCATTTTTCTATTTAGGATCTAGTACTTCAGTCAAAATCAAACCATCTAGAGCAATATTTTAAGGAACTGGAAAAAGACAACAAGGAAGTCTGAAATTTACCATTTTTTACAAGTATGCCAAAAACTCAGACCTATGAGCATTTTTCTTGAGTCCTAGGTCATAGAAGCATTTGCCAAAATAGCACTAACAACCTTTATTTCCATAATTTGCTTCCCAAAGATAGATGAAATGATGAGGAGAATTAATGCAAAGTAAGAATCATTTTGGGTATAAAGCAAGCCTCTGATTCAAATGGAGTATTTTGAAGTTATACCCCTTCAATGAATACCCAAGATGCCATTACATTTATTTTCTATGGACTAAGTTAAAAACGACAACAACAACAACAAAAAACTACCGTATGATCTTTTTGGAATTAGATAGCATATACATAAATTAATAAATAAATTCTTCCAATTTTAAATATATCAGATGATGAGTATTTATGGAATCATACCAAAAGTTATTAAGGAACATGTACACATTTTGTTCAATACCTAAGAGTTATAGGTATAGGTAGCTAGCTTAAAAAAAAAAAAAAAAAAAACCTCCTCTGGATTTATATTTTATACTTAAGTGTATCACCTTGGGTATTAAACATGCTGCTAGCTATCTCCTAATGAGCACCTGAGCTGTCATTTTTAATAACAGAATGACAATTATTATCTCTAAGTTCTACTCCCTGAGAATCATTTGTGCAATACTTAATACAGGTAAGAATAGAAACATACTATTTCGCTTATAAAAAATAATATTATTTTATAATACCTGGCATAACATTATAGAAAATGGAACAGACAATTATTTACAATAAAAGATCAACATGTGCCCAAGTGCATGGGCCATTTCAATACTCAGCAGAACTTTATACGAAATTTTAATCATGAATCTCAGTTGTTCATTGTAAAAAAGGTCATTGGTCTACATGAGAACAATACACATATTCAAGATAAAATATAATAAAACAAATAACCCAAATACTTAGCCATTCTAATCTTAGTTGTTTTTTTTCTCAATTCAAAGCAGACACGAAAGATGAATGCCATAAAAACTGAGATTATCTAATTCATCTGAGTACACATGCCATCAGTACGTAATACAAGCAATCGTATCATAGCCTGTGTAATTCATTGGTTACAGTATTCTAGAAATTTTACTTGATTTTCAAATACTAAACATTAAAACCATATTACCTCTTCCACAAAGCTGTCTTTCTTCTCTAGCATTTCTCGTAAAGTCTGGAGAATTTTAATGCACAACTTTTCTTCCTTCTCCATCAGTTTCTTTGTATGATTAATCAACCTGAAAGCAAAACATGAAACCTTAAATACAACAGTGATTTCTCTTTGAGCTATATACTAACATATACTAGAGGGAAAAAAACATCACACTATTATTTGAAAATATGAAGTAAACAAGATACCTATTTTAAAAACTTTTTAAAATTACACTTAAGCTCATAAACTTTGTATTACAAACCATCCTTTGTTTTATAGGTGGTATGTCTCAGTGCTTTTAAATTTATTCAAGTAGCATACTTTTAGTGGGACACAATACTCTAAAAGACAATGAGACACTGATGATGTTTAATCCCATCGTATGAACTAAAGCAATTTGAGTAGTAGAGAAATATGAGTATTTGTAGCATATTACATTTCATTATGTTGTACTATATTATTTTCTCTGTACTGTGTTACCTTAATGATACAGGTGCTGTAGCAGTATACAACACTGCAACCTTAGCGTAATGGGCTGCTTTCCAGTTTGCATTAATAATAATAATGTGCTATTTTTCACTGCTAGGACTTGGTAGAAATCGGTGGTTTTGTAATTAGAAGCAGAAAACAACAACAAAGTAACATCAAGACAGTCTATCCATTTATTTATTTTTTATTTTTTTATTTTAGAGAGGGACGGGAGAGGGGCAGAGGGGGGAGGGAGGGAGGGAGGGAGAGAGAGAGAGAGAGAGAGAGAGAACCTTAATTAGGCTCCATGTTTAACATGGATCCTGATGCAGGGCTCAATCCCATGACCCTGGGATCATGACCTGAGCTAAAATCAAGAGTCAGATGCTCAACTGACTGAGCCACCCAGGTGCCCCTCTATTGACTATTTTACTATAATTTGGGCAAAAACTCTAATTTTGTAGTGGTAACCTTTGCACTGGTGTCCTCTCAGGAGAAGAGTTTGAGGATCACAGCTATATACCATCCTCAAGAACTCAAAACCAAGCAAAATGTTTATAATCACTATTTATAGTTTAACATATATAACTCTTAAAAAGCTGGTTCCTACAATGACCCTGTGAGATATGTCTTC
The DNA here is from genome assembly GCF_022079265.1 of Lynx rufus. NCBI lineage: Eukaryota > Metazoa > Chordata > Mammalia > Carnivora > Felidae > Lynx > Lynx rufus. The sequence goes on from NW_025814889.1 coordinate 59,807,216, forward strand.
CTAGAAAAACAAAATGATGTCAAACATAATGTAATGGTCCCATTTCAGTGACATAATAGGAGTACCATGGGGAAACCCTGAGGAAAAGTGAGCTTTCACTAGATAATACCTAGTAAGTGGTTATCAGGCGTCAAGGTGAAGTACGAGGACTTCCCATGGATTCTCTCAGTTCACCTTCACAACAATGCTACACGTTCTATTATCGGGCTCAAGAGAAAACAGAGGTCCAGAGAGATAAAGCAACTTGCCTGCAGTTACACAATCATTAAGTGGTGGGATCTGGAAATAGACCCACGTCCATCTGACTACAGAGCCAAGATTCTGAAGCACCATTCTGTGGTGACACCATGCATTTACTAATCTCTTGAGTCTCAGAGTTACTGTGAAGAGAGTCCCCACACAGCCACCTCTATATGATATGATAAGTGTTACAACACAGGTAATGACAAATACCATAAACTAGACAAAGAAATGATTACGTTCTGTTGGGGGAGTTTCCTAGGGCTGATCAGAGGTTTCAGTGAAGAGTAACTTCTAACAATGAAGATTTCACCTGGCAGAGAAAGGTGGGGAGGGAAGGCATCCTTCCAAAGGGCACAATATGAACAAAGGGCAGAGGCAGAAAGCTGACCATCATGTCCAGGAAATGATAAGTACTCCAACTTCCAGGTGACACATGAAGACATGAAAGAAGACAGGGTAAGACATGCAATCTGAAAAGAAGGAACTGGGAATATTATGCTAAACAGTGGACTTTACTCTATAGAAAATAGGGAACCACCATTATCAAGGGCCTGAATGGCCCTGCCCACATGTGAAAGACAACATGGAAGAGTGAGAACAAGGCCAGGGGTGAACAGGGCATGTGATGGGGTTATGATGCAAGAAGTAATAGAGAAATAAAATACCCAGGACTTGGTAAGTAATGACAAATGGGAAATAGAAGAAGAGGAGGAAGGGCAGATCATAGACACCTGAAATTTATAGACTGGGTGAACAGATGGACAGCAATACTTTTCAATGATACCTAGGTCATGCTGAAGGAATAGCATGCAGGAAAGGAAAAGTGATTTCCTCTTAGACATGTGAACTCAGACAAGGTGTTCTAGATCCACGTGGTCAGGCTCAGCAGGCAGAATAATTCTTCTAGAGTTCTCTTGCAAGGAAAGTATCTGCCTTCCTGAAACTTCTGTTATTTGGTCTTTTCTTTCACGTAGTAGTCTTTGAATCCATTAAAATAGTTTTGGTGGGCATTGTCAATTTCTTTTTATTTTTTTCTCTCAGACTATTTTAATTTTCTTTAACTCCTCTTAGATAAATACTTAATTTACTAACGATTTGCAAATAGCAAGCATAAGGGTGAATACCATCTTCTAGGGGTTTATACAAGGTATTTGCCCATTACATAATGTTTGGTTGAGTAAAATCCATGGTCTTCTAATATTTTTTTCTATGATCTATGCAAAAATAAATTTCATGAAACAACTCACCATATAAATACAGGTGTATTAAACTAACACAAAAGTTACTTTTACTATATGAGATGAACTCTGATTTTTATATCTTCCCCTAATTCATTTTTTAAATTAGTGGCTGCCTCTCTTTCTAAATTAATTTTTAAACTCATAAGTGAAACACATCCCACAGTGTGATAAACACTGAGATTATCCTTCATAAGGGAGGAGTAAGTGGTGATTTGAATATTGTAACCAGATGCCTTAAAGGTTAACACCCACACTGACCTGTTCTCTCTTTATTCTCTTCTCTCTCCATATGACAAAATAGACATGTGCATTTGGGTTCTTTCCTGGGATCTATCCCTCACATTCTCCAGCAGACCCATCTGAGTCAACACGTTCCAAGAATGAAATTCATTTGAGCAAGTCAGAAGCCCCACTAAGGCCTTGGACCTAAGCTGTATTCTCTAGCTAAGCTTTACCAGAGAGCTCTGCACAGTAATACAAGGGCTCTTGCATAGCTATTAATAAAGTTGGATTCTAATTTCATTAGATATCCTTGCAAATAAAACCCTTGGTTCTTCACAGAGTTAGGGAAAGGGTAGGATAATCACTAGAGCAGAAAACAGATATTCCCAAGTCGCTGGCCATACTAAAATCATAATAACACAAAAATCTCTTCTCTAACCACTAAAGTATGTGACATTTTTTTCCCATCTCGGTGTATTATCTGTAATATGTTCCCACTATTATTTTGCTCTGTTTCTCTCCTTTTAGATACCTGGTGTTGCAACGGATTTGCTTTCAGCACATTTGCAGCACAGGTCAATATTTTTTTGGCATTTTGAGTTAACTTTATATCATCTTTTCATAGATGTATATCTTTAAGATCTAGACTGGTGCCATCCAACATAACATTTTCTGCAATAATTGAAATGTTGCATATCTGTGCTATAAATTTGTTGGCTACTAGCTACATATGGTTATTAAGCACTTAAAATGTGGCAAATGTGACTGAGGAACTGAATATTTTATTGTTATTTTTATTAACTTAAATTTTAACTTGAATAGCTATGTGTAGTTCATAACTATTGTATTGACAGCCTCATTCTTGACACTGAGCCAGTCAACGTTTTTCCTCAAGAGCCAAAGAGTAAACGATTAGGCTGTGTGGGCCGTATATACAACCTCTGTGGCCACCAGCTGACACTGGTATGATAGCCACACAGACAATATGTAAATGAAAGTGTGTAGCTATGTTTCAAAAAACTTTATTTGTAAAAATGATCAAAAGGACCAGTGTACCCTGAAGCCAGTGGTTGCCCGTCCTGTTCTAGATTATCAACCCTCTGGGATATATCTGTAGTATCATATGAATTTCCTGGAGTTAAAATTCTCATTTATTACCCACTTTTTATTTTTTATATTTTTATTACCCACTTCCTAATTAATATTCTATGCATTGATATACATTCACAGGAGGTAAAGGATATTTCCCAAAGGCCCTATTTTTCATATTGAATTACTACTCAATATCTCTACTGAATTTTTTTTCTAATGGCTTCCACAGTAATCAGTTTTGCAGATACTCTGGACCTCTTCATTTAAAAATTCTTGTTAGGAGACTGGCAAGTGTCCAGACAAACACATTCTTTCCAGTCCCTATAAGACAGAGAGGGTCTAGAGCCAAGAATCCATGATTCAGGCCATAATACAGAAATACCACCCATTCAACATGATTCCTGTAGTCAGTTCTTCTCATCCTGTATCTTGTTTTCTCTCTGCAACTCCCAGCTTTAATTGGAAAAAGCAAGAACACACTTCTTGTGTCCCCCAATCCTTCCATTTCTGCCTCAGTGCATCACAGTCAACAGAGGGGTTTTGAGACCTCTTTGAGCAATGTCCTCAATGAGACAGGAATTAGCTGTGATGGATAATGGTCAAGGGGTTGGCAGCCTCCTCCGACTGTCCACCCAGATACTCTTCCCAAGAAGACCAAGTACACCTGACCGGCCGTCGTGAGTGAATTACTCAATGAGCGCCGTCAGCATTATGATATGTCTCTTTTTTTTCTGGAGCTGGTTACATTTTCTGTCAGAACTTGCAGCTCTTCCTTGAGAATTGCTCATTTACCACAAAAATGGAAATATTCTAGGATAAACACATCAGCTATACTAGATCTGACAATTCCACAAAAAATGCTGAGAGAAATAAGTAAATGAGAGGGCTGCAGATGAGGAAGATCAAGGCAGCATGGCCGAGTGCTGGGCCGAGACGTCACAGCTCTTCATCTGAAGCATGCCTCAGCCTTCTCACCACTAAAATGAGGCTGAGATGTCAATCTCTCAGAGTGTTTGTGCAGATAGATGATACAAGAGGTAAGCACACAGAGGACAACGATGCACACAGTAAGACCTCAATAAATGCTAGTTCCCCTTCCTTCCTCTCTGTTAAAGAAAATAAGTGACGTGAAACAGGAATCTTTTGGAAGGTCACCCCATATGGTTATAGCGAGGAATTAGAACCAAAAAAAAAAAACAATTGCATGTGAAATTTTGTGCCCAATAAGGACACATTTCATTTTCAGGAAATTTCAGCAAAATATAACTTGACCTTCATCAAAGAGAAATTTCAATTGAATCAAGTTAATTATTTTGGAAGTATATTTTAACACGCATTTCAGACCTTTCACGTACTCTGTGGACTATCATTATGTACCAGCAGAGTAAAAAGCAGAAATGTGTTAGAGGCCGTCTTAGTTTGGTAACACAAGCAGAATCTCAGATTGTACACACTTACTTGGACATGAAAGCACCACATCTTATTCTTGCATCACTCCCCTCAGGGAACAGTAGTTCTGGACTATACAACACATCAACCAACACCGAGAACTCAGCCTGCATCATTGGGCTGAACTGTTGTTCCAAGGAGGCCACAACATCCTGAGAAATAAAGCACAAGAGAACCCATGTGAAGATCTAAATCAGACTTCATACTTTTAAGATATGACAGGCCTAAGAATACTAACCAGAAATGAGACTTGGAATTTCAGAGATGCACCCTACCTTCCCATGGCATCAAAAGTCTGTGCTTTAAGTACAGTCTGCTTTTCTTTCTTTTTCTTTTTTTTTTTTTTTTTTTTATTTATTTTGGGACAGAGAGAGACAGAGCATGAACGGGGGAGGGGCAGAGAGAGAGGGAGACACAGAATCGGAAACAGGCTCCAGGCTCTGAGCAGTCAGCACAGAGCCCGATGCGGGGCTCGAACTCACATACCGTGAGATCGTGACCTGAGCCGAAGTCGGACGCTTAACCGACTGAGCCACCCAGGCGCCCCTGCTTTTCTATATGAGTACTGCTTGGGCCACCTTTTTCATTTACAAGATAAGAGAAGGGTGGGTAGGTAGATGATTTCTAAGGATATATATATAAAGTGAAAAGTCAGTAAAGCCACTGTGATGAGCCCTATAGTATCTAGGATTTTAACAGAGACCCGGTAGGTATTCAGCAAATTAGGCTAAAGTGGGATATTTTTTGAGGAACAGCTAAAAAATAAAAAGATTCTCTATGTGTTTCTGATCATCTGGAACTAACCATATCTTCCAACAGGGAAATTCCTTGATATGATATTTGAAGCAGTATTAGCACTTCACAGGGATTTGATGACATTTAATACTATTTCAAATTACTTTTTTTTTTTCAATTTTTCTAGAGAGAGAGCACACAGGCAGGGAGAAGAGCAAAGGGGGAAGGAGGGAGAGAATCTCAAGCAGTCTCCATGCCCAGTGCAGAGCCTGACGTGGGGCGTGATCCAACGACCATGAGATCATGACCTGAGCCCAAATCAAAAGTCAGACACTCAACTGACTGAGCCACCCAAGTGCCCCTCAAATTACATTTTTTGATAGACATTACTGGTCACCTAACCAAGAGCTTTTCTTCATTCTTCTTGCTAACAGAATTCCCATGTTGTTTCTCAATTAGGGAGCAACGTCCTCAGGGAGATGAGGCCCCTCAGCCTAGGGTCATGGTTGATTAGTATAAGCCAATAATGGTCATTCCAGTTCCCCTCCCAGTGATTAGTCTAAGCATGATTATGTGACACAGTCCTGGCTAACAGGACATCGGGTGAGGCTTGCTAAGCAGAGACGGTGGTGTGTGTTAGGGGAGGAAGAGGCATACTCTTTGGAAACTACCTAAGGCTCTCAAGACAGCTTGAGAATGTGAACCCAAAATGTGAGGCAGCCCTCATAAGACCTTTGGAGACCAGCCTTAAGCTGAAAGTCAACAGACCAACAGTGTCAGTGCCTTGATCTATCGAGCTACTAAATTAACCAATGCAGGAAGAGTCCCAACTCCAGATTCCTTGCTATGTGGAATGATGTATTTTTTTTTATTGTTTAAGCCACTTTTAGTTAAAATCGTGTTAATTATAGCTGAATGCATTCGCACCGACATGTTTCTAAAATGGGCTGTGGGCAATGACAATTTACTGAACATTCTTTAATGACTAACACATCCCTTTTTTGTTTTTAAAATAACTGTGTTAAAAGACAAAAAAAAAAATCTTCTCACATAAAGCAATATTATTTTTCCTTTTATTTATTTATTTATTTTTAATTCCAAGTTAGTGAACATATAGTGTAATGATGGTTTCAGGAGTAATTTCACCCATACCTGTGACATATTTTGTTAAGCAGAAAACTGGTGTCAATTGCTTTTTGTTACTTTCAGCTATAGCAGCACAGATGGGGGTACCACCTCTCTTCATTTCTTATGTCTAGGTTTCGGGAGTTAATTCTTGCTGGATTCTTTGTTTCCTTTTTAGCAAAAATGACCATTTCTACTTCAACTATTCTAATAAGCTTTCTGAGAAAATTCTGACGACAGGTAAAAGAAACTACCAGGAAGGAAATAACATAAATCGGAAACTAGATATTATATAAGGTGGGAAGAAAATCTGCTTATCAACTATAACCATATTTAATAAAATGTCACTAAAAGGTGCCTATTTTTCAGATTACCTCTCTTCATTTTATTTACTAAACAAATTGTGCTCAGGTTCCTATGATGTGAATTCTGTCTTCATCGTTTATTATCATGGGCAATATGTAATCTCTCTAACTTGTTATTCCCCCATATTAAAAGTCGAGATAATTATACTCCCAATCACATGGGTTTGCCGGGAGAATTAATGGTAAGTATGTAGAACCTCCTCTAACACATCCTGGCCTCTTTTTATTCCTTGATACATGTTTGTAATCATTACTGTGGAGTACCAGTTAGCTGCAATCATCACCCTATTAATAAACCCAGTGTTTATTTTGCTGTCCTCATCTTACCCAACCACTGCTAAGCATTTTACACACTTGCTTCTACTCTGTCAAACACTTTCTGCTCTTGGCTTCTGTGACATCATACTTTCTCTATTTTCCACCGCCAACTCCCAGTAGCTCCTGGTCGTTTCTTATGAGGGATCTCATCCAAGTCCATGGTTTTAATATCCTATATGTGCTTGAACATCCCACATTTATATTTCCTCCATGGACATCTTGCCAAGATGTCCACTCTGGACTCCTATTCAACTGCCTGTTTGACAAACCCACGTGGATATGTAAACAGATATCTCGCACTTAAAATCCCCCCAAAAGAATCCCTGATTGTAATTCTCCCATTCCTATCTTAGCAAATGATTCAATCATATCATATCCTCTATTCTTTCCAACACCCACAACTCAACCACCCATCTACCAAGTCCTGCTGGCCTTACAACCAAACATATCCAAAATTCATCTACCTCTCTTCATACTATCACTATCCACTGAAGCCACACTGCCATCATCCTTTGCCTGAATTAATGCAACAGACTCACTGCTTCCATGTCTGGACCCTATAATCTATTTATCTCTCAAAATCCAGTAAGTAAATCATGTCATGCTTATCCTCTACTGAAAAATCTCCAATGATTTGCCATCTCACTTAGAATAAAATCCAAATGCCTTACCAAGCAAGTCTCTACATGACTGAGTTCCTAATTTCATAATCCTCTCTTCCTTTGCTCACTAAACTTCCACCCCAATGGGCTTCTCTTGGTTCCTCAAAACTGCCAAATTCATTCCGGTCTAAATACGTTTGAATTTACTATTTTCTCCCAATAAAAATCTCTGTCCTCAAATCTTTGAATAGATTATTCCTCTTCATTAATTCGAATCTCAATTCAAATGTCACCTCAACAGAGTAGAGTTCCCTGCTAAAAGATCTTTCTCCCAGTATTTCTTCACCATGTTGTTACCATGCTTTATTTTATTCATAGCATTTTTTTAATGTTTATTTATTTATTTTGAGAGAGAGAGAGAGCACACGTGTGTGTACACATGAGTGGTGGAGGGGCAGGAGAGAGGGAGAGGAAGAATTCCAAGCAGGCTCCTTGTTGTCAGTGCAGAGCCCAACGTGGGGCTCTATCTCATGAACCTTGAGATCATGCCCTGAGCCAAGATCAAGAGTCAGATGCTGAGCTGACAGAGGCACCCAGGTGCCCCTCATAGTTTTAATTACCTAACATTAAAGCATCCATGTAATGGGTGAGGACAGACCTTCCATGAGAGCCCAGAGCCCACAGCTCTATCTCCAGCACACAGTAGCTGGTATTGTTTTCACCAAAGACATATTTATTTAATGAATGCCAGTGAGTGTTCCAAAAGAAGTCCAAGGCACTCCTTCTCTATGCTGGCTAACACTTCTGTCCATCTCTCTCTGAAATGTTCTACTCATTTGGCTCTCACGAACCTGACTCCTCTCCTTTTTGACCCTGCCATTTGTCTCTCTTACTTGGCCATTCTGCCACCCTGGCCTCTTACAAGATGTTCTTTGTTTTTCCTATCACTATATTCTCTCTTTTAGCAACACCATCTGCTGTCCTTGCTCCAACTAATATCTCCAAATATAGACTTAATTTCCCATACATTTCACAATCTGTTAATGTGATTCAGCATATTATCAATGAACATGGCCAACCTCCTTTTACTGTATTCTTTCCTTCCCTGCTACAATAAAAAGTCTTAATAATATCACCCGGTTTCCAAACAGCAGTGCCTCTTATATGCCTCTCACTGTCTCTCTCTTATCTCCATCTAGGAGCCACCAGGTCTGTTGACCCTGCTTTCATTATTGGATGCAAGGCCTTTTTCTTCGTTTCATTCATACCGCCACCTGGCTGAGATATTTAGTGATTCTTAACCAATCTGTCCTCTTCTAGTCTCTTCCTGATAATTCTTTCCTGAAAACTAGTAACTGTTTAATCACTTATAATGACATTTCCACCAAATTTTTAATGACTCATAGCCTTCAAGCTTTTCATACTGAGTCTAACTTGTCTTTTTAATCACATATAACACTCAGCTATTAAAACTCTGGACCTCTACCAATTATTCTACATGTGACCTCTTGCAATATTTATTCCAGTTCATGTCTTGACTATTCTCCAAGCCAAACAATTTCCTTAAACCATACCCTAATTGACTCCATGAAATCGTCTACAATTATGTGGGTGGGAAGATTTCTGTTATGGGTTGAATTGTGTCTCCCTAACAAAACTCATATGTTGAAGTACTTCAGAATGTGACTATTATTGTATATAGGGCCTTTAAAGAGGTAATTAAGGTAAAATGAATTCATATGGGCAGGCTTTAATCCAATATGACTGATGTCCTTACAACAAGAAGCGATTAGGATACAGACATGTACGCACACAGAAGAATGACCACAGGAAGACACAGTGACCAGGTGGCCACCCGGTCAAGGAGAGGGGATTCAGAAGGAAAGAAACCTTGAACTTGGGCCAACACCTTGAACTTGGGCTTCTAGCTCCAGAACTATGATAAAATAAATTTCTGTTGCTTAAACCACCCAGTCTGTGGTATTTTGTGATGGCAGCCTGAGTAAATGAATGTAATGTCTCTCTTTACTTGATGTCCCCAGAATGTCCAGGCCAAACACAGGATTGGGATACTATGTAAAAAATTTGGGACTAGGGGCGCCTGGGTGGCGCAGTCGGTTAAGCGTCCGACTTCAGCCAGGTCACGATCTCGCGGTCCGGGAGTTCGAGCCCCGCATCAGGCTCTGGGCTGATGGCTCAGAGCCTGGAGCCTGTTTCCGATTCTGTGTCTCCCTCTCTCTCTGCCCCTCTCCCGTTCATGCTCTGTCTCTCTCTGTCCCAAAAATGAATAAACGTTGAAAAAAAAAATTAAAAAAAAAAAATCCTTTAAAAAAAAAAAAAAATTTGGGACTAAAGGTGGTTACATCATTTTCACCAATAGGACTAGAAGAGAATACTAAGAGATAAACTGAAACAAGGTTATGAATATTTAATTTATTACATGAGAATTTACAGTAACTTATTTCTCCAAATCTTATTATTATGGTATTGTTTTGATATTACAACTCATTACTATACTATCAAACACATTAAGTAATACATACTCACTAAAAATAACTAAACAACTTTTACATAGAAGCTATGTTTTTAAAAAGAATAGTATTGGGAGCCTGAATGGCTCAGTTGGTTAAGTGTCCATGACTTCAGCTCAGGTCATGATCTCGCGGTTTGTGAGTTCAAACCCCCGTGTTGGGCTCTGTGCTGACAGCTCAAAGCCTGGAGCCTGCTTTGGATTCTGTGTCTCCCCTCCCATGCTCATGCTCTGTCTCTCTTTCTCTCTCAAAAACAAATAAAGATACCCCCAAAACCAAAAGCACACTGTATACACTGTGTGTTAGCCAACTTGACAACAAATTATATTAATAAATAAATAAATAAATAAATAAATAAATAAACAAACATTAATAAAAATTGAAAAGAGTAGTATTGGTAGAGAATTGTAAAGTAAAGCCTGGTCCCCAATTAGAATTTGACATTTCTAACCATATTTTATTTGTGTTACTACATATATTAAAAATTATAATTTAGAAAATAGTAAGCCATTCCATGCTATTATTGTACCTGTAACTTTTCAATGATGTTTCTATAATCCCAAGCAGGACCTCCAAGAGCTTCCTTAAAACGTGGTCCAGAGCGAGCAGATAGTCTCCAACCCATAGCTGCTCTCTGCACCATATTAGAATGGCTCTTCAGGAAAAGAGTATTCACTTGGCTGTCCAAATCCACTGGAATGGCAATCCCGCGATTCTTTGCTGAAAAAGAAAGATTTAAAATATTTTTCTCTTAATCTGACTAAAGCTTCTTACACATTACTAAAATGGTCTTATAAGCATAGAATAAAAAAGAAAAAAATATAAGTTCTGTGATGTAATGAACAGTATGGTGACTATAGTTAACAATACTGTATCATATATTTGAAATTTGTTAAAGAGAATAAATATTAAAAGTTCTCATACAAGAAAAACATTCTAACTACCTAAGGTGATGAATGTTAACTAAATTTATTGTGGTAATCATTTTGCAATATATGCATATATTAAGTCATTATGTTGTATACCCTAAACCAATATAAGATGTCAATTATATTTAAGTAAAACTAGGAAAAAAAGAAAAAAATCAAATCTTTAAACTCTGCCATTAAATTCTTTTCTGTAAGTACAAAAGCATTTAACCTGAAAGTATTTCAATTCTCATGACCGATTATTAAACTGGGCTCATTAAACATTCAAGAACTTATTTGATTTCTTGATGATTAATGTTTGAAATGAACTTCATAGAGCATCAATATAGAAAAACAGTGTATAACAACCATGAAAATTTGTACTTTCCCAACTGCCAAGGAAAATACGAAAGGAGACACAAAACACATGATAAAATCCTGCCAGTCCTCTCATTAGTACAACTGATGTGCATGTGTGTATGCACACACATGAGCACTCATGCAGAATTCCAGCTAGTGAAACATCTGAAGAAAAAAATAAAAACTTGAAGAGTATTTAAAAATTTGCATTTGAAGAGGGCACGTGGTACATGTCCTTCCCAAAATTCACTGAAATGTGTATTTCATCAGACTTACGTCACAGTACTGAAAAATGAGAATACTTGCCATAAGGAAAACAGAAATGTTGAGGCATTTTTACAAGCAGAATGAAGATATGACTGGTCCCTCAGAAAAGGAGGGAATATACACCACTCTACAAGAGCTAAGAGTTAGAACAGGTCTTCCTCAGAATATAGTGAATGAACACCAAGAGTGGTAATGGGGTACAGGGGAGTCATCAGGGCAACTCACTAAAGCATAGTATGTGAACCACTGGGAAGCCAAGGCCCTCCTCCCTCTCACTAGCATAAGCAGAGAAGTTAGCAGCAGCAATTTTTATCCAGAGGATAAAGCTAGGGAACTGCAGAAATGTTTTCTCATGAAAGTGAAATACCTGTCTGGAAAGAATGCCAAATGAAGGTGTCGGGACTTGACAGAGAAGCAGAACAGGGCTTGAAGTAACTCCAAAGATCTTCATCAAATAAGGAGTCGAACAGGGAAGAGAGAAGAGGCAGCTCCAGCAAAAAGAGAAAATATACAAAAGACTCTAACCCCTGAGCAAAGCTCTCCTATTTTAACACTTGTCAGTATTCTCAGCTGGTCTTCTGCTTCACACACACACACACACACACACACACACACACTCCAAAGGAAAGCTTGTATCATTTATTCAGCCCCTCACCCAGAACTCTGGGTCAGACCTGTCATTTATACAGGAAATGCTAGTAGAGAAACCCCTCAAAACTTAAGTGGAGCCCATGTAGTCATTAAAGACCTTTATAACCATGAACACACCACCAAGAATCACAGGGAAAACTATCATCAAGAATAACTGGCCCCATGGGGTGTCTGGGTGGCTCAGTTGGTTAAATGTCTGACTCTTGGTTTTGGCTCAGGTCATGATCTCATGGTTTGTGAGTTGGAGCCCCATATAGGCTCCATGCTGACAGTGCAGAGCCTGCTTGACATTCTCTCTTACCCTCTCTCTGTCTCTCTCTCAAAAATAAATAAATAAACTGGGGCGCCTGGGTGGCTCAGTCGGTTGAGCGTCCGACTTCGCTCAGGTCATGATCTCGCGGTCCGTGAGTTCGAGCCCCGCATCAGGCTCTGTGCTGACAGCTCAGAGCCTGGAGCCTGCTTCAGATTCTGTGTCTCCCTCTCTCTCTGGCCCTCCCCCCATTCATGCTCTGTCTCTCTCTGTCTCAAAAATAAATGTTAAAAAAAAAAAATTAAAAAAAATAAATAAATAAATAAACTTAAAAAAAAAAAAAAAAGAATAACTGGCCCCAGTAAAAAACAGAAATGATTCAAGGAAGTACAAAAAATATTTAAATAATCCTAATTATCATCCTCGGAAAATGTGAGCATTAGCAAATTAGCAAAATGTGAGAAATTAACAAATCAGAAAAATAAAGAAATCTTGGAAATGAAAATATAGTTGCACATATAAAGATTTCAAACTGGCTGAAAAAGAAGAGAATAAGAATAAATACCAAGTTCATAATCGGGGAATGTCAAAGAATCTTCTAGAACATAAAGCATAAAAGATGAAAAGGGAGAATAAAACAGAGAGAGTATGAAACAGAAAGAGTCATCCAGGAAGTCAAATATCTAAAATGTATAAGTTTCATCAAAAAACGTAAGAGACAAAGGAAGGGAAAAAATTATTAAGAAAATAATAAGGGGCGCCTGGGTGGCTCAGTCGGTTGAGCGTCCGACTTCAGCTCAGGTCACGATCTCACGGTTCGTGAGTTTGAGCCCCGCATCAGGCTCTGGGCTGATGGCTCAGAGCCTGGAGCCTGCTTCCGAATCTTGTCTCCCTCTCTCTCTGCCCCTCCGCCATTCATGCTCTGTCTCTCTCTGTCTCAAAAATAAATAAACATTAAAAAAAAAAAAGAAAAAGAAAATAATAAATGACAATTTACCTGATCTGAAGAAAGACCTGTGTCTTCAGACTGAAAGGGCCCACTGTGTGTTAAAAGGATTAAATAAGCAAGCATATTGACCATATTCTGGTAAAAACTGACAATGCTATCGTGGGTTGAATTGTGCCTCCCAAGAATATTTAAGTCTAAATCATAGGTACCTGTAAATGTGATTTTATTTGGAAATAGGGTCTTTGCAAATGTAATCAAGTTAAGATAAAGTAATACTAAATTAGGGTGGGCCCTTATCCAATACAACTGGTGTCCTTATAAGAAAGGGGTAAGGGAAACACACACACACACACACACACACACACACACACACACACAGAAGAACGCCACGTGAAGATGAAAGCAGAGATTGGACGTACACAGCTTCAACTCAAGGAATGCCAAGGGCTGCCAAGGAACACTGGAAGCTAAGAGAAAGGTATGAAGTCTCAGAGAGTATGGTGCCACTCACATCTTGATTAGACTTTCCGCCTCCAAAACAGTGAAATAGTACATTTCTATTATTGTAAGCCACCTAGTTCTGGAAATTTGTTATGGTGGCCCTATGAAAGTAATATAAATGCCAATAGCCAAGAGAAAATGGCAAGAACTCCTAGGGGGGAAAAATAGGATTCCTACAGAAAAAAATACTGGCACCAAACTTCTCATCATCAATATTGAAGGCTAGAATCAGTAGTATTATACCTTTAAGAGCTAATGGACAACAAACTTTGAAACTAGGAGTTTACACCCATCTAAACTGAAAATCAAAAGTGATACTCAAATAAAAACATTTCAGAACATGTCTCAGAAAATTTTCTCAAAACCAGCTATGAAAATCACTAAAAAAAAAGAGAGAGAGACAGGAATCCAAGAAAATGTCAGTGTGAATATGAGAAATCATGGCAACTGAGTATGAACCTGAAGAAGAGAATAAAGCAAGACACAAATGAAAGAAGATCCATTAGACATTAATGGCTGGAAAATTTCCTTCCAGTTGGAAAAGTTTCAATATCATTACATGACATCCTTGTCTCTAATGGTTACAGAGTGAAAAATATTTACATCTCATAATATTGTAAGGTCTGATCACTGATTTTTAAATTTTATCACCCTATAAAATATTTCATTATATTTCCAAATAGAATACAAATTCCATAAATCATAACAATGTAAAAGCAATAATCTACTTAACAATAGTTAGAACACAGAGTGGGAGAGAAGAAATAAAAACAAAGTCAACATGTTAAGTTCCTCATTTTTCAGCGTGGAGATATGGACATTATTTACAGCTGTTAAATCAAGATACAGAGATGTAAGGATATTATTTAAAGTTATTGTGATTGGGGCACCTGGGTTGCTCAGTCAGTTGAGCATCCAACTTGGGCTCAGGTCATAATCTCACAGTCCATGGGTTCGAGCCCCACATCAGGCTCTGTGCCAATAGCTCGAAGCCTGGAGTCTGCTTTAGTTTCTTTGTCTCCCTCTCTCTGCCCCTCCCCCACTTGTTCTCTCTCTCTCTTTCTCTCTCTCTCTCTCTCAAAAAAAAAAAAAAAGAATAAACATTTAGAAAATTAAAAAAAAAATATTGTGATAGTCCCTGGGAGACTTTTTTAAATGAATGGAAGTAGGAAAGAAAGAATAAAGAGAGACAGAGAGAATACGGCTTCCTTCATTTAATGGAAGCAGCAATAATACTAGTTATGCTGCTGAAAATTCTCTGAAGTTGAGAGATACTTTGAAACTTCTTTGAAAACAGGTAATTTTAGCTACCAATATAAAAAGTTACCGATTTAAACAAGAGCTCTAGCTGAAGTTTAAGGAAATAATAAAGCTCTAAGGCAACCCTAAACAATTAATCGTACCACTGCCCAGATTTCCCTAGTGAATGTTTTCCCGATATTCATTATAAACGTCCTTTTTCCAAAGCATACAATGTCGCTGTTTATGTCCATCACACACAGCAGAGCAACCTCACTCCTGTTCCATCTGAAGGACAGACGGCCTCGACACCGCCAAGCTGCACATATTTGTGTAAATACTCAGTCCTGCACCACGATCAAGCCCTGGCGAGACTTTCTTCCTTTTCTGGCTCCTTCACAAATAAGCTGGGCTTGCTCTAAACATCCGAAAGTCAAACAGAAGACAATACTGTTCTATGTTCTTTTCCAAACAACAAAAAAATAAAAATTGATAAACTTCAATGTTCCTCAAAATATATCATAGCCAAGTTTACACTAACATTTAAAAAAAAATAGAGGAGGGGATTGGGATGTATCTCCCCTTTAGGAATCAGGTACATTAGGTGCAACTGACCATCAAGGAAGTGCTGTTGCTGTGAATAGAATGTACGCAAAGAAGTATTCAATGAATATTTTTCTTTTTTAAAATTATTTATTTATTTATTTATTTATTTATTTATTTATTTATTTATTTTTGGGAGAGAGAGAGAGCACACAAGCCAGGGAGGAGCAGAGAGGGAGACACAGAATCCGAAGCAGGCTCCAGGCTCTAAGCTGTCAGCACAGAGCCCCATGCGTGGCTTGAACTGGTGAACTGCTAGATGAGGAGTACCTGAGCTAAAGTCGGACGCTCAACCTTACTGAGCCACCCAGGTGCCCCTCAATGAATATTTTTCCAATGACACCAGTGGAGATGCAGTCCAATGACAGCACTTCTATTCGTCTCAGCAGGGCAGGCTTCTAATTAGCCATCTCAGGAGAATCTCACCCACCCCAGATGTTGCGGCCACTATTCCACCATGACCAACAGCATGGACACACCAGCTTCAGGAGAATTCACTGTCCCAGACTTTGCCGAAAGGGGTTTTTGTTTGCTTGCTTTCCTCAAATTGTACTACTTTCATTGGTATTTTTCTAGTCTCCTATCTTAGCACAAATTGTACATTATAGATTAACTGAGTAAAATACACTATTTTGTCATGCCTAAGGTTAACTCTAGCCGAGGGCTAGATCACAATTTTTAAGTAATAAAAGAAAATTAACTATGCAATTGGGGAAAAGAGAATTTGAGTTAAAATAAGTCAGCTGTGGAGATAATGATAAAAATTTTTCAAGCAATTATAAAAAGATGAATCCTTTTAAAGATATGGCCTGAAATAGATTCTCTACACTGTCAAAATATTATAAATAGTAATTCAAAAGCAAAGCTGACAATGCTAATTAGCTTTCCATATATTATTTAAAAATTAAAGCAGAAAAGAAAATTGTGACTAGAAAAAGAAAAGGCTTACAAAAACCTAAAAAAACTAGAATGCAACCAAAAAAATAATCCAAATTTATCTTACTTTTATTAAATTAGGGATATTATGGTATGAATAGTACAGTATATCAACATGTGAACTAGGCTGTATTTTGGATTACTGGCTGTTCACTGCCCCCCTCTCTCTCTCATTAAGGGAGAACTAATGAATTTACTACAGCCAGTCACTCTTCTGGCCTATAGCATTAACTCCAACTGTGTGCTTTAATGGAATGAGTCACGTTAAAGTTTAAAACATTTAAAAAAGAAATCCTCCTATTTCTCTTCTGAATTAGAATGCAATTGGGATCATACCTTGTTAATGATATTTTGTCAGAGAGTAAGTATATGGAGTTCTTAAAAAAACTAATGGTAGAAAGGATGGGTTGTTATTAATACATTTATCTTTTGTAGAGCTCTGCCTAGCAATAGCTAGTTCTCTAAAATGAGCTATCTTGACTCACAGGTATTTTGATGATTCGGCTAACCTACTAATTAGGCTTATAAATTCTGAAAATTCTCTGGATATGACTAGTCTTTGCAGTGATCTTAAGATATAATCGAAATCTACTTCTAATTATTATTCATTAAATATTGCCTATTGTGTGAAAACTTTTAATTAGACAAAATCACTGATGGTGTCTGCCAGAACAAAATCTCTGAGAACACACATATTGCAGTGATGGGTGCCATGGAAAAAAATGCTTAGAGAGATAAACTGACAGGTTGGGGGAAAGAAAGGCAACAGAAAGAATCAGCACTAATTAGAACACTTGGTTGGTTGTCTAGCCTGACTGTGTGGGCCCACAAGAACCACAACAGTTGGCCCACAAAGAAGGTGTGATGGGGTGGGCAGTGTGGTGTCTTTTCTGTATCATGTCATAATATCCAGGGTAAGTCTCTATTGAAGCACGAGTGCTGTTAAATGTGAAGAACATTAAAGATACAAAATGCATCTTTCCTGTTTGGCACTCAACATACACTCAATTAATGCCCAAATTGAATAATTTTATAATTTTATGGGTTATGCAATAACTAGTATTGGCACACCTGACTGATCATCTGGAAAAAATAAAGTTGACTCCATACCTTCTACCTTATAACATAATATATTCCAGACAGCTTGAAATTGTAAACAGCCACACCAAGAACACAAACAGACAGACAGAAAAACCAAAATCATGAAAATTCTCAATAGGAATTAAAAACAAAAAAAAAGCCTCAGTCTGATCAAGGGCATTCTGAAGATGAAAGAAAACCTAAAAAGCCTGAAAGAAACTAAATTTCTGCATGCCAAAAAAATAAAACAAAATAAAAATTCAAATGACAAATGAAAAACTTTTTTAAAATGTTACTTATAGGCAAAGAACATATTTTACTAATAAATAAAAGGGTTATAATGATTGAGAAAATATTAAGATAAAAAAAAAAACCTTTAGGGAAAGTGGGCAAAACACAAGTAAGTCCACAGAAAAGGAAATAACAAGGACTCCATCATACGGACACATTTTTTTCTTCATTCATAAAAAGAGAAACACATATATAACAATACTGTTATTTAGAATGATATCTTCTATAACAATATTTGTAGTTATCTATAATGACATGTTAAGATTGGCAAAGATCTAAGAATTTGGCAACAACATGTTATCGAGGAGGAAGATGCTCTCCTACATCACTGGTGATATGTAAATTAAACAATCTCTACAGAGGACAGTGTCTGTCAAAATTAAAATACCCAGGAAAAACTGAAGATTCCCTGAAGGGGAGGTGGGTAGGGGGATGGGCTAAATAGGTGATGGGCTAGGAGGGCACATGTGATGAGCACAGGTGTTGTATGGAAGGGATGAGTCCGTAAATTCTACACCTGAAACTAATATTACACTGTATGTTAACTAACTGGATTTAAATAAACACATGAAACTAACTAAATAAATGAATAAAAAATAAATAACCCAGAAATCCTACTCCTAGGTATTTACCTTATTCTTCCTCATATGCAAAATAATTTGAAACAAAATAAATATCCAGCAATGGGTTTAAATAAATTAGAATATAGGCCCATAATAAGATCTTATGCAGCCAATGACAAGAGTAGGATATTCATTCATTTACGTGTATTCATCCATTTATTTTATTCATGTAATAAATATTCACTGAGTACCTACAGAGGCTCCAGGCACTATCTATCTCAGGCTCTAAAATTTTGTAACAGATAGGATACTTAGCACTGCTAGTTAAGATACTTATTCTGCTTTGTGATCTCTGTACATGTTGTTTACTCCCAATGTACTAGAAATTCACTGAAGACAGGAAATACAGTTTGACAGATTGTTTTTCCAAACAACTAAAATAATAACATTGCAGATAATGAACAGTCATTATAAATCCAATGAATCAATGAATATGTGAAAAATTTTATAAGATTTTGTCCCATCTTGTAACTTATTCAGATTTAATTTTTAAAAAGTAATAATGACAGTTTGAAAAATCAGAATTACAGGAGTGCATTATGTCAAACTCATCACACAGTCAACTACAATACCATAGGTAGATTAAAATGGATTTGTTTAATAGAGACTGAATTTCTCTTCTCAAAGAGTTACTATTTTCTACATGTTCAAATTTTTGGGGCAAAATTGGCTTGAAGATTGATGTTCATTATTCAAACCATTTGTAGAAGATATTTTACAGAATTTCCATTTGGAAAAAAGATTCTGTTGCCAACAAAGTACCCAACATTAATCCCCCCCAAATCATTTGAAGATTATGAAACACATGGAACAAAATTCTTTTTTAAGTGAAATAATATGGAAGTAATTTTTGGATGCTTTTTCTCAAAGTACTTCTAACATGTGCTATTGTGTTTTATGTAAAAGAGTAAACTGAGGAACAGGCACTGACCAAGCGCATTTAAAACTGTACATGGCCTTAGGGCGCCTGGGTGGCTCAGTCGGCTGAGTGTCCAACTTCAGCTCAGGTCGTGATCTCATGGTTTGTGGGTTTGAGTCCCGTTGTCAAGCTCTGTGCTGACAGCTCAGAGCCTGGAGCCTGCTTTGGATTCCATATCCCCCTCTCTCTCTCTGCTTCTCCCCCGGTCAAGCTCTGTCTCTCTCAAGACTAAAATAAACATTTAAAAACATAAAAAACAAAAACAAACAAAAAAAAAACTTTCCCTGGCCTTAATGGCCCTATCATTTCTCAAATCTCAGTGCATTTACGGTGTGCATTTATTCCAGAGATCCCCATCCATACTTGCTCCTAAACCAGCCTTAACTTACCTCACTGAGGAGAGAATGATAGAGATATTTATATCTTATTCCAGGTAGCCCTCTGCCCCCTGCCTATGACATTACCTGGGAATTTGCATTTATTACCATTTAAGACCCTGTATCTTCCTATCAATTTCAAATTCCACATAACTTGGGAAAAAGTGCAGCAATGGAGGTAACTACCAGTAATTTCTGCAGATACAAATCATTCAAAAGCACCTCAGCTTTTAAAAGATTAGGAAGTTTATTCAGATAAACCTAATATGATATACATGGTACATTCACAACTGACCACAGCTTCAACTTTAAATGCTTATGAAGTTCTATCAGAAAAACCGAACATGACATAAGGAATGCACAACTGATCAAGGCCTCAACACATTTGATAGTAACTGATAAAACTGTAGCATATTTCTGGAGTATTCATGAAGGAAAAAGAGACAAACAAATGATAGGAAGCACTCTTTTTTCTATAAGGACTTCCTCCAAACCCTTACTAACTTAACTCACAATCTCCTTACATTCTTTTTATTTGAAAGCTGTATGCATTCGTTTCATGTACAGCTTAAATTACCATTTTGATCTGCATTTTGTGTCTTAAAGGCATAAAACAAATAATGCTTGTTGAAACTGATTTGACAGTGGGGCATCACAAATGCCTGGTAGCACGTGTCAGCATTGAAGATCCTGGCTCTGTCCTCATGTACCTGTGTGACCTTGGGCAAGCTGCCTCACCTTGCTGAACTCACATCCCCATCATGAGATGGGGTAAGAATTATGTCCACATCGTAAGGTTTACCACACCGTCCAACACTCAATAAATACTTACTGCTCTCAGCAGCGTAAGCACTAATGAAGGAAGTGCTCTTGTCTTTTACTACTTTTTGTATCTAATGTACAAATAATGAAGAGAACTAAGAATTTTTGGTAATAAATGAGTTGAGTTTATGTACTTGAGAGCACATTACAAATTGCAAAGTGTTATGTAAATGTAACTACACAGAAAGTTCTTGAGCTATGGTGGTCTGACTTACCAATTTTTCAACTTTACGATAGTGCAAAAGCGGGACACATTCAGTAGAAAAATCGTACTTCGAATTTTGAATTTGGATCTTTTCCCTTTTCCCAGGCTAGTGATATGCAGTAAAATCCTCTCTCACAATGCTAGGCAGGTGGCAGCGAGCCACAGCTCCCAGCCAGCCACGTGATCATGAGGGTCCTGCACCGGTGCAACCATTCTGTTTTTCAATTTCAGTATAATATTCAATAAATACATGAGATATTCGGCACTTTATTAAAGAATAAGAGCTTTGTGTTGGATAATTTTCCCAACTGTAGGCTAATGTAAGTGTTCTGCACACATTTAAGGCAGCCTAGGCTAAGTTAAGATGTTTGGTAGGTTAGGTTGTATTAAGTGTATTTTTGATTTATAATATTTTCAAGTTAGGAGGTGTTTATAGGATATAACCCCATCATAAGTCAAGGAAGATCTGTAATAAATATTTGCATTACAGGAGTGTGTTTACCAACTTATAAATGCACTGGACATTTGCTTTATAAAAACAGTGTTCTCTTGACTTTTTCTTAAATATGTATCCTCTTTGTTCTCTCCAATATTACAAATTCTTACATATATGAATTGTGTTAAATTGTAGCACCTCTTTGCATTCTTAAAGGGTTGGTGAAGCACAAAAATGATTTTGCACCTGAGTTGTAAAATTTCAGGTAAATCCCTACTCAGCAAGCCAAACTGCCAAGTTCTAGTTTATTTTTTAGGGCTTCCTAAGATAGGACTTCTGGGGGAACACAGTATGGCATACAGTTCATACTCAGAGAAACCTGGATTTTAAGCCCAACTCAACTACTTATTAATTGGACAAGTTATTTAACCTTTCTAAACCTAAATTTCACTATCTGCAAAATTCCTAGTCCATAAATTACTGTCAGTCAACAAACACTCATTAACCTGATCATCCAGAAGCTTTCAGGACCTACCAGTCAGTGAATAAGGCAAAGTCCCTGCTTTCATAGTTTACATTCTAATGAGAGAAGCAGACAACAAGAAGGAAAAATAAATAAACAAACAAGATGCTTTCAAACAGTGTTAAGTTCTAAGAGGAAAATAAAATAATAGAATAGGATAAGGAGCAGGAAGAAGGTGGGACACTGTCTATGGAATGTTCTGGAACATTTCACCGAGAACTTACATTCTGAGCATATGACAATTGGGCCGAGGTGGGGGGATGCCAAGGGAGAGGATCCAGACGGAAGAAATGGCGTGTGAAAATGCCCTGAGATGAGAACAAACCTGGTGTAGATTAGAAACAGAAGGAAAGCCAGTGTGGGTGGACCAGCAGAATTGGGCGAGGAGTGAAGGAAAGGTAGAAAAAGAAGACGAGGCTCAGACAATAAAGGGCTTTCTAAGCCACGGTAAGGAATACAAGTTTCAAGTGCAGTAGAGAGTAGGTGAGTGATAACGACTTGACGTACATTTTAAGATTGTTCTAACCGCTGTGTAGGGAATGGATGGTAGAGAGACAGGGGGTGAGGGATTCATGAAGGTGAATTTGGAGAAGAGTGTCACACAAGGAAAAGAAAAAAGATATATTTTGGAAATGGAGCCAATAGAGCCTGAACAACATAGAAAAATCAAACGTGACCCCTAAGGTTTTAAAAGAGTACTAACTGTAAAATAGTTATCCTTTATATTAGGACAAAAATCTGCCTCTTGCAGCTGACACATGTTAGTTATAACCCTGTCCCTGTAAAAGAAGTTCCTTATCACCTTCAAATGTCAAAAGATTCTTATGTTCACCCTCAGATTTCTCTTCTTTGTCTAAATACTTCAAATGTTTGCAATCACCATTCAAGTAAGTTGGGTTTAGATCACTTTACTACTGTGGAGGCTCACTTCTGAACACCTTTCATTTTGAGTATGTTTTTCTATGAACAGCATCCATGCCCAAGCAAAAAGAGATGTGGTCTCACTATCACAAAGCAGACTTTGCTTTCTACCTTCTTAATCCCAGACAATAGTTTTTTATCAATGTTTTTGTGGTCGGCACTTCATAATAATTGTCCCTCAAAGTCTAAGAGGGGAAATAAGGTTATGACTTAGGATGAGCTAAACTGTGATCAAATAAGGCCATAGGAAAAGTGTGAGTGGTGAAAGGAGGATAAGCTCAGCTCTAGATATGGGAGTTAAGAATGGTTTTTATGGAGAAATTAGAACAAAACATTTTGAATAATGGGAAAGATGCTGACAAGTGGCAATGGTGGAAACTGGAGAGAAAAAGAAAAAGAACCAGACAGAAATACAGAAAGTAAGTTAGAGCATGAGCAAGGCTAGGGCCTAATAATTGAGTCTGCTGTCACATGAGTTGTGTGGGAACCAGCAGGTAAGGCAGTCAGAAAGGTAAGGTAGGGCTGTGCTCTAGAGACCATGAATGTTACAGTAAGAAATCTGTGCTCACAGGTACCTGCATGGGAAGTGTCCGACTCTTAGTTTCAGCTCAGGTCATGATCTCATGGTTCATGAGATTGAGCCCCGAGTTGGGCTCAGTGCTGACTGCATGGAATCTGCTTGAGATTCTCTTTCTCCCTCTCACTCTGCCCCTCCTCCCTCAAAATAAACTTTTTTAAAAAAGGAAAGAAATCTGTTCTCAGTTTGTTAGACAAAGGGATGGTGCTGAAGGCTGGGGACTTTGTTGTTACTGTTTATAAATCAACAGAGAGAATTTCACTTCAAGAGGATTACTCTGGTAGCAGATTTATTTAAGTAAAGAAAGACAGGCAAGAACATTGCATTGCTACAGTGGTCCAGAAAGGAAGTCAAGGCTTTAATGGAAGGGAATGAAGGAGAGCTACAGATGCAGAGGGACAATAGAGATAAAGTTTCCAGAGCTTCATAACTGCTCGAGTGGAAAGGACAAATGAGGAAGAGAAAGAAAACATGCCTTCTCACAAAGATAAAACTGAGATTTTACACCAAAGCATCACCCTTCCAAACCTACCTTGATTACAGACTTAGGTATAATTAATTTTTAGACTCTTTATCACCCATGTCTTTATAGCATACAAAAAGTCACTAAAATATTCTGCTAAATCATAAGGTTCAAGCCAGTAGAGGATTGATAGAAAATGAAATCTTATAACTTAGAAAAAAAAAGTGATCTTTAGATTAATACGGTGCTGGTGACTATTTTAAATCTCCAACACTGGTCCATCCTGTTATGCAAGAACTGGTTTGACTGCACAAGAAATACCACTGATGTCAGAACTCAGATGGAAAGCATGGCGTGGGGTCTCACTTATGGTTCAAAGTTCTTCATCTCAATTTTCTTTAAGTTTATTTATTTTGAGAGAGAGAGAGAGAGTGAGAGAGAGCAAGCGAGCAGGAGAGGGGGAGACAAAGGGAGGGACAGAGAATCCCAAGCAGGCTCCATGCTGTCTGCACAGAGCCCAACTTGGGGCTCAGTCTGAGGAACCGGGAGATCATGACCTGAGCCAAAGCCAAGAGTTGGATGCCCAACCTACTGAGCCACCTAGGCGTCCCTCTTCATCTCAATTTTTTAACTGTATGAACAGCACACTTTCCACATTCTGTGTAGAGCCAACTGGTATTTTTCCTCCATTGCATTTGCTAAATACTGAGGGAGGAAGAGGAGGAGGACAAGATGGATGAGAAGAAAAAGGAGGTGGAAGAGGAGGAGGACAGAGAGAGAAAGAAGGAAGAAGAAGGCAGGCTGCCTTAAAATGTAAAATATAGAAACATACTTGGCAGCTAAGACAATGTATTCCTATGTAAAAAAAAAAAAAAATAGCATCATCTTATTGCTTTGCTTTTCCTTTGGATTTTATCTTTTAATGACTAGAATATTTCCCAGACGATTTCATCCAAATAAAAATGCTTTTGGTAATGGTTCATTATAGCTTAAAAGTATATTATTAAAAACTAAGAAGTTATACTAAAGCATGAACAACAGAACCAGATACACCTATAATTTCACCACTCAGAGATCATCAGTGTTAATATTTTACTTATATCCTTCTGGACATTTTGTTATGTGTGTCTTTTTAAAGTAAGAATTCTCTTTTGTGTCCTTCTTTATATTATGGCCTCGTCCCTCATTTCTTCCTTTCTGTTCTTAAAGGATTCATTCCTAGAATCTGTAGGAGGAGCAGAGCAAAGTTAAGTGTCTGCACTAGGCAAGAAGGGCACACAGACCTGACGTGATCCAGAGCTTCTGAGTCAAAAGGAAGCAGAGGTGCCTGTGTGGGAGGCTGTCAGGGGTGGAGAATCAGAACTTGGAGGGGTGAGGAGCGTGTCAATGCTCAGGGACAGCCTGGCACAGGGTATGAAAGGTGATGAGCGTATGCATACGAAGGAGTGACCAGCACAGAGTCAGGGACCACGCTGGTGAAAAGAAGGTCCCTCGGCAGCTCGAGGTAGACCGTGGGCACCCACAGGAAGTAAAGAGGGTCCCTTCATAGAAGGGCATCAGAGGCCAGGCTGCCAGGGGACACACCATTGTGGGGTCTGGCCTCGCATGTGGTACCTAAGCGCAAGTAGGCTGTGAGAAGGAACGATGTGTGTGG
Source organism: Lynx rufus (assembly GCF_022079265.1). Lineage (NCBI taxonomy): Eukaryota > Metazoa > Chordata > Mammalia > Carnivora > Felidae > Lynx > Lynx rufus. The sequence goes on from NW_025814889.1 coordinate 59,832,694, forward strand.
AGGAGGGTTCCTGAGTGTTGAAGCATTACGCTTATCAGTTATGTGAGGAGAGCCAGCATCCCTAGAAAAGGAAGTTTTAAATCCAATAATAGTAAAGCTCTCTATCATACATTTTCATAGCCCTCAATATAGCATTATATATTATATATAGTATATAGAATTATATAGTATACTATTCTCTTGTGTTTCTTGTTAATAACTTTTCCCTTAAGTATTTAATATTTTTATTGTTAGTGTGAATAATGCATTTTACACAGTGTAGTCTGTTTCGTTTTGGTATATAGAAAATCTATCAAGTTTACTACTTATTTATAATAAATAACTGAGATGAACTCTATTAGTTCCTTAATTCTAAAATTTTAAAATTGATCCTCTTAGGTTATCTTAGGTTATTTATTCAAATTAAAATTGATCAGTCATTAAATCTTGTTAATATACAGTCACTTAGGTCAATTTGCGGATGGAGGAAAGACAAAATTTAGATGGTCATTAATTAGTAAATCATTTATTTGTTTATCAAATACTTACTGAGCATACACTATAACTAACCCTAGTCAAGTTACCTAATCTAGATAGTTGTGTTTTTCCCAAGTGTAAAATGTAAATAAACAAAGAACCTATCTAGGCATTAAATGAGACAATGCAAGTAAATTGCTTAGCAATGCACAAGGTGACTGCTCAAGAAATGTCAGCGGTGATGACATACACTGTAAGTTACCCTTCCCAATGCCTGCAGAACCACCAGTAGTTGAGACAGTGCTCAAGCTCATCTGCTTTTTAAGTCCAGTATTTCTCTTAACAGAAAGAAAGAAAGAAAGAAAGAAAGAAAGAAAGAAAGAAAGAAAAAGGTAGGAAGGAAGGAAGGAAGGAGAGAGGGAGGAAGAAAGAGAAAGAAGGAAAGAAAGCAAGAAAGACAAAGGAAGGAAGGAAGGAAGGAAGGAAGGAAGGAAGGAAGGAAGAAAGGAATGAAGGAAGGAAGGAAGGAGGAAGGAAGAGAAAGAAAGAAAGAAAGAAAGAAAGAAAGAAAGAAAGAAAGAAAAGAAAGAGAAAGAGGAAGGAAGGGAGGGAGGGAGGGAGGGAGGGAGGGAGGAAGGAAGGAAGGAAGGAAGGAAGGAAGGAAGAAAGGAATGAAGGAAGGAAGGAAGGAGGAAGGAAGAGAAAGAAAGAAAGAAAGAAAGAAAGAAAGAAAGAAAGAAAGAAAAGAAAGAGAAAGAGGAAGGAAGGGAGGGAGGGAGGGAGGGAGGGAGGGAGGAAGGAAGGAAGGAAGGAAGGAAGGAAGAAAGGAAGGAAGAAGGAGGGAGGGAGGGAGGAAGAGAAAGAAAGAAAGAAAGAAAGAAAGAAAGAAAGAAAGAAAGAAAGAGAGAAAATAGGAATTTATGAGAAACTCTCTCTAAAATCTACTAACCTTCCCTTAGCTGTAATCCTCTCACCTTCCATTCCATTTGTAATTTCTGAAGTCTTCTATATACAACAGAACCTTAGTAAATACTGATGGATTTCAAACAACGTTGGAAAACCAAAACCCTTAAAAGGTCCCACTGCTCTATGAAGGTATTCAGATGTCAGGCTACTTAACAGAGGAAACAATTCTATAATGAAATGTGAGGTAACAAACTAAACTCCTTTCTGTAAAATCTTCTGGAGCTATGTTAGTGTCATATACAATATTAAATTTAAGTTTAGAAATACAAGAATTAAAAATAAATAAATACATTTTAAATTTTGGAAAAAAAGAAATAGAATAATTATATTCCCCTCCCCAAAAGTATGCAACATTCAGACCTGTTTGCTGCTCATTGCTCTTTCCCATACCTGCTTTCTTATTAAATTGCAAACTGGAAAGCCTCTTGTATTGCCTACTAGCCAAAAGCCCAATTTCTTTAACAAAATGTAAAAATAAGTAAGACCTGACATTCTGACTTACCCACTTCAGCCAAAGTTCTGATACAAGACTCCACAGATGATTTCTGTGCTGGATTTGGCCAGGTGCAATTGTAAATCCTGAAGGCAGATTGAAGCAGCTGAATAAAAACTGGCTGATGTGTCTGAAAACAGAAAGTATGCAAATAGGCCATTAAACCATTAATGCTCCTGACATAGCATTTATGCATTATCAAAAATGTTCATCAAAATAAACTATGATCAGGTCTTTTTGAGTGTCAGTGCCATTCACAGAATATCTCATTCAACAAATATTTATTATGTACCCAGCTCGTGACAGGCACCATGCCAGAGTCTATAGAAAACCAATTATTTGCATTTTAACTATATTCTTAATCAGAAAGAAATTGGCATTTTTTGAAGCCAATGACATGAATTTAAGTATTTACTTTAATAATCTCTGGTTTATTTCCAAGTATAAATAGAGGAGGTGTTTTGGGTTTGCTTGTTTGACTGATTGTATACTTTGGTTTCATATGACATGAAAGACAGGAGATAATAATTTTGACCTATAAAAACAATTTCATATGGTTCTAATAGTTTCAAAGTTTCCCCTAAAGAAAGTATAATTGAAATGGAATTAAAAAAAAATTTTTAATGTTGATTTATTTTTGAGAGACAGAGCGTGAGTGGGGGAGGAGCAGAGAGAGAAGGAGACACAGAATCTGAAGCAGGCTCCAGGCTCTGATCTGTCAGCACAGAGCCTGACATGGGGCTCAAATTCACAAACCGTGAGATCATGACCTGAGTGGAAGTCGGACGCTTAACCGACTGAGCAACCCACCACTCCTGAAATGGTATTTTTATAAAAGTAATACACAATCAATGTAGCATATTTGGGAACCACAGAAATGAAAATCACCAATAATCCTACCATGTAGAGATAATCAATATCGAGATTTTGAAGATATTTACTCCCTGAGTTTTTCTGTGTATACATGCACCCATATTCTTAACACACTCAGATTTGGATGATCCTATATTGCAATTCTGGGGCCTGTTTCACTTCATATTACTTCATAATCATTTTCCTTAGTCATAAATATTTCTTTTAAAACATGATTTTCAATTGCTATGTAATAAGCCACCCTACAGACACACCATAATTTATTTAGCTATTCCTCTATTCATGGACATTTAAGGTTGATATCAATTTTTAAGTACTATAAATGCTTGAATGAAAATCTTAGTATATAAATTCCTGCTAATTCTTTCAGGATAAATTACTAAAGTGGAATTATTGAGTCAGAATGCCTATTCATTTAAAGAACTGTTCATTGCACTATTTGGCACACGGCCAATATACTGAAATGAATATTCCTATTATGCTTAGAGGGAGAAGGAATAATTCAAGATAGAAGATGAAGATAGAAGATGGGGCCCTTTTATTTAAAATAAAGTTTGGTAAACTCAGGGGCATAATAATAAAAAATATGAGAGAAAAATAACCTTCAGAAGTGTGAGAAATGACTTCCTGGTTAGATTAAACTTTTTTCCTACTCAAACGAGGGAAGTAAATCATGTGACAGAACGCTTTTGTATTTGTTTACGTTACCTGGAGGCTGGTACTGTTGTCTGAAAATGGGGAATTAAAGAAGCCGCTCACGATGTTCATTATTGACTCGGTAACACACTTCTCCAAGAAGATGTCTGCATGTTTCCTGTCTGTGGTTGTGTTGCAAACCTGGAGAGAAAAATAGAACAACTCAATACGTCCTATCACATCTTTGAATGCTAACTCAATAATGAGACCTTGTAGAAATTGCTCTGAAATTGTTGTTTATAACATTTCTTGTGCTTTTGAAAGTTGTTTTAAACAGACACATTTCTACCTAAAATCTATTAAAATTTTATCATTCTACTGTAGCTGTTCCTTTAAGTTTGGTTGTCATTTCATCCTTGGACCAGAGTTCTTTCATAGACCCCAGCCCCTTCCTCCTGCTCTGCTCCTACACACTCTTGCACACCAACCTTCTCCCTCTGTCCCCAAGCTTGGCTTTGCTGGAAGACACCCTTGTACACAATGTGAGCGAATCAAAGAGGAAACAGTCATTATAAGAAAGGGGTGAATGTGATTAATGGTGGTTTATATCTCTACATATTTTCACCTATAATACCTGGCTCAAATTGGAGATGCCAAGAGAAAATATTTGGCAAGGAAAATAGAAAGCTAAAAAAAAGATAAAACTCTTTCCAACACTTTTGACCTTTTCATCCATAGATTAACTGGGAAGCATGGAAGTGTGCCTTTGTATGCTTCCTTCTTCATGTAAGCTAAGCAAGAAGAGATAATACACGTGCTAAGGATATATCAAAAAAGAACATAGGCCTGGTTCCTGCCCTGCTCTATGTGATTAAATGAGGCAGAAATTGGTCATTTGTAACACAAACTACAAATTTCCAAGTATGTCAGGGGAGACAAATTGCAAAAGCGAAGATACATGATTAAAAACAAATGAAAAAAAGCTGGGTAACAAAAATAAACTTGAAGATAAAAAGAAGTAGGGGAGGGTGGCTGATGGGTATTGAGGACGGCACCTGTTGGGATGAGCACTGGGTGTTGTATGGAAACCAATGTGACAATAAATTTCATATTAAAAAAAGAAGAAGAAGAAAGTGGGAGGGGGAAAGCATAGGGTGTGAGAACCTGAGGCAGAGTAACAGCATTTAAATACTCACACAGTGATGGTGGGGAAATATGGTGGCCAGATGTTCCAGATGTTCTTACACAATCCAAATTTCTACATCATTTTTTTCTTTTCAGTAAGGTGATTAATCAAAAGAACAAGTAAGTATAATCTAATTTGATATTGCTTTAAAACCTTTCGCACAAATAAGTTCATGAAAGAGAAAAATTCCTTTCTGAAACGTGTGTCCCAGTGTTTTGGTTTGAAAAATAACTGTATTTGCCGAGTGGAGGTAAAAGAAAGAGCACAGGGATTGTTTTCCTTCTAGGTCATTTCCCATCAGGGCACTTCATTTTTCCCTCATCTATTAAGTGTCAACTACCTGACAGGGTTGCATTAGAATTAATTCACAGTTATTGCAGAGAACAGTGCAATTAAAGGAAATAAATTATGTTAAATTATGTAATCTTTTGGTTAGTGTTCCAGCATATAACATAATGCCTGACATAAACAACATGGTCAGTAAATATTTGGGAAATGAATGAATCAATTAATTTTAAAAATGAAAGAATAAGAAAGAATAAAAAGACCCTTACACTATTTAAGGTTAACATTGGGTTAGGCTATATTTGTGGAACATCAAGACTAAAATCGAATGTGGTCCCAGAACTAATATAAAATTAGTTTTCCCATGATGGACATGAAGTAGGATTTATTTCATTTAGTTTCTTCCCAGCACTGGCTTTTATACTGAAATTTTCTGATTTGTAAGATAAAAATATATTAAAGTTGAAGAAGTAGCTGACCACTTCTATTATTACCAGCCCAAATAACCTTCTTCCAAATCCAGTGACATTTCACACAATAGTGTGGGGCTCTCCAGAGCTATTACAGTACCACATTGAATTGCCTGCAACTAGACATTTGCTAAAGAGCCTCTCAGAAATTTGCTTTAGTCAGTGGATTAGTAAAAGTAATCTATTTCTATACAAAGACTTTCCTCAAAATCCTGGGTAATGAAAAGTCTGGGTTTACAGAACTATCTGAATCTATTCCTCAATGCATTTGAACCAGAAATTCAAATAAATTTTCAAGGTATTTCTTCTGCCCCATATGAATGATAAAATTTTTGTACCTCTAGAACCTTGCATCCTACATTATAATATCAGGGATAGTGAAGAGATGTAAGAAGCCACTTTTCTTATTAAAATTCTTTAAAACTTTCCAGGAAAAAAAAGAACCCAAAATATAACAGTATTTCTCTGTCCTTTTACCTCTTTCTACTGCCTCATTCCAATTGGAGGAAAGATTGGAAATGATTCAAAAACTGTATCACATTAAATTAACTTTTATGTGTAATTCACGTATTTTCAAAGTTTCAATCTATTTGCACAGATTATTCACATACCATTATTTCCTATAAGGCACATCCCACGTCATTCTTGAAACACTTACTTTAAAAGGTTATATTTATTCCATCATTTTAATGCACCATCATGCCTTAATCCATTTGGGGAATAAATTGAGGTATATATAACCAAAAATACAAATCATTTTCTTATTTTCTTGGTTATTTCCTTCTTGCTAGTCTTTTGTGTGATTTCCCTAAAAATTTTTTGCAACCATAAAGAATTGTGCAAAATTATTATTTTTACTTCCAGATTTTTGGGATACATTCCACCAAAAGAAGAATCACCAGATGAGGATATATAGATCGTTTTGTACTGTTCGTGAGCTGATCCTCTAAATTAATAAATTTACAATGCTATCAACAACCTTTTTGTTCCCCCATTAGTACCAACCAGCTCTTGTGTTCAGGCTCCGGTTGGTTTCAACTGATACGGGGCACCAGCAGGAGAACAGAGTGGAAGTGAAGGAAGTCAGGTGCCTGCCTGCCAGGCCTCTGCCTCCAGCCCCAGCTCCTCCTCACAAAGGCTTTAGCAATGTCTGCATCTCTGGGGACAGCTCCTATTGAGCCCTTCTGCAGTGCCTCCAGTAACAATGGCACTGCCCTTGCCCCTCCAGGCCTGGGTGCAAACAGCTTTGCATTGTTCCCAATTCCTGGGTGCTACCCTGGGCCTTCTCAGTCCTTTACACACTGCCCGCATCTCCTGGAGTATGCCATCTGGTTCCTGCTGAAACCAACTGTTCTACCAGTAAATTATCATTATTTTGCCCATTTAATGACACCTAAAAGTTATTTTGTGTTTCTGACATTGCTAATGAGGCCTGGCACTTCCCATGTGATCATTTCATGCCTATTTTGTCATGTACAGATGATCCAAATCCTCTAACCACTTTAAATAAGACCTGGATAATGGCTGATACAGTATGTATCATTTTAACATATTTTTCATAGTAAGCCATTTTTGATTGTTATTTCACATATATTCTCACATTCTGATTTTTTATTTAGAATGTTCATTCCATTACATTTCGTTGTGTCAAATAATTCTTAGCACTCAGAATTCTGAGCATTTTTTATTTAGATCATTTCTATTTACTTAATATAAAGAAGGAAAAACTCCCTTCCACAAAAGAAAAGGATATGCTATACATTTTGCTCTAGTTTTTTACTAGTCTTTCTCCATCCCTGTACACATCTTGACTCTCATTAACTCTTCACACTATCTAGCAGTTCGCTGTTGTAGTGACTTGACTTATGGATTGTGATCAATTTTTCTCATTTTGATATCCAACTGTCCTCCAAAAACTTACTGAATAGCAATTTGTCTCATTCTTAGGTTGCTTGAGGTTTGTCTTATAGCTTGTGTCACTAATCACTATTTAAATATCTCTGGTATATTCCATGTGTCATTATTTTTAAAATATTTGTAAAATAAAATATTAAAACAATCCCAAACTCCATCTATTATTATTTTCAAGTTATTTGTTTAAATTATTAAACTATTATTATTTAAATGGAAGCTAAAGATTGGATTAGGAGTTAGAACAGTGAACCAAACAAAACAAAGTCCCTAATCTAGAAGAGCCTTTCTTCTAACCAGGAAAGACACACAATAGACAAACTAATAAATACATAATATAAGTGGAATATAGAGCAGATAGAAGACCCTAGAGAAAAATAAAGAAGGTCAAGCTGTACAGGGAAGAGTATAAGCTCCTTTTTCATGCTGCAGAATGAATGGGCACAATTGAGGATTACTATTTTATATAACTTGCTTGGGGAACCTCTCTGGATAAGGTGACATTTTAATAAAAAACTGAAGGGAGGGAGGAAACAGGCATGGAGGTTTCTGGGGGAAAGAGCAAGTGAAAATCTGTCTTCACCAGTAGAATATAAGTCCCTTCACACCAGAAACTAGTCTAACTTGCTCACCACTGCACATGCAGACCCTCAGCACATAGTAGGTATAAAATCATTTGCTGAAAAACAAATATTAAACAATATTTCTAGACATAATTATGTCTAACATTTCTCCCCTTGCATATAGAATGTCCCTTCTCCCTTTGGCTCTGCAAGTGACTGCTACTCTTCCAAAGATGACAGATGGGGTTAAATACATTATTATATGCTAGAGTAGCACTGTCCATTAGGACTTTCTGCAATGATGGATCTGTTTCTGCGATGTCCCATGCACATGCTTATTGGGCACTTGAAAGGTGGCTCTTGCTACTGAGGAACGGGATTTTCTATTTGATTTAATTTTACCCAATTAAAATTTAATTTTAGATGTGGCAAGTTGCTACCCTGTAGGATAGAGCAACTCTAGTGTCAGTAACATAATTGTGATCACAGACACTAAGGAATACAAGTCCTAAGGATTGTTTTTGTATTCCTCATTCACAGTAAACATGTTCCTTTGCATAGCTGAGGTCATGGCACATTTTTATTTGCATTTGCATTCCTTCACTCATGAGGCCAAAACCTTCAAACATTTGCTTTTTACACCTCCTTTTTAGGTGAGGCATCGTTTCGTACACTCAGTTGGCTTTCTCAGAATTCTAAATTCATCTTTTAAAAACATAATATTTTTCTTAATATCAGTATGTATTGATTGTAGGAACCCTGAAAAAAATACAGAAAAGCACAAAATGGAAAGAAAAAATTATCCATGATACAAAAATCTAGATAAAACCACGATTAACCTCTTACAATCCTCTCTTATAATCCTTGTGCTCTACCATGTACATTTTACATAACTGAAATTATTCTAGATAACCAGTTTTGTATTCTTTTTATACTCATCATTGAACCATTAGCACCTTCCCACGTTATTAAAAATCCTCGAAAAATAATCTCAATGACTCCATAACATCAATCTTATAGATATATCATAATTTATTGAACTATTTCTCTATTATTAAAATTTGAAACTATTTCCGACTATCTATTATTATAAAAGCATGTTGAACTTCTTTGACCATAAATCTTTGATATCATTTCTAATTATTTCCCAAGGACAGATTCTTGGAAGGTAAATTATTTGACACATTAAAAAGGTATGAAGGTTTCTTTTAATGTATTACCAAAATGCTTTTCAGAAAGACGACATAAATTTACATTCTCATCAGCAAAGTATGTGAACCAACATTTAACATTATCTCTTTACTTTTATCTTTTTGCCCTTACAACTTTGATAGTTAGAGACTGGATCGTATTTTTCTTTGTTTTTTTAAAAAATTATTAGCAGTTGACTATTTTTTTCAGGGGTTCACTTGTATTTCCTCCTCTATAAATCATGAATGCCTGAGTCTTGACCATTTCATTATCAGATTTTGAGTGCTTTTCTTACCTATACATAAAAGTTCTTTATGTAAAGATCACTTAGGCCTTTTTAAAAATATTTAGTAACTTTTTCTATTTTTATTTTTTTTATTTATGCACGTGATGTATTTATGTCCTTAAATTTGAAACTTTCAAATAGCGAAAAGTCTATTATTTTCCTTAGCTCTTCTCATTCACTGCTTTTATGCTTAAAAAGAACTTTCTCATCTAAAGACAGATAAATATCCACCTATATTTCCATCCATTTTTATTGTTCCACATTATCTCTAAAATCTTAATCTAATTGCAATTTGTGCCATTGTATGATTTAGGTTAGGAGCGGAGTTCATTTCACCCCACATTGCCAGTGTCCTCAAATGTCATTCTGATTTAGTTCAAATCAATGATTTTTGTTGAGTGCCTATTCCATGCCAAGAATGTTCTATGTACCTGAGGTCTATCGATGAATTAAATATATAAGAATCACTACCTTAATGTAGCTCCTATTATTAATTTAATAATCTAGCGGTAAGCAAACTATAGCCTAAGGGGCAAATTTAGCCATATCCATTCATTTACATATTGTCTGTGGCTCCTTTCCCTTTAGTAATTGCTATAGCTGTTGTGATAATGGCCTCAAAAGCTGAAATATTAACTACCTTGCCATTTACAGAAAAAGTTTGCTCATCCCTGAAAGTAACTAATCACTTCCCTACTCTTGGGTAACAATTTCTTTATTACATATCAATATCTTACATATGTAAAATCTGTTTATGCCTATTTATTTCATTCCATTGATACATTGATTTAATTCTATGCTAAGACTACACTTATTTTGTTTTCTAATTCATCTCTTTAATATTTTTCACCTCAGTGGACATCTATTTATTTATTCCACAAATACATACTATCTACTATGTGTGAGAACCTGTTCTAGGTCAGGCGTGCAGCAATGAACCAAACAAAACCCCTTCCCATTGTTTGTTTCAGTAGAAAAAAATACAAATGCCTATAAAAATGTCATATGGAGATAAGTTCTATGAAGAAAACTGGAGCAAGTGAAGGGGGGAGAAGAGGGAAGAAGCTGCTATACAGAAGGTAGTAAGTGAAGGGCTCTTGGAAGACTTTAAGTAGGAACATGAAAGAGGTCTTGAAGATACCTGGAAGACAGAAAGGTGTGTTTGGCATATTTGAGGAGCAGCAAGATGGCCAGCAGATGGAACAGAGAGCTAGCAAGGAGAAATTAAGTGGACACAGGGGAAACAGGGGAATAGCCAAATCATGTAGACATTTTACGTTTGGAGGAATCTAAGCAGAGGAGTGACCTGAGCCAACATTCTTCTTCTTCTCCTTTTCAGTCATTATGGCTGCTGTACAGAGAATAGATGAAGAAAGAGGGCAAGCATGAAAGCATGGAAACAGCTGATGAGGTTACTGCAATAATCCAGACAAGAGATAATCTTGGAGAAAGGTGGTAGTGAAGAACTGTTCAGAAGTAGTCATGTTTTGAATATTTTAGAGTTTGGAGAATTTGCTTAAGGAATGGATTTAGACTATAAGAAAACAAAACTTACAGATAACACCAAGATTTTTTGCTTGAATGCCTAGAATGAATCATGGAATTGCCATTTAATGAGATGCAAAAGACTTGAGAAGGAATTAATTTTTAGTGGGACATAGGGGTAAATGAGGTTAGATGGCCAAGAGGAGATGTCATACGGGCAGTTGGAGACTAGACATCAGGAGAAGGTATTAAATCAGTCTGGTATTAAAGACAGGAGAATGATGAGATCAGCAAGCAAGTGATTGTAAATAGAAGGGAGTAAGTCCAAAGTTTGAGTCTGGCACATTCCAATATTTAGAAGCTGGAAAGATTCGGAGGAAAGAGAAAAAAAAAACTTAAGAAAGTTGTGCCTGGATGGCTCAGTCAATTAAGCATCCGACTTCAGCTCAGGTCTCAATCCTGTGGTTTGTGAGTTCGAGCCCTGCATCAGGCTCTGTGCTGATAGCTCGGAGCCTGGAGCCTGCGTCAGATTCTGTGTCTCCCTCTCTCTGTTCCCCACCCTCCGTTTCACACTCTGTCTCTCTCTCTCTCTCTCTCTCTCTCAAAAATAAACACTAAAAAAATTAAAAAGTACTTTGAGCCAAATGCTCTCTCAAAAATAAATAAAAACTTTAAAAAAATTTTTAAACTTGAGAAAGAGTGGGCAATAAGGAGGGAGGCTAAGAGAATGGAAATGATATCCTGAGGGTCAAGTGAAGAAGTATGTCAGGAAGGAATTTATCAACTATGATAAATGCTGTTAATGATCTGAAGAGCAGAAAGTAGAATGCAGCACAGGGACCAAGCAACCATCAATCAACAATACCCAAACAAATATTCATTCCATGTGGACACACAACCAATATAACTTGGCCTGAAAGTTGAGGAGAAAAATAGAATCACAACTGAAGGAAAAGTGCCGCACAAAGGATAAGGTTTATAGAGTTTCTACTCTTCACTTCCCTGCAATACTAGTTAATAAGGCCAGACAAAAGGAACCCTTTAAAATAAGACTTGTCGGGGCGCCTGGGTGGCGCAGTCGGTTAAGCGTCCGACTTCAGCCAGGTCACGATCTCGCGGTCCGTGAGTTCGAGCCCCGCGTCGGGCTCTGGGCTGATGGCTCAGAGCCTGGAGCCTGTTTCCGATTCTGTGTCTCCCTCTCTCTCTGCCCCTCCCCCGTTCATGCTCTGTCTCTCTCTGTCCCAAAAATAAATAAACGTTGAAAAAAAAATTAAAAAAAAAAAATAAAATAAAATAAAATAAGACTTGTCAATGGCTCCTTCAACTTAAGAAAGTCAAAAAAAAAACAAAACAAAAAACTCTAGAATCAAATCATCAAGCAAAGAAAACTTACTCAATTCTGTCAAATTAGAGAATTTGGAAAGTGTGGTTCAAAGCACATATAAATTCCGCCTTTACTCCTACTTCCGACCTGTTTGGTAAGCTAAGTAACGGGCAGGAATGGCTCACTATTTGAAAATAAAATACTCCAATTTGTCCTGTTAAGCAGTGACTGATGGGACAATGACATGACACTACATTAGATGCGCCTCTAAGTTATTTCTTGGTCTAATTTCATTCTGCCAATATGTCACTTAGAGTACCATTGGTCATTACAAATCTTGAAATTAATAGCAAAATTGGAAACTTCTTCAGAAGAAAAAACTACACTCTGAAGCTAACATTGACCATAGCCCACTTCTCTTAAGGTGCTTTCTAATAATGACTCAAATCTCCTGACTCTGCAAAGGAAAGTACTTCTGCCCTACGAATGCCAATTTTAGCCCATTGGAACATAGACCAAAGTGAGCTGCTACTACATGCTGTGAAAGACAGTGGAACAGTTTTTCATGAGTCTAATACCTTTGCTGCCTGCCTAAATATGGTGTCTTTACAGAACACGGATGCTGTCAGGAAATCAGAATGGAATTAAGTATGTGAAACATAGCACCAGTTTATTAAAAATGGTCTTTCAAAAAGATTTTCTTATATGGGTCTTAGCAAGATAAAAGACAAGGGGGTGAAAACAGGAATATGAAGGATATTAATAAAGAGTCTTTAGGGGTGCCTGGGTGGCTCAGTTGGTTGAGCATCCAACTCTTGATTTCAGCTCAGGCCATGATCCCAGGGTCAAGGAATCGAGCCCCATGTCAGGCTCCATCCTCTCTCCGCCCCCTTCCCATCACCCCTGCTCACGCTCTTAAATAAATAAATAAATAAATAAATAAATAAATAAATATTTTTTAAAAAAATAAGACTCTTTAGAGAACTTTACCCAAGAGCAAACAAAAAGAACCTGGTACAAATGACTCCAGAGAAACATGAAAAGAAAGGTGGAAGGTGGTATGAATGCCTCTCCATATTAATATTTCATTTCATTTGCCTTTTAAATAAGATTGTTCTCCAAACTTCTACTAAAATAGTCATCTGCCTTGTGCTGGCCGGACCCTGCCTGAAACACTGGGTTCCAGTCCAAATGTCATACTTTTAAAACACTGACAAATTAGAGAGAACCCAAAAGTGTATCTAAAAGAGTAAGGAGCCCAGAAACCATACCAGGAGAGGTACCACTGAAAGACATGAGCTGTCATAACAAATCTGAGGAGCTGTTAGGGAAAAAGCACTGGATTAGGCCACAGCAGACTTCCCAGCTCTTGCTCCTAGCGAGGCAAGTCACCCCACGCTAGCAAATTAATCTTATTAGCTTTAACAATTAAAGTTATGCAATAATGAAACCAGTTGTCTCAAAAAAAAAGAAAAATAGTGAGATCATTGTTACTGGAAATACACAGGCAGGTGCTGAAGACTGTGAACTATACGACTGCCAGTCTCTTCCAACTTTAAGATCCTATGATTCTTTAGGCCCAAGTTGCCACATACTTTCCCTCCAGATTCCCTCCACCATTTCTCACTGATGCGAATCAGCTGCTCTAGGACTTCATCACTTTATGGGAACATCTGAATTTAGCCCATCTCTATGTCAAGCCAGTATTGTGCATGTCCTGCTTCACGGGCATGGTTTCTGGCTCTCGCCTGCACTGCATGGTCTTCCTTTTGGTCATCCTCAACATTACTATTTGGTCTAGGTATTGAGGAAGATTGTTGCAATTGCTTTAAAGGCTACATATAACCTTATAATAATCGCAGTGATGTTGCCGTAATTTGGATGGAATAGATGATGTTACCAGCACTCTTAGTAAGTGCCACGCATGTGCTAAGAGCCTTATACACATTATCACATTGAATCCTCCTGGTAACCCTACGAGGAATGTGTTATTGTATTCATTTTACAAATAAGGAAACTCAGAGTCAGAGGAGTAAGTACTTTGCTCAAGGGAACTGAGCTGGGAAGAGGCAGAATCTGGACTTGAACTTTGGTCTGCCTAATGCCTCTAAAGTACCTACTCTTACACTACTATATTCTACTGCAATGGTTCCCAAAGTATGGCCCCTGGACCAGCAGCTTCAGCATCACCTGGGAACTTGTTAAAAATGAAAAGACTCACATCTACTGAATCAGAAACTCTGGGGTAGAGCTCAGTAATCAGTGCTTTAACAAACTCTCCAGGTAATTCTGATGCTCACCGAAGCTTAAGAACTACTGATCTACTCAACTAGAAATTTGCCTAGAAGGCCACATTCTCTTTATTTTAACAAATTTTTGTGTTTGAATTTGAGTATGAGGTGGCTCCTTAATTTTTCTTCAAGAGGAGAAAGAGCCCAGTTATGGAAAAGTCAGGTTTCCTGTCCCTTCCCTGAAATAGGAAGGGTGATTCTTTGTCGTTCTTGGTGAGGGGATAAGACAGCTGCTGTTTTAACATATAAATAAGAGGAAAACAAGAAGGTAAAAAAAAAAAAAAAAAACAATGCTTTTTGCAATATAGATAAGCTGTTGTGGTTAGACATAATGAGTGAATAAACTAAAAAGATCTCAAAACTCCCCTCAAGGCTTTATAACAAATAACATTAATTGTCTACTTAATCAAAATAGTTAAAATAAAAATCTTTCCTAGCAGGCACATGCTTTGAAAACACACAAACAAAAAAGAATATATAGGTCTTAGCCTTACGAACACATCAATGAAAAGGGTGTTTCCAAGGTGGCATAACCAGTGGCAGTTACCATCAGCTTTCTATGGTTTAAAAAATAAAAATCCTTTTAGCTTTGCAGTTCATGCCACCTAGAATGTGACCTTGGTCTTTTCAAGCTTATCTTTAGTCCGTGGCACTGTGCAACTCTGCAAATCAGTCTATAATCTCTTTAATATCTTCCTGCACGCGCAGTTTTAAAGCTCAGTCATCGGCATATAAACCATCCTTTACTTCAAGGTCTCTAGAGATACTTGCAGCCGATCAGACACAAGGGCTTTCTCTAGGACACAGGGGTAAATATGAGTGGTACGAAAGTCCTGTGTAAAACAAGATGATTTCTCCACAGGTGCTGGTTTACCTGACAAAGGTAATGAGTGGCTTTTCATTCTATAGAAATGAAGTCAAATCGGAACTGCCTTACTCCACATGTGCTTGAACATAGTAGAGTTAGCTCATCCCACACCACATCCAAGGTAAAACAAGCACACTTCACCTGCAAACTCTGACTAAATAAAAGAGTTCCTGGACTGGAATAATAATGATTTATTTTATTTTCCAAGATTACTCTCAGATGTCTGAGTCTGTCTCGATGTTTTATCATACCCCCTTTGTCTTCTCTCCTTCCAGAAAGGGTTGTATGGAGGCAGTTAGCTAGTGGATAACATTCAGCATCCATTCTTATAAGACAGTGGAAATATGGACCTCACTAATCCCTCTCCTCTAAATATATCTAAATGAGGCATAAAGCACTCAGGAATGCAGAGAGCCAAAGCACTGGGCCAGTCCGCCATAAGTCATCATAGTTCTAGGCATTATCTATATACTATCATCTATTAGTGCAACTCTTTGAACATTATATCCCATAACTTCAAAGGAAAACTAGAGAAGATCAAAAAATACTAACATAATAGAACCTGTATGTTTTGACAATTCAACATGCCAAAATGCGGGGGAGGGCCTAAGATAAACTAAATGAAATTAAGTGCTGTCTATAAAGAAGATTCCTTCCTTCCTTTCTTCAGTTGTGCATTCATTTACTCAGTTTTACTCAAAACCATATGCTGGACAATATCTAGAAAATGTCAACCAGCTCCACATGTCCTCTCCAATCCCCACCAAAAGTCAAACAAGAGGAAATGGACTCAGTAAAAAGCAAGAGATATTTTGACTGACAAGTGAAAATACCAGATGATTCAATTACTGGAGCACTCTCCCAAAGAAAATTCTGAATAGGCAACACTGAGCAATGCTAAGCCCTGGGTAGTCTGGTCAAGTACCTGTCTGTCTGAAAGCATGGGTCAAGGCTTCCCAAGATCTCTTCCGTCTATGGTTCATAATTGCACCCATGTTAAGAGGTTGAATACAAATTGACCTCTGCCAATATCTTCCTAACCACTGTAAAAATGCCACTAAAATTCCATTTCATAACAAAATGATATAGTCAGTTTTAAAAGTAAAAACGAACTCTTTGTTGCTACACACACTATACTGGGTATTTTGTGCATATGAACTCATTAAATGTCACAATCTTGTGAAATGCAATCACAACTTTTTTAATGTAATGGATTACATCCAAAGTTGGCGAGTTTAATTCCAAGTTTTCATCCAGATCTTTGATACCACCTTGTTAAAATATATACCAACAGCCGAACTAAACATGCAGTACTATTTAATGATGGAAGTGTAACTCACCCTTGCCATATCCACCAAGAAGTTCTCAAATAACTTCCAAATGTGGTTACTTGTGTAGATTTCTTTCATTTCCACTTCTGTGTCCACATAACAGTGATTAACGAAATTCACATAAGCAATTTTAACCTGTGCAAGTTTCAAATACAAAAGAAAGTTTGTTTTCTTGATTGTTCATTTTCAAATGCCAATTACGACAAGTTAAGTAAAATCTGAGTGACTATCGTGTATTATAGCATGTTTTGTTTCTACCTAGAAAACATTCTCATTTCCCTTCTTTTACTAAACTACTCCAGCCCCTGACCCAGGGTAAACACATGACCTAGGAGCCTGTTCCCCTGGGCCCAGTGATTGGTGTGCAAAAGTACACTTGACTTAAACCAAGTCTATTGTACCTGAGACACTGAGAGTCAAATGTAATCCCTTTCCCTGTCTTCTTTCCTCTCTCTCCCCATTTCTCTCTCTCTGTCTTTCTCTCCATCTCTGTCATTCCCCCTCCCCTCCACCTCTCTCTCTCTCTCTCTCTCTCTCTCTCTCACTCTTATTACTAAAGTAGAACAAGGTAAACCTGAATTCCAAGAAGCCATCTTCTCCAGACGTGTGGAGGACAAACAAGCTCAGGAGAACGATGCAAAACCACAAAGGAAAAGGGACCAAGAGATGGAAGAATTCTGACATTGTTTGAATATCTTGACCCACCAGAAGAACTATCCTTCAAATTTCCAAATACAAGAGCCAATAAAATTCCCTTTTTTTTTATTTAAACCATTTAAGATAGGTCTCTATATTTTGAAACCAAGAGGGTTCTAATATAATGTTTAAATGTATTCATTAAATAATATGTTATTGCCATTCAGAAATATTTAAATTACTATTTCTGAGAAGAAGCAGGCTCACAGCTTACAAAAAATTACATTATTTTAAGATGTAGTAAAATTATTTTCCATACTTAACAAAATGCCTCAAAAAGGACTGAATCTCACCAACATATAGTGCTTCTAAAGTGTGTAGGGCAGTAGTTTTTCTTTTCTTTTCTTTCTTTCTTTTTGATGAAAATGTGATGTGTGCGATAAACCTCCCTCAAAAATGCATATAAAATACAAAATCATGTAAACAATTTCAAGGATTCATTGAATCCAACTTAGAACCATAAGGAATACAGAGCCAGCTTTCATGCCTTCAGTGCTTATCTCTACTTGACTCTGGTCAAAAACAAATCTTCAGTGACAGGGTGCCTGTGTCAAGAACTGATTATAGGAAAGGAGACATCAGAACCATTCAGTGCATTATCATAATCATCTTGACAGCAGCTTATATTTATCCATGGTTTGCTGCATGCCAAACACCTTCAGCATTTTGTAAGTAATATCTTACTTAATTTAATCCTCCAACAATCCTCTCAGATATATACTATCCTTGTTTCACTTAAAAATTGTGGAAATTGGGGCACCTAGCTGGCTCAGTCAGAAGAGCATGCGACTCTTGATCTCAGGTCATGAATTCAAGCCCCATGCTGGGTGCAGAGATTACTTACATTAGTAAAATAAACAAAACAAAATAAAATAAAGTTGTGGAAATTGAAGATCAGAAAGGTTAAGTAACCTGTTGGAATCAGTCACACAGCTAGAAGTAACGGATCCAGGATTCTGACTCATTCTTTCATTCATTCATTCACTCAAAACATGTATTTTTTAAATGTTATTTATTTACTTTGAGAGAGAAAATGATCTGGGGAGGGGCAGAGAGAAAGGGAATCTCAAGCAGGCTCTGTACTGTCAGCACTGAGCCCTTCACAAGACTCCATCTCACAAACCGTGAGATCATGACCTGAGCCAAAATCAACAGTTGGACACTCAACCAACTGAGCCACACAGGTGCCCCTCACAACATATTTATTAAGTATAGACTTAGGTTCAGACAATATAATGGTAAACAGAAACAACCTAGTTGCTACTTTCATCAAGCTTATAATCTTGAGAAAGGATGTGAAGGCTATAGACATGTGTTAACAAAATCCAAAGGCCAAATTTCAAATTGTAGACTCATATAGACTCTATCTACTATGGGAGGCCAGGGAAGTATTCCTTAAAGAAGTAATGCTTGAATCAAGAAGGATGAAGAGGAGCAAGGTAGGTGAATATAAGAGGTCAGAGTGGTGTGGTCAGAAAGAACTGCATGTGGGAAGAAGCACAGTCAGCATCAGGCCTCAAATAAAGACAGAAGCCATGAATTTAAGCACTACACTATGCTTCCTTTCTTTGCCATCTTCTTTCAAACTAATCAAAGCATGAAGTACCTTTCATATGAAGTGTCAACAATTCCACAAAATTTCACAAAAATATATTTTTAAGTTCATCACTACATAGCACTAGTTGGAAGTAGGGAAGTTAATCTAACACATTCTTAAGTCACTCTGACTTAAAATGTTTGGATTTACTAAAGGAGACAGGGATGCTATTTCGAAGGGACACACGCACCCCAATGTTTAGAGCAGCACTATCAACAATAGCCAAAGTATGGAAAGAGACCAAGTGCCCATCGATGGATGAATGGATAACGAAGGAGTGGTATGTATATATACAATGGAGTATTACTCGGCAATCAAAAAGAATGAAATCTTGCCATTTGCAACTATGTGGATGGAACTAGAGGGTATTATGCTAAGTGAAATTAGTCAGTCAGAGAAAGACAAATACAGTATGACTTCCCTCATATGAGGACTTTAAGATACAGAACAGATGAACACAAGGGAAGAGAAGCAAAAATAATATAAAAACAGGGAGGGGGACAAAACATAAGAGATTCTTAAATATGAAGAACAGAGGGTTACTGGAGGGGTTGTCGGGGGGGGGGGGATGGGCTAAATGGGTAAGGGGCATTAAGGAATCTACTCCTGAAATCATTGATGCATTATATGCTTACTAACTTGGATGTAAATTTAAAAAATAAATTAAAAATAAAAAGTAAAACTGATTGGAAGGACGGGAGGGAAGAATTGAAAAAGGAAGGAAAAAAGGTGGATGGGACGAGCAGGGCACTGTTATTTTTCTTCATAAACTTTTTGCTACAACCCGATTCTTAAAAAAAAAAATGTTTGGACTTATATCATATTCAATGCATCACACATTAATGAACTTTGCAGCAATACAACAGTAGAAAAAAAAGAAATTATTGCAATATACATTCCTGGAAGCCTCATTAATCCCGTTGGCAGACAACCAGTTTTTAACAAGTTTTTTTTTTCCCTATTATCAGCCAAAGAAGGACAGAGAGCAAAAAACAGATGTCTGAATAAAGCAAAATGCATGTCCATATTTCCATGAATGCATTTATTCCATAAAGCAAGGTAAACCTTCAGAGTCTAATAGATGATACTGCTGCACCATCCTGGCCTCTATTGATGACCGTGAATTATTTATGGAGCATTTATTACATTCTCAAGAACATACCACAGGTTACAAGTAAATCTGTTTTACCATATTGACATACTTAGAATTTAAGAGACTCTTATAGTAGCTCCCAGTAAACCAACAGTGTCTCTACTTTGAAAAATGTATCATCTTTCATAGCTTCTTGTGGAACTAAAAAAGTAATCTCTTTATGCCCTTTTAAATTTTTCTAATTACATAGCTGAGTACAATTTCTTGACTAAATACGTTATCTCGTTATAAATAGTATGGGGACTTCGGCACTTACGGACTTTATGTTAATAACAATTCCATGGCTGCTAAGCTTTTGCCAGGCTTACCTCAGGGATGCAGTCATCATGGGTCACCACCCTTACTATGTCGTCCAAGGGCAGAAGGGAATTGCACTTGATTTCAGTGTAGACATTTTTCCCCTCTGTACATGCTGCCAGCAACTCCACCAGCGTGATGTGGTAAGCTAAGGGGCCACTCTCATCCCCTCGGTCTCTCTCTGAACACATCATATGGAGAAGGATGGGAAATGAGGCTCTATCATTGTAAAATATCAGCACATCTTCACCCCCATTTATCAACTGAAACGATAATAAGAGAATCTACATAGCAGTCCAAATCGAATGTTCATCTGTGCAGTTATTTCTAAAGGCTTGGTCTATCTGGAAATACATGCATCTCTTTGTAAAAACACAAATAATGTTGCAAAGGCATAACTATACCAAGACAGAGTAGTAAAAAGATTCTGGTCATGCGCCAAGTGATTATTTATGAATACTATCAAAACCAGCCAGGGAGATATGGGGAGGATGGATAGGGACAAGAATTAAATGACATGGATGATAGTTAATCATTCACCAGTGAGTTACCCCCTGAAATTAAACCTGCAAAATATTTGAATAAACTTACTTTCCTCTACTTCAAATAGAAGATGCCGTTGCCAAAGACATGAGAAATCTCATAAGTCTAATCTTACTAAAACAGAATAAAATATCTCCACTCCCTTCAATAGTGACAGAATAAAAAGGCAAGTATCTTGGGGCACCTGGGTGCCTCAATTTGTTAAGCGTCTGACTTCGGCTCAGGTCATGATCTCACAGTTCGTGGGTTAGAGCCCCGCATCAGACTCTGCGCTGACAGCTCAGAGCCTGAAGCCTGCTTCTGATTCTGTGTCTCCCTCTCTCTCTGCCCCTCCCCCACTCGCACTCTTTCTCTTGCTCAAAAATAAACAAACAAACAAAAAGCAAGTACTTTGAGCCAAATGCAGCTCAACAAGAATCTGGAAGTTCCATGTGTCATGGGCAGCAATAGGGAATGGAGGTAAAAGTGGAGATGAGAGAAAAAGAACACTTAAAAAAAGAGAGAGAGGGGAACCTGGGTGGCTCACT
Source organism: Lynx rufus (assembly GCF_022079265.1). Classification (NCBI taxonomy): domain Eukaryota; kingdom Metazoa; phylum Chordata; class Mammalia; order Carnivora; family Felidae; genus Lynx; species Lynx rufus. The sequence continues at coordinate 59,854,122 of NW_025814889.1, forward strand.
TGGTTAAGCGTCCAACTTCAGCTCAGGTCATGATGTCATGGTTCACAGGTTTGAGCCCCACATCAGGCTCTGTGCTGACAGCTCAGAGCCTGGAGCCTGCTTTGGATTGGGGTCTCCCTCTCTCTTTCTCTGCCCCTTCCCCCCACCCCCTCTCAAAATAAATAAATAAATAAATAAATAAATAAATAAATAAATAAATAAATATTTAAAAATTTAAGGCTTTAGGCTGAATTAATTTTAAGATTTCTATGGGGCAGGAGGGATCACATCATGTCAATATAGAAGTCTCCCCCCATTCCCAAGTTTAAAGTATATAATTATGAAAATCCCCTCATATCAATATAATCTATTACGTGACTGTTTAGTCGCCATGGTTGAAAGCAGCCTTAATCCATATAGGCCTTTAGAGAACCATTAGGTCACAGAGAAATGATTTACCCAAATGGGCTCAATTTCTCCAAAGTACCACTTGGTTCCTGGTGAGTAACTTATTCATTGCATAAACCTCACTCAATGTCAAACATCACAATGAAGAGGGCAAAATAAATGAGGTACTTCAACAATTTGAGTTTCTTAAATTTTCAACTTACTCTAAATGCCTACGGTTCTACCTATAATAAATCACCAATGGATAATTTCTATTAATTAATTTAATTCCCTTCAAACCTTTCTACAAATGGTAGCAGAGAATATCCATTCTATATTTGAGGAACAAAGTATCAAAAGGCAGTGGGAAAGCAAAGTTTAAACCATTGTTGTTACATATTGAAAAAATTTTAAATATAAAATGTATCGCTTCCCTTCTAAATTATTTCATACAATTTTGCCATTTAAAATACATAAATTCATTAAGGATCAAAAAGAAAAATAAACTCTTGGAAAATTATAAAATCAACATACATTATGTTCCTTCACTAGATCTAAACAAAATATATTTGTTGCTGAAGTCGTCAGGATTCAATTGTTTTCCAAACCTTTATTGTGGGGGGTTTTCTACACTATACATTCACAGAAAACACCTACTTGAGCCCATTATTTCTGGGAAGCTGCTTAAAATGCAAACTGAGAACATACCTCTGTCATTACCATATCCTGGCATTTCTTCACATATTTGCCATCTGCTTTTACAATCGTTTGCAAAAACCTCAGGTACTCCACGTGGCGGCCATGTGTCTCAATGCAGTGCACAAAGTGTTGTACTACCCTCTCGCTGATCTCATTGCAGAGATGGTAATTGTTCATGAAGATGTGCCGCATGGTTTCTGCTTCAAGGAGCTAACCAGAGAGGAATGTGCCCTTGTAATTCTGACACGATCAATTTTCTATTTTACTCTACTTACGCTAATTTCCCTGCTTGTGATCAGTTTTCTACTTTATGC